>NC_138176.1:15826292-17026292 GCF_964165515.1 Mesoplodon bidens
AATTTTATAAATTTAAATATCACACATTTATTCATTTTACCTTTATTAGCAACTATCTTATATCTGAGAATATTCCTGTAGTTCTCAATTGAGATTTAGCCCTCCCGCCCATCCCCTCACTGGGACATTTGACTATGTCTAGATACATGTTTGATTATCACACTGGGAGAGAAGTGCAACTTGGATCTAGTGAGTGTAGCCAGGGATGCTGCTAAACATCCTGCAATGCACAGGACTGCCCCCAACGACAAAGAATTATTCTGTCCAAAACGTCAGTTCTACAGAAGCTGAGAATCCCTTGTATATGCTAATGTTTAAATTAAGAAATAATTCAATTACAATGTATATACATGTGGTCAATGTGTATTAGGTACCATATGCAATAGACTATGTAACAGAGGATACTTTTTTAGCAGTAATTTAAGACTGACAAATCTCAAAATAACAGATTTATGTGAATCTGGTTAACCAATCCCAACCATGCATTACTGTTTCTTTTCCCTTCCTTTGCTCTGTGGTCAAAGATTATGCTATGAAAAGACCCAGAATTGAGCAGAACAGTCCACTATAAATTCACTGGTCACTGACCACTACCAAAAACCTGGTCTTCACCCTTAACTGATAATCCTTGTACTCATCAATGGATTCACTCATAAGCAGTGTAAATCTTGACACTTTCTACTCTTGTCAAATCCTTAATATATTTTTTCTCCTTGCCTCACTTAAAGAAATCTTAGAATATCTTTCAATGACAATGACATTGATAATGACATTGATAATTCTAGCACCCATCCACTGACCGCTGAGCACATTCCAGATACTGTGCTAGATACATCACTGATGTATCTAGCACGGTATCTGGGTTTAGTTTTGTAAGATGACTTATAAAACTTATAAGATGACTGGGTTTAGTTTTATAAGAACATTTCCAGAGAGGATATATTATTCTTATTTTAGAAAAAAAGAATCCAATGCTCAGAAAAGTTCAAAGTAAACTGCTTATAGTCCCACAGAGAGTTTAAGTGGTAGAGCCAAAATTCAAAACGAGTCCCGTAAGCCTCAGACTCTTTCCTTCCCATCTGTTGGGAACTCTGAACTCTGAGCTTGCACACTATGTCATAACAGTTGTTTTCCATATTCCCCAGTATCAACCACTGAGGTACCTTACTGCTTTTTACATAATTATCTTTCCCTCTAGTATTTATAAACTCATTCTATTTCATCTAAATTTAAATTTTCAGAAGTGCTCAAGTCCCGCATCTCCTAAAAAATAAAAAACAATAGCCCTATTTTATTAACCCTGTAGCTTCCTCTAGTTTGTTGAGCAAGTGGTCCATGTAGCCACTTCCATGTCAATTTCCTCATAACCTAGTCTTATTTAACGTCTTATAATTTGGTATCCAATTTGTATACTGATAAAAATGTTAATATTAATAATTAATGTTTATATAGTATGCAACATTTTAGTGGGTACTTCCTCATCATGACTTTCTAAAAATTAAATAAACTAGTCTTTTCTATATCAACTGTCTTTTACTTCTCAGTTGACAATACCAACCATCCATCCTTTAAAACCCTTCTGAACACTTTATTTTCTTGGCTTCCTTCAACTTTCTTGACACACTATGGAGTCAATGAAAGTAGATTGCATTCCTGATTCCTTGTTTTAAATTATGGACATTCCTGAAAATTCATTCACAAGACCATGCTATTATCTATTCTTGCTCTCAGAAAAAGAGCTCAGTTATTCTCATGGCTTCAACTATGACCTCATTTGGAACCATTTCCAAATATAAGTCATTTAACCTGCCAAAATGAGAGCATCTTATCATTAGAAGAGATCAATGACATTATTTAGTTCAGACTCCCTCCCAAGAAAGAAATTCCCAGCACAACTCTGATAGTGATCCAGTTCCTAATTAAATACACATAGTAGCTTCTGCTGGCTCGTAAGTTGGTGCATTTTATTTTTAGCTAGCTCAAACTATGAAAATTTTCTGTTAAGCTGTCTTTCTAACTTTTATTAATCAGTGCTGCTTCTGTCTCTGGGTTACAATGACCCAGCCATTTCCTTCTTCTATATTCTAATACTTCTTTATATCTTTGAAGACTCTTCTTACATGATTCCTTCTAGTCCACTGGTTCTCAGTCAGGAGAGTTTTGCCCTCCAGGGACATTTGGCAGTGGCTGGAGACATTTTTGGTTGTGGGATGCTGGTAAATATGGTACAATATAGAGGTCAGTCCTCCTCCCCACAACAAAGATTTTCCCAGCCAACCTGCCAATAGTGCCGAAACCCTGTTCTAGTCTGAATTATTGCCATAGCAGTTACACTTCCCTTGTTACGTCCAGGTTAACAATGCAACTGTTGAAATATAGTAGTGAGAATTGATACTTTATATATAGTCCAAGGATCCATTTATCTGAATTTAAGTCTTACCATAATACCTTAAGAATTTTAACAAGAGAGATAAATATCACCTCAAATCTACCATGTCCAAACTGTAATCCTGAGTAACATTCATAATAAAAGTAACTAACATCTATTGAGTAATATGTACCAAGCACTGTGTTATATGTTTTACATGCATTAATTCTTTCATTACCACAATCACACATGATATACTGTGTATTCTGTTATGTACTCATTTAAAAGATGAGAAAGTTGAGGTCATGGAGAGTTTACATAAATTGCCTAAGTTACAAAAGTCTTAAATTGCAAGTTCTCCCCTTTCTGTTGACTTGTCTCACCATTACTTTCCAGGTAAAATGTAAAACACATTCAATTTTATCATCCCTTATATTCAGTCAGGCACCGTATCTTGTCAACTGTTTCTCTCACAGTGTCTGCAGTAGTAGACAACAGTACACATACCAAAATTCATTTACATTTAATAATTAAACGTAACCTAAATACCAAAAAGTATTTTTATTTGACAATTTGTAATTCACAGTATCCTCCCCCCAAAATAGTTACATGATCAAGACTCAGTTTAGGACAGTGAAGACTTGCTAAATTTCTCCACAAGGAACTTAAATTCTTTCTGATCTAAATTTCATGACACAAGTGAAGAGTGTCACTTTTATAATGATAGAGGAAGCCAGTATAAAATTTTTCAGTTTTCACGATTTTACCTCCTTGAGAAGAGGAGATATACACTTTAGGGGTTTGTATGCTTTCTACGTAAATTCATATTAGGCTGGTAATAAAAAGTAATAAAAAGAAAATATTCTTCTAATAATATACTATTATAGGAATAGATATGGGATTATACCAGCAGAGACACCGAGAGTTTAAACTTAAGGGTACAGAGAAAACAAGATGGAATGAAAGAAGGTTTTCAGGCTTCTTGGATTCTGTGGGATGGGAACATAGAGCTATTCAGTTGGAAGCAGGCTTTATCCTTTAAGAAAAGGGAAGAATGAACCAGAAGGGAATCAGAGACCTTAAGGGCTCCCGCTCCCACCACAGGCCCAGGGGGCAAGGATGGATCCTCCTCAGTTTCTAAGGGTGGAGCCTCTTGGGTTTTACAGGACCAGGATACCCCCCGCCAAGAGCCTTGGCGCCAAGGCTGCAGCGCAGTGCTGCAGCATCAGGGCCACCTTGCCAAGCTAATGTGGCAGGGCCATACCACAGAGCTATGGGGTAACGTTGCCACCTCAGGGGACCTGGAGGTAGAGCACTGAGCCAAGGAGGGTTACTCTCAAATCTTTAAGTTTGATGGGATTAGCCTTCCTTGGGACCCATCGCCCCTTTCTTCCTTTACTTCTCCTCCTTTTGAAATGGGAATGTCTATTCTATGCCTCTACCACCGTGGTATTTTGGAATCACATAATTTGCCTGGTTTCACAGGCTCACAACTAGAGAGGAATTTTGCCTAGGGTTAACTTGTACCCCAAGTCCCACCCATATCTGATTTAGATGATATTCAGATGAGACTTCAGACTTTAGTGTCGATTCTGGAATGAATTAAACCTTTTGGGATTGCTGGGATGAAATAAATGTACTTTGCAAGCAATAAGGACATGATTTAGGGGGCTAGAGGCAGAATGCTACAAATGTTCCTCCAAAAGTTGTATGTTGAAGCCCTAACCCCCAATGTGATTATACTTAGAGATAGGAACTTTTTGGATGTAACTGAAGTTAAATGAGGTCATAATGGTAGAGCCCTGAGCCAGTAGAATTAGTGTCCTCGTAAGAAGAAACACCAGAGAGCTTGTGCTCTCTCCCCAAGCACTTGTACCGAGAAAAGGCCACGTGAGCACACACCAAGAAGGTGGTCATCTACAGGCCAAGAAGAAAGCTCTCACCAGAAGCCAACCATGCTGGCACTCAGATCTTAGACTTCCCAGTCTCCAAAACTGTGAGATTATAAACTTTCTGTTGTATAACTCAGTCTGTGTTAGTTGTTTATGGCAGCCTGAGCAGACTAAGACACTCCCCAAAGTCAAAAGGAAGAATAACTTCCAGGTTTGCTCTGGTCAGGGCCCTGGCTACATTTCTTTCTGCTTTCTGACATACACTCTGTTGTGCATCAGCTTTATTCTCAGGCTTGTTTTTCTCTTAGATACAAAAATGAATGCCGCAGTTCCAGACTTCTATCACATACCATTATACATGCCCACTCTTCGCCAATCACTTGGCGAATTGAAGGGTATGCACTTACTGGCTTTAGTCCATCCATGAAGCTGGTGAGGGATCAATTCCTCCCAAACTGAATCCTCACTGCATAGCCACATGGAAGGAGTTAAATGAAGGCTGGGAAAGACTCCATAAAATCTACTTCTGATATCATTTATGTAAAATTCATAGAAAAACACCTAAATGAACCTCCCCAAAACTGGTAACAGATTTACAAATCTAAAGAGCACATTTGATAACTCTTCAATCCTTTCTTGAAATATTTTACAGAAACTAGAGTGCTCTAAAGCCTCCTTGGCAAAGTATTAAAAAGGCAAGCAACATATAGTAAGGAAGACCTTCCTGGTTAACTACTCCTGTTACAAATCATGTACCTGGATAAAACCCTAATTTCACAAACTTGTACCAAAAATTATAAAGGTCAATGTATACAGTGTTCTTTTCTACACTCAACTTTTATTTAAAGCATACCTTTTGAAACCATGTAGTCAGGATAAAAGTTTCAATTACAAAATTCCCTTAATATTGTTAAAGTAGTAAATGCTCTTCTTAAAAAGCTTTCCTAAAGTACTAATGCATAACACACACAGAGAAATCATAAGTATACAGCTCAATGAATTATCGCAAAGAAAATATACCCATGTAACCACCGCCCCGGTAAAGAAATAGTACTTTGCCCATCCCCTCTTCATCAGAGGTCACTAGCATAATGATTTTTAACACCATAGTGTGTTTCTGCCTATTTCTGAACTTTATACAAATGGAATCCTAAAATATTCATTCTTTTGTTTCTAGCTTCTTTTGTTCAAAACTATGTTGGTGAATGCCATCCATATTGTTCTTTTAGGATTAGTTTGTTCTTTTCATTGCTCCATATTCTATTATTTTTAGGTATTTGGGTTATTCCAAGGTTTTGGCTATTTAAAACACACTGCTATAAATATGTTTAACATGATCTTTGATGGAATGGAATTGTTGGATCACAGAGTATGGGTAAGCTCAACTTTAGAATACAGTCAAATTGTTTTCAAAGTTGTTGCACCAACTTCTAGACCACCAGAAGTGTCTAGAGTTCCACATCCACTTCAACATTTGATATCATCTATCTTGTTCTTTTTAGCCACTATAATAGGTGAATAGTAAATAGTATTATATTGTGGTTTTAATTTGCATTCCCTGATAAAAATTAAATGGAGCACATTTTTATATTTTGTTAGCCACTTATCCTTTTTTGTGAAGTGCTTATTCAAGTGTCTTGCCATTTTGGGGGCGGGGAGTTGAGTTGTAAGACTGCTTTTTATTGATTTATATGAGTTATATATTGTGACCATAAGGCCTTTATCCTTTATATAGGTTGTGAATATTTTATACTATTGCATGGCTTGACTTTTCACAATGTTAATGACATCTTCTGACAACAAAAATTGTTAGTTTTACTGTAGTCTAATTTTATTGAAGTGCTTTGTGTGTCTGTTTAAGAAATTTGCCCAGTTCTAAAGATGTGAAGAAGAATTCTCATATTACCTTCTAGATGATACTTCATTGTTTTTCCTTTTCTCCTGGTATTTATTTTTATGATTAGTGTGAGGTAGGAGTCAAATGTTACTTTTCTCCACATGGATGGTTAACAGATCCAACACCCGATAAAGTTTTTCTTAAAGCTATAAATAAATATTGACAGACAGTCCTTGACTTGCTAACCAAGCTGAAGAATGGCACACTTCCATCACAGCCCTTTCTGCTGTATCAAATTCACAGAGGGACTGAGGTCTTATTTGTATCTTATAGAAAATGTCGATATTCTCTATAAAGATATTTTACTTTAGACATCTGTAGGCTGTGCTTACAATGTACCCAAAGCTTTTTCACTGCTATTTGAGTCTGCCATGTGGGTTCAGTCTGGGGCCTGGGCAGAGTTCTAACCATAAGACACTTCTCAAATTCTTTGGTATGCTAATTAGGATAAGAGCCTCACATGGAAAATCCCAGAAGTTCAACTTTATGGGATGGCTTTTCCCTCTCTGTTATTTCCCAGACTTTTTCTGGTTCTCTGGGCTTCACTTTTCCATGCTCTGGCCAGAAACTACCCACTTCTGTGCTTGTGCCACATTCTGCATTGGGAGGACAGAGAAGAGGGAAAAGCAATGGATTTGCATTGACCCTCTTGTACCCACAGTTCCGCGTTATGTAGAAGGTTCCCAACCCTTGGAGATTTGGCTCTAGTAGCTTCCTGGACGTTTTTGCTGCAGCCAATGTTCCTGCTTCAAGACTGTTTGGAATTGGGGGTAAGTAAATATTTTTAAAAGAGAGGAAAAATTGGGGAGGGTGGATCTCCCCTACTCTCTGAGCTTCAAGGGCTTCCTTTTCCACAGCACAAGTCAGAACTAGAGTATTTTTCCAGGATGTTTTCTGCATTGAGGCTCAAGGCAGGGGATACTGGAGGAATAAATGGTTAACTTCCAAATATTTCAGGGTGCTCTGGATTCTGGTGTTCTTCCCTGATCTGCCTGATGATACTTACTTTTCACAATTACCAAATAGCTGCCCATGCATATCATCCAGGTTTTACAGTTGAGACCCATGGGACATAAAGAGAGATGTATGTTTATGTAGTGTTTCCTGGAACTGGAAGCCTGATGGTGAATGGATTTTTGACAGAGCTGCAAAGGCATTTCAAAAGAGAAAGACCAGTCTTTTCCAAAGGCTGTAAAAATTGGATATCCATATGCAAAATAATGAACCTTGACCTACACCTCAATCATAAACAATAACTAAAATGGATCATAGACTCATAAACAAAAGATATCTGAAATGGATCATAGACTTAAATGTACAATGTAAAAGTATAAAACTCTTAGAAGGAAATCTATGTGACCTTGAGTAGGCAAAGAGTTCTTACATGACACCAAAAGCATAACTTATAAAAGAAAAATAAAATACATTGGATTTTATCAAAATTAAAACTTTTTTTTTTTCTCCACAAAAGACACTGTTAAAAGAATAAAAATACAAGTCAAAGTCTGGGAGAAAATTATATCAAATCGCACTTCTGGCAGAAGATTTACATCCAGACATACAAAGAATACTCAACCCCAAGAATAAGAAAACAAACAATAAAAAATAGGCAAAAAATCTGCAAAGACACTTAACCAAAGAAGATAAAAGTATGGCTAATAAGTACATGAAAAGATATTCAATGTCATTAGCCATTAGGGAAATGCAGATTAAAATCATGATAAGATACCACCACACACCTATTTGAATGGCTATAATAAAAAAAACTGACAAGACCAAGCACTGAGGATGTAGAACAACTGAAACCTTCATACTCTGCTGGTGGCAAGGCAAAATGATACAGTCACTTTGAAAAATAGTGGCAGTTATTATTAAGATAAACATACATTTGCTATATGATTCAGCAATCCCACTTCCAGATATTTATCCTAAAGAAGTGAAAACTTATGTCTGCACAAAACCTATACAAGTATGTATCTTGTCCACAGCAGCATTATTCATGGCTGCCAAAAAGTATAACAATTCTTATCTATCAAAGGGTGGATGGATAAACAAACTGTAGTATAGTCATACAATGGAATACCACTTAACAACAAAAATGAAATGGACTATTGATGGAAAAAACCAACTTGGATAAATCTCAAATGCAGTATGCTAAGGAAAAGAAATCAGTCTCAGGAGGTTACATACTGTATGATTCAATGTATATGACATTCTGGGAAAGGCAAAACTATAGAGACAGGGTACCAATCAGTGGTTGCCAGGGTTTATGGCTAAGGAAAAAGCCTGACTGTAAAGGAAGCCCTATGAAGGATTCTTTGAGATTCTGGAACTGGCCTATATCCTGATAGAGCTGATGATTACAAGAAACTATACAGAGGAGCTTCAAGATGGCGGAAGAGTAAGACACAGAGATCACCTTCCTCCCCACAAATATATCAGAAATACATCTACATGTGGAACAACACCTATAGAACACCTACTGAAAGGTGGCAGAAGACCTCAGACCTCCCCAAAGCAAAAAACTCCCGCACATACCTGGGTAGTGTAAAAGAAAAAAGAAAAAATAGAGACAAAGAATAGGGACGGGACCTGCACCAGTGGGAGGGAGCTGTGAAGGAGGAAAGGTTTCCACACACTAGGAAGCCCCTTCGCGGGCACAGACTGCAGGGGGTGGAGGGGGGAAGATTCAGAGCCCCGGAAGAGAGCGCAGCCACAGGGGTCATAGACTCATAAACAAAAGCCCAAACCTGAACCCTGGGAGCTGTGCAAACAAGTAAGAGAAAGGGAAATCTCTCCCAGCAGCCTCAGGAGCAGCGGATTAAGTCTCCACAATCAACCTGATGTACCCTGCATCTGTGGAATACCTGAATAGACAGCGAATCATTCCAAATTGAGGAGGTAGACTTTGGGAGAAATGATATATATATATATTTTCCCTTTTTCTCTTTTTGTGAGTGTGTATGTGTATTCTTCTTTGTGTGATTTTGTCTGTCTAGCTTTGTTTTTACCATCTATCTGAGGGTTCTGTCTGTCCTTTTTTTTTTTTTTTACTTAAAAATTTTTTTTCTTAATAATTATTTTTTATTTTAATAACTTTATTTTATTTTATCTTCTTTCTTTCTTTCTTTCTTTCTTTCTATTTTTTCTCCCTTTTATTCTGAGCCATGTGGATGAAAGGCTCTTGGTGCTCTAGCCAGGTGTCACGGCTGTGCCACTGAGGTAGGAGAGCCAAGTTCAGGACACTGGTCCACAAGGGACCTCCCAGCTCCACATAATATCAAATGGCGAAAATCTCCCAGAGATCTCCATCTCAACGCCAAGACCCAGCTTCACTCAACGACCAGCAAGCTACAGTGCTGGACACCCTATGCCAAACAACTAGCAAGACAGGAACACAGACCCATCCATTAGCAGAGAGGCTGCCTAAAATCATAATAAGGCCAGCGATACCCCCAAACACACCACCAGACATGGACCTGCCCACCAGAAAGACAAGATCCAGCCTCATCCACCAGAACACAGGCACTAGTCCCCTCCACCAGGAAGCCTACACAACCCACTGAAACAACCTTAGTCACTGGGGACAGACACCAAAACCAACGGGAACTACGAACCTGCAGCCTGTGAAAAGGAGACCCCAAACACAGTAAGATAAGCAAAATGAAAAGACAGAAAAACACAGCAGATGCAGGAGCAAGGAGAAAACCCACCAGACCTAACAAATGAAGAGAAAATAGGCAGTCTATCTGAAAAAGAATTGAGAATAGTGATAGTAAAGATGATCCAAAATCTTGGAAATACAATGGAGAAAATACAAGAAACGTTTAACAAGGACCTAGAAGAACTAAAGAGCAAACAAAGGTGAACAACACAATAAATGAAATTAAAAACTCTCTAGAGGGATCAATAGCAGAATAACTGAGGCAGAAGAACAGACAAGTGACCTGGAAGATAAAATAGGGGAAATAACTACTGCAGAGCAGAATAAAGAAAAAAAAATGCAAAGAATTGAGGAAAGTCTCAGAGACCTCTGGGACAACATTAAACACATCAACATGTGAATTATAGGGGTCTCAGAAGAAGAAGAGAAAAAGGAAGGGACTGAGAAAATATTTGAAGATTATAGTTGAAAACTTCCCTAATATGGGAAAGGAAATAGTTAATCAAGTCCAGGAAGCACAGAGAGTACCATACAGGATAAATCCAAAGAGGAACATGGCAATACACATATTAATCAAACTATCAAAAATTAAATACAAAGAACAAATATTAAAAGCAGCAAGGGAAAAACAAGTAACACATAAGGGAATCCCCATAAGGTTAACAGCTGATCTTTCAGCAGAAACTCTGCAAGCCAGAAGGGAGTGGCAGGACATATTTAAAGTGATGAAAGAGAAAAACCTACAACCAAGATTACTCTACCCAGCAAGGATCTCATCCAGATTTGATGGAGAAGTCAAAAGCTTTACGGACAAGCAAAAGCTAAGAGAATTCAGCACCACCAAACCAGTTTTACAACAAATGCTAAAGGAACTTCTCTAGACAGGAAACACAAGAGAAGGAAAAGACCTACAATAATAAACCCAAAACAATTAAGAAAATGGTAACAGGAACGTACGTATCGATAATTACCTTAAATGTAAATGGATTAACTGCTCCAACCAAAAGACATAGACTGGCTGAATGGATACAAAAACAAGACCCATATATATGCTGTCCACAAGAGACCCACTTCAGACCTAGGGACACATACAGACTGAAAGTGAGGGGATGGAAAAACACATTCCATGCAAATGGAAATCAAAAGAAAGCTGGAGTAGCAATACTCATATCAGACAAAATACACTTTAAAACAAAGACTATAACAACAGACAAAGAAGGACACTACATAATAATCAAGGGATCAATCCAAGAAGAAGATAAAACAATTGTAAATATTTATGCACCCAACACAGAAGCACCTCTATACATAAGGCAAATACTAACAGCCATAAAAGGGGAAACTGACAGTAACACAATCATAGTAGGGAACTTTAACACCCTACTTTCACCAATGGACAGATCATCCAAAATGAAAATAAATAAGGAAACACAAGCTTTAAATGATACATTAAACAAGATGGACTTAATTGATATTTATAGAACATTCCATCCAAAAACAACAGAATACACATTCTTCTCAAGTGCTCATGGAACATTCTCCAGGATAGATCATATCTTGGGTCACAAATCAAGCCTTGGTAAATTTAAGAAAATTGAAATAGTCTCAAGTATCTCTTCTGAACACAACACTATGAGACTAGCTATCAATTACAGGAAAAAATCTGTAAGAAATAGAAATACATGGAGGCTATACAACACACTAGTTAATAACCGAGAGATCACTGAAGAAATAAAAGAGGAAATCAAGAAGTACCTAGAAACAAATGACAATAAAAACACAATGACACAAAACCTATGGGATGCAGCAAAAGCAGTTCTAAGAGGGAAGTTTACAGCTATATAAGCCTACCTTAAGAAACAAAAAACATCTCAAATAAACAACCTAACCTTACACCTAAAACAATTAGAGAAAGAAGAACAAAAAAACCCCAAAGTTAGCAGAAGGAAAGAAATCATAAAGATCAGATCAGAAATAAATGAAAAAGAAATGAAGGAAATGATAGCAAAGATCAATTAAACTAAAAGCTGGTTCTTTGAAAAGATAAACAAAATTGATAAAACAGTAGCCAGACTAATCAAGAAAAAAAGGGAGAAGACTCAAATCAATAGAATTAGAAATGAAAAAGGAGAAGTAACAACTGACACTGCAGAAATACAAAGGATGATGAGAGATTACTACAAGCAACTCTATGCCAATAAAATGGACAACCTGGAAGAAATGGACAAATTCTTAGAAATGCACAACCTTCCGAGACTGAACCAGGAAGAAATAGAAAATATAAATAGACCAATCACAAGCACTGAAATTGAAACTGTGGTTAAAAATCTTCCAACAAACAAAAGCCCAGGACCAGATGGCTTCACAGACGAATTCTATCAAACATTTAGAGAAGAGCTAACACCTATCCTTCTCAAACTCTTCCAAAATATAGCAGAGGGAGGAACACTCCCAAACTCATTCTACGAGGCCACCATAACTCTGATACCAAAACCAGACAAAGATGTCACAAAGAAAGAAAACTACAGGACGATATCACTGATGAACATAGATGCAAAAATCCTCCACAAAATACTAGCAAACAGAGTCCAACAGCACATTAAAAGGATCATACACTATGATTAAGTGGGGTTTATCCCAGGATTGCAAGGATTCTTCAATATACGCAAATCAATCAATGTGATACACCATATTAACAAATTGAAGGAGAAAAACCATATGATCATCTCAATAGATGCAGAGAAAGTTTTCCACAAAATTCAACACCGATTTATGATAAAAACCCTCCAGAAAGTAGGCATAGAGGGAACTTTCCTCAACATAATAAAGGCCATATATGACAAACCCACAGCCAACATCGTCCTCAATGGTGAAAAACTGAAACCATTTCCACTAAGATCAGGAACAAGACAAGACTGCCCACTCTCACCACCATTATTCAACATAGTTTTGGAAGTTTTAGTCACAGCAATCAGAGAAGAAAAAGAAATAAAAGTAATACAAATCAGAAAAGAAGAAGTAAAGCTGTCACTCTTTGCAGATGACATGATACTATACATAGAGAATCCTAAAGATGCTACCAGAAAACTACTAGAGGTAATCGATGAATTTGGTAAAGTAGCAGGATAAAAAATCAATGCACAGAAATCTCTGGCATTCCTATACACTAATGATGAAAAATCTGAAAGTGAAATTAAGAAAACACTCTCATTTACCATTGCAACAAAAAGAATAAAATATGTAGGAATAAACCTACCTAAGGAGACAAAAGACCTGTATGCAGAAAACTATTAGACACTGATGAAAGAAATTAAAGATGATACAAATAGATGGAGAGATATACCATGTTCTTAGATTGGAAGAATCATCATTGTGAAAATGACTCTACTACCCAAAGCAGTCTACAGATTCAATGCAATCCCTACCAAACTACCACTGGCATTTTTCACAGAACTAGAACAAAAAACTTCACAATTTGTATGGAAACACAAAAGACCCCGAAGAGCCAAAGCAATCTTGAGAAAGAAAAATGGAGCTGGAGGAAACAGGCTCCCTGGCTTCAGACTATACTACAAAGCTACAGTAATCAAGACAGTATGGTACTGGCACAAAAACAGAAAGATAGATCAATGGAACAGGATAGAAAGCCCAGAGATAAACCCATGCACATATGGTCACCTTATCTTTGATAAAGGAGGCAAGAATATATAGTGGTGAAAAAACAGCCTCTTCAATAAGTGGTGCTGGGAAAACTGGACTGCTACATGTAAAAGAATGAAATTAGAACACTCCCTAACACCCTACACAAAAATAAGCTCAAAATGGATTAAAGACCTAAATGTAAGGCCAGACACCATCAAACTCTTAGAGGAAAACATAGGCAGAACACTCTCACATAAATGACAGCAAGATCCTTTTTGACCCACCTCCTACAGAAATGTAAATAAAAACAAAAATAAACAAATGGGACCTAATGAAACTTCAAAGCTTTTGCACAGCAAAGGAAACCATAAACAAGACGAAAAGACAACCCTCAGAATGGGAGAAAATATTTGCAAATGAAGCAACTGACAAAGGATTAATCTCTGAAACATACAAACAACTCATGCAGCTCAATGTCAAAAAAAACAAACATCCCAATCCAAAAATGGGCAGAAAACCTAAATAGACATTTCTCCAAAGAAGATATACAGATTGCCAACAGACACATGAAAGAATGCTCAACCTCATTAATCATTAGAGAAATGCAAATCAAAACTACAATGAGATATCATCTCACACCAGTCAGAATGGCCATCCTCAAAAAATCTACAAACAATAAATGCTGGAGAGGGTGTGGAGAAAAGGGAAGCCTCTTGCACTGTTGATGGGAATGTAAATTGATACAGCCACTATGGAGAACAGTATGGAGGTTCCTTAAAAAACTAAAAATAGAACTATCATATGACCCAGCAATCCCACTACTGGGCATATACCCTGAGAAAACCATAATTCAAAAAGAGTCATGTACCAAAATGTTCATTGCAGCTCTATTTACAATAGCCAGGACATGGAAGCAACCTAAATGTCCATCAACAGATGAATGGATAAAGAAGATGTGGCACATATATACAATGGAATATTACTTAGCCATAAAACGGAATGAAACTGAGTTATTTGTAGTGAAGTGGATGTGCCTAGAGACTGTCACACAGAGTGAAGTAAGTCAGAAAGAGAAAAACAAATATCATATGCTAACACATATATATGGAATCTAAACAGAAAAAGAAAAGAAAAAAATGTTCAGAAGAAACTAGGGGCAAGACGGGAATAAAGAGGCAGACCTACTACAGAACAGAATGCACTTGAGGATATGGGGAGCGGGAAGGGTATGCTGGGACAAAGTGAGACAGTGGCATGGACATATATACACTACCAAACGTAAAAGAAATATCTAGTGGGAAGCAGCCACATAGCCCAGGGAGATCAGCTCGGTGCTTTGTGACCACCTAGAGGTGTGGGATAGGGAGGGTGGGAGGTAAGGAGATGCAAGAGGGAAGAGATATGGGGATATATATATATGTTAACTGATTCACTTTGTTATAAAGCATAAACTAACACACCATTGTAAAGCAATTATACTCCAATAAAGATGTTAAAAAAAAATAGAACCCACTTGTCAATGCAGGGAACACAGTTTCGAGCCCTGGTCCAGGAAGATCCCACACGCCACACAGCAACTAAGCCTGTGTGCCACAACTACTGAGCCTGTGCTCTAGAGCGCGTCAGCCACAACTACTGAGCCTGTGCTCTAGAGCCCGTGAGCCACAACTACTGAGTCCGCGCGCCACAACTACTGAGTCCGCGCACCACAACTACTGAAGTTTGCACGCCTAGAGCCCGTGCTCCACAACAAGAGAAGCCACCGCAGTGAGAAGCCCACACACCGCAACGAAGAGTAGCCCCCACTTGCCGCAACTAGAGTAAGCCCGCAGGCAGCAATGAAGACTCAACACAGTCAAAAATAAATAAAATAAATTTTAAAAATAAAATAAACAAATGGGACCTAAGTAAACTTAAAAGCTTCTGCATAGCAAAAGAAACCATAAACAAAATGAAAAGACAACCCACAGAATGGGGAAAAATATTTGCAAAGGAAGAAACTGACAAGGAATTAATCTCCAAAATATACAAACAGCTCATGCAGCTCTATGTCAAAAAAAAACGAACAACACGATCATAAGATAGGAAGAAGATCTAAATAGACATTTCTCCAAAGAAGACATACAGATGGCCAAAAAGCACATGAAAAGATGCTCAACATCACTCAGCATCAGAGAAATGCAAATCAGAACTACAATAAGGTATCACCTCACACAGGTCAGAATGGCCACCATCATAAAGTCTACAAACAATAAATGCTGGAGAGGGTGTGGAGAAAAGGGAACCCTCTTGCACAGTTGGTGGGAATGTAAATTGATATAACCACTATGGAGAACAGTATGGCGGTTCCTTAAAAAACTAAAAATAGAAGTACCATATGATCCAGCAATCCCACTATTGGGCATGTATCTGGAGAAAACCATAATCCAAAAGGATACATGCACCCCAATGTTCACTGCAGCACTGTTTACAATAGCCAAGACATGGAAGCAACCTAAGTGTCCATCAACAGAGGAATGGATAAAGAAGATGTGGTACATATATACAATGGAATATTACTCAGCCATAAAAAGAATGAAATAATGCCTTGTGCAGCAACATGGATGGACCTAGAGATTATCATACTAAGTGAAGTAAGTCAGAGAAAGACAAATATCATATGATATCGCTTATATGTGGAATCTAAAAAAAGGTAAAAATGAACTAATTTACAAAACATAAAGAGTCACAGATGTAGAAAACAAACTTATGGTTACTGGGGAGGAAGGTGGAGAGGGATAAACTGGGAGGTTGGGATTGACATATACACATTACTATATATAAAACAGATAACTAATAAGGACCTATTGTATAGCACAGGGAACTCTACTCAATACTCTGTAATGACCTATATGGGAAAAGAATCTAAAAGAGTGGATATATGTATAACTGATTCACTTTGCTATACAGCAGAAACTAACACAGCATTATAAATCAACTATACTCCAATAAAAATTAAAAAAACAAAGAAACTATACATATTTTAGAATTCATATGGCTGTATCCCCCCAAATGGAATTTTACTGCACATAAATTTTAAAACACTTTACAAAAGAATGAAAGACAAAACAAAACCAAACAAGAAATAAACCAGATACCTCCGAAGAAAAAGCGACTGCAATATAATAAATTTGTGGAGAATAATATGAGAGGAGGCAGATAATTAGGCCTGGTTTCAGAGGAACTTTAAGTCTAGTCTGAATTATATTATAAATGTGAAAGGAAGCTTTTAAACAATGGATTCTCATAATTCAATTTATGTTAAAAAATCACTTTGGTTGTTTTGAATAAAATAGATTGATAGACAGAAGGAAGAATCAGGGCTTATGTAGGGGATTAAGGAAAGAAAAATAGATTTAGTTAATTCCCAGGTATTGAAGTTAGGTTAGTAGTAGTAACCTTAACTGAGCTAGAGAATACTAGAAAATAGAGCTGTTTGCCAAGATAGCAAGTTTAATTTAGGACATGTTGATTTTGAAGTACTAGGCAATATTTTAGTGAAAGAACTAAGCTTCAGTCTATAGTGTTCCAAACCTCAGCACTGAAAATTAGACATGGAGCACTGGTTTAGGTAAGTTGCAATAAACTTTGTGCAATTACTACTTTACTCGAGCTATATTTGATATTTTGGTTTAAAAGAAGAGTTGGGATCTAAATATCTGTTCTACAGCAAAGCCAGGGAGAGAATTCCTGAAGAAACCTCCAGTATAATAAGATGTAATTTATGGTTTCTACTTAGAGAAATCTATATCTTAAGGCCTCATTTCTATTAACATACCCATTATCATAATCTCACTTTTGAAAAGGAGGACTTCTATTTTTCATTCTTCCCAGAGTTCTTCGCTCTTGCACCATATAAAAAAAATTTTTTTATACCACATACTCCTTCTGGGATATGCCACTTTGATGTAGGCATTCTGTTACCAATGATTTCGGTTTACTTCTCTCCCTGTAGGGAGTTAAATCCTTCCTTTTTCTCTTTTGAAATATCTTCATGGACAACATCATTGTTTTATTTCCCCAAATCTTAATCACACTGTTTATTTTTCATTATTCTTCCCACTCACATGTTCACTTCTATAGGGTCATCTTTGATTATTCTTGTTTTTTAATTGCTTAACTCCTAATTTTTCTTTCTTTTTCTATTCTTTAAATTCCTCTAAATAATTAAAATCCTTTCTGGATCCTCCAAAATAGCATCATCATCTCTTTTGGCACTTTATATGCACTAAGATGGCTATAATAAAAAATAGATAAAAAGAAGTGTTACTGAGAATATAGAGAAATTGGAACCCTCATACATTCCCGGTGAGAATGTAGAATGGCACATCTTCTTTGGAAAATAGTTTGCCAGTTTCTCACAATGTTAAATCTAGAGTTACTATATGACCCATCAATGCCACTCCTAGGTATATACTCAAGAAAAATAAAAACGTATCGCCACACAAAAACATGGACACAAATGTTCATAGTGGCATAATTCACATGAGCCAAAAAGAGGAAAACACTCAAATGCCCATCACTGAAAAAGGAGAAATAAAATGTGTCATATCCATACAACGGAATGGTATTTAGCAATAAAAAGCAATGATATACTGATACATACAACATATGGATAAACCCTGTAAACACTGTGATAAGTGATAGAAGCTTGTCACAAAAGAACGAATATTGTATGATTTTAATTAGTATATGAAAATGTTCAGAATAGGAATATCTATATACAGGAACTAGATTAGTGATTGCCTAAAACTTAGGGTGTGGGAGAGGGATGGGAAGTGACTGCAAATGGGTACACAGTTTCTTTTTGAGGTGATGAAAATGTTCTAAAATTGACTGTGATAATGGTTGCAGAGCTATTGAATTGTGCACTTTAAATGGCTGAATTGTACTGTATATGAATTATATCTCAATAAGGCTATTTTAAAAAATAAAATTAGAAAATGAATTTAAAATTAGACAATTGTATGTAAAAGTGAAAGTTTCAAATTTTCTAGTGTTCTTATATGATTCAGAAGTAAAAAAAGACACCAATTAACATTATTACTGGTTAGGAAAAAAATACATGTTAAAATTTAAGGGCATTCATTAAAGAAAAAATATGAAATGTATAATTCCTAAACTGCTAAAAGGAAAAACAATTAAAGAATATTAAAAGGACATTCAATTTAATAGAAAGCAGGGGAGAAGAAAAAAAGATTGCTTGAGAAAGCATTTTAAAAGGTGAAAAGATGGAGAAAAAAATTAAAATACAACAATAATTGCAATAAATAGAAATTCACTAAATCTGTTTCTTTAAAAGTCAGAGATTTTCAGATTATTACAACTGGATAAACAATGTCCAGATATTTGTGTACATGAAACACATTTAAAATCTAGTAAAATAAAAAATATTGAAAGTAAAGAAATGAAAATAGATTTACCATGGAAATTCTAACAAAATGATACTATATCTAAGTTTATATAAAACAAGTTATAAATTAAGACAAAAATTTCAATAAAGACATAGAGAATTCAAAATGGTTAAAACAGCAATTCAACTCCACTCTTAATAAATGGATAGGAACACCAGACAAACATAAGTAAGGAAACAGAGGATTTGAACAACACAATAAACCAACTACATTCAAAGGACATATGTAAAACACTATTCAGAACAACAGGATACACATTCTTCTCAAGTGCACATGAGATATTGTCCGGGATATACCATATTTTAGGTCACAAATTTCCTCAATAAATTAAAAAAAACAGATATCATGAAAAGTATCTCCTTTAACTACAGCAGAATAAAGTCAGAAATCAATAACAGAAGAAAACCTGGAAAACTCACAAATTTGGGGAAATGAAACAACATACTCTTGAACAACCAACAGCTCATAGAAGAAATCACAAGGGAAATTAGAAAGTACTTAGAGACAAATGAAAATGAAAACAGAACAAAATAAAACTGATGGGATGCAGTAAAAGCAGTGCTAAGGAGGAAATGTTTAACTATAAATGTTTACATTGAAAAACAAGAAAGATCTCAAATCAACAACCTGACATTAAACCTAAGGAACTAGAAAAAGAACTAAACCCAAAGTTAGCAGAAGGAAGGAAATATTGTAATAAAGATTAAAACAGATAAATGAAATAGAAAGTAGTAAAATAATAGAGAAAAACCAACAAAACCAACAGTTGGTTCTTCAAACCAATCAACAAAATTGACAAACTTTTGGCTAGATTTACTAAGGAAAAGAAAGAGAGAAGATTCAACTTACCAAAAATAAATAAAAATAAATATAGTATAGATATTACTACTGATCCTATGATAATAAAAGGGATTTATTAGAGTGCACTATGAAGAGCTGTACACAAATTGTATAACCTAGATGAAATGGACAAATTCCTAGAAACACAAAACCTACCAAGACTGAATCATGAAAAAATAGAAGGACTGAATAGAACTATGACTAGTAAGGAGATTGAATCAGTAATCAAAAATCTCCTGACAAAGAAAAGCCTGGGACCTGATGGCTTCACTGATTAATTCCACTAAAAATTTTAAGAAGAACTAATACCAGTCCTTCTCAAATTGTTCCAAACATTAAAGAGTAGAAAACAATCCCTAAGTCATCCTATGTGGCCAGCATTATCCTGATACCAAAGTCAGACAAAGACACACAAAAAGAAAAGTACTAATATCCATTTTGAACAATGATGCAGAAAAGGGGAAATTATTGTTAAAAGAATTATATACTATGACCAAGTACAATTTATTCCTGGAATGCAAGGATGGTCTAACATATGAAAAGCATAAATGTAATACTCCATATTAACAAAGAGAAAGGGAAAAAACTCACATGATTATTTCCATATCCATATGAATTTTAGTACCTCAAGGGACCCCAAGTAGCCCAAAAAATCTTGAAAAAGAGCAAAGATGGAGGACCCACACTTCTTGATTTCAAAATTTACTACAAAGCTACAGTAATCAAGACAGTGTGATACTAGCATAAAAATGGACAAAAGACTTAAACAGACATTTCTACAAAGAAGATATATGAATGGCAAATAAGCACATGAAAAAGTGCTTATCAGCACTAATCGTTAGAGAAATGTACATCAAAACCACAATGAGATACCAAGTTGCACCCTCTGGGATGGCTACAATCAAAAAAAAAAAAAGGAAAAAGAAAAGAAAGAAAAAGAAAATTACAAGTGTTGGAGAGAATATGGAAAAACTGGAATCCTTGTGCACTGCTGGTGAGAATGCAAACAGTACAACTGCTATGGAAAACAGTATGGAGGTTCTTCAAAAAATTAAAAATAGAATTACCATATGACCTAGGAATTTCTCTTCTGGGAATATATCCAAAAGAATTGAAAGCAAAATCTTGAATACATATTTGTACACTCATGTTCATAGAAGCATTACTTACAATAGCTAAAACATGGAAGCAACTCGTGTCCATAAACAGATGAATAGATAAACAAAATGTGGTATATACATACAATGGAATATTACTCAGCCTTAAAAGAAAAGAAATTCTGACATATATCACAACATGGATGAGCTTTGAGAACATCATGCTAAGTGAAATAAGCCAGTCACAAAAGGACAAACATTATATGATATCACTTATATAAGATACCTAGAGTAGTAAAGATCATGCAGACGGAAAGCAGAATGGTGGTTGTCAGCGGCTGGGGAAGAGGAGATAGGGAGTTACTGTTTAATGTGTATAGAGTTGCAGTTTTGCAAGATAAAAGGAGTTCTGCAGATGGAGAGTGTAAATAGCTGCACAATAATGTAAATGTACTTAACATCACTGAATTGTGCACTTAAAAATGGTTAAGATGGCAATTTTTATATTATATGTATTTTACCACAATCAAAATATTAAAGGGAAAACCACAACAATTCATAAGAAAAATTGAAAATTCTAACCAGTTTGTACTAAAAAAACGTAATATTAAAGTGGAAAAATATAAAGGCAATCTATCACTGTATTCACACTGAGGCCACACTTCCTGAGAGCTGTCCTCAGTCAATGACTGAGCATGGCAGTGACAGTAAGGAAGGCCTGATCCTGAGAGATGCATAACTCCTCTGTTAGGATACAGAGTTTGGCTCGAGGACTCACCATTGGTCTTGTCAAACTTTCAGGCTCTTTCATTCAACTTTCCTTTCCTCCTGCTCTACTTCACGAAGGTCAGGTTGGCACTGTGGTCTAAAAGATCTCTCACCTCCCTTGCTCTTTCCCTCACAGGAGTTCCCCCTAATACATTTACTGCATGGCTAATGCCATTTTGGTCTACTTCTCTGAGGACTTGTGGTCTTGAGCAATCAGGAGGTAAAATGGGGATTTGAAACTGGCTCACTCACTATTTGGCAGGCTAAAAAGAAACCATCCATGTTGCTAGATGAGACACAGACAGTCCCTGGAAGAAGGCTTCAATTGGTAAAAATTTCACCAGTGGTGACCTGGGGAAAAGGCTTTCAAAAGAGAGTGGAGTTGGCTGACTACTGCTATGTTTGTATTGACCCTACAGAGGGATAATGAGAGACTGAAGGCCACTAATAAACATTACAGGCTAAATATACGAGCTAGAGAGTCTCTTTTATAGCTTTAAATCAGGCCCTTACCTCTTGACAGTGGAGGAGCCAATATGAACGAGCAGTAGACTGATGATCTAATTGTTAGAATTGCAGAGCTCCAGAGATGATAGACTGCTCAGCCAAAGCAGTCCTCTTACGCAAAGACAATGGCCACTGTTGGAAAACTGGAGCTCTTGAAATATGGGATAGGAATACCTAGAATGGACTATCTAGACAGACGTTTCTGAGGATGTTGGTTCTACACTCCCTTTCTAGTAATAGACAATAGGGTCACCCCCCTAAAGGCTGCCACCACCTCCTCTCCTGATTGCTAGACTAATAACTGAATTTAATAACAGAATAATGTATCTTGGCCTGAAAAGAAAGGGAAAAGATTATATACTTGAAAAAGCTGCAAGAATTGGCTAGCATGTACTGGCAGCAGCCAGGAGATCATGTCAGGAATTGGATTTTGGTGATATCTGATCAAAGGGGATGGAATGTAAGCCTGGATAAACAAGAATTCATGAATTTTGATGCATAGTCTCAGGACCACGTGATATAATACCCTATGGAGGACTCCAGTGGATGGGGCAAAACTTGATAAGGAAGTAATTCTTATAAGCCTGGAAAAAGCACTGGCCAAGGCAAAGTGAAATGGAAAAGCCTGAGTTGCCCTAGAAGATGAAAGAGAAAAGAATTATAAAGCTGACAGGAGGGAATGTACCGGAATGGATATATTATGTAAGGCCGGTAGATTACTTTCTATGGGACGTACCAGTCACCAAGGCCATGAGAAATTTGCTGGTGAAAGGGGCACCAGCTTCACTAAGAAGTTCACTGGTGGCTTTCTTCTGCAGACCAGAGCTGACAACAGGAGAGGCAGTGACAAAGGGAGGTGTTAAGTGATGGGGCCCCAAAGTAAAAAAGATCAAGGGTCAGTGCCTAACTGACAGAACCAGGGTCTACAATGAGGATAAAGTTGAACAAGACTGGAGGAGCAGCCAAGGGTGTTGGCCCACAACGAGCTGTGGGATGATTAATAATGGATGGTATCTATCTCGAGAGGCAAAATAGATGGGCAGCCAACAACGGTGCTATTTAACATTTACTTCTGTTGTAAGTAGGAACGGAGGAACAAAGGCTGAGGGTTGTTGCCAAGAGAAAATCATGATCCTCTGCTCAGTTCCCAGATGAGTTAATTTACAAATCCAGAACCCACTGAATAGGTGGCTGAGTCCATAGAAGAAAAGACACTTTGAAACATCTTGGAAAGTGTATAAAATGATCCCCAAAGGGACCTGTGTATGATTCCTTTACAAAGAGCCCTGTGTATATTTGGGTATATACACAGGTATATACACGGGTATGTACACAGTGCAAGAGGAGTAAGTAGATATTTTGATTACTGTAAGACACAGGGTTAGAGATCACAGAGATACCCAAGGACTAAAATACCATCATGAACCCTTGTTAGACTTGGGGTATCTCCAGGGTCCAGGTAAGAAATTCTGGCTAAATTCTAGATCATAGTGGGCCAACTGTGTCTATGCATCCACCCAGTGATAATTTCCCTACTTCTCAAGTGTATAATTAGAATTTATGTACAAGGTGATTAGAGTAGCCCCTACATTGCATCCCTGGCCTGTGGGGTAAGATCTATCATAGTGGGAAAGACCAAGTGGCAACCTCTGAAAATACCCGCCATCTGGTCAAGATGGTAAATCAAAAACATTATGTAATTCCAGTGGGACAGTGAAAATTAGAACCACCATTAAAAATCTAAATGGTATAGGGGTAGTGGTCCCTGATATATCTCCCATTTAATTTACCAGGCTTATTCTTTTAAAATTCAGATTCACACAGACTTACTTTTCCATTTTACATACCAGAAAAAAAGTATTTATTTTTAAAATAATTCCTTTCAGTTTTCTAATCATTCACTATATTATAGTACACACTCTAACAACAACATCCTTTAATTCTAGATATGAAAAGACTGAGATTTAAAGATGCTAGGTGACCTACTTAAGATGGCACAGAAAGCTAAGATCAGAGCCAGGCTATGCCTGTAAGCGATCTTCCTAGTACTGACTCAATTATGTTTACCACCAGAACTATGCCCAATATAAAAGTAAAAAACTGACACAAAGCTTATGAACTGGACTCCATCAAACCATGGCTAAACTGAAAGGCTGACACATTCACCTATGCTACTTCAATAACTCAGAAACAGCAATAGCAGTAATAGTGGCCTGATTGAAGGATGTCCATGAATGCTGACCTGTCTAAAACTCTCTTTTAAAATTTAACAGTGGCTTTATTAAAAATAATAAACTTAAAAGTATTTGTACATTTTCTTTTCTTAACAATGAGACAATTAGAAAACTGTCTAATTTACATTTTAATACTAGAAAAATTTAAATGATAAAAAACCCATTAAATATACTTTATCTCACACAATGCTTAGAATATTTTACATTACTTTGCCCGTGATGACAACATAATAAATAGGATCATCTCTAAGACATGGTACACATTAACACTAGCTTTCTTTTACTTAATAAAAGAGTTATTGAACTTAAACATGCACACAAATTCAAAAGCTTAAAATAAAACCCTAAACATTTAAATAATTTACATATATACTCAGCTTTGTGAATTTTTACACAAAACTAAACTTTTTAGAATATTAACATCCACATTATTCTGTCAAAAACTTTTATTTTTATGCATTAAATAAGGCTCATTCAATTACAACTTCTAATACTTTTCCAAAAACATTGTAACCTAATTAATAGGCTTAATATCCCTTAATATCCAGAAGTACAAAATCAGAGAACGGTAAATATATTTAAGATGTTTCCTTGGAACTTCCCTGGTGGCGGAGTGGTTAAGAATCCGCCTGCCAATGCAGGGAACACGGGTTCGAGCCCTGGTCCAGGAGGATCCCACATGCCGCAGAGCAACTAAGCCTGTGCACCACAACTACTGAGCCTGCGCTCTAGAGCCCGCGAGCCACAACTACTGAGCCCACGTGCCACAACTACTGAAGCCCGCACACCCAGAGCCTGTGCTCCACAACAAGAGAAGCCACCGCAATGAGCAGCCCGCACACCACAGCAAAGAGTAGTCCCTGCTTCCTGCAACTAGAGAGAAAGCCCGTGCACAGCAATGAAGACCCAACACAGCCAAAAAAATTAATTAATAAAAAAAAAGTTGTTTCCTCAAATTTCATTTTTAAGGGACAAATTTAAAGTATGAATAGACTTTGCACATATTAGTGATAAATATGATTTAGCGTTAAATTCTGGAAATTAATACTTTTTAAGTGACAAAGACAAACATGATTGTTTTCAGAGCAAAGTGACCAACATGGCAAGGATTTTGACAACAAGAAATGAATAAACGAACAGAGAATGTGTAAATTGGAGAAAAGAGTTTAGAAAACTAGAGGGCTGCAAATGGAGATGAGAGAGATTAGACTTGTTATGTATGGGCCCATATGGGTAAATGAGAAGAGCTATTACAGGGAGGCAGATTTCATCTCAATTATAAAGAACAATTAGTTATCTGAAGATAGAAAATGGTATCTCAAGAGATGGTGTGTTTCCTGTCATTAAAGGTATTCAGGCATAAGTTAGATCAGGGGTTGGGCAAATTATGTCCACAGGCAGAATTCAGCATAGCAGCTGTTTTTACAATAAAGGTTTATTGGAACATAGCCACTCCCATTTGTTTCCATACTGGCTGAGGCTGCTTTAGCACCACAACAGCAGAGTTGTTTAGATGCAACAGAGACCTTATAACCCACAAATCTTGAAATATTTACTAACTGGCTCTTTACAGAAAATGTTTGCTAACTTCTGTGGATAAGGTATTAGGATTGTATGGTGTCGTTATAAGATAACCAATAATGGTTACTTTGGTGTTGAGGAAAGTGCTTGGCATATCATCTGTGTCAAGGATTTGGTTTAACAGGTTCTTTGCTGTTCAACGCAGACCAGACAACTTGGTGAGTGAAGGTCAAAATTACATGCACTGTTTGTAAAGTTGTGTGCTCTGATGTGGGGCTATGCCTGCCAGAAGGAGGCACCATTGTCTAATTTACACAAAGGCACCTAGTGGACCAGTATAAGCAGTACACAACATAATCATGTTAACAAAAATAACATTCTTTCTAATCCAGATGATCTCAGGTGCCATCACACAGATATTCTACCACTAAAACTCAACCGCTTCTCCTCGCCAGTGTTTCCTTATTTACATCCCATGGAAATGAAAATAGATGTTCTACGAAGAGAGCTTTTAGGTTTTCAGAAATGCTACAAACTCCGCCCTCTCTTTTAGAAAGATACACTGCAAATTAACATATTAAAAACTGTGAGAAAAAAAAAAAACTCTGAGAAGTAATGTCAGTTAAAAACAAACCAAAAAAGCCCTATTTAACTTCAGTATACACAGCATTTTCCAAATGTATTTAATTATGGAACACTTTTTAATGAACCTACTATTAATATCTCAAATAACTAATATTCTAGGAAATTATGCTATATCCTAAGTCATATTTAGTACTTCCAGATTATAAGCTCTCTGAGGGCAGAAAATACATACTTTTTCTCATCCCCTACAGATTTCATCACATTGCTAAGCACATATAATAATTACCTAAGAAATCTAAGAAATAATTGAATTGATATGGATTTTAATGCTAGGAGATGGACCTAATCAATACAGTGAATGCACTGTTAATTTTATTAATTAAAACAGGCTTTAGTTACTTATATGACAGGGGGACACAGGGTTATCATCCTCTTTCCACTGAATCAATTAGCTATTAAATAGTACTACAGCAAAATAAACTGGCAAAAGTATATGTCAAGTATATTTCTTCTGCTCTGTGGTATATATTTAAGTATATAAAACTATTCAAGACACACTGTGTCATATTTAAGGTTAAAGAACTGATAAATTACCTAACAGATTGATAGAACATACATCAGAATATAGGTTTAACAAATTCAAAGTCAGTAAAAGCAAATTACCTGAAGAAGGTGACAAAAAACTGCACAAGATCCATGATTGTATTGTGTTGTGAGAATGCAATCTGAAAAATCAAAATAAAAGAAAGTTTGAGACTTACTGAATCTATGCTCTTCTTCAAAGTGGTGATGCTTCATGGCATTTGTAAATACAATATTTTTAAATCATCAAGAAATTTGGATCACCATATTATAAATCATATGTGCTGGAATCAAAATTTCATTGAGAACACCTAATATAACCAACTGCTGATGACCTCTGCACAGGCTCTAACATTAAATGGTTTAAGGAAACTATTATATATGGAATCTAAAAAAACAGTACTGATGAACCTAGTGGCAAGGCAGGAATAAAGACGCAGACATAGAGAACGGACTTGAGGACACGGATGGGGTGGGCGGGGAGGGAAGCTGGGATGAAGTGAGAGAGTAGCACTGACATGTACACACTACCAAATGTAAAGTGGATGGCTAGTGGGAAGCTGCTGCACAGCACAGGGAGATCAACTCCATGCTCTGGACAACCTAGAGGGGTGGGATAAGGAGGGTGGGAGGGAGGCTCAAAAGGGAGGGGACACAGGGATATATGTATACATATAGCTGATTCACTTTGTTGTACACCAGAAACTAACACAACATTGTAAAGCAATTATGCTCCAATAAAGATGTGAAAAAAAGAAAACTATTATAAAATTACTTCAGTAATGCATGCTAAAACTTTCATGTGAAATCCTATGACATATTAAATGTGTCTAGCTAAAACATGCAAATAAGTTTCTTCATCTAATAATTATCACATTTTTCTATCAATACAATTGATAATTGCTTGTGTGCCAAAAAAACTTAATTTCAACTGTATTAAGGAAACTGAGGGAACTAGTTTTTCTTCTATATTCTTGTCTAGGGAAGCTGCATACAACTATTTTGTTATAAACCCCTGCAAGGATAAAATACATCACTTCAGTTTATATTTTCATGTTAATGAATTTTGAGAAGAGAAATAAATCAATAGGCTAAAATTGTTCTCCATTTTTTTTTTTTTTTTTTTTTGTTACGTGGACCTCTCACTGTTGTGGCCTCTCCCCTTGCGGAGCACAGGCTCCGGACGCACAGGCTCAGCGGCCATGGCTCACGGGCCTAGCCGCTCCGTGGCATGTGGGATCTTCCCGGACCGGGGCACGAACCTGTGTCCCCTGCATCGGCAGGCGGACTCTCAACCACTGCGCCACCAGGGAAGCCCTGTTCTCCATTTTTGTTGACATTATAGAGATCATACTGTAACACGTTTCTTGAGGAAGTATTATATAGTGTACTAGTCAATAATGCAGCATCTGAATAGAGAATATCTATTTAGATAGAGAAACAGAGAAAATCCAACTTTTTCACTTACTAGATGTAAATATTTTAGGAAACTATTTAACCTATTTTTGTCCCATATGTGAATGGCAATAATAAGAGCATCTACCTCATGTGTTAGAGAAAAGACTAACTCAATTAATAGAAATAAAATTATTGCCATAATATCTGATATATAGTATAATACAGTAAATATTATACTTTTACATCATGTATAAAGGAGCTGGTCAACATAAGTGAATTTTCCCAGATAGCTGAAGCTAAACAATTGAGTTCTTGAAATCTTCTCCTTTAATAATCTTTTATGAAAAATTTTCAAAAACATGTAATACAATTTCCACTTCCAGTGAAAATGGACTAACAAGGATGAGATTTCTCTCTTGTCTTACAGAACTAGAAAACTATACAAAATGTATGGAAAAACCATATTCAGACATTAGACAAAATGCAGAGGAGGATATAATCCATGAGTGAAGGAAAAGAAAGGAAATGAGTCTCACAATTGTCCCAGCTTTCAGGGCAAGGAATTGAAATGACATTCTAAAATAAGAAATATTGTTTCTTATGTAAAATAAAGAATTACAGCCAGTCGAGAAAATGGTTAAATTTTTGGTATATACATGAAAGCTTAAATATAATAACATTCATTTCTAAAAAGCTTCTAGGCATTTGAAGAATTACAGAGCATTCAGACACCGAGGAAAGACAATTGCTGTAGGAGATTGGTTCTAGGTGAAAATGTTTTAAAAGATTTAAGAAAAAACATCTTTTAAAATGGAAAAGATACAGATGAGTTTTCTCTCCAGGTACTGTCCATGAGAGTATCTTAGAAACAGAGCTTATCAAACAATATTGTCAACAGTAACTTAAATCCATGGAAAGATGATTCTGAATACAGCAATTGAGAACTGGATAATCTTCAAAAGGATAATTATTTTGAAATCATAATCAATGAAATTGGTTTAAGATAAATTGGAATAGGAAGGTAAACTTAGACCGTGTTGAGAAATATCTAAATGAAAAAGAAGAAAAAGGACTTCATAAAGGCTTGAATAAATTAGCAAATGTATGGAAAAGAGAAATGAAATAAATAAATAAATAATACATATAACATAAAATAAATTAAAAATAAAGGAATAAGATAAAGTATATAGAAGCAATTGCACTAAATGTGAACAGTCTGAATCCTCATCAAAAGAGAGAGATTTCCATAGCACATTAAAAAGCATAATTTAGCTTTATGTTTTTTACAGAAAGCACATCTATAGCAGTGACACACTTATATCCAAAATATAAAGGACTGTGAAAAAAAATTGGCTCTTAGAAACAACAACAATGAAGGCATGAAGGATAATATCAATAGCAAAGTGAAATTCAAAATCAAAACCTGGTCAAATAAAATGTATAAGGCCCAAAAATTGAATAAAAATAATAAACCTATATGCACCAAAAACACAGGCCAAATAAGTGAAAACACAATGTCTGGACTTATAAGGAGAATTAGATAACATAATTAAAGAATAAAATTTAATATGTATATCTCTTTAATAACCTATCTGATCAAGCAGACAAAAATTAATTTATTCAGTCATTCAAATCATGAAGAACTATTCAAAGAAATACTGCTTAAGCAAGCTCTGTTCTAGGAGCTCGTGACAACCTTGTAAATAAGACAAAGTCCCTGGTCTCTTGGAGTTTGCATCCCAATAGCAGGGGGCAAAAAATAACCAGGTAGACTCATAAGTGGATTATCATAATTTTCGACAATGGTAAGTGTTCTGAAGAAAAACAAAGTGATGTGATGCAGTGGAAGGATATGTAGCTAGTTGAGATTAGGCAGGTAGGGGCAGCCTCACTGAAGACATGATACATGAGCAGGACATACAAATAATAAGAATGGTAAAGCCACACAAAGATCTGTCAGTAGAGGATTCCAGGCTTAGGGAATACACTTAGGCTAGAGATGTTTGAGAAACTGAAGTCACAGGAGCTGGAGTATTGTGAGCTAGGGGCAGAGAAGTTAAAAATAAGTTCAGAGTGACAAGCGGGGGTTAATTCACCTAGGTCCTTGGTATGATAAAGAGCTTGGGACATGTTATAAGGCCTGAACCATGAAATGACATGATCTAACTCTCAAGAGAAATATCATTCTGGCTGCTGGGTGGGAAAGAGATGATAGAGGAAAGCAGGAACATTAGAAAGAAGGATACTGGATTTTTCTAGTTATGACATGATTGTAGCTTGCACAAGAGTAGTAGCCATGGAGGCAAAACCAAGTTGATGGGCACATAATTTAGAGTGAAAGGTGAGAAGGCTTGGTGAAGACTGGATATGACTCATTTAAAACTTCTAAGAGGATGTTTAGGGCCACCCCATTATGAGAGCTAACAACAACAGCAAAAAAGTGAACAATTAAGTAGGAGGAAACCAGGAGAGTATTGTGCCAAGGATGCCAAGGAAAAGGAATCTTGCAAGAGGAAAGTAGTGGCTGGTTTTGTTGGTTGAGTAAGACGAGGATGGGACTATGACCATTAAATTTGACAGCATCAACTTGGTGGGTAACAAACAAATGCACTTTCAGTGAAGGGGTGGGAATGTTAATCTAAACAAAGAACGTAAGACGAGTATGTAATGTGAGGCAGTACAGACAGCAACTACAGACTGAACTTCCAAAAAGGTCTGTTAAAAACAGAGCAGAAAGAATCAGGAGCATATAAAATAGGAAAACAAATCTTCTGTTAAATCCACAGGGCATTTAGAAAAGTAGACAGTGTACCTTATGCAGAGAAACTACTTAAAAATTCCAAATGGTAGTGATTTTATGTACTATACTATCAGATTAAAATCAAAATTAAAGTTATAATTTTGGATATAATCAAAACAAGTTAACTACTTGGAAATTAAGAAATATAATCTGTGAGGCCGAGTTCTAGGTGGACAGTGGCAGTGGTAGCATCGTTTTTTAATATCCCTGAGTTTCCACCTTAAAAAAAAAAACTCAATATCTATCTATTTATCTATCTATCTACGTACCTACCTACCTATCTATGACAAGTAAACTGCAGAAAGAAAATACATAGAAAACAATTTCAACAAAGGTAAATGAAAAATTATCCTCCTCTTGAATACCGAAACATGAACAGGTACAGATAAACCACAACACCAGACACATACGGTACCAGGGTCTGCGAGGGAGTAAGAAGAGGGAATCAACAGGAAAATCCAAAAAGCATTCAATGGAACCAGGCAGGCCCACTAAATACAGAAGGTAAAAATGTAAGTGGTTTTGCCTAGTCCAAGAGCATAAGAGTGCAAAGGGTCCTTGACAAGTTCCAAAAGGAGCTAGAACAGCTTGGGCCCCATGAATTTTCAAAAGCAACCAGTCAAATCTCTATTCCAGGACAGGCTCCATATTGAGGAAAAACTGTTGGAAGTGAAATCAAAATTGAGCAGAGCGAGAAAATGGAAACAAAGGAAGAAAGTTCCAACTGGGGAGAGAAACAGAGCCAAGACATCTTTAAAAAACAAGTGATACATTTTGGGGGGAGGAAAAAATACATCCATATTCAAATATGGGTCTTGCCACTAATTTCTTTGCATACTCTCAATGCAAATCATTATCATCACTCTGATTCTTTAACCTATAAAGGGTTTTGCATTCCTTCAAGATAAGTTATGCATAAACAGTGGGAACAGCCAACAGTGTTAAAATCAATTTAGACTGGCAAAGTACATGATTCAAGCTGGTACTGCAGAATTTTATTATGGTTTGCTTGCCCTTTCTGGGTCCATATAGCTAAGTAACTTGGAAAAAAAAATCATGTTTTGAGGCAAGTAAGCAAAACGTAGACCCAAATGAAAATATCTACAATGTCCTGCTTTTTTCCCAAAGAATATCTGAGTAAATAAAGCAGTCAAGTGAAGGCTCTACAAGTTACAATCATGAACTAAAGCACTAAAACATTCTGAAACTTTAATTATATTATCTATATGTAACTAATCTGTTAATATAATTGTACTCAAGAGTAAATATTGATGGCACAAGCAGTCTCTATACTTAGCATACCATTTGGGTTCTGGGGACTCAAGCTAAACAGCATTTGATATTAGTTGTTCAAATGGAAAGTCAGCATTACAATGTGTTGTGCAAATCTTTTAAAATGTTTCTCCATCTGAGACTTTCTATAGGAAGTTCCACAGGAGATAGCCTATGGAAGATACTGTGTCAGACAGTCTGTCGTCAGGCACAGGCATAAAAATGGAAGGCAGATACAAGGAGATTTGGTCGCATTGGTGAACAAGACCAAGCAAACACTAACTCAAGCAGATTCCCTCTCAATATTCTCTCTCTGGAGTGTCAAGGTATTCATCCATCAAATATTTCACTGAATATCTATTATATTCTGGGCACCATGTCAGGTTCTTGATATATCAGTGAAAAAAAGATTCTTAGTGGTTGTGGCAGGGTAGACAGAAACAGTAATAACAATTATAAATTACATAGTGTTTTAGAACTTGGTAATTCTAATTAAAAAAAACCATTAAAAGTATCCTATTTTCTATATTAACATATGTGGGACGAGAAATCACTCCTTGGTAACTAAAAACATGCAGAAGAACTGAGAACAGACAGGAGAAAAATGCAGGGGTAGCAGAAAGAAATGATACTAGCATTAGTTGCAAATGTATCTGACTATTTTCTCAGCATTTCTCTATCTAGGAAGAGCGTCCAGCAACTCCAGGCCCCTTCCAATGAAACTGAAAGACCTACAGAGACAGGAGTAAGTATAGACAAAGGGAGAGCATTCTAAGTGATACTGGGCAACTGGTCTTCATGTGGCTGGGTCATTATCATCTAGAGCTCACCTCAAATATCACACTTCTCTAAGACACTTATATAAAGTAGCTGCCCTCTCCCTTATTCTATACTCTTGTGTAAACCTACTTCTTTTATACTTCAGTCTGAAATTATCTGATTGGTTGATCATTAGTTAAAATATCTTTCCCCACTAAAATGTAAACTCCTTGAGAATAGTAGCCTTGTTCAGATTGTCCACGGCATTATTCCAGTACCTAGAACAGTATTTGGTACATAGTACATACTAAGCATTTAATAAAAATTTGCTGAATAAATGAATAGCAATAGCAAAATTCAGCACAAGAGTATTCTTAGGACTTCATATATCTTTATTAAGAGCCATGAAAGGAAGGAGGTAGAGATGTTATTCTGAGAAACATTAAAAAATTATTTATTTATTTGAATTTCTTTTATAAATCAATAATCACAGACTATAAGTGCCTTCTAATTTCAGATCATAAAATACTATTTTCCCCTATAAAATTTACATATGCTGTAGAGTTCAGATGTTATGAAAAATATGCATTTCTGTATAAAATGTTTTTATTTGTTTATAATCACAGAAAAATTTTTATAATATCTACCATTTATAATTTTACCTACAATGTAAATAATTGGAAATCAAGGTATCAGAAATGGTTTCTTAATATGTATTTTTACCTCAATTTCTTAATTTCAACGATAAACATTTTTAACTATATTGGCTTCTTGGAATTTCTTTCAGAAGGTGACTTAGTTTAGACTACAATCTTCCTGTCCAAAACAGAAGGTATTACCTGAAACATTATTTTTTAACCAATGGAGGAAAAAAATGAGATTGCTTTAAAAGAGTGATCACTTGATCATTTAGCTAACTTTATTTAGAAAACAGTGAGACAAATCGATAACAACAAAAAGAACACTATATTCATAGTTTCCCTGAGAGTGTATCTCTAGAGGATATGGGACATTTCTGACTCTAAAATCTCTAATTGTCTAAGTAGAAAGATTTCTATTGGCTAGTGCTATGGCTATAACATGACTCTTTACATCCCCATGAAAAATATGAAAAGTTTACTTAAGTCGAATTTAAAGTTAGTTTTAAAACTTTAGCCAGAAAAATGCACTTTTGAAATTCTCTTCTTTAATGATTTTATTCAAGTTATCCAATATCATTTAAAGAAAATTAATCAAAATCAGGAAACCAATTAAAGCTTCATAATATCCTCATTTTCCCCATGTTTTTAAAGTGCCCCAAATAACCGATAAACTGGCATGCTAAAAATCAGAGTGAGCCAAAACTATAGCAACAGTGATATTTTGTCCATTTGAGCTTAAACGCAAATTCATATTGAAAACACGTCCAAAATCTAAAACCAGATTTAAAGATGTGCTATATTTTTCATTAACATAATGACCAACATTTTGAATTTATGATTTGATGAAAAAGTTGCATTAAGTGTGCTTGGAATAGAGAAGTAGATTAATAGCTTGATATTTACCATAAAATGTCAGATTTTGTTAGAGAGAAAAAAATGTTCTTATTATGAAGGACAAATTGGTGTGTTTGTGCAAAATGTCAGATTGCCATAAACTCTGATATAACACTGAGATATAAAAAAGGGAAAATATGAAGGGATATGCTAAAATGATCAAATTCATCTAACAAAATGAAAGTAAAAGAGAGGTTCTTCAAACCACTATTTTGATTATAGCCCTTCAAAATGATGACATAAAAGCAGAGTTAAGTAATGGAAGTTAGTCATCTAGTCACATCTCAAAGACAACTGGGCTATGTTTCAGGCAAGCAATTTAAAATCGTATTAGGTCTTTATCTATTCATTTTTAAAAATAAAGCAGACTGGGGCTTAAATTAACTATTACTGAATAAGATCAACTATGATAATCTATTCAAGGTAAACATAAATTTCCTATAGATAATTAATACACTGCTTATTGATAATATAATTTGTATCATTCCTGATAAATATTTTTTTTAAATACAGTTAAATGGAAAATGGATGATTTTTAAAAGACAATAAAACCTAAGAGGAACAAATATACTGGCCAATTCTGCATAAATACTACACAAATTACTCTGATTATGAATCCTTGAATATTGTCTATAAAAATTTAATGGGTTTTATTCTTTTTAGAGCAAATAAATGCCTTAATGAAGGCACTCATCAATTTCCTCCTGGTTTAATGCAAAAACTTAACTGGTCTCCCTGTCTTCAACCTCATAACTTTCTGGTCACTCTTTACCCAGCTGACAAAATGCTATTTTTTTAAAACTGAAGGAGTTTCCCATAATTCCCCTCATCAAAATTCTTCATTCCCCCGCTTAAATTTCCTCAGTGTTTTTCCACCACCTTTAGCTTGGACTCCAACTTCCTTGACATAGCAATAACGATCTTCAAAATTTGGCCCTTGCTTCTGTCTCTATGCAGAGCATTGACACTGCAGTCTGATCTCGCTCCATACATTATCAACCTCTGTGCCTTGCTGGGCCTAAATCATTCCCTCCTGCCCTAACACCTTCTTCTCTGGGGTAACTTCTATCAAAATGATTCATTTCCTGGCAGTTCTAGATCCTGTTTTTTGGCCCTCAATTGTATGTCTGTTGCCCCTACCATACACTTTTACCACAGTGCTACTGAAAAGAGCTAACATTTATTAAAGTGCTTACTATTGCCCAGGTGCTGTGCTAAGTGCTTTTCATACACTAATTTATTTAATCCTCAGAATAACCCCATAAAATAGGTAATGTCATTATAGTCATCTTATAGATGAGGAATTAAAGGTTTATAGATTACCCAGGCAACAAGCAGTGGAGCAAAAATGGAAATCAATGCATTCTGAATCTAGTTCTTAAGTTCTACACTTTCCTACCACCAATTAATCACAGTACCCTGTGATAATTAGCATAGCCATCTTCTCTTTCCATTTGATTTCAAGATATTTGAAGTCAGGCATTACAATGTTGAGCTATACATTCCTAGCAACTAGCAAAGAACCTAGCATTTTTACTTATATGTGTTTAGTGGATGAATTGCAGTAACTACTGGAGATGTATATCTTAATGTTCTAAATAGAAAGTCTTAAAACAGTTTCATTTTACTAAAGGTCAAGTTGCACAGGAAAACAATTACTTTTACATCAAGATTATGTCAGTTAAAATACATAGAGCTTCCAATCTCCATGTCCAGAGAGTACATTTTCTTTAAGTTAAAGGATATTATTTTTTCAAAAACAGTATTGTTATGTGTTAAAAAATGAAACCAAACCTTTAAAATGAAAAGACAAAACTTTGCATTTGTAATGCTACCTGTTCTTATTATAGTATTAGCATACTTATGAGGTTTCTTGAAGAGTTTCAGGTTTTAATTCAAGATATAAAACTGCAAGAGCAATGGCTAATATAGAAGTCTATATGCAATTTATGCTTGTAACACCACTTTCTATAAATTACAATTTTCTTCACAACCTAGCTCTTCCTCTGTAATTTAAGTGACCAAAAGGGAGCTTCCTTTTATAGAGTGATGTTCACTAGACCAACTACATCAATCAGTCCTAACTCTAAAACTTCAGAAACCAGGTTTGTGTCTAAAACCTCAAAGTAGCAAGTGTAGCCAATGGTCTTAGTAAGGTATGTGGTACTATTCAAATGTCAATTTTTCATACATATGTACTCCTACTAAATAAGTAATAAAACCATCTGCATTCAAATAGGCATTAATAGTTGTTAAGGAAACAACTAAAACAATAAAATTTCAAACAAAGAATATTTTCTATACACATCTGATTTTGGACACTTTGAAGGTTAATTCTCTGTTCTCTTCTCTCCATTAAACCTAGACTAGACTAATGGACCAGAATGCAGTGAGTAAGGTGCTTTCCAGAAGAAAGTGCTTTTAAAGATGATTTAGTAGGTCCCCACAATTGCTCTGATGTTTTTGCTCCTATATGGGTAATTTCCAGTTTTAAAATACATGAAAAACAATGGCAACATAGAACTTAGGTTTCATTATAATAAAACATAAAACTTTAAAACTCAACTTGAGGGGTCATGACTTTGCAATTAAAAAAAAAACATGAAGTAATCATATGGTTATTTGATGTAGTAGAAAATAGAGTTGAAAATTATGGGATGTTAGATAACATAATCACTGGAGTTTTTCTGGTAAGTTTTAGAAATCCTTTCAACTCTGGTCTTCAGCAGGCCCTTTACCCCACAGGGCACTAGGCAGAAAAAAATAATGGGCAAAGGAGATTAAAAAAAAAATTAAATAGGTCAACACTATCCATATTATATTTTAATATTATATAATCTTTAAGTATTATTTTCTTAATCATTGGTAAGTATAATATTTACGTTTAATCCATAAATTCAATATCCTTGAATGGACAAATTCACTGAAATGCACAAAATATCATAGCTCTCTTAAGAAATAGATAACCTAAATACTACTATAACTATTAAACGAATTAGATTCCTTGTTTAAAACTTTCAAACAACACAACAAAAACAACAAAACAAATCAACTGTTATCAACTATATATAATCAACTATAGGTCCAGATGGCTTCACTGGAAAATTCTACATTTATAAGTAAGAAATAATATCAATTCTACATATCCTCTTTTAGAAAACAGAAAAGGAGATAACACTTTTATTAACATTTATTTTATGAGGTCAGCACTACTCTGATAACAAAACTAGACAAAGACATAATAAGAAAAAGATATCTAAAAAGAAATATCTTTCATTAATATAGAAGCAAAAATCCTCAATAAATATTAGCAAGTTGAACTCAACAATGTATAAAAAGGATAATAAATCAATACTAAGTATAGTTCATCTCAGAAATGCAAACCTGGTTCAACATGCAAAATTAATCCTCGTAATTTACCAAGTTTAAAGACTGAAAGTGAACTACCAAAGAATCATCCCAACAGATGCAGAAAAAGTATTTGAAAAATTCAACACTAATACTTGATTTAAGAAAAAAAAAAACCCTCAGTAGAACAGATATACAAAGGAGCTTCTCTAACTAAAGAGCCTCTTGATAAACCTTTAGCTAACATAATACTTAATAAAAGATGAAATATTTTCCCTTTAAGATTGGAAACAAGACAAGGATGTCTGCTTTCACCACTTCTCCTCAATACCACAATGAAGCTCCTTTCCAGTGCAATAAAGCAAGAAAAAGACCTGGAAAGAATTGGAAAGAAGAAATAAAACTATGTCTATTTGTGGACAGAATGATTGTTAATCCCCAAAACTAATATAAATATTAAATGAATTTAGCAAGTTTGCAGAATACATATTAAAGTTACAAAAATCTATTGCATTTCCCCAACGTACAATGGTTTGACTTACGATTTTTCAACGTTACAATGGCGTGAAAGCAATACGCATTCAGTAGAAACTGTACTTCAAATACTGAATTTTGATCTTTTCCAAGGCTAGGGATAAATGGCACGATACTCTCTCGTGATGCTGGGCAGTGGCAGTGAGCCACAACTCCCAGTCAGCCTCTCGATCACAAGGGTAAACAACCAACAAACTTACAAACATTTTGTACCCATACAACCATTTTGTTTTTCACTTTCAGAACAGTTTCAAAAAATTACATGAGATATTCAACACTTTATTATAAAATAGGCTTCATGTTAGATGATTTTGCCCAACTGTAGGCTAATATAAGTGTTCTGAGCACATTTAGGGTAGGCTAGGCTAAGCTATGATGTTCAGCAGGTTAGGTATATTAAATATACATTTTTACTTATGATATTTTCAGCTTACAATGGGTTTATTGGGACATAACCCCATCGTAAGTCAAAGAAGATCTGTACTAACAATGAACAACTAGAAACCGGAATAAAAAATTATTCAATTATATAGTATTAAAAAACTATAAAATTGCTTAGGTATAAGTCTGATAAAATATATACAAAACACACATAGAATATTACAAAACCCTAATGAAAGAAATCAAATTAGACCTGAATAATAGAGATGTACAGTGGTCATGAATTATAAGACTCAACAGGATTATAATGTCAATTCTCCCCAAACTGATACATAAATGCAATGCAATCACAATCAAAATCCCAGAAGGATTTCTTGCAGGATTTTTTTTAAAAAGGAGATTCTAGAATTTATATGCGAAGGCAAAGGCACTAGAAGAGCCAAAAACATTTTTGAAGAGAAAAACAAAGTTGGAAGACTCGCACTGATTTAAGATTACAAAAAAAGATTTAGTGATCAAGGCAGTGTGAACCGATGAACAAACAGACACACAGATGAATGCAGCAGAATAGAGAACCTAGAAATATGTGTACAAAACAGAATCAGTTGATTGTGACAAAGGTTCAACGGTAATTCAATGAAGGAAGGATACATTGTTTAATAAATGGAGCTGGAACTATTAGACATCCAAATGCAAAACGTAAACATCAACTCATACCTTAAAACTTATAAAAAGTTAACTCAAAATGAACCATAGGCCTAAAGTAAAACTTAAACTTATAAAACCTATAGAAGAAATCAAAGGAGAAAATCCTCATTATCTGGGTTAGACAATTTCTTAAATACAACATCAAAAACATGTCCATTTGTGAAAAAAAAATTATTGTATTTGGCTAAAATTATAAACATCTGTTCTTTGAAAGACTGTTAGGAAAATGAAAAAACAAGACATAATGTGGGAGAAAAAACGTTTGCAACACACGTCTGAGAAAAAAACTTGTAAGGAAAATATATAAAGACTTCTCAAAACTCAATAAAAACCAAATTAAGAAATGGGTGAAGGTTTGAACAGACAGTTCACTAAAGACAATGTATGGATGCAAAATAAGCACATGAAAAAATGGTTAACATCATTAGTCTTTCGGGAAAGTCAAATAAAAGCAACAAATTACCACTCATATCTCTTATAATAGCTAAAATCAAAACAACAACAAAATTGACAATATCAAGTACTATTGGCAATGAGAGAAACTAGAACTCTAATACATTACTAATGGAAATGCAAAATTGTACAACCATTTTGGTAAATAGTTTGGCAATTTCTTACAAAGGTAAACATACACTTACTGTAGGACCTAGCTGTCTCACACACACACAGATATTCCATGAGATAACTGAGACACATACACAAAAACCTGTAGATTAACATCTATAGTAGATTTATTAATGATTGCTCCAAACTGTAAACAGCCCCAAAATCCATCAACTGGTGACTGGATAAACAAATTATTGTATATCCATTCTATGGAATACTACTAAATAATACAAAGGAAAAAAATGTTTAGACAAGGGTAATTTCCAACTAAATACACACTATAATTACAGAAAGGCAAACCTATAGTGATAGAAAGCAGATCAATTTTTTACTAGGACCTGGGGTCAAGGAGGAATGACTAATAGCAAAGGGATGCAAGGAACTTTCTGGTTGATGAAATGATTTTATATCTTGATTGTAGTGGAGGTTACATAATTGTGTGTAATTGCCAAAATTCATAAAACTGTGCACTCAAATTGGATAAATTTGATTTGTGTAAATTATATATTTTTTGATTTGTGTAAATTACATTTTAATAAAAGTAAAATTTTTAAAAATACTGCTGAGACAAAACTGCAAGTCTATATACTATATGGTACAAATTTCATGATATTTTGGAAAAGTCAGAATGTCAAGAGGTTAGCTGAACTACTCCATAGTACTGCTGCCTCAGCATCCATTTTGTGTAGGCCATGAAGCCTATCGGGGTCTTAAACTGAAATTAGCCCCCCATGCAAGTGCATGCCCAAGATAGCAGCCCATAGAGTCAGAGGTAAATGTAAGTTCCCTACATGACTGTGCCAGTGACCACGGTAAAGTATTCCTCTAACCTCCCAGGGCTTTCCCCTTGTGTGACCCTTAGATAAGACGCTTGGGAAGCTTGACAAAATCCCAGGGTTTCTGGTTTGAATTGACCGCTCCAGCCTTAGCCTGGTAACCCCAAAGTGCTCCACACATGAACCCTAATAAAGGCATGAGCCCCAAGTCCTGTTGCTTCCTCTGCCTGTACCCTGCCTTGACCTTCCTGTATGGCCCCTGGAGGCATGCCATATACCTCCCCTAGGACTTTTTAGTAATAAACTTCTCAATTTCAATTTCCTTATGGTCTTTTGTTGAACTACAGCCACCATCCAACTTCCCAGAGCTCTACTTAACAAATGTTAATTAAATAGAGTAACAACACAAAATTACAAGAAAAGAAAACAGATCAGTGGCTGCCAAAATTGGTAGTGAGGAGAAGGGCTGACTACAAATGTACCCTATAAGGGATATTTGGGAAGGGATGTAAGTTTTCTATAACATGATTGCAGTAGTGGTTATACAACTACTGTGTGTACACATACACATACTGTGTATGTGTCAAAACCTAAAGAAATGAACAATAAACTGATAAGCAAATTTTTAAAGTGAATAAAAATTTTACCAAGCCATCTTAGATAAATACAATGGCTAATTTTATATCAAATTATTGATTATAACAATAAGTGTAAATAGCATTAATTCATCTTTTTAAGAAAGACATTTTAAATTGTTTCACAAAGCAAGACCAGACTAAATGCTGCAAAAAAGAAAAACCTAAAACAAAGTGATTCAATAAAGCTAAAAATAAAGAGATAAAGAAAAGATTATCAGGTACATGAAAACAATAAAGAAAGCAAAGATAGAGATCCTGATATTAGACAAATTGTAAGTCAAGCCAAAAAGCACTAAACTTGAAAAGAAGAGCACTTTTTAATGCTAAAAGCCAAAATTCACAGCAAAAATATAATACTAATATTTGAAAATATACTACTACCACTACTACTACCACCACCACCGATGGACCAAATAACACAGAAAACATTGTGTGGAGCAAAACTACAAGAGAGGAGAGGCAACAGAAACAAACTAATTAAAAGAGACTTTAATACAACAACAATATAGCACACTATACTATTTAATCTGATTAAAATATAATAAAACTTGAAACTAAAAAAGAAATACTCAAAACAAAAGGGCCCTTCCACATGGAATTTTTTTTTAACTTTCTAGAAATCAAATCCGAGGTAGAAGAGGAAAGGCAAATCAAAATTATATTTCTCAAAAATAATGAAAAGAAGAACACTACATAAAGGGATCTATGAGACATATTTAAGGCAGTAATCAGAAGTATAGTCATAGCACAAACACTTTAACTAATAAAAATGCAAAAATTAAAATAAAATAAATCCCCAGCTCTAAAATGTATAAAATGAGCTATAAAGTAAACTAAAAGCAAGCTAAGGAAATAATAAAGAATATTAAATGTAAAAGTAAACATTAATGATGCAAGAAGAGAAGAATAAGAGGTGTAATTAAATCAAAATCTTATTTTTGAAAACATAACAAAATAGGAAAACCACTAGGTAAATTGATCAAGAAAACAAGGGAAAAAACAAAAATATACTAAAAAAGAAATGAGAACAGGGAAATCACCATTGAAGGAGAAGAAATTAAGAAACTAGAGACTACTTTTCAGACTTCTATGCAAAAATTTAATAATCCCTTTAAAAATATAGAGCATAAACAGAACCAATTCCATGGAAGAAAGAGTAAGTCCCCCCAAATAATTTAGCAAGTAAAATATAAATGCACAAAAAGAATATTTATTGCTACATTTTTAAAAAAGCTTCAAATTTCCAACTATACACAATGAAGCCATATGATCTGATGAAAAATTATTTTAGTTTTAAAAATAATAACAAAGATTACATAGAAACAAAATTGCTCCCTTTTATATAAAAACATGGCAGTCTATAACATCAAATTGTATTATGATGGCAAATATATAAAAATATCTATGAGGTTATATGGATACTTTTAATGACAATGCATTAAAAATTTTAAGAGTTTAGATTTCGAAGGAAAATTAGTGACTTTTTAAAATTACTACTACAAGGAAGTGGGAGAATTTCTTTACTTAGATTTATTTCACAAATAAAAAGACAGAAAATGTTCTTTATAAGTCATTTTCTTAGAAAAATATTTTACACTTAAGCTGTCTTACCTAATTCAATTTTATTGCTTATAAAGAATAGCACTGGTAGTAATATTTTATATAAGGAGTCAACAAACTTCTGTATAGACCAGATAGTAAATATTTTCAGCTTTGTGAGCAATATGGTCTCATTTTTACTACTCAACTCTGACATTATAGTGTAAACTTGATATGTCTTCCTTCTCTGAATCTCTAGAACATCTGTACCTATCATAACCAATCTTATTTTGTAGCTGTCATAAAAACTTACCATTTCTCTCTATAAGAATACGTGTCTTACCGCAGACGTAGAGAATGGACTTGAGGGCACGGGGAGGGGGAAGGGTAAGCTGGGACTAAGTGAGAGAGTGGCATGGACATATATACACTACCAAATGTAAAATAGATAGCTAGTGGGAAGCAGCCACATAGCACAGGGAGATCAGCTCAGTGCTTTGTGACCACCTAGAAGGGTGGGATAGGGAGAGTGGGAGGGAGGGAGACACAAGAGGGAGGAGATATGGGGATATATGTATATGTATAGCTGATTCACTTTGTTATAAAGCAGAAACTAACACACCATTGTAAAGCAATTATACTCCAATAAAGGCGTTAAAAAAAAAAGAATGTGTCTTAAATATTTTATATATTCTTCACATTTATATTTTCTGATAAGCAGAATTAATATATTAGTTGAGTAACTGATCAAATTGATTAACAATTTTCAATAATATTTCTTGAACTTGTGCTAACAGGTTTAATGAAAAGAGAGTCTTAAAAGGAAAAAGTATTTGAAAATATATATGACAAATTCCTCAAGCCTATAATAATTTGGAAGATAGTAATAACAGCAGATAATTATTATTATTAATTATTATTATAATGTGTCCTTTGATTTAATTTGGGAAAAAATTATACAAGGAAATCTCTATCAGCACATGTATATGATAACCCTTACTTTTCAAACCATACATGCAAGATAAAACTTCCTGTTTACTTCAATACCTGTTTCTCTAGTAGCTTATCATCTTATTTGGTGCTCAACTGACTCATCTTCTATGTTCAAAATACTAACACACTTGTGATAAAAATTTACAAACATCACCATTAGGATTCCATTCTTTCTCTATTTTGTTCTGTATAACTTAACCATTATTAGTAAGAGGATATCACCTAGACTATGGAAATTAGATTTGCAAATTGAAGAATGATTCCTAGCATCATTCTCATTAAAAAAAATCAAATCTAAATTATGACATCAGTTTGCAGATTGACTTAATAGTGTATTACCAAATCCCATTTACTCAGAAACAGGTAATTTAGATTCAATCTAACTTAATTTAATTTAAACGGTGATGTATAAATGTTGATGAGCAGCATTATTGTAGGAGAATATAAAGTACTAACGTTCAATGCACTCTTTCTGTTTTTCTAGTTATTAGCATTGCAGTTATAGTAGTAATTTTTTTTCTTTTCTTATTGTCAAGATTCAACTGCGTGGCATTACATGTCATAAAGAATGTGTTACCAAAATAAAATCTCACTCTGGAAATTGATGCAAATCAACTCAACAGCATGATTCCTAACATTACAAAACAAAAAAATTTTCCCTGTTTAATTACTACATTATTAGCATATTTATCACAGAACACTGCTATGTGTCTTACAGTCACAATTAGAAGTTTTAAGGATGTCTGAATGCTAAAGTGGTTGGCAACCTAAAATATAAAATACTCTATCAAAAACAATGAAGAAAATTTGTTTAAAATTAGAATGATTTACTTTTTAAAAAAATTTATTTAGGGGCTTCCCTGGTGGCGCAGTGGTTGGGAATCCGCCTGCCAATGCAGGGCACGCGGGTTCATGCCCTGGTCCGGGAAGATCCCACATGCCGCGGAGCGGCTAGGCCCGTGAGCCATGGTCGCTGGGCCTGCGCGTCCGGAGCCTGTGCTCCGCAAAAGGAGAGGCCGCAACAGTGAGAGGCTCGCGTGACACAAAAAATAAAAATAAAAATTTATTTTATTTTTGGCTGCATTGGGTCTTCGTTGCTGCCCGAGGGCTCTCCCCAGCTGCCGTGAGCAGGGGCCACTCCTCGTGTGGTGCGCGGGACTCTCATCACGGCGCCCCCCCAGGCCTCCCCTCGCTGTGGAGCACAGGCTCCAGGCGCGTGGGCCTCAGCAGTTGTGGCACGTGGGCTCAGCAGTTGTGGCTCAAGGGCTCCAGAGCGCAGGCCCAGCAGTTGCATCACACGGGCCCAGTTGCTCTGCAGCACGCAGGCTCCTCCTGGATCAGGGCACAAACCCATGTCCCCTGCATTGGCAGGTGGACTCCCAACCACTGCGCCACCAGGGAAGCCCTAGATTGATTTACTTTAAATGGAAACAGACTTCTTAAATATATAAATTGATCAAACTATATGTTAAAATGGCAGAGGCTCAATGGCCAAAAGAGTCTGATTAACGGTGTACAAATAGCCACCTACTTAAAAATGTCCTACTCTGGTAGACATATTATGTATCTGACAGAAAAAAATAATCATTATCTTGATTTCTAGAATTCTATGGTAAGAATAAGATTTATGATACTATAAGAATTAAGCCTTTACAATACATATAACTCAATAACAGAGTAAAAAGAATGGCATAATACTTAAAAAAATAATAAAATCCTTAACAAAGATGTTTATTCCTCAAACATCTTCATGAATATTAAAAAAAACAAAAACAAATCATGGAGCCAGTGTATTTTGGCAGCAGTAATGCTTTTAAAATGTCGTAATCTGCCTTTTAACTTAGCAATTATCACAATTTCTACCCATGTGCAGTCTTTATTACACAAGGGCGGTTGGTCATGTAATTCACACTAAAACATTCTATTGAATAATAAAAAAAATAATAATAAATTTAAAAATTTAATGGGGGACTTCCCTGTTGGCACAGTGGATAAGAATCCACCTGCCAATGCAGGGGACACGCGTTCGATCCCTGGTCTGGGAAGATCCCACATTCCACGGAGCAACTAAGCCCGTGTGCCACAACTACTGAGCCTGCGCTCTAGACCCCGCGAGCCACAACTACTGAAGCCTGCGTGCCTAGAGCCTGTGCTCCACAACAGAAGCCATGACAATGAGAAGCCCGCGCACTGTAATGCCCCCGCTTGCTGCAGCTAGAGAAAGCCCGCACACAGCTATGAAGAACCAACACAGCCCAAAATTAAAAATTAATTAATTAATTAATTTAAAAATTAATGGGATTACTGAGGAAAGGGACAAAAGATAGGTAAAAAACAAAAACATATTTGATAATATAACTTGTAATAAAATATACATTATTGAAGAGAGAAACTACAAATATTTCAATGAAAATGTAATACAAATATTAACATTATTTCAGTCAAGATCTTTTACTTTATAATAAAATCCAGTTTAAACAACTTTCCATTTATTTTTACTTTTACCTCAAAATCTAAAGATCAATAGACAGACATGATAGATAGATTTATACAGATACACACACATATTTTTACCTAGATAAATATAATATCCCATATTCACTGACATATGTATATTTATAATAGTTCACTATTTACCAAAAAATTTTGAAATGGTTTGCTTTCATCTACTCAAATTGCACTTAAACTATTTGTATTTCAGCAGCTCTGACTTTTCCAGAAAATCTACTGCCTACTTAAAATAAAATATGCAAGTGACAGTAGCTTTAAAATCTCTAGTGAGAAACTTCTCATTAATCAAAGACATACAATTACTATAAGTATTCTAATAATTAAGTGGTAAAAATTTTTTCTCATCTATTTAAAATGTAAAATCTTACATTGTGATTAAAAATTATAGAATTATGAAGTACTATAGATAGAAGGCCACATATATCTTCTCTACAATATTTATTTTTTTTAAAGTCTTTATTGAATTTGTTACTATATCGCTTATTTTATTTTATGTTTTGGTTTTTTGGCCAAGAGGCACGTGGGATCCCAACTCCCTGACAAGGGATCAAACCCACACACCCTGCATTGGAAGGCTAAGTCCTAACCACTGGACCACCAGGGAAGTTTCCTTCTCCACAATATTTATGATGGTAATAAAGCCTCTACTTAATTTTGGTAGTGGAGTGGGCTGGAAAACCATTCTTCTGGACAATTCTATTCATTAGAAATTTTGCTTTAACTTGCACTATATTTCTCTATAACATCTATTGACTGATGTTAATTCCAATCTCTACAGTTCCATAGCAATAGTTAAAATTCTAGTCCATGTAAAAGTTCCAATTCATTAAACCTTATTCATATGATATAATTTCCCATGTACAGTTTACCTCTTCTGGATGTATCCCAGTTTGTCAATGTTCCTGTGAACATGTGGCAACTAGTATTGGATATCCTCTATATGCTTATAATACAGTGGAATAAAGCTGGTTTTTGAGAAAGGATCATAGACTATATTTTTGGACATGTTAGTCTTTGAAATGCCTATTATACATTCAAGTGGGCATATCAAGAAGATAGCTAGATATGCAAGAAGTCTAGTGTTTATAAAACAGGACTCGGTTGAGGTATAAATTTTTAAATAACAGTTTTCTAGTGCCCTGAAGATTTCCATCTTAGACATTTTCAACATCCCTTCTACCACCTGAGTCATTAGGTCTGACACAGACTGAGGTCTACCTTGCCTTCCCCATATGCAGTACTTTTCAGAGTAGCCAATATCCCTAGGCCCCCAAATTTCAAATTATTCCCATAAGTATATTAAAAAATTAAGGGAAAATATGAACAATGTGAAAGGAGAATCAGAAAACATTTGAAAAATAAAATAAATGAAATACAAAGTAGAATGAATGGATGTATGAATACAACAAATTAGCATGCTGAAAGAACAGACTGAGGAGGAGGGAGAGAAAAAAGAAAATTTTAAAGAAAAGCTAAAAGATATTCAAGATAGAAATAGAAATATGATCAAATAATAAGAATCTCAAAATAGCAAAGAAAAATGGAATGAAGAAGTATTTGAAGGTATAATGGAGATACGTTTCCTTGAATTAAAAAGAAAGATGACAAAAATCCTTCACCTATACACGTTACAGTAAAATTAAATAATATCAAATATAAAACAAAAAATTCTTAAGGGAGAGAAGAGAAAGTTTCAGAGAGAAAGAGTATATCACATAAATAATAAGAAATAGAGTGATGTGGCACTAATTTCTATAATTTAAATCTAAGTTGATATTTTATCAATAAAATATATATCTAGTTTATAAACCAGCTGAGAATTACTTTACAACTTCTTCACATTTGAAGGCCATTTCAGTTTCACATGACTACTTTTAATGAGAATCAAAAATCTTGCATTTAAATAATATTTAACACTGATTAAGCACTTACTACACATTTTGACATGTATTATCTTTTTAACCTGCAAAAGTATCCTAAGACAGAGTGTTAGGCAAAATTCTAATATGGCCCCCAAGATTCCCAGTCCTTGATGTACACACCCTGTATATTCCTTCCCCTGAATCTGTGAAAATGATGGAAGTCACTCCATTAATTAGGTTACATTATATGGCAAAGGTGATGGAATAGTCACTCCCATGATTATTACATTATGTCAGACTCCACTTTGGTAGACTGAAGAGAAAAATTTTAAACAAAAGAGATTCTACAGCTGGCATTGAAGAAGCACCATGCCATGATGTGGAGAGGGTCAGGTGGCAGGGAATGGCAGCCAGCTTCTAGGGGCTGAGATCATACCCTGACTGAAAGCAGCAAAAAAAAAAAGTGGGGACCTCAGTCCCACAACCCCAAGGAACTGAATTCTGCCAAAAACCAGTGAGCTTGGAAGCCAAGTCCTTGTGCCACAGATGAGAGCCTGACTGACACCATGATTGCAGCCTGGTGAAACACTAAGCAGAGGAACCAGCTATCTGTGTCCAGATTCCTGACCCACCAAAACTGTGAGATAATAAATGGATGTTGTTTTAAGCTGATACATTTGTGGTAAATTGCTATTTAGCAAGAGAAACTAATAAAGGTAGACCCTATTATCATCTCCAGTTTTGTATGTGAAGAAATTAAAGTACTGACACACACACAAAAAAAACTTCTTCCCAACCATACAACTTGAAAATGGAGAATGTAAAACTGATGTAGTCTGATTTAGGATCTGTGTTCTTAATACCTACTCTTTACAGCCACCAGAAAAGCAAGCAACTGTCACCTGAAGACATAGATTAAAAACATTCACGGAATAGGCATTGATGAAAAATATTGTATATAATTTAGCTTGCACCAGGTTAGTTAATTGTGTATTTTAAAAACACAGGAAGTGAAGTCTCCTTTCTCACTTTAATAACAACTGCATCATTTCCTCAGTCAAATCTGTAATATTTTCCTAATATAGGCAAATATCAATTTCAGAAAGATATTCTTATTCCATAGATACTGATATACTTTTATCAAGGTTACCTATGATAGCATATATTTGTTGATTTCTGGTCACTAGCAAACACCTCCTGTCCCAACAAGGAATTATTTTATCCAAATACTTGTTTTCTTATTGGGGTAGTCCACTCTAGTCTTATATCTTCCAGTATGGAAGCTAAAAAAGCTCTTTCTGGGAGATTTTTTTTGTCTTCCACCCTCTGGTACAACAATGGGACAGACAGGTGACCTAAATTTGCCAGTCAGGCTCATTCATCTATGATTTTCAGATCTTAATTGAGTAATATGGATGAACTGAAAAAAACATGAGACTTCATTCACTAGAGTAGTCATGCTTAGGTAAGAATGTAAAGCACTTCATAACTGAAAACTTCTGGGACTAACAGCTTTCTGCCTATTGTAAACCAGATTATTTATTCTCCCTTCACACTGTTAGCAGCATGTTATACTAATAATAATTTTTCCATCTGTTTGTTATCGGAGATAGTTTCTGTTCCTTACAAAGAATCTTAACTAACAAAACTATTTACTATACAATTTCATTTTTGGAGAAGAAAAAAATGTTTTTTTTTTTTTTTTTCTTCCTTTTTGCGGTATGCGGGCCTCTCACTGTCGTGGCCTCTCCCGTTGCGGAGCACAGGCTCCGGACGCGCAGGCCCAGTGGCCATGGCTCACGGGCCCAGCCGCTCCGTGGCATATGGGATCCTCCCAGACCGGGGCACGAACCCGTATCCCCTGCATCCGCAGGTGGACTCTCAACCACTGCGCCACCAGGGAGGCCCTGTTTTGTTTTGTTTTACAAGAAGCCTTGAGACTATTTATAAAGATGGGGGAAATCCTTTGTTGCACTAATAAACTATCTACATTACATGCTAAGACTTTTCAGAAGAGTACTATCAGAAAGCATATACTATCCATACATTTCTCCCTCAGGAGAAATACATTACTCACCTCTTAATTTAAAAACTATTTATTGAATTACTTCACCTAAGTGCTGAGGACAGTTTGTACTATAACAGAGTTTTGAGGCTAATAGGGGATAAAGAAGTGAAACAATAATTACAACAAAATGTGATAAGCTGAAGGATGTAACAGTTTAAGAGGAGAGTTATGTATAAAGGGAGGTTATATTTGCAATGAGACAAAGGCTAAGCAATAGTCAGGAGGTTAAGACAACAAAGGTCATTGAAAAAATGCAGAATGTAAAAATGCCCAACAGAGACAAAGAAATGAGAGTAGACAGATGTTGGGGGAACTACAAGTAATTTGGTATGGCAAGAAGTAGAGATAATAAAGACAAAGAGAATATTTCATAAAAATAACAGGGTCAATACAGCAGGAATATTAGCCAATGTAAATATTGTATAAAATAGTAAAACTGCAAAGAAAAAAGAAGAAAATCTTACAGTATTGAAACAAGAAACAAACAAATCACCAAACATAGTTGGAAATTTCAAAAACACTCAGTAATTCACAGAAAAAGCAGAAAGAAAATAAGGATACAGAACACTGAGTAACACTTATCAACCAAATATTCAATTAACATTTAACGAATAACAAACAACTGCGAAGCATACTTGTTTTTTTAAACACATATGGATTTTCAGTAAAAGCAACCATATTCTGGGCAAAAAGCAAACAAACAAAACTTGAAACCAATAAATTTATAGGATTAAAATCATACATAGTTTTCTCTGACCACAGAGAAAATTAAATTAGGAAATAATGAAAGGAAGACACCTGGAAAATTCCCAAGTATTTAAGAATTAAATAAGACACTTTTGGGCTTCCCTGGTGGCGCAGTGGTTGAGAGTCCGCCTGCCGATGCAGGGGACGTGGGTTCGTGCCCCGGTCTGGGAGGATCCCACGTGCCGCGGAGCGACGTGGCCCGTGAGCCATGGCCGCTGAGCCTGCGCGTCCGGAGCCTGCGTGTCCGGGGCCTGTGCTCCGCAACGGGAGAGGCCACAGCAGTGAGAGGCCCGCGTACCACAAAAAAAAAAAAAAAATAAGACACTTTTGAATGACTCATGAGTCAAAGAACATATCTCAAGGGAAATAAGGAAATATTTAGGTGTGAATGAAAATGAAAACTTTTCAAAATTTGTGGAATGTGCCTAAAGCAGTGCACTGAGGGTAATTTATAGCTTTAGAAGCATATAAAAGAAAAGAAGAAAATTCTAAAGTCAGTGATCTAAACTCTCACTTTAAGAAGCTAAAAAAAGTGAATTAAAATAAATTATTTAAATTAAACTAAATATTTTGTTTTCAACTGTTATATAAGCAGGTATAATTCTTGTACTACTTTTTGTTGTAAGTTATCAACCTAATATAGATAAGTAAAATAGAAAACATTTATTTTAAATGTTACGGGAAATTATAGAAGGATTTAAACAGGTGAGATATATGTAAGAAGATAAAAAACACTCTCACATACCAATGATGGTAATGGTGCTGAGGAGGGAAAAATGGCGATCACCTATCTACTGCTTATTGCAATATTTACTGTAGTATATAGGCAAGGTTCTATTTTACATAATTATGTCATTTAATCATCATGATAACCCTATAATGTAAGCACTACTGTCTTCATTTTATAGATGAGGTAACTAAAGCTAAGATAAGGGAATAATTTAACTGAGGTCACAAATGGGGGACAGACAGATTTAACAGAAATCAGAGAAAAAGTAGTTCAGAATGAAAAAAGAAGTCGGTGAGAAATGCTAAAAAGAACTGAATAGCATTAGGATTAACAAGTATCCATTGGCATGGTAACTAGGACATTATTACTGACAAACTGACAGGTATCATTTAAAGCTGTTTTGCTACATACTAGCGGTCTGATTTTCAAAATACATGACATAATACAAATAAATGGTAGCAGCATATCATTATAGCGATTGAAAAAGGTGGAAATTTTCTGGAATTTTAGAATTGGTTTCCAATCCTACTTACAGTCTGTTTTTCTCTTTCACTACAAATGTGTATATATAAAGGAATTTGTGCTCCTGTAAATCGCAAAGATGCCATCAATTTCTCCTTAAAATTATCCTTTTTTTGTTGTTATGATAGTGTCCCAATATTAGTTCAGTATTCAAAACCTTAGCAGTGTTATACGGATCAGTCCCACATGTGTGCTGCCTAGCTGGCAGTATGAGACCTGGGCAGATGGCTACCTAGCCTGTAATAGGTATCTTTGGTATCCTAGTTCTCAAAGACTTTGGTATCCTAATTAGGATCAGTTCCATTCACTAACAGGTCAGGGGTGAACCAAGAAGTTAATAAGCAGCTTTATGGGACCGATCATCCGAATTCTTATCTTCTGCTCTTTCCTCATACTTTCTGGTTACCTGGAAACCTCCTTTATAGTCCACTGGCCATAAGCTGTCCACCTCTACAATTGTGCAATGGTGGCAGGAAAACAAAAGAGGGCAAATAAAACAGTGGGATTTAGCCTCACCCTCTGGGAGTTGTGTCTCTATCAGAGAAGAAGGCTCCCTGCCCTCAGAGTTGCGACTTTGCAGCTTCTCATTCCCAGTGGCTTTTGTAGCCACTACCACATGACCATTGAACTGTCTGACTACTGAGGCCCAGGAAAGTGGAGAAAAAGGAGAGAAAAATGGTGCGTATTTCCCATCCTCCCTGAAATTTAGGAGTTCCCTTTTCCACTCTTTAGGCCAAAAGTAGAGAGTTTCTTCATCTCACTCTTTCTGCACCACAGTGCTCACTTCTGGGTCTGGGGCCAGCGAATTCAATGGGAAAAAAATGTTAATCTCACCACCAGTTCAGTGGTACTTGGAATTCTAGTATTTTTTTTCCAATCTGCCTCCTGATAAGTACTTTCAGAGACCTCAAATTGCTATATCACGCATTCTGTCAAGATTTTTTTGGTTGTGTTCAGTGAGAGAAAGGTCAACATGTGTTTACTCCATCTTACCTCTTACGTGGAATAGGAATGCTTCCAAGGACTAGTCCAACAAAGTCTTTTATTAGTTTTTATTAAAAGTTCATGTGTACTTCAGAAATATGTCAATTCTGTCATTGTTGGATGCTATATTATCTCTTTCTCTCATGTATATACACACACAATTATGTCTATTGTGCTGTATCGATCTTCTTTTATTTTAGTGATACAAAGATATTTTATTCCTCCTTATTCTATTAGCAAATGAGAGTTAAAAGTGGGTTAAAGCAGGGGGGTCCCTAACCCCCGGGCCATGGACCAGTATCGGTCCATGGCCTGTTAGGAACCTGGCCGCACAGCAGGAGGTGAGCGGCAGGCTAGCAAGCAAAGCTTCATCTGTATTTACAGCCGCTCCCCATCGCTCACATTACCGCCTGAGCTCCGCCTCCTGTCGGATCAGGAGATTAGATTAGATTCTCATAGGAGCTCGAACCCTACCGTGAACTGAGCATGCAAGGGATCTAGGTTGCAAGCTCCTTATGAGAATCTAATGCCTGATGATCTGAGGTGGAGCTGAGGTGGTGATGCTAGTGCTGGGGAGTGGCTGCAGATACAGATTACAATAGCAGAGAGGTTTGACTGCACAAAGACCATAATACATCAACTGCTGGCAGACTCATATCAAAACCCTATCAGTGAGTGGTGAGTGACAATTAGGCTTCATCTGTTGTCAGGCTTTATAGTGGCAAGCGAGTTGATGTACTTCAATTGCACAGCTGCATCTGGTGTCAGGCTTTAAGTCAGAATCCAATACTTATTTTAGTCTGCTCGTAGCCTGCCCATTATTATTATTATTATTTTATTTTTATTTTTTGCGGTACGCAGACCTCTCACTGTTGTAGCCTCTCCCGTTGCGGAACACAGGCTCCGGACGCGCAGGCTCAGCGGCCATGGCTCACAGGCCTAGCTGCGTCGCGGCATGTGGGATCTTCCCAGACCGGGGCACGAACCCGTGTCCCCTGCATCAGCAGGCGTACTCTCAACCACTGCGCCACCAGGGAAGCTCCAGCCCATTATTTTATTTACCACTTCCGTCCACGCCTCTTTCCCCCACTGTGCACTTGTCTCAGTCACAGTTTTGGTAAGCCCACAAGCTAACCCTAGCCAAAACGAGTAAAAACCAAACGTCACTGGAGCTTCTTTGAAAAAGGGGAAAGACCCAGTGATGCGACGGCAGAAGACTCTGGCTGCCAACAAAAAGGAAGCTGCATTTAAAAGAAAATACCAAGAGTCCTACTTAAATTACCAGTTCACTGCAACAGGTGACTGACAATCTCCAAGCCTGCTTTGTAAAATATGTGGCGACCGGCTATCCAACGAAGCAATGAAACCTTCAAAACTGCTTTGTCACATGGACCAAGCACCCTGCATTAAAAGACAAGCCTTTGGAGTTTTTCAAAAGAAAAAAAATGTGAACACAAAGAACAGAAGCAATTACTGAAGGCCACCACTTCATCAAATGTGTCTGCACTAAGAGCATCCTTCTTAGTGGCTGACCGCATTGTTAAAGCTAAGAAGCCCTTCACTGCTGGTGAAGAGTTGATCCTGCTGCTGCTAAGGACATTTGTCATGAACTTTTAGGAGAGGCTGTGGAAAATAGCAAATCAATCAAAGGTACACACTTCTGGAGAATCAGGTAATCTCTCAGAGAATTGCTAAACAGCACCTACTATGATACTGTTAAGTTAGATGGGAATCACTTTTGCCTAATACAAAATTTTAGACAATTTTCTAAAACCACCTCCCTTCAACTCATAAATACTCTTCAAAAAGTATTCTTCAGCTCCTCAAGAAGTTGATTTCATGATGTTTTCACCTAATTCATACACATGGGTGTAGCAACAGCAAGAACTGTTAATTAGCATACATACAGTCTCCTTGTACGCTTGCCAACAAATCTAAAGACACTTGGTATTAAGCCACTAAGTCAAGAAAGTTAATTTCTGTCTGGAGGTTCCTTAAGGTATCTAGGACTGGGTATTCAATAGCTTCTATTTTCACGAAGATTTTTTTATCTGATCTTACTTTTTCTTCTGTTCTGAGGCTAGAAACCAAATCTAAGCAATCTGTCTCCGCCAATTCTGTCTTCAGAGCCTAACGAGTTACTGAATTATTCTTCCTCCAAAGTCCCCCAAATCTGCTAAGGATCCAGATCTTCCAGGAAATTACCCTGACAAGTGCATGTAAGACTGGGACACTAAAAGCCATAGAACAGTTACCAGACAAGTCTTCTAGAAGGCTGTTTAGGTAATGATTGCACATATTAATACAACGCTTTTTCCTTAGTAGTGGGCTTGTTATATCTGACTAGAGTTATTCTCAAATTTAACACACAAGGGAATGCTTTAATTGGACAATCTGTTGTCCAATTATATTCTGGACAAAATGAGGACACATACGTATTAAAACTATGCAAATAACCACATTGATATAAAAGTAAAGAGACTTCCACTCTCTAAAAAAAAAACATGTATTCCTGAATTCCGTAGGATCACTGAGAGCAAGATACCATTCAGAGTGTTTTATTTATTTGGCATTAGCAGAGATCAAGAAAGAGAAAGGCCTTCATCGTATATCTATCAGAAAAGAAAATATTAAAAATAATACCACAATATTCCAACCCAAATTCCCATCCACATTTAAAATTTTCTCATTAGTTCATGTAGCCCTATGTATTTAAGTATTATTCCATTGGACTGTGAAACTCAATCTGTTTTTATTAATGTCACACATTTTGAAGCTATATTTTGGGCACATACAGATTCAGGATTGTGCCATATTTCCAGTGGATCTGCTACCTCTTTATCATTGTGAAACATACCTCTTTAACTCTAGTAATGGCTCTTGCTTGAAAGTTTACTTTGTGTGATCAATAGTTTTCTTTTGGTTAGGTTTGTATAGCATACTTTTGGTATACTTCTACTTTCATTTTGAATCTATTATATTTAAAGTTTGTCTCCTTTAAGTATCAGGTTTTATTCAAATCTGTACGACAGTTTTAGGCTTTTACTTGGTGCATTTAGTCTACTTAAATTTAATGTAATTACTGATACAGCTAGGTTATACTTATCTTCTTACTATGTAATTTTTATTTGAACCACCTTTGTTATATATATATATACCTTTTTTCTCTTTTCATACCTTGCTGTGACCTCATAAAATATTTCTATTTGTCAATTCAACTTTTCAATCAACTTATTTCATTCTTTCCTTTCTTCTTCTTTAGATTTACCCTAGAAGTCATAACAATTAGAGACTCTTAAGATTTATTACTTTTACCATTTCACTGATATTGCTAGTACCTTAGACTACTTTAGCTCTATGTACCCCATTGCTCTTTGCATTACTTTCATCATCTATTTGTTGTTCTACAGAAATTTAAACTCCATGAGCTATTTTTTAATCCAGTATTCATTTAAGTTTCCCGATTCTGTTATTCTTCATTTCCTCTCATGTTTCAATGTTTATATCTGAGATCATTTTAAAACTTTCCTCTGCTTAAAGTCCTCTCTGTAGTATTTCTTTTGGCTCCAATCTAATGTCAGTAAAATCCTTCAGATTTTTTTGTTGTTGGAAAATGTACTTATTTGAGCTTGATTTGGAAAATGTGCTTGTTGTTTATAGTTGACAGATATTTTCCATCAGCACATTTTCTCCCCGCTAGTGCTTTCCATTGAGAAGTCACTTGTTGGTCCTGGGACAAGTAGGCTAGTCTAAGCGTGAAATTCTCATGGAGATGGCAGGAAGGCAAACGGAAACATGCAAGTCCTCTTAGGTTTTAGGCTCAAAACTTGCATATCCGCACTACTGCCTCATTAAATTCTTCTCCATCTTCCAAGGCTCTTATTATCCCACACCACCACCCCAATCATTCTACATCACCACTTTTCTATCATACAATCTGGTTTCCAGCGATTAAAAAAATCTGTTTGCTCCCTGATGAAAATTCTTTCATTAAACTTTGAAAACCCATCTCTCTTGCCTAGAATTCCCTCTCATACATCTGGTCCATGAACTCCTATTCATCCTTCAAAATCTTGCTTCAATATAACTCTCTCCAAGACGCTTCCCTGCTTCAATATCACCTCTGTAACATTAACAAAGGTGGATATACAATTTAGACTCTCCAATTCGCAAATACCATTCACATTGATGTTAGCCACAGTGAATAGCTCAGATAACATTTTATGACTGAAACAAAACCAAACTATGTCCCTGAAATTTTATATAAAGGCTCTAGGAGAGAGTCTTTTCCCTTTTCTGTCCAGGATGACTAAATTAGGATTCTATAAATCCAACTAAAATAGAATAGAATACAGTCAACATACTTTGTGAAACAGAACCTACAAATAGAGAGGGAATAATTACATTAGCCAATTCAAAAATTATTTACATAACACAGTATAAAGAATGTCAAGGCATGCAGTTTTAGTTAAGATGGTCATAAGAGGAGACACTGAGTTCCTGAAGTTCCCAGAGACATTTCCTTTGGATGCCCTGTTTTTATAAGCCTGTAATATCCCTTGTGTTACTTCAAAGCTAATTTAAAGTTGGATTTCTTTACCTACAACTGAAAGAATGCTGATTAACATATTTTATGAGCTACTTGAGGGCAGAAACTACTTTGTGTACCATTTTATCCCCTAGCAAAGTATCCTGTGTGTGACTGAAATTTAAGAAATATCTGCTGGAGAGTGTAGCCAAAAATTTATATAAATGTTCAATATCCACCCCATTTCCATAGGAAGCACTACTTTATATTAGCCTTTGACTGAATAAATACAGAATTAAATACTAAGTAAATAACAATTATTACCATTCCTTTTTATTTTGTTAGTTTCCTGCAGAAATTTATAAAGTTCTATTATCATGCTAGTAAGTTTCATCCTATTAATAGCAAGATTAGACCCAAATGGGATCAAGCCAAATTAAATATTTTTCTACTTTCTTACGTATCAGTAAAAACTTCTCCTTATTCATCTAATACTTTTTAAATTGATCTGTTAAATCTGTTCAAACATATATGGGAACCTTATAACTGAAAGTAGTCAAAAGAACTGAATAGGAAAATGTACCACCTTAAAGTATGAAAATACTATTGACATTAATTAAAGCAAAATCTATGTGAAATGTTTGGCTTACAAAAAGGATATGATACAAAGATGTTTTGTTATGCAAACAACAAATAATTAAATATTAAACTCTTCATACATTTTTTATGCTATAGCATATAAAAAAGAATTAAATTACAAGTAGAAAGTTTTAAAGTAACTTGAAGTGTTTTCTTTCAGCTGTACACACAAAGTGCTCTCCCTGTGTAACAAGTCTACTGAAGCAAATATTTTAAAAAATTAAGTAAAAATGATCATAAAAGTTAAATGCTAACTTTTATCAGAAACCATTTTTGCTTGTTTGAAGCATCACTGATACAACTTTGTGAAAAGAAAACAGTGATTTTTATCTTTGGACAGAGGATTCTTGGTACCTCATGGTCTGATGGATATTTTTCAACAGGAATTGGGTTTTTATATTTTTTAATTTCAGATACTTTTCAAAATAACTGCCTCCATAGAGTGTAGTTTGTAAATATTTATGAACAATTTCATCTTTGGATTGTAAACTTTCTCATAACTTGCAGCTTCTTGGAATTTGCAATAGTGTGTGCTGAGGAAATCTAAAATATATAGACATATGTCTACAAACTGACTGCCATTTATCTGAAAAGTACTTGAAAACTTAAATACAAGCTAGCTATTAATTAAAACAATCTACAAGTAAAAGCATAAAACATATACATAGTAACAGTCCCATCATTCAGCGAACAAATTTATGGCTACCATATTAATCCAATTACCATTCAGACTCAAAATTAAATGTAGTATTTCTACTTCCTTCCAAAATGGAGTGACAGGAAATGGATTTATCCTCCTGCCGAAACAACTAGTAAAGCAGATAAAATGTATGAAACACTGGTGTTCAGGTACTGGATATCAAGCAATGCAGGACAATGATCCCTGAGTAGAGAAATAATGAGGTAAGCCTTCTAATGCCACAGATGATTGTGGATTTAAGGCTGGATCAAAAGGAGAGTGAACACAGGTGCAGTCCAGAAATTTTCCTGAATTGAGGAAATGAAGCTGGGAATTCTGGAAAAGCCAAGGTGGCTACAGTGTATAAGACAGTATACTGGAGAAGACAGAACTGCCCAGAGTCCCCCGTGAGCCTTCAGGCGAATACTACTTACTGGTGAAGAAACTATCCAAGGCTGGAGAAAGAACCAGATGAAAAGAACAGAGAGAAGAATCCTCAAAACTCACATAGGGTTGGGAACAGTTCATGGTCCAACCAGTCAGAGGTGGATAACCTGTAATTCATGTCTCACAGAGTAGAGTACCCAGAAGGGCAGTGCCTCAGGAATGGAAAGATTAACCCTAGACTAGATTATGCTTTGCTCCTGCCGATCAAAGCACAAAAATAAGCCTTGAAAAGATCAAATTTTTCCAAGTAAATTAACTCCACTGAAGAAAAATGCTAAAACGTATCTATCAAAATTAATAAATATCTAGCACCCGAAAAGGTAAAACTCAAAATGTCTGGCATCCAATCAAAATATGACTCATAAGGAAAAGCAAAATAAAACAATAGGAAAAAAAGCCTCAGAAATGACACAAATGATAGAATGTGCAGACAAGGACATTGAAAGAGTTATAGTAACTGTAATTCCATATGTTCAAGATGGCAGAAAATCGATGGACCATGTTAAGTAGAAACATTTTTTCTAAAACCCTTATCAAAATTCTAGAAATAAAAAATATAATGTCTGAGATGAAAAACACACTGGATGGGATTAATATGAGATTGGATATTACAGAAGAAAAGATTAATGAACTTGAAGATATAAGTACCAAAAATATCTAAAGTGAAACACAGAGAGAAAAGAAAAGAATGAATAAAAACCAAGAACAGAGCATTAGTGGGCAAAGGAACAATTTCAAGCAGTTTAATATACATAAAATTGGAATTCCTAAAGAAGAAGAGAGAAGTGGGAAAAAAACTGAGAAATAATGGCTGAACATTTTCTAAATTTCGTGAAAACTATAATTTTATGAATTTATGAAGGTCAGTAAAACCCATGCACAGGAAACATAAAAAAACCCACACCTATACACATCATAATCAAATTGGCCAAAATCAGTGATAAAGAGAAAAAAAATTTTAATGCAGAAAGAGGAAAATGAGCCATTACATACAAAGGAACAGTAAGGTTAAACACATTTCTCATTAGAAACAACAGAAACCAAAGGACTGTATAGAGAAGCATCTTTAAAATAATGAAAGGAAAAAGCTACAATTTAAAATTCTTTAACACCCCCACAAAAAAAGTGAAATAAAGATTTTTTCAGAAATACAGGCAGATATAATGCATTGTCAGCAGATCTACACTAAACTGTTAAAGGACGTCCCTTAGGCAGTAGGAAAATGATACTACATAGTACACACTGCTATATTTAAAACAGATAACCCACAAGGACCTACTGTATAGCACGGGGAATGCTACGTTATTCTGTAATAACCTAAATGGGGAAAGAATTTGAAAAAGAATAGATACATATGTATGTATAACTGAATCACTTTGCTGTAGACCTGAAACTAACAGAATATTGTTAATCAACTATGTTCCAATATAAAATAAAAATTAAAGAAAAAAGAAATTTGGATTTACAAAAAAGAAAAAGAAATGATGAATGATGGAAACAGTAAATATGTAGGTAAAAGAGAAGATGTTTTCTTATTTTTAATATCTTTAAATAAAACTGACTATCAAAAATAGTAAAAGCGAGTGTGAATTTTACAATACATGAAGAAGTAAAATACATTCAACAATGGCACAAAGGCCAGGGGAAGGAAATGAAAGTACACTTTTTAAGGTTAACATATAAAAAAATGAGTGATGTAATATCTCTTATAGACAATGAAAAGTTTAAGATATATATGATAAACTATAAAATAATCACTAAAATAACACAACAGAGTTGTAGCTAATAAGCCAACAAAAAGGATAAAATTAACTCATAAAAAATGCTGAATTCAAAAAATATGGCAGAAAAAAGGAAGGAATGAACAATGAACAAATAAGAAGAATAGAAAACAGTAAGATGTTAGATTTAAACCCAAAGACATACAGTAATACCTCAAAGATACTGTAGGTTCAGTTCCAGACCACTGCAATAAAGCAAATATTGCAATAAAGCATTTCACATAATATTTTTGGTTTCCCAGTGCATATAAAAATTATATTTGTAAAAAAAAATTATATTTGTACTATACTATAGTCTGTTAAGTGTGCAATAGCATTATATCTAAAAAAATGTATTGGGTTGGCCAAAAAGTTCATTTAGTTAATGAATATGTTGCTAGATAAAGCTCTTGATGAAAATGAAAAAATATGTCTTTTATTTTTACTTAAAACCAAATGAACTTTTTGGGCAACACAATACATACCTAAATTTAAAAATTCTTTATTGCTGAAAATGCTAACCATCATCTGAGCCTTCACTGAGTCCTAGTAGTAACATCAAAGATCACTGATCACAGATCACCAAAACAAATATAATAATAGCAAAAAAGTTTGAAATATCATGAGAATTACCAAAATGAGACACAGGGACACAAAGTGAGCAGATGTTTTGGAAAAATGGTGCCTATAGACCTGCTCAACTCAGGGTTGGCACAAACCTTCAATTTGTAAGAAACGCAGTATCTGCAAACTGCAATTAAGGAAAGCTCAATAAAATGAGGTATGCCTGTAAATATATATATGTTACATGTACATGATTTAGGATTGGATGAAAGAGACAATTATATGCTACCTAAAATAAATCCACTTTAAATATAAAAGCACAAATTGGCTAAAGTAGAAGGATGAAAAGTAACATAGCATTCTAGCAGTAATTTTAAAAAGCTGGAGTGACTTTACTATTAATATTTGGCAAAATAAATTTTTATTTCTTGTAAATTAATTTTAAAGCAAAGAATATTACCAGGAATATAGAAAGAAATTTCCTAACAATAAAGAGGTCAAGTCACCAATTCATCAAGAACACATAAAAACCCTAAACATTTATCCATCTAAGTAAGAGAGCTTCAAAATACATGATGTAAAAACTGCTAGAGGGCTTCCCTGGTGGCGCAGTGGTTGAGAGTCCGCCTGCCGATGCAGGGGACACGGGTTCGTGCCCCTATCCCGGAAGATCCCACATGCCGCGCAGCGGCTGGGCCCGCGAGCCATGGCCGCGGAGCCTGTGTGTCCGGAGCCTGTGCTCCGCAACAGGAGAGGCCACAGCAGTGAGAGGCCCGCGTACAGCAAAAAAAAAAAAAAAACTGCTAGAACTACAAGAACAAATAAACTAACCTACAGTTACAGTCAGAGATTTCGACGCTCATTTTTCAAATTGACAGGGCATCAATGTGGACACTAGACGACTTGAAAAAGAGATCAACCAACCTGCCCTAATTGACATTTGTACAAGACTTCACCCAACAAGAGGAGAACACGCCTCTTTTGCAACTGTCCAAGGAACATTTACCAAAATAGATTCATATCTGGGTGCTATGGTCTTCGAAAGGTGATTAGGTAGGCCATGAGGGTAGATTGCTCATGAATGGGATTAGTGCTCCTATAAAAGCAGTCCCACAGAGCTCCCCATTCTCTTCCATCATGTAAGAACACAGCAAGAGGGCACAGGCTATAAACCAGGAAAAGGGCCATCACCAAAACCTGATCATTCTGGTGCCTTGACCTTGGACTTCCCAGCCTCCAGAACGGTAAGCAATGAATTTCTGTTGTTTATAAGCTATGCAGTCAATAGTATTTTTTCATAGCAGCCCAAATGGACTAGGACACTAGGTTTATTCATTTTCCATTGCTGTAGTAACCAATTAACACAGTGTTAGTGGCTTAAGACAACTCATGTTTACTGTCTTATAGTTCTGTATGTTAGAAATCTGATAGAGGTTTCAGTGGACTAAAATCAAGGTGTCAGCAAGGCTGCGTTTCTTTTTAGAGGTTCTAGTGAAGAATCTGTTTCCTCAACTTTTGCAGCTTCTAGAGTCTATATTCGTTGGCTCGAGTCCCCTTCCTCCATATTCAAAACCAGTAATGTTGCTTCCCTCTGACCATTCTTCTGTAGGCACATCACCCTCTGACCCTGATCTCAGCCAAAAATGGTTACATTAAGATTCATGTAGTTAGGTTGGTCCACCCCGGTAACTCAGAGTAATCATCTTAATGTCCTAAACTTAATCACATCTTCAAAGTCCTCTTTGTCCATGTAAGATAATATATCCACAGGTACCAGAGATTAGGATGTGGTAACCTTTGTGGAGCCATTATTCTGCCAAAAACACTGGACCATAAGTCTCAATAATTTTTTAAAAATTCAAATAATTCAAAATATATTCTGCAACTACACTGGAATTAAATTAGAGATAAGTGACAGAAGCATTTCTAGAAATTCTCTAAATAGTTGGAAATAAAATATCCCACTTTTAAATACCCCACTGATCAAGGAGGAAATCAAAAAGGAAATTAGAAAGCATTCACTTTAAGACATCAGAAAAAGAAGAGCAAATTAATGTCAAGGAAGCAAAAGAAGGAATAATTAGAGAGAATAAATTAATGAAATAAAAAATAGAAAAATAAATGAAATTGATAATTCTCTAACCAGACTGACCAAGAAAAGAAAAAAAGAGAGGGGAAACTAATTACCAATACCAGGAATTAGATGACATCAGTGGATGATATGTGAATATTGTTAAAAATCTTTTGCCAATAAATTCTACAAATTAGATAAAATGGGAAAGACACAACTGAGAGACACAAACGGACAGAGCTCATTCAAGAAAAAATAGATAACCAGAAAAGCTCTCAATCTATTAAGGAAATTAAAGTTGTAGTTAAAACATTCCCATAAAGAAAATCACAAGTTAAAATTCATTCAATGTTGAATTCTACCACAAATTTAAGAAGGAAATAATATGAATTCTATATCAATTCTTTCAGAAAATTACACAGGGAGGAATACTTCCCAATTTATTTTATAAGGCCAGCAGTACCATGCTACAAAATCAACAAGATTATAATAATAGAAAACTACAAACTAACATGCCTCATAAACATAGGTACAGAAATTCTTAAAATTTTAACAAATCAAATGCAACAATATATTAAAGGTATAATACAAAATGACTAAGTGGAGCTTACCCCTGATTAGTAAGGATGGTTAAACATTCAAAAATCAATGTAATTCAATTCTATTAGCAAATAGATCTCAATTCAAATAATTTTACTATTTTATGTTTAAAAATGGAAAGTTTATTACAGTTCTGTAAACAAACACACATACTCATCTGCCTTAATATAACATATCCCATAGGACTAATGTGATGATTTTACTCAAAGACTAAGAACTGGGCTCTACCTATCTTGACCATCACGGTTATTTTCCACATTTTATTATTTTGGGAGAGTGGGATATTTTAACTTCATTATTCAAATTCTGGTTTGGCTTCCAGAATATATTACTAGTATGATCTCAAAAGAAAATTCAATTTAGACAGTTAATTTCTAACCATTAAATATTCATGAACATTCTAAAGTAACTGTGTAATTTGCTTAAAAATAAAACATAATTAGATAGCCATGAAATAAAGGGCAGGAAACAATAAAAAATGTAACAATTCTTTCAATTTCAATTACTATTTAATAAGCTCAAGGATGAGCCCTTTTGTCACCTTCAATCATAATCTGAATAAAACAAGTGAAATCCGATTAACATTTCTATATAAATCTTAGAAAATGAAATAATATATCCAGCATCCTCAAAGTCAAAATTCTAAAAAACTACAAGGAAATATTTCTGGCATTCTTTTTTTTTTTACTATATTAGCAACTAATTCAATCACAATGAAGAAGTAACTTTATCAAATTAATTTCTATTACTATTTACTGAGTAGTAATTTGTACTAATATTTCTTGAACAGGTAAGTAATTTCCTTAACTTAGACATGGAATCAACCTTACAATAAGAATTTTTCCAGCAAACAAATCATTTTTACAAATCACTCAGTCCTCCCACAAATCACATAGAAATTAATATAAATAAAACATGCAAAATTTTCTATATAAAAGAAGAGTAAATGATCTGTAATTTTTTAAAGATTATAAAACATAATGGCTCAGCACAGAGCTTGGCACACGTGAGCTATTTGGTAAACTAATTTGAATTCATTCTAATCAAACAGTCATAAAAGGATGAATAAATAAATCCCAACATTAAAACATATAGACTTTTTCTTTTATAAAAGCATAAATTAAGAATACAACCTTGACTATTTCAACATAGAAAGAACATCCTAAATGTTCCTAGCAATAAATCAAAAGCCTTTAGCAGCCTATCACTAAACACAATAAAAATAAAATATACAACATATATAGAGTAGATAAATCAATAGTGAAAGGTAGTGAGCCTTAAAGAATTAACTATTAGGTACTGCTAATCCTAAATTTTTAATGAAGGTTTGAATTATGTTCAGTATATAATAAAGATTACTAAACACAGCAAATGATTTCAAGTTGGATTGTAAGAAAAGAGTATCTATTTAACCCTCAAAGAATAAAATTAATCAGAAAATACAAACAATATAGTTATTTCAAGTTTTGATGCATTTTTAAAGAATATAATCTCAATGAAAAATTAGTACATTCTTTGGTTAACTCAATATTATTTGTGTAAACATTTTTTACGAAGACATTCATCATCACAGACATTCACTGTATCCTTTGTATGGAGGGTCAATACTTGTTTTCATATTGCTCAAAATATACAAATCTTTATCACCTCTTTGAACAAAAACAGCATTCTTTTTGTAATGAAAATACTCAATGGTCATTAGATTAAATACTATTAACACTTACCTGTATTTTAATGGGCCATGAAAAGTTGCTGACGTACACATAGAACGTAATGTTTGGATTGCTTCTAAAGTTAAATTTTTCATAGGAAAAACTATCTCTGTATTCTTTTATATTAGTCTTGGAAACTATAGGGGTCTCCTCCCCAGATATTGTTCCAGCTAAAATGTAAATAATAATAACAAATTTAAATAATTCATATTAGGAAACAGGTATCTTTATTAACATAATATATACATATATATATTTACTTAATTTTTGTAACTATACTTATAAGAACATAACTATCCAAATAAAGTCATGTTTTACAACTTAGAATGACAAAGAAAAAGAAAATGAGATTTGTCATACATATTGATATAATGGAAACATATTTAGTATAAAAATTATTTTTTAAAGTGATACCATTGATTAAGTGCTATGTACTAGCCACTGGCTTAGAGACTTTATATTCTATTCTAAAAAAAAATTTATCCCAGAGATATTCCAGCTCTGTTTTTCAAACTGAAAACTGAGCCTCAGAAAGATTAAGACACTTGCCTTAAGTTTATTATAGCTACTGAACAGTAAAGTCCTTTTTGGAACTCAGGTATATAAGGCTTCAGAAACTGAGTTTTCTCTACTTCTCCAAAGAGCCTTTCAAAACAAATCAGTACATATTTCACATGTCTCAATCCAATTTAAAAATGGAAAAGAAATCAAATTTTTTTGTTTACCGCAAATTGAACCACCACTACTTTGAATAAATTGGGAGGATACAATTTAAAACATGAGTTAAACGTTCAATTAGTTAAACACATATTGGGTATTCAATAAATATTTACTGAAATTAACCAAATGGAAGAAAGAATTTCCAACAATCTTACCAAGCCCTCCACCTTAACTAGGATACTAGTAAAAATAACTAGGATACTGAGCAACTGAATTAATTTCTAACTGATGACCTCTTACAAAATAACCTTGGATGCTTTTTAAAAATGCAGATTTCCTGATGACATCTTCCAAACTGATAAATCAAAATTTCTGAGATTTGGTTCTGGGAATCTGAAGGTTACAAGTGATCTCTTGCATATTAAAACCACTGTTCTAAAATGATTACACAGGTTTTATGTATTTACGTTGACAAATTTTAAAACTCTTGTAGAGTCAGTTTATTATGCAGAATTTCAAATTTACAGTACAAGTTATCATGAATTCTTATTAATGAAACTCACAGAGCCAAGACTTCACTATATGTTTGCACTATTGGAACAAAATATCTACATAATTGTCTAATCTTTTCCATTTTTACACATGTAATATAAAATCTGGAATTGCAAAGACCTCTTCACTCTTGACTTCTGTTTCCATTATTCTACATATTAAAATAGCAAAATAACTTAATTTTAAGAAAGCAAATATGGATTTCTAAGGATACATATATTTTCTTTAAAAAGTTTCCAGCACTTTTATGCAACAGTGTATCTTTTACATAGAAAGTAAAAAGCAATAGAATTTCCTAAAATGTAAATATAAAACGGTGAGAATACTTTTTCATAATACAGCATACAGGTTTGTACTTCTTCTTAGTTATGTTTCTTAAAAGTTAACAATTTCAAGTTATAAACCTTATTATGGAAGAACTATTAAGTGCAGGGTTTTTTTACCCTCTCTCAGCACCAGAGCTGACAAAGGTAGGGGGTAAGCTTAAAAGTAATAGATAAGTTGGTAATTTATCAGCATATACAGAAAAAATTCACTGTCTTATATCAATATTAAGGTCAATAATTAAATTTATAGCTTCAATGGTGAATCAAGGAATTGAAATCGCAGCCTCTTTAGTCATTAAAGAAGTAATCTATCTTAGTTAAAATCACAGGAATTCATAAAACTGTCATAAAAAAATTAAGTAGTGTAAAATGTTGTTATCCACCTAATTTTAATTGAATTAGGGAGAAAGTTTACTTATTATTTTTACCTGAAACAGCAGGTATTATTATATGCATAATTATGGCATATAGTATATATATGCCATATAATATTTTTTAATTTCAATTACTTAAATTAACATAAAAGGTCATATTAGAACACCCTACATATAGGAACAGAAGTGAAAGACACATGACAACAAAATTCTCTTACCTGTTGAACCAACTGACCATGTAATGTTGAGATTAAAGTTGTTTGATGCATTAATTGAAATATCCAAATTTTTGTTTGACTACCAAGAAAGAAAATATTGTGGTTAAAAAATTCAAATTATACTAGATAGATATGTTTACTGTTTTAATTATGTCCATGCTATATTTCTCAAACTGTAAACATCATGTCAATACTCAAGTGAGAAAGTGTAGACACCAATTACACTTTTTTAATGAAAAAATATAGGTGATAAATTCAAAGGTGTATTTAAAGTTCCCATTTATCTTCCCTACTATAATCTGGCCTTCTCTGTGTAAGCCAGGGGCTGCTATAATTCAATATTTTAGCAACTGCGGCTTCGTATTAATTAAGTCATATTCATGAGGCAACAAAATGAGTTTATAAAGACTATGCATCATTGAGTCAGGCGACCTTGGGTTCAAATCTTAGCTCTTTAATGTACATGCTGGTTGATACAGGGAAGGTTACCTCTCCTTCCCAAAAATCAGTTTCCTTATCTCTGAAATGGGGATTTCATGACTTCCCTAAAGACTTTCTTGTGAACATTAAATAAGATTCTTCATCTTCTTCCTTACCAGGGGACTCAGAAAGAAGGCATGATTGCTGACCTCTGAGAAGGGGTTGATTTTTTTATTATTAATGGAGTTGTTCAAAAATAGTTGCTTTTCTATGAAAACAAAACATGGTAGAAACAGTGTACCCCTAAGAAAACTTAAATCATTATTTTTATCTTGAAGTCACATCTTCATGATTGTGTGTGCCTTATTTTGGGTCGGGGAAATGTGAGAATAACTGGTATTATTGCTAGAAAGGTCACACAAAATTTGCAACTGATATAGGAAACTACAGAACTCTTCTTGAATTTTTAGTTCATCCTCTCAAGTTTAGGCATTACTGAAATATGTGGTACCATCACTAAAGCCCTATAAAATACATTTAAGGTCAAGGAAATATACTGGACTGGAAGAGGTGACTACCACAGTAAATGACAAAATTAGTCATTTAGAACATTGTTGTTAGATGTGGATAAGTTCAGCAAGATATTATACAAGAAACTACTCCAGAAATTGTTCACATGAAAGCATTGGCTGGAGATGATGCACAGTGGGTTAGAATTATATCTGTTTTCAAAATATAATAAATGCATAAATAATGAAGGTACTTATTTTTTTATTTTTTTGTAGGATAAGTAGGAAGCCCAGACCAATAATCCATTTTAATTTCAGAAATTGTTCCAAGTTGAATTTCTCTTTAATTATAAATTGTATAAATATAATTATAAATTAGTTATAATGATGTTACAAGCATCCTTGGTGGCACTTCTCTTGATAGTTTAGTGCCCTTCAGTTTCCAAAAACATGTGTCTGGGCTCTTGGCTTCAACTGAACAATACAGCAGAAAGTAAAACTGAAAGCTGTGACATTTGTAAGAATTCAAGTTTTTCTGGAAATTGAAGGAGGAGAGGATAGCCAAGAGAGAAGCAAACTAGAATTATGGCTAATCTGAGCCTATGTGTATGACACTATGGATCATACTGAAGATAAGTATTACTCACACCCACACTGTGAGTCAGATATCCCACTTCTATTAAATGTCTTATATCCTCAATGAACTCTACAAGTTTGGAATTACCATTAGACATTCAAGAAGCCAAAGGTAAAGACTAAATTATGATTCATGCTGCAACATGGATGAACACTGGAAAAACTGAAACATTAGGCTAAGTGAAATAAGCCAGACACAGAAGTACAAATGTTGTATGATTACACATATGAGGTACCTGGAACACAGAAGCTGATAGAGACAGAAAGTAGAATAAAGGTTACCAGAGGCTGGGGGTAGGGGAGGAATAGGGAGTTACTGCTTAATGGATACAGAAATTCTATTTGGACTGATGAAAAATTTTGATGATGGATTGTGGTAATGGTTGCATAACACTGCAAATGTACTTAAATGCCACCAAATTGTATACCTAAAAATGGTTAAAATGATAAATTTTACTTTATGTATGTTTTACCACAATAAAAAAGAAAGCCTACAGTGTTTACAATGCACTTATTAAAACATTCTTATTATACAGAAAATGTAGTTTCTGACCTATTAATATGTCTTTATAAAAATACACACCAGGGCTTCCCTGGTGGTGCAGTGGTTGAGAGTCTGCCTGCCGATGCAGGGGACGTGGGTTCGTGCCCCCGTCTGGGAGGATCCCATGTGCCGCGGAGCGGCTGGGCCCGTGGGCCATGGCTGCTGGGCCTGCGCGTCTGGAGCCTGTGCTCCGCAATGGGAGAGGCCACAACAGTGAGAGGCCCGCATACCGCAAAAAAAAAAAAAAAAAAAATACACACCATCAGTGAAGAGAGTATTATACTTGTAAGAAGACATCCTCAAAAAGCCGTATTTAAAAGTCAAAACTTTAAACGTAGTCCCAAGAATGTAGGCATCCCTTAAAATCTAAGGAATAAGGAGTATTTCCCTATTTTGGGGAAAGAGGGCTCTTACTTTACTGGAAAATGAAAATTTAAATTATACTATTTGTTGGCAAGTTCAGTAAAATATTTTAGAGGAAAGAAGCTAGTGAATGCCAGGATACATTTTGAGGTTTCACCTATTTGAAAAACTATTAAAATATATGATATATATTTAGTAAGCTGGATTAATGTATAATAAGAATACAGCATTTGAGAAAGAGTGACATCAGCAAGATGGTGGAACAGGAAGTCCCAGCGCTCATCCCTGACAAAAAGAAAACAATTTAACAATGATATATGGACCAAAACACCTTTATGACAGGACCAAAATCCAGTTAAGAAGTTGCAGTACAAAAAAATGAATACAAAACTGAGAATAGCCACATTATAATGGGTAAAAAGAACAATTTCACTTTACCAAGGTCAGCACCTCCCCCAAGCCAGCGCAGCTCAACATCAGAGAGATCAACTTGGCCAATGACTGCTCCCTCAGGGGAAAGAGAGAGTGTAGGATATATCCAACATACTTGTCCTTTAATGGTCCTGCCCAAAGGACCTATTTCTGTCTCCACTAAGACAGAGAGCACTGAGAGAACAAGCATGTGTGGACATCTGACATCAGCTAAGAGAAAACAAACAAAATGTGGGTGGCTCACTACAGCCAACATGACTCAGAGAGATTGGGAGAAGGTACACAACCCTGAGAACTTCTCCCCCAGAAGAAGTTGCTAAAGGGTACAAACCTGCAAAGAGTAGGTAAATCCTAGAGATCTAATGCACAATATAGTGATTATAGACAACAAATACTGTATCATAAACTTCAAAGTTGCTGAGAGACTAGATTTTAATTATTGCCCCCCAAAACTACAATTATGTGACATGACAAGGTGTTAGCTCATGCTATGTTTGTAATCATATTGTAATATATGCACATATTAAATCAGCATATTATACAGTTTAAACTTACACAATGTAATATGTCAATTACATCTCAATAAAAATATTTTTTTAAACCTAGCATTCATATAACTCAGATAAAACAGTTGATTTAGAAAAAATATAATGAAAACTTACTACTATGTAACAGTTTATTTAAAAAAAAAGAAAAAATATATAAGATAGCCTGTGTTTTGAAGCTTTGGGTTATATTTTCAAAAAGACTACTCCCAGTTTCAGAATGTAATTAAAAGCATAAACACTGTTGTAAGCCTGAAAAATAAGAGAAGTAATGCATAAACTGTAGGACTGTTTACAAAATCTGAAATATCAAGCTCACAAATTCTCTGAATCACAAAGATAACTAGGTCTTATAAAAAGAAAAAATTAACAGGATTAGTCTTTCTACAAAAGCCCTACAGTGTGATAATTCTGAGAAGAGGTACAATTACAATGAAAGATGATGAAAAGTTGTATCCGTTGACATTTTAAAAGTTAAATTATCTTCTTACCTGTTCTGGGTTTGCTATGAAGTTTATGGCAGTATGATGGCGATCATCTTCCTGTAATAAGCTGAATGTAAACTGATAATCAATCAAAAGGCTGTCTGTAGGGAAAAAAAAATACAATCCTGATATGTACTTTTAAAAATTGTTTGACAAACAAAAGTTAGGTGAAAATATATTGCATATCAGATTTGAAAATTATTATCATTAATTCTTAGTGGCCTATTCAAGACTGGCAAAATATAAATCTTTGTTATCAAGCAACAAAAAGCAAAATATAGATATGAAAGTAGTCCTAACTCTTCAAAATTCTATTTATTACTTCTCTTGCTATTATAAAGGTTCTACAAGCACTGCAGCCATTCTGGAAACTACGCAAGAGAATAAAATAAAGTCATCCGCAATCTTACAATCAGAGAAAAATACAGGTAACATTTTGGTGCATTTTATTCCAGTTATAATTCTGTAGATAGAAAGACGGGCAGACATTTTGGTATCCTAGTTTCATAAAATCAAAATTCTCTGAAAACATGAATTTTAATAGCTAAATAATATTTCATCACATGCCATAATGCATTTACTTGGACCTATTATTGTAGTAATTTTTACTTTCAGCAGTTTTAAAATGACTCTGTGATAAGCATCATTCTACAAAAGTGACTCTTATTAACAATTGGTAAAAAGAATTCAGTGGTAAACATTTTTAAATTTTGTCCATGTATAATAATACTGAAACCAAGGTGAAACATTTAAATGTTATAGGTCATGAATAGCTTCACGTGTTATGAGTGAAGTATCACTCATAATGTTAAACTGCCACCTTTTAAAAAATATTTCCAATTATTTAAACAGAAATGACTTTTATCTTTTGGATACATACCTTTCATGTTATCCCCTCAGCCATTAAACACTATTAAAATTAAAAGTAAAGACAGGAACAATGTCACTGGATTTATTATCAAAGCATCATTCTTTATGTTGCTTACTTTATGCTTTATAAGATCCACCCTATATATTTCTTATATAATTTAGTGTAAGGCAACACTTTGTCTTTCTAAGAATTTATTATAGGCATACTCATCCATGATAATGAGAACTACATTAATAGGTCACATTTCTGCTTTTCATCTGACTGCCAGAAAATGCAAGGCAAATTCAATGGGCCAGAGCTGTTCTAGGCACTGGAGATAAAAAACAATAAAAGATACAGATTTCTGTCCTTATGCAATTTATATTCTATCAAATGGATGTTGAAAATTAATAAATAATTTGAGCATATAGTATAACATGACAATAAGTATAAGAGTAATCAGCCAGTGAAGAGGAGAGAAATTTCTGTCAGGTAGGAGTATGCTTGCAACTTTGAAAAGGAACATTTAAAGATCAAAGGTAGTAAGAGAATAAACCATGGTGTTTACAAGAGAAAACGTAATCCAGGCAGAGGAAACAAGCACAAATGCCTCAACGAAAGAATGAGTCTTAACAGATTCTTGCGAAGAGGCTGTAGCAAGAATGCTAGCAAGAGGTGAAGGTAGAGACAGGAAGAGCAGTGGAGGTACTTGGAAGGTGTAACAAACAGGGTTAGCTAAATAAATAGATGTAGCATTTTAAAGAAAGAAAGGTAACTTTTTTTGACCCAAGACGGAGCAAAAACGTCAGTATTAACTGAGATGGGTGAGAAGAATAGGTTCTATTTGTTGGGAGTGTGCAATAATTAGAAGCTTCGTTTCGAAGATGTTACGTCTGAGTTACTTATTGAATATATAAGGGATATGTTGAGCTCAGGAGTCTAGTGGATAACAATTTGGAAATCATCAGCATTTTTGATGGGATTTAAAGCCGTGAAGCCAAGGAATCACCAGTTGTAGATGGAGAAGAAGTTCAAGAGATGAGCCCTGAGGCAAACCACTGTTAAATAATCAGATCCTCAAAAGAAGCCTATAAAGGAGACTGAGAGGGCAACCTATGAGACAGGAAGAAAACCAGAATTTAGTGTCCAGGGAGCCAAAGAAATACAGTGTTTAGAAAAGAGAATAGTGATCACCTTGGTCAACTGCAGCTGAGAAGGTTTTAGAAGTAAGGCTGCAATATTAAGGAAAGATAACATCAATTCAGAATAAAGGGAAAATACCACTGAGAAAAAGTACACATTTCAAATCTATTTGCCAAAGCTTGTCTGAATAATTATCTTTACTTTTTTCTAGTTTGAAACTAAGCATGAAGAAGTCAGGAGCAGACGGCCTTTAGGAGGTAGGGACTGGTGACTTGGGACACCTGAGCAGCTCTGGGTAGAGGCTGCAGTGTCCCAGGCTTATGGACATTCTTTTGCCTTTATGGACTCTCACCCTCAGCCACAGTCACCAAATTCTTGGCCAGGCATTCAAGTTTGATTTCTCTATTGTTATTTATTAGAGTTGGAAGTACAAGGTCAGTACAATGTATATTATGCATGGTAATGACCAATCCAAATGTCAGTTGGCCTATAAAATAAGCCTGAATCCTGGAGCAAAATTAGTAGGAGCATTACTCAATTCAAGTAATATTATAAATTGAAGAGAGTTTAGAATTCTACACAAAATGTTTCCTTTTAAACCTGCTTAAAGTCTTCCAGAAGCCAACTGTACAATTTTCCACTTAACCAGGAGATATACTTCTCTCCCTAATTTTAAATATCATGTTGCTGTATTTTAGGGGGTTTGCAAATGAATAATTAACTGGCACTTAAAACATGTACCTTAATGCTGTAATTTACTCTGAACTTCTTAGCTAAGTAGGGTACAGAACATAAAACATTAAAATTTTAAATACATCCAAGTTTATGCAAATGTGTGTAATTTGCAAATAAGTTTTTGTACTGCTTTAATGAACCACTTTATTATGGTATAAAAAAGAAAGTCATGTTTCACTATAAATCAACTCAAAAATTTACTGAATTATTGACAAGTACAAAGAAATGACAAAATAGCAGGAGGAGTGAGTGTGATGAAGTGAGGGAAGAGAGCTCCTTTTTAAACTGGGAGAAAGAGCATGTTTTTATACTGCTTGGCATACACAAAATTTAGTAGAAAAGAAACAGTTGATAAGAAAGGAGAGAGAAGAAATTTTAGAATAATGTCTGGGTAGGTAAAAGGCAGTGACCTCAAAACTCAAGGGATGACCCAGTCATAAGTTCCTTGGGTTTGTAGGGGTTTTATTTGTTTGTTTGTTTTTGCTTCCTGTATATCTCTCCCCACCTGCGTGCTAGACCAGCAGTAATCTGGAAGCACCAACAAATTCATACCAAAAAAAAAGGAAGTCTTAAGAAAATCCTGCTGCTGAGACTACAGGGTGGAGCCCTGTAAACTGCACCCATCCTGCACTAAGGTTAGCAGAGGTGGAGCCTACGTTGCTGCAGGAAACATAGCAAAGTGTTAAGCTTTATTAAACTCACTGGTAGGTAAATAATTTTAAGATTTTATGTCCTACAAAGGTATATATACTATACATATGAAAATATATTTACTATACTTTTCAGCATATTTTAAACTTTCATAGTCAAAAAAAAGAGATAAACTGCATTGTGCATTTTTAAATATATTACTGACTAGAGACAATTATTTGAAAACTTTGTGACTCGAAAAAATACCAAAGATATATTTCAAAGCTTGAAGAAAACCATAAACACTATGTAAATCAACCCTCTGATTTCATAGACTCAGCCCTGAAGTTTGGAACAGCTGTAAATGGTACAGCTGCCTTTTAAATATTCTGGCTAACAATCAGCAAACTACCTCTGATAAGTCCAGGAAAACTAGACACTGGCAATTAATTTCCAAATTGGATCTAAAAATGAAGCGTACAAATATGGGTAAATGTATATGAAGAAGAGCCACTCTTCTTTACACCTCTCTCACTTTTTTATTTTTTAAAATATTTATTTGTATTTTTTGGCTGCATCAGGTCTCAGCTGCGGCATGTGGGCTTCTCTCCAGCTGCAGTGCGTGGGCTTAGTTGCCCTGAGGCATGTGGGATCTTAGTTCCCCAACCAGGGATCAAACCCACGTCCCCTGCATTGGAAGGCAGACTCTTAACCACTGGGCCGCCAGGGAAGTCCCTCTTTCCCTTTTTATATGAACTTGGTAGACCTTAAGGTTAATATGAGGCTGTTCATACTTCTGACTCCAAATTCTGATTGTATAAATGAAAAAAAAATCATGGAAATAAAGAGAAACTAAAAATTGACATCTTTTGTATTGTTGTTAGTTTGACTTGCATAGTGAGAAAAGAGAAAAACATTTTGTCAATAATAGAGTAAGTGTATATAATTATTTAATATGAGTAAGGTGTTTAGTTATATAAAATATGTATGCAGTATACACGAAAGGAAAAAGAAAATCTAAAAAAAACCCACATAATTAAAGATGAAAGATGAGATAATAACCCTGAAGACTACAATAAAAAGAGAGTTCGGTAAGTTAAAAGTGTAAGGAACAAAATGAAAACAAAATGTAATGATCTGGCAAAATTAAAAATAATGGATCAGAAAATAAAGAATTAAAACATAATTCTGAACCAGCTCATGTAGGTCAAATCTGAAAAAGCCTCCCAGAATAGAACAGAGATGAAAATCACTCAAGAGGAATATTAGACATAGAAATTTTCAACATATGCAGGGAAAATGTTGTTAAAAGCAGACAATCATAACAAATTGAAAAGGAGCACATATATGTTAAATATATGATAAAAAATCTGTTGAAGATTCAAACCTAAATGTTAAAAGGAAATGCACTGCATAAAAGATAAAAAGATATTATTTGGCCATAAAGAAGAATGAAGTACTGATACCTGCTATAACATGGATGAACCTCACAAAAACCACATATTCCATGATATCATTTATACGATATCTCAGAGTAGACAGATCTTTAAAGAGAGAAAAAAGGTTGCCAAAGGTTAGGTGAAAGGAGAATGCGGAGTGACTGATAATGTGTACTGGGTTTCTCTTAGGAGTGAGGAAAATGTTATAAATTAGATAGTGGTGATGTCTGCACAACCTTGTGAATATACTAAAAAAATTACTGAATGTACAGTTTAAAAGGGTGAGACTTTAGGTATATGAATTATATCTCAGTAAAGTTGTTATTAAAAAAATAGACATCCAGGCATATCCATATGGGCATGTGCACACATGCACGCATGCACACACACACACACATATTCATACAAACAAATTAGTTACTTAGAAAGCAAGATTAGGCAAGATGCTAGGTGATCTTGAGTAACAACACGTCAAAAGACAAGAAACTGAAGCAATATTTTATGAAATATATATACTCAACCATCCTGTCTACATAGAAAAACAACATAATGATAATTCCACATAAGCAAATGCCCTAAAATATAAGATCTACATATCCATCCTGAAAAAAATTATTTATACAAATACTACAACTAACAAATACAGATATGGAAATAGCATAGCAAAAAGGTCTGTCAGTGAACAGATGACAGATTTCAAGTTAGAATAAAAGAAGAAAACAAAGTTAATCTTCTTATGTCTAAAATCAGACTGTTTACAAAGAAATATAACACAACTAAAAAGCTACTAAAATAATAAAAAATTTCAGTATGTGGCCAGATATAATATAAAAATATAAATACCTACAGTTCTTATTTGGGGGCTTTTTTTTTTTCTTTTTGTGGTACGCGGGCCTCTCACTGTTGTGGCCTCTCCCTTTGCGGAGCACACGCTCCGGACGCGCAGGCTCAGCGGCCATGGCTCACAGACGCAGCCGCTCTGCGGCATGTGGGATCTTCCCGGACCGGGGCACGAACCCGTGTCCCCTGCATCGGCAGGCAGACTCTCAACCACTGCGCCACAAGGGAAGCCCTTGGGGGCTATTTTAACACAAAAAAAAACTCCACACCACCTTAACTGCTATAACTATATAGTCAGCCCTAACATCTAAGATCTCCAGACCACTTTCAATGTATATCCTCTGCTTATAATAAAGCTATCCTGAGAGTACAGAGTATTTGAGTCCTATAAGCCTTCTTGGAAATTGAACACAACGTAATTAATGCATAATTAAAGTACATGCAGAAATTGAAATCAAGAATGATGTCAAGAGAGATAATAGGCAGGTGAAAAAGTATTAAACGGATAGAAGATTAAATGGGGTGCACAGGATTTCAGTGCAAGGCAGCAACAAGGAGAGGTAAACATTGCTTCAAAGGAGATGAAATTTTTCAGTGAGTAAAGAAAGGTGGTTATTTGTCAAACTCAAAGGAAGAAAGGTTGATACTATCTCTATGTCTAGATTCTAAGGGGTCGACACTGGGAAAGAAAAAACAGTCAACACTTCCCTTAGAGAAGAGTCACGTTTCAGGATACAACAAGTTTCTGTTAAAGCAAGATAGTAGAGTTTCAAAAAGAGAGTAAGAATATACTTGGTGGTTTAATTTAAAAAATAATAACATTTTTTAAAGGAAAGAAAGATTAATGCCCCAGAACCAATGAGCATACTTAGCTCCCAGGTTCTTCTCTCTAAACACCATTCTCCAATATAAGGAACCATGGCTTCTTGGAAAAATGGTTGATTACAGGGATAGGGCTGGAAAGTACACCATGAGTCTGAAATTTCTTATAGTGTCAGAAAATAAGGAAGTACTCAGAGAATGATAGAGTCTTGCCAAAACAACAGAGGAGACAATTTGAGGGAGCTCCCAATGGCCAAACTAGAGCAATTTCAGCTGTAAAGTAAATAACAAGAGTAATTTATCATAAGCCACAATGTGTGTGTGTGTGTGTGTGTGTATCTCCATGGGTCCATATTGATAAATACAAATAAGTGAATAAATAAATAAATGAAGGAGAAGAGACAGCTCTTCCTTATAGTTAATAAATGTAAAGGAAACAGAAGAAATAACAGAATAGAAAATCACCATTTGGCAAGAACATCAATGTATGGTAAAAATAGTGGGTGATGGTATGGTGAGAAATAGGACATTTACATAATTTCAAAGAATTTCCCCATAATACACTCACTAAATACAATAAAAACAGTACCTTTAGGGTGGAAAAACTGGTAGACATTGTGCATTAACAAGTGACCAAAGACAACACCACCAATAATGGAACAAATTGATATCATATGCTTCCGGACAGGATGCACTGAGAAAAACACACATCACTTCTGTGCTATCCTTACTAAAAATGCATACCCTGAATTTCATCATGAAAAAACATCAGACAAAACCAAATTGAGGGATATTCTATAAAATAACTGTCCAACACTTTCCAAGGGTCAAAGTCATAAAAAAATGTGCACATTTTTTGTAAATCTGAAATTATTTCACATGGAAAATTTTAAAAGAGCCTTTAAAAAAGCTGCCTATATGTCCTCAAGTTTCATTCATGTCATATATTACAGGATTTCCATTCAACCGTCAATGAACATTTAAGCTATTTCTACATCTTGACTCTATTAAACAGTGTGGCAATGAACACTGTAATGCTATTATCTCATTATCTCTTATCTCTTATTATCTTATATCTTATTATATCTTATTATCTCTTATCTCTTATTATTATCATCTCTGAGATCCTGATTTCAACTCTTTTGGATAAACATCCAGAATGATATTGCTGAAGCTAAGTGAAATAAAACAGTCACAGAAGGACAAATACTGCATAATTCTACTTATATGAGGTATCTAAAATAGTCAAGCCCATAAAATTAGAGAGTAGCAAGATGGTTGCCATGGGCTGAGAGGAGGGGGAAAATAGGAGTTGATAATCAACAGACATAAGGTCTCAATTATGCAAGGTGAATAAAAATTTGTTGAGGATAGATTTCATGTCAAAAATAAGAATTTTTATTTGATTTAAAAACTGCCAATATGGAAAAAACAATGAATAAAATTAATTTAAAGGTATGATATGCTGGTAGTTACAAGAGAACAGATGACATACCTAAAGATATTAAGGACAAATTAAAGAAAAATAATTCTGAGAAATATTTCCTTTGTCATGCCATGTTTGGAAAAGAAATAAATACACTAAAAGTGTATATTAGCTTCTTATTGCTGCTGTTACAAATTACCAGAAACTTAGTGGCTTAAAGCAACATGAATTTATTATCTTATAGTTCTGTAAGTCTGAAGTCCAAATGAGTCTTAAAGGGTAAAACCAGAGTGTTAGGGGTGGTTCCTTCTGGAGGATATTCAAAAAGAATCCACTTCCTGCCTCTTCCAGCTTCTGAAGACCTCTCATTCTTTAGCTCATGACCCCTTCTCTCCTCTCTTTCCAACCTCCTCCTTCCATCATTACAGTTCCCACTACTGTAGTTAAATCTCCCTCTGTACCCTTTCAGAAGAAAGCATGTAATTACACTGGGTCCACCAGAATAATCCAGGAAAATCTCATCTCAAAATCTTTAATTGAATCATATCTGCAAATCCCCTTTTACCATTTATGGTAATATATTCACAAATTTCAGGAATTAGGATGTGGACTTCTTTGGAGGGGGAGGCCATTATTCAGCCTACCACAGTGTCATTACATAGATAAAAGACTGGGAAAGTATCGGATACAATGTTACCAATAATTTTCTCTGGATAGAAGAATTTCAGTGATTTTTAATTTGTTTTTTTGTCTATTTCTTTTCTAGAATGAAACACACATTACTTCCATAACTGGGGCCAAAAGGGGGAAATTTGTTAAAAGAAGTGTTCAGAGAACTTTTTTCTTTTGATCCTTGATCTTTGTTTTTCACATGACTTACACTTACATGTTAAGAAATTAGATTTATATGGTTGTATATCTTTCCAGAAATGGCATATCTAATTCCTAATTCACTTATTTCTTAGGTATGGACAAATAAAAACATGTAAAATAATTAGTCTCTCTGCCTAGCCTTCTCTGGCTAGAGCAAACCAAGGGTGAAGTTCCAATATACAACAGCAGACTTTTTTAGGTACTTCAGTCAATACTGGACTAGCAGTCCTGGAGTGCAAAAAAAAAAAAGTGGCTGCTATTTACCACAAATAATTAATAACAAATTATATACAAAATCAAGCTCATGAGTAAGACACAGACAGCATGTTAAAAGGAGTTTGGGGCTTCCCTGGTGGCGCAGTGGTTGAGAGTCTGCCTGCCGATGCAGGAGACACGGCTTCGTGCCCCAGTCCGGGAAGAGCCCACATGTCGCGGAGCGGCTGGGCCCGTGAGCCATGGCCGCTGAACCTGCGCGTCCGGAGCCTGTGCTCCGCAACGGGAGAGGCCACAACAGTGAGAGCCCCGCATACCGCAAAAAAAAAAAAAAAAAAAAAGGAGTTTAAGCAAATAAAACATCAAGAGAAAAGATTTTAACATGCACAAAATGTTTTAAAAGGTCAGATATTATTCCAGCAAACTAATGATTAATTGCAAAGTGATGACTAAAAATTTATACATAGAAAAAGACATTTTGGAAGAGGACTTGAACTATGAAGAAAGTTTCTGAGTACATTACATATGGGGGTGATGAAGAGCAAATGGTGAATATTTGTTTTACTCTTTTAACGAAAGCTATATAAAATAATGTATTTTTAAGAGAACAGTAACCAGTGATAAAAACCATCCAACATATTGGAACTATCGATATATCTGAGGTCTAAGAAGGCAAACACGCCAGGATCACAAGTGAGTGAAATCAACCTTGACTTGTGTATGCTGTATCAAGGCACTGTTCATACAAATTTCAGAAATTCTTAATTTGAATATTTTGAGAAAGGAACTAAGGCCTAATGATTTGCTTTTTTACCAGTGAATATTGTATCTTACTTTTAATTTAGCATTATGCACAGTATTTAAGGAGAACTCAACTGTAATCTCCCATTTACCAACTGGGTTATCGTATGCAGGTTAATTAACATCAGTGAGATTCAATGGTACAATGAGGATAAAACTGCCTACCTCATAGGATCGCTCTGTGGGTTAAACATAATTGTGTTAGTATGTATTTGGCTTGACTGTCTCACAAAATAAAGGCATTCAATAAATATTATTTCACTTTCATTATTCACTATATTGGCTCTGAATTAATTCTAAAAGATTTCAAAAGTCAAACAGATTCTCATATGTGTATTTATAGAGAGTTTTATATTTGTTCATAAATACATGAGTTCATGATCATGTATTCAGCCACCCTGAGGGGTGTGAAAAGGATGCATATAGAGTTTGACAACAACATCAAGAATTCAAATATGTTTTAAACAATGGCATATGTATAAGTACACGCATTTGCCAACTTAGACAACTGTTTATTAAATGATAAGACTTATGCTAATATAAGTTCAAGTATACTCACAGTGTAAATATATCACAGTCATATTTAAAATGTAGCTGCAAGAACAATGCCTCAGAAAATGAACTAAAATGATCCTTTCATGCTCTATTGCCCTCACCGAGCTATCTGACATACTGCAAGCAGCCTGATTATTTTAAAATTAAAATTTAACATTTTACTCTCCTCTTAACATCCTTCAATGGCTTCTCATTTTTCTTAAGATTTTTCTTAAGTCCTTATATGTCCTATAAAGTGCTACATGATGTGATCCTGCATATCTCACACACCTCATCCCCTAGCCCCCTTCACCTAGTTGTGTGTGCTAAAGTATTAGTATATCATATGCCATGTTCTTTCCAGCCACTGACCTTTGTGCAAGCTGCACCCACTGATTCTACTCCTTCCCATACCCACACCATCACCACTCCGCTACCAGGTCATCTTTCACAACAAAGCTGCATTATTCTCTTGCTTCACCCACTTCTACTCCCGGGTCCACAAATTAGGTCAAGCTCTCTTGTAATCTCTTGTAATATAGTCCCAAAGCATCTATAATTCTCATTCAGAGTTCTTATGACAATCATATCTAGGTAACTATATAACGAGTTTAATATCTATCTTCCCTACAACTTTATAAGCTTCAATGGAGCAGAACACGTTTTGTTCTCTGTAATATCCCCAGAGTCCAACAAAGTAGTTAGTCAATAAACATATGTTGAATGAATAAACAAAAGTGAGTCAATTCCAATAACTGACAGTCTCTCCAAGCACTAACAGTATAATTCTTAAGTAAGTAAAAATTAAGGAGAAAAAATATGTCATCCTGTGCATATTAAATGAAATAATATTAAATTGTTTTGCACATAATAAATATTCAATAAATACAATACCTCCTTGCTTGCTGAACAGTACTATCCATGCTTACAATTATTAATTAAGAATTTCTATTGAACTTGAAACATTTAGAATAACTGCAAAGGCAAAATCTGTTGCAGGAATTTTGCAAGTGGAACACTTGCTAGATATAATATCACAGAAAAAGCACAGAACCTTTGTGATTAATCACACTCTGAATGACTCATTGTGTGGCCTAGAATATACACTTCAACCCATGGAGTCTTACTTTTTTCATCAATGAATAAAAGAGGATGGACCATGATCACCAATGACTCTATGTCAATGATTCTAATTTACGGGTTTTCATATAATATACCATGATCTCTTCAGAAGCCACCTTCCTTTGCTTCATAGTATCTCCAAGTAGCTAAACTTTCCATTATTCTGCAATGACATATGGAGAACTGCTTAAATTTTATTTGTAGCAATTGTTCCACAGGCTAAGTAGAAAAATAAAGATTGAAACCCATTTGTATTTAAATCAATGGCTACTCCTTAAAGCTGTACTACTTTATGTAAATAAATTAAAAAATAATGTAAAGCAACTTTTACTTGATAACCTATAACATGATCTCCAAACATTTTTGGTCAAACACCCTATCAATAAAAATACTTGCCCATACAGCCACAATACATGTGCATTCATTCATTTGTTAATAATTTACATGTGTACTCCAGTATATATTTACTGAAAGCCTTCCTAGGAGCCACAGGCTTTTCTAAGTATAGGTTCCAACAACAGGAGGTCTTGGGTTCACAGATTTTCTTTCTAATGAGTAAAGAAAACCCACATTCAAGTTAACAAATAGACAAGTGAGATAATTTCATTTCAGTGTATTAGGATAGAAAACAAAAGTTATTGTAATACCTAAGGGACTCTATTTTAGGTAAGAGTTGACTATTAGTTAGAGATGGAGTATTTGAGGCAGAAAAATAGTAAATACAAAAGCCACAATCTAAAGTCTGGGATATTTTAGAGCAAGCAGACTAAGTCATTAAGAACTTTTATAAAGATAAAATGACTGCCATATAAATTCCCAAATGTTCAGGAATCTAATCCTGAACTCCATTTTGTTAATTGATTCCTATACCAGAATAGGAACCAGTACAGTTAGAGTTACCCTATGTCTGAATATCTATCAGGTGGGAGTTTCTCACTAATCTTCCTTTTCACAATTTTACTGAATATTCTAAAAGTGCAGCATATAAAATAAACTTTAAGATAATTTATTCTATGCATACCCTTCAAAATATTGAACTGAATGAATTCTAATTAGAACTGCATAAAATTTATATATCAATTTTGGTAAGCATATTTTCATATGAAGACTTCATTTGAGAAAATAGTTTAAATTTTTAATTATTTAGGCCCTGTTTTCATTTCCTTTAACATGATGTTTTTACTTTATTCATATAAAAACAACTCTTAGGTTAAATATACTGCGAATTTTTGTTGCTCTAGTTTTATTACCTGTGGTTGAGAGTGAGTGGTATAGATCCAGAGGTGGGTATAGACCCAGGCTGCCTGGATTGAAACTGGCTTTGACATTTCCTAGCCGTGTGATCTTATACAGATGAATTAAACGTTCTCTGCCTCTTTTCCCTCAAATTAAAAAATGGCAATAATAAGCATACCTTAAAAAACTAAAAATAGAACTACCATATGACCCAGCAATCCCACTACTGGGCAAGTACCCTGAGAAAACCATAATTCAAAAAGAGTCATGTACCAAAATGTTCATTGCAGCTCTATTTACAATAGCCAGGACATGGAAGCAACCTAAGTATCCTTTGACAGATGAATGGATAAAGAAGATGTGGCACATATATACAATGGAATATTACTCAGCCATAAAAAGAAATGAAATTGAGTTATCTGAAATGAGGTGGATGGACCTGGAGTCTGTCATAGAGAGTGAAGTAAGTCAGAAAGAGAAAAACAAATACCATATGCTAACGCATATATATGGAATCTAAAAAACGGTACTGATGAACCTAGTGGCAGGGTAGGAGTAAAGACGCAGACATAGAGAACGGACTTGAGGATGCAGAGCGGGGGGAAGGGAAGCTGGGACGAAGTGAGAGAGTAGTATTGACATATATATGCTACCAAATGTAAAATGGATGGCTAGTGGGAAGCTGCTGCATAGCGCAGGGAGATCAACTCGATGCTTTGTGACCACCTAGAGGGGTGGGAGGGAGAGTGGGAGGGAGACGCAAGAGGGAGGGGATATGGGGATATACATATACATATAGCCGATTCACTTTGTTGAACAGCAGAAACTAACACAACATTGTAAAGCAATTATACTCCAATAAAGATGAAAAAAAAATAACCATACCCTTCTCATTTGAGGATTAAACAAGCTAATAAATGTAAAAAGCTTAAAATAGCCGGGCACAGTAAATGCTCAATAAAGTTTAACTAGTATTATCACTATTTTAAATTCAGGTAGTTTTCCAGTTTTATTTAATAAATGATCCTAAATAATGAGCTATATATCTGTGGAAAAAAGTTGTTCACAATAAGAATATTATATATGCTATTACCTCTTTTATGTAAAATCATTCTTAGGACATAATTTATTTAGAAAGACATGCATTCAGCATTTCCCAAGAAAAAGAGGAAATTCTCTTCCAAGGAGGAGCCACTCAGCAGTGGACCTGAAGAGGCTGCTGCCAGCAAGAGCAGCAGCTCCAAGAAAAAGAAAAAGCTCCAAAAGCTACCCCAGGGAAATTAGAATGGACATTTCCCTAGTAGGGCATAACTTGCAAAAATATTTCCCAACCCATCCCCTATAGCCCAATAAAAATAAAAACAAATTCACAAGTCAAAAAAAAAAAAAAGAAAAGAAAAGCACATTCAACATCTTCATACAAATAAGGAGCTATCAACCCTTGCTCAAAACAGATAAAGCGAGAAAAATAAGTTCAGGAGATGAGCTGCCACTCTGCCTCGCAGCTGGGCACCTTTGCAGAGGGCACAGACAGCACAGCTCCACTTGGGAGCCTGGTGGGAGGTTTTCAGACACTTTTGTTTTCCTCATTAAACTTTTTTTTGTTTTATTTAATTATTTTTACAGTGTGTTTATGTTATTTACATAACCAGAATAATATAACATTTTTATTATAAGTATACAGTCAAATAAATTTTCATCTCTCTTCTAAGTTAATTCAGTAGCAATTTTTTTCTCTTAGTTTTTTTTTTTTTTTTTGGCTTAGTTCCCAGACCAGGGATTGAACCTGTGCCCCCTGAAGTGGAAGTGCAGAGTCTTAACCATGGACCACCAGGGAAGTCCCTCTCTCAGTTATTTTTAACTTTTTCATAACTGTGCTGTATTGTCCTTCATTTTGTAATATGCTAAAATATTAAATAATTCTGAAATAAACATTTTAAAACACTAGCATATAAGCTTCATAAAATTTAATAAGAACACATAAATCAAAGAATAAGATTAAAATATCAACCATGTGATTCATTTATGTTTTGTCAAATAATCTTCAATCCATCACGTCTTCAATTTGTGAAATATAAGAACTTAGATTTTCTGTGTTAATCAAGGTCACTTCTGCTCTATTTGCAGATGGACCAGCCAGACCCTATTTAAATTGTTATTTATATTTATTAGTTAAAAAGTCACATAAACCATTAAAGTACAGTATATTTCATTTAAAAGGGGAGAACCTTTTAGAATAGTTAAACTAAATATAAGGTTAATTCAAGTTTTAATTGCTTTCACTGTTCTGTATGACACAGCATTTTAAGTAATAAAATTGAGACTGATATTTGTTATTTTAATTTACAGCTATAATAACACTTACTAGAAATATTATCTCTTTTATCAAACAAAAGAAAAAAATCAAATTCAATAAATAATATGCTTATAATATCTTTCAGTCCAAGACAAACATTAATTAAATAAATCAATAATAATTAAAGGGTTTACAGTGAGATGAATAGATAAGTATTCTGATTTTTAGTAATATAATCTAAGGTAAGATGTGATGAGTGGTAGAGGTGAACACTGAATATAAAAGTAGTAATTAAATTTCTTACTCTTAAAAGAGGCAGTGTATTATTTTCATCACAAAATTGCACACTGAACTCTACACAGCAATAGGAGAAAATCAAGTAAAATAGTAATTTTTCAGAGTAAAAGGAGAAAAAATCCCAAATATGTTAGATTACTTGGAAATATACTGAAATACAATTGACAGTGTGGACATTACACATAGTAGGAGCAAAAAGTAGATGATTTCAGTAAGTGACTTTCCATACTCTGATTCTACCCATTGAAATATACCCTCTATATAACATTTTCATAGTCGAGTCTTTCATCTAGTGTTTAAGGTTTTCTTTCACTGTAATTGTTGTTATAATTTTTTAAAAAGCATTTAAGAAAAAAAGAAACTATACTACTTTGTGGCTACTACTTTTCATATTTGCCAAGATAAATTGAGTACTTCAATGTTTACAAGGGTCAATCAAATTTGGTATCATTGCTAGAAACTCTTTTTATTCCATGTGATGCATGATAACTATCTAATACATTTGGTTTGGGGTTTTAAATTGAAGTTTAAAAAACTACTAAGACCGTCTATAGGATACAACTGCTGAAGTATTACTTTCAATTAAATTAACACCACATTGCACTCAATTGCTTCAAGTTACAGTGTGGACCTGCATTTTAAATTTCACTCCAATCTTTAAAATCAGAACAGTTTCCATTAACACTATTACAAGAACTACTGACCTTTTCTTTTTTTTTTAAACACCATTTCTTTTAAATGTTATTAAACTTTAAAGGTCTCATAACAAATGACAAGACTGCCATCTAGTGCTTCATGACTATCCTTTTAACATTTTTAAAAGAGGGTGAGAGTCCTATATAATAGATGAGCTGTCCAATATGGTAGCCACTATTCACATGTGCCTACTGAGTAACTTAAATGTGACTGCTTTGAATTGGGACTGCCATTAGTATAGCATACAAACTATATTTCAAACACCTAGAAGAAAAACTAAAAAAAAAAAAAGATAGGTCATTGATGATTTTTTATACTGTGACATATTAAAATGACATTTTAGGTATGCTGAATTAAATAGAATATATTATTAAAAATGATTTCACCTGTTTAACTTTTGTGATGTAGCTAGTAGAAAAATTTTAATTCCACATGTGGCTTACATTATATTTATTTTGGATAGCACTGATCTAAAGAAAAGTCAGCTTAGTCTCAAATATAAAAGGCTTAAATATTAGCATACTTATTATTCCTAAAAAAATGGAATGTAATTTACTTGTGTCCGTAATTGTAACTAGTTACTCCTTTGGGACACAAGAAACACTAAAGATTCAAGAAGAATCAATTAAGAATATCTAATTTTAAGAAATCAGACAAAAATATGTCTCCATAGAATCTAGGATGTTTGAGAGAAGTAAAACAAAATGAAATGTGAAAAATATAGACAACAAGGATCAATTAAAAGACACAGAAAATAGATAATATAAACATCAGTAAGGAAAATAACTGCAAGTGGATTGAAACATATTAAATATGTTTGTGTCCATAAATTGACAACACAAAAACAACAAACCTAGTTGTCACCTTGAAAAGATATTAAGCAAACAGTTCTTTATTTTGAAAACCAGTAATTAAAAAAAATTAAAGCATTTATCATGCCTTTCCTATATGACTGTACCAATGAGAAAGCAAATACCTCACATGAGGAAATTTGTTTTTACAGAAGTTTTTCAATCAAGAAATAAAGGAGTTAGAATACCAGCTTACACCCCTTAATCAACTACAATCTAACATCGAGCATCAGTGTCTGCTAAGAACATAAAAAGAGAGACTTGCAGGCATTATTTACTTCTGCTACATGAAGAACACAAACCCACCTGTGAAATAGTGTTTCCTCCAAAATCATATCTGGATCTGATTAAACCTCTGAATCAGGATTTCTCAGCCCCCACAATGTTGAAATTTTGGGTCCAATAATTCTTTGTTCTAAGGAGATCTCATGTGCATTGTAGAATATGTAACACCCTCTACCCACTGGAAGTCCATAGGACCCACACACCACACCTACTTGTGATACATAAAAATGCTTCCAAACACTGTCAAATGTCCCATAGGCTACAAAAATACCTAAGTAAGTTTTGGGATCTTTTTATGCCACATTCTCAAGAAAATTAGAAAACATAATTAAAAGATGGTTTTAATAAGATTTACTTAATTGAAATTAAGAAAATTCTTACATAAAATACAAAAAGAAGATAAAAATTGAACCATAAACTATGTAGAAAATAATATTAATAAGAAAACATATCAAATGTAGGCAAAACAACAATTATAAACTATAAAAGAGAAGGACATAACTAAAGACAAAACCTAAAATTGATGAACTAGAAAACAAAATCAGTGGAATGGATGAATAACCCAAAGCTAATGCTATAATATGGGGGGAAAAAAAGATGAACAACAACAATAAAAAACTACCAATAAAGAAGCACGAGACCCAGAGATCTCAGTTGAATTTAGCTAACCTTTGAAGTTCACTTGATATTTTTTAACTATTCTTGTTTTAAAATATATACACTACCAAATGTAAAATAGATAGCTAGTGGGAAGCAGCCACATAGCATAAGGAGATCAGCTCGGTGCTTTGTGACCACCTAGAGGGGTGGGATAGGGAGGGTGGGAGGGAGACGCAAGAGGGAGGAGATATGGGGATATATGTATATGTATAGTTGATTCACTTTATTATAAAGCAGAAACTAACAAACCATTGTAAAGCAATTATACTCCAATAAAGATGTTAAAAAAATAAAAAATTAAACAGCAATCTTGTCAAATTCAACTTTATAAGTTATTACCATAGTTACACAATATGAAGTTAGAAAAGAAAAACAACTCAAAGGTCGATTCATCAGAAAAAATAATGTAAAAATATAGTCTGCATTCATTTATACTGAAAATAATCCTAAATAAAATATAAACAAATAATATTTAGCAGTATCCCCAATAATAATATATCATAACTATGTTCGGTTTACCCCAGAATGAAAAGATGTCTAATTAATGAAAATCTATTAATTCAGCTTCATATATAACAAGGTAAAGGAAAAAGTCACTCATGATGAAATCTTGCAGCACACTAATATAGACAGGAATTTTCTTAACTTGATACAGGGAATATTCTATAAATTATAGCAAACCCTCGACTTGACAGTAATGTCTACTACCATCACTTTGACTCAGCACTGAAAGAGAGATCCCAACCATCCCAATAATGGGATAAAAATTTGGAAAAGTGAGGAATAAAAGTTATTTGCATGTAATATAACTAACTGCATTTAAAAATCAAACATTTATAAACCATTAGAATTAATAACAGAGTTCACTGAGCTTTATGAATGTCAGATCAGTATATTAAAATGAAGTTCATTTTACCATATCAAACAAATAGAAAATGTAGTTTTAAAAGATACTATTTGAAATAGCAACAAAAGTATTAGGAAATCAGTATTTTACATATCTAACAAAACATGTTCAAGACACAGACACATGAAATTGAACTCAGCGTTATTAGTCATAATAGAAATGCAAATTTAAACCACAAGTTACTACTAATACTCTAGAATGACTATAATCAAAAAGATAGACAATATAAAGTGTTGATAAGAATGTGGAAAAACTGAAACATATATAAATTGCTAGCGGGAATGTAAAATGGTATATTCATGCTATAAAATCATTTGACAGTTTCTTGACCATAAGCATATTATCTAACCTCCCAATTCCACTCCAAGGAATCTACCCCCCCAAAATGAAAATATATAGACTATCTAAATGTCAGCATTTTTCTAATAGTCAAAGCCTAGAAATAATCCCAGTTTCCATCAACTGGTAAATGGACCAAAAAACAGTGATATATCCATATAATGTTATACCATCCATTAATTTTTGAAACTAAAATTACTATACTAACAAAGTAAAACAGAAACACCTTATGGTCATCTCAATTGAGGTAGAAAAAATGTATGACATAAAAATCATCCATTCTTGATAAAAAATACTCAGCAGAGTAGGAATAGAAGGGAATTTCCTCAACTTAATAAAGGCATATATGAAAAGCTTACAACATACTTAATGGTGAAAGACTGAGTGCTTTCCCTCTATGATCAGGAACAAGTCAAAAATAATTGCATGCTTATCATATCTTTTTACATGATACCAGAGGTACCAATGCAATAAGACAAAAAAGAAAAGGTATCCAGCAAGAAAATGAAGTAATCAAATTCCATTATTTGCAGAACACATTACTGTCTACGTAAAAAAAGATATGATGAAACCTACAAAAGGTTTTTTTACCGAGAGATTCTGAAGAACTGAAAATCTCATACACTGCTAGTCGAAATGTAAAATAATACAACCATTTTGGAAATAGTTTGCTTGTTTCTTGAAAGTTAAACATACATCTGCCATATGATCATTACCCAATGAAAGGATCTTTCAGTACAAAACCAGCGCAGCTTTTTAGTAATAACCAAAATTGCCTCCCGGAAAAATCTATCACAAAATTCTATCTGTTCAAAATTTAATCATAATGAAAAAGATTACATCAAAATCCAGCTGAGTTTACTCAAGTTCTATATTTTGTTGCATGTTCAGAATAAGATCTATTGCTGTTTTACTCTTCAGAGTAGAAAAAAATGCACCAAAAATAATTAGAGAATATAGCAAGAAGACATTGACTTTCTTAGCAATATATATGGAGTTAAAAGATTTAAAAATAGAAATGGTAACATATTAATGACAACATCGGTTATTCAATATGAATTTTATTACCTTCAAAATCACCTAAAACTAATAAAACAAACCAACTATTTAAAATAAAAAATACAAATACTTACAATAACATGTTCCTCTAAGTGGATTACCAACATAGCGATTTTCAGAGTCACATCTGTAGAAATACAAAAATCTCATTTACTTTTAAGCAACAAAATTCAAAAGCCTCATGTTTTTCCTTCCAGCAAACAATTAAACTCTACATTAAAACATCTTAAAAACTACTATTAATTGAAGTTTTAAAAACAAGTCTTCAAAAGAATTAATATAGAAAGCTTATATACAGGAATGCATGAGAGAAGAAATAAGTGGAAAAGAGAAACATACACAAGAGGAATATAGGGGATGGGATAAAAGTTTGGGGGATATGTATTCTCCCTTAACAATATGAGGAAGAATTTTCAAGTCTGGATAAAGATTTAAAGACATTTATAGGTAGGAGGAAAAAGTTGTGGGAATTCATAAATCACATCTTTTTCATACTTCTGGTATTCTTTGAAATTAATATATTTTCCCCCAGTTTCTAAACCAATGAATCTGTATTTTAAAAAGACCTCCTCAATTGTGTAATGGAGGAAAGTTTTCTCTAAATCTTCCAGCCCTAAATTCAGGAGTTCAAACTCTAAATTCATGTAAGCAGATTATAACAAAATGAAAGAACACATGAGCATTCAAACTCATGAATTCTAAGTTAAATTCTTTAAAACTACGGTTAACTATAGCAGTGGGAGAAAATCATAAGTATTTTGAAAATTTCTGAAGCTCATATTCTTTCAATCCCTATTTCTACAATTCAATTAAAATGACAATTAGTGACTAACAGAGATATAGCTTGGCTTTGCATAATGCTACTTCTAGGAACGCCATCCAAATTTAATTATTATAAAATGTACACAAGGGTAATTGTACAAAGTGACTCAATATTTAAATTATATGCAGAATTTTAAAAGGTGAGAAAATTCTTCCAAAAATGTCTTTAGTTTTAGTAGAGTTACATAGAACTGAGGAATAATTTTAATACATACATATTTTAATTAATGAAGGGTCAAACAGTTGAGAATAATAAAGTAAATAATCAGTTACATTCTGAATGCAATTTTCAGTCATGTGCTTGATAATTTTTTGCATCCATGAAAAAAAAATGAGTTGAAGAGTAAATACTTTTCTACAGTAACTACAAAATTAAAGTAGAAATATATAGCCCTTTATACTACTAACTTTATTCTCTGGAAAAAAGGAACTTAGGGGTATTAGGTTTTCTGTGACTTCTCCAAAAGTTACTCTTTAAATGTGTGTTATATAGTAGTTTTCTAGCTTTTGAAAATGATCATACTCATTACTGCTAGGTTAAGCACTTCAGAATCTATACTATTCCTATACTATTTGTCCCTTCCTTTAGACACCTAATTAAATCCTATCACTCTGTACATGTTTACCTTCAACATAATATAGTTTTTAAAAGGAATACTTAAAATTTTATTTTCTCCAAACACAAATTTTCTCAGAAGGATGAAATTATATGCTCTTGTTTAGGAAGTAACTTCTGCTGGCTTTCATAACTCAAGCTCAGAATTTTGACACAAATAAGGAATTAACACCACCTTGTTAAGAATTAAACTCAGAGGCTTTATAGAGTTCTTGAAGGTGTCCAATATAAAAATGACATTCTCTTTTATATTTTCAAACTCAAGAAAGCAAATTAGAAACATACACTGTCTAAAAGGTTTTATATTAATAATTATTGAAAGAATTTTGAATGTATCAAAAGTTTTTTCAAAATATATAATTATGAGTTGAGTTTAAACACCAATTTTTGGTGTTTTAATTTCAGGTATTATTTAAAGAATCACCAGTGCTTACAAACAACTGAGGAAATAAATAGTTGCAAAGGAAACATAATGAAAGTTTTAGGCATAAAATTCAGCCTGAAAAACACAAAAGTAGATATAAATAAACTGAAAGATATTCCTCATTTTTCATTAGGCTATCTCAACATCATCAGGTTGTTAGTTAATTTCAAAGATAATGGTTAATTTGATCTAATAAAAATTCTAATGAGCTTTAAAGGAGCTAGAAAAGTTGATCTTAATGTTCACATACAGAAATAAACATACAAGAATAGCTAGAAACAGCAATGAAAAGGAAGAGCTTTGAGGGGAGCTAGACTGAAAAGACATTAAAATATACTCAACATCTATAAAATTAAAACAGTATGGCATCAGTACATAAATAGAAAGATAAATGGTACGGATGAGAAATTCCAGAAACAAAATTTCAGAAATTCCAGAAAAGTCTTGAAATCTAGTATAAGATAAGCATAGTGTTCTGAATGACTGGAGTAAAGACATTCATCGTCTTAAATGATATTGAGACAACTGGATGGCCATTTGGAATAATGTAAGATTAGACCCAATCCTCACACCGTACACACACACAAAACACTAAACATAACCATAGAAGTGATATCCCATCACCTTTGCTAAATTTTCTAGTTTAGAAGCAAGTCACATGTCCTGCCCAGACTCGATGAAAGGGGATTATACAATAATGTGTGAATACCAGAAGGCAGAGATCATAGTAGTCACCTTAGAATCTGTCCACAATAATATTTTTGTTATACATAAAGTTTTTATTATATTTCAATACAATTATTTGAGATACGAATATGTACTAATCTAATTCATATCATACATAATTTGAGAAGTTAAAGTATTTGATCAAATTCAAACTCAGATTATAAGAGGTAAAAAGAATATGAAGGGAAAAGTATAGATATAAATAATAATTCTTTAAACAAATTAATATTGTACTATATAAATTACATTAAAAATAATTCTGATATGTAAGCTAAGTAATGATTTTAAAATTCAGCATCTCTCTGTATAAATATTAGATACAAACATTAAAAGCCTCAGAAGTCTTCTGCATGGCTTAATTAAAAACATAACTTCAAAGTATTTCTGTGTCTAAGCAAAGAGATAATCATCCTCTATTCCCACTAAGCAAACAGCCAGACCTTTTTATAAAACAGATTTAGGCTGAAATATTCATTAGGGACTTGGAAAGGGTAAATATTACCATTATATGTCACCTAAATAATGGTTACCATTTATCTGAATGATCACATTACATGATAAGTATCACTTTCTAAAAAACAGAATATAAAATAATTCCACATTTCTAAGTGTTAAAATGTAGCATTTCATTTTGTTCCTATTGATTTAAATATTTAAATATATATACATATTTTATCATAAGATATAATTTTTCTACTCAGAAGCTAAAAAGAGGGACATCTAGTTGCTATAATTTTGAAATATCATAACAGATTATTTAAAACAGCTGAGAATCTGATAAATAAATTTGTGTTTTTATGAAAACTTATGAAAGTTATACATAAGGTAAAACACCCTTGCTTTTGCTTTGTTCTTCCTCTAAAGAAACCCATAAAAATAATACCATATAGGGCTTCCCTGGTGGCGCAGTGGTTGAGAGTCCGCCTGCCGATGCAGGGGACACGGGTTCGTGCCCCTATCCCGGAAGATCCCACATGCCGCGGAGCGGCTGGGCCCGCGAGCCATGGCCGCGGAGCCTGTGTGTCCGGAGCCTGTGCTCCGCAACGGGAGAGGCCACAGCAGTGAGAGGCCCGCGTACAGCAAAAAAAAAAAAAAAAAAAAAAAAAAAAAAAAAAAAAAATAATACCATATAATATAAACAAAAATATGATATTAAGTACTATAATAGTATTAATATTGATACCACACTTCTCAGACAATGTATCCTAAATAAACAATAAAAATTCAGACATGAAGGTATGGTAAATACTGAAATAGAACCTGAGGAGATACAGGTTCTAGAATTGTAAGGCTGTTTATGGATTTCAAAGTCCAATAATAATAAACAGAAGTAACTAGGTAGTTGAAGACTACTAAAAACAGTAGGTTTTATTTTTTTAATGTTTAAAAGTATTGGAGAGCAAAATAGTGAAAAATTACCAGGCCAGGATGCAGAGAAGAATGGACTCCCAGGACGTAGAATCATTTTGGGGATCCCTTTTTCACCAATTATGAATAGGAACAGCATTTCACAGGAAAATGATTGGTCTCCAGGGCCACCAAAGGTTCATGAGCTTAGTCTCAAAGCGTAATCTTAGGTTTAAGGTCATAAAAAGGCCTTCCAGAGACTGCAGATCTACTTTGAACTATCCTTATCCCTGAAAATGATTAATGCTATGTGCCCTCAGACACATAGCAGAATCAAATTCCCCTAAGATTTAATCCATGGTCTCAAATTTTCTATAAATATATTTTGCAAATATGGTATCAGTACAAAATAAAAAAATAACTGGGCATGGAAATAGGTAAGAAACCAAGAACAGGAACCAGGAAAAACAAAGGATGATGGAAATAGAGCCATGGGAATTTAGATATTATCTAGGAAAAGCCAATGGCTTTAAAATAGCTATTATATTGGAGGAGATAACAGGCAAGATTAAAAATTTGTCTAAATTTCATAAACTATAAAAGGCAAGTAAAAACTATAACAGATTAAGAATAAGAATTTAGTCTGAAAAACTGGAAAATATAAAAACAAGAAAATGAAAATACAATAACCAAAATTAGGAACTGAATGGATGAGATTAACAGCAAATGATACACAGTGGAAAAAGAAAAGTAAACTGAAAAATAGGTCAGGAGAGAGTGGAAAAATATGAAAAAGACATAAAAGTTCTGGTGTTACTGGACCCCAAAAGTAGAAGACAGAAAGAATGGAGAAGAAGCAACATTTGAAGTGTACTGGCTGAACTTCCTGAAATGCCCAACATGATAAATGAATAAATAATAATAATAACTAAGCAATCATAGTAAAACTGGTAAAACAAAAAGAAAAAATTCTTAAAGCCAAAGAATAAAAGAGACTTAGGATGAGAATAAAACTCTGAATAGTTTATTACTTTTAAAGAAATTCAATACTTTATATCTTATTTTAAAGAAGTAATTAAAACATGCCCACAAAGAAAAACCTAAAACCATCTGGCCACCTTGGTGATATTACCTAATACAGGGGAAGACAAGGAAGTCTCAAACAGAACCCCCCAAAAGCACTAACCATATGGAAAAGACTGATATATTCGATATTAAAATTAAGAACTTCTCTTCATCAAAGACATACAAAACAGTGTGAAACCCAATCCACACAGTGGCATTTACCACACATATCATCAACAAAAGACATGCATCCAGAATGCATAATACATTATTACAAATGATTAACCAAAAGAGAATACTATAGAAAAGAATCACAAGAAACTTGAAAGAGCACTATTTCATAAAAGAGGAGTTCAAATGATGATTAAACATATAAAACTTTTAAAATATTATACATACTAAACCCTTAGGAACTAAAGAACCACTTCAGTTCTTAAGAAAATGCAAATTCAAGTTACAACATATCAGTTATACATCCATCAGAATCTTTAAATTTAAAATCTCTTATAACACCAAGTATTGTCAAGACTGTAGAGCATTAAGTAAATCATAGAACCCTGGAATGAGTATAATTTCATATAACAATTTTATGAGTTAATCCTCTAAAATTGAAAAAATGGATGCCCAACACAGACCTATCAAAAATGTATGCACTTGTGAACCAGGGGACCTAGATGAGAATACTCATAAGCCCATTAGTTGTAATGGTGAAAAAACAAAACTAGAATTATCAAATAGAAAAATAGAAGTGATTAAATGAAGTGTGCTATAATCATACAATGAAATACTCTACAGCATTGAAAATAATCAAATTATAGCTACATGGATGCAAGAATATGAATGAATATCAAAACATTATGATGAGTGAAATACACACAAAGAATATAGCAACAGACTAGAAGAAAATATTTGCAAAAAACAAATCTGATAAAAGATTGTTATCCAAAATATATAAAGAACTGTTAAAACTCAACAGTAAGAAAACAAACATCCCATTTAAAAAAATGGGCCAAAGATCTGAACAGATATTTCACCAAAGAAGATTACAGATGGAAAAAAAAATCATGTGAAAAGATGCTGTACATAGTATGTCCTAAGGGAAATTCAAATTAAAACAACGAGATACCACTACACACCTATTAGAATGGCCAAAATCCAGAACGCTGACAGCACGAAATGCCGACAGGTATGTGGAATGTGGAGCAACAGGAACTCTCAGTCTTTGCTGGTGGAAATGAAAGATGGCACAGCCACTTTCAAAGACATTTTGCCAGTTTCTTACAAAATTGAACATACTGTTACCATATGATCCAACAATTGCACTCACTGGTATTGACCAAAAGGAGTTGAAAACTTACGTCCACATAAAAACCTACACATGGTTGTTTATAGCAGCTTTATTCATAATTGCCAAAATTTGGAAGTAACCAAGATGTTCTCCAGTAGGTGAGTGGACAAATAAACTGTGGTACATCCAAATGATGGAAAGTTATTCAACACTAAAACGAAACGAACAATCAAGCCATGAAAATGCATATTCCTAAGTGAAAGGAGCCATTCTGAGAAGGCTATATACTATATGACTCCAGTTACATGACATTTTTGAAAAGGCAAAACTATAGAAACAGTACAAAGATCAGTGGTTGTCAGAAGTTAGGAGAGAGGGAGGGATGAATAAGAGAAGTACTGAGGATGTTTAGGTCAGTTAAAGTATTGTGTATGATACTATGATGATGAATACATGCCATTACATATTTATCAAAACCCACAGAATGAATTCACAAAGCTAAAAGTGAACCTGAATGTAAACTCTGGACTTTGGGTGGTAATGATGTATCAATGTAGGTTCATAAATTGTAACAAATGTACCTTTTTGGTGAGGGGTATTGATAATGGGAGAAGCTATGCATCTATGGGGTAGGGGTATATTTCTGTACCTTCTGTTCAATATTGCTGTGAACCTATGACTGCTATAAAATTAAAGTCTATTTAAAAAATCCAGATTTACAAAACAAGTCAATGAAGAGATTTTTTAAATTAACAATTTAAAGTATTTGAAATTAAGAAACAATTTAAAAATAATTACTGGATCAAAATAAAATAAAAATTGAAATTACTGATAATTTAGAAAATATTTCACATTAAAAATACAAACTGATGATTGATTAATTTGAAACAGTGAATAACTGTGTGTGTGTATGTATCTGGTTTTGGTATGAAGGAGATGCTGGTCTTATAGAAAAGAGTTTGGAAGTGTTCCTTCCTCTTCAATTTTTTGGAAGAGTCTAAGGATAGTTAACTCTTCTTTAAATGTTTTATAAAATGCACCTGTATAGCTGTCTGGTCCTGGACTTTTGATTGTTGAAAGTTTCTTGATTACTGATTCAATTTCATTACTGGTAATTAGTCTGTTCGTATTTTCTACCTGTTCTGGATTGAGTCTTGAGAGATTGTACATTTCTAGGAATTTATCCATTTCTTCTAAGTTGTCCATTTTATTAGTGTATAATTGTTCATACTAATCTCTTATGATCCTTTGAATTTTTTTGGTGTCAGTTGTAACTTTTCCAATTTCATGTCTGATTTTATTTATTTGCACCCTCTTTTTTCTTGATGAATCTGGCTACAAGTTTACCAATTTTGTTTACCTTCTCAAAGAACCAGATCTTAGCTTCATTGACCTTTTCTATTGTTTATTTTAGTCTCTATTTATTTACGCTCTGATCTTTATTATTTCTTTACTTCTGTTAACTATAGGTTGTTTTTTTTAAACATCATTATTGGAGTATAATTGCTTTACAATGTTGTATTAGTTTCTGCTGTATAGCAAAGTGACTCAGCTATACGTATACATAAATCCCCATATCCCCTCCCTCTTGTGTCTCCCTCCCACACTCCCTATCCCACCCCTCCAGGTGGTCACAAAGCACCGAGCTGATCTCCCTGTGCTATGTGGCTGCTTTCCACTAGCTATCTATTTTACATTTGGTAGTGTATGTATGTCAATGCCACTCTCTCACTTTAACTATAGGTTTTGTTTGTTCTTCTTTTTCTAGTTCCTTTAGGTGTAAGGTTAGGTTGTTTATTTGAGATTGATTTGTTTCCTGAGGTAGGCTTGTATCGCTATAAACTTCCCTCTTAGAAGTGCTTTTGCTGAATCCCATAGATTTTGGACCACATTTTCATTTGTCTGCAGGTGTTTTCTGATTTCCTCTTTGATTTCTTTGTTGATCCATTGGTTGATTAGTAGCATGTTGTTTAGACTCCACATGTTTGTGTTATCTGTGGTGGGGTTTTTTTGTACAATTGCCCATTAAAATATGCAGAGGTTAGGGGCACCAACCCATTGCACAGTCAAAAATCCATGTATAAATTTTGACTCCCCCCCAAACTTAACTACTAATAGCCTATTGTTGACCAGAAGTCTTACTGATAACATAAACAGTTAATAAACACAAAGTTTGTATGTTATATGTATTATAAACTGTATTCTTATAATAGAGTAAAAAGAAAATGTCATTAAGGAAGTCATAAAGAAGAGAAAATACATTTTACAGTACTGTACCCAATTTATCAATACCATAAGTTTATGTCGTCTGTTCACAAGATGAATCATCTAACAGTACCTACATCAATGTTGTCTTATATGGCACAAAGCACTGTAGATGTTATATGTATTACTAACACTAGACATCAATAATGAAAAAATGTGAAAAAGAAATTTATACTTATTTACAAGTATAGCAATTCATGCTTTGATAACAAAAAATCAGCAATATGATTGTTTTATGGTAATGTAGTGTAATCAATAGGGTTGCTTCATGGTAGCTTAGCCTATACACTAATGAATGAATAATTATCAAATTTTAAAAAATCTACAAACAATAAATGCTGGAGAGGGTGTGGAGAAAAAGGAACCCTCTTGCACTGTTGGTGGGAATGTAAATTGATACAGCCACTATGGAGAACAGTATGGAGGTTCCTCAGAAAACTAAAAATAGAATTACCATATGACCCAGCAATCCCACTACTGGGCATATACCCTGAGAAAACCATAATTCAAGGAGAGTCATGTACCACAATGTTCATTGCAGCTCTATTTACAATAGCCAGGACATGGAAGCAACCTAAGTGTCCATCGACAGATGAATGGATAAAGAAGATGTGGCACATATATACAATGGAATATTACTCGGCCATAAAAAGAAATGAAATTGAGTTATTTGTAGTGAGGTGGATGGACCTAGAGTCTGTCATACAGAATGAAGAGGGTCAGAAAGAGAAAAACAAATACCGTATGCTAACAGATATACATGGAATCTAAAAAAAAACACAAAAAATGGTTCTGAAGAACCTAGGGGCAGGTCAGGAATAAAGACACAGACGTAGAGAATGGACTTGAGGACACGAGGAGGGGGAAGGGTAAGCTGGGACGAAGTGAGAGAGTGGCATGGACATATATACACTACCAAATGTAAAATAGATAGCTAGTGGGAAGCAGCCGCATAGCACAAGGAGATCAGCTCGGGGCTTTGTGACCACCTTGAGGGGTAGGATAGGGAGGATGGGAGGGAGATGCAAGAGGGAGGAGATACAGGGATATATGTATAGCTGATTCACTTTGTTATAAAGCAGAAACTAACACACCATTGTAAAGCAATTATACTCCAATAAAGACGTTAAAAAGATCTCTATGGCATACAGTATTACAGTCATATTTACAATACAGTATCGAAAACATTGTTACTTTCATTTAAAATCCAGTCAGTGATGATAGGCTGATATGCAGTTTCTCCAACTATAAGAGAGAGAGGCATACTGTACAGTAAGGTAATTCTTTGAAAGCAAAGTTATAAAACAGTAAGAAATTTAACACATTAATTTTATATTACTATCACTCACTTTATGCCTATGTAACGATAGACTATCCATTTCAGTACAAGTCTTGCACACAATGACCTACAAGATGAATACTCAGATGATGATGACGACACAAAAATGTCTCACACAGTTCTTGTCATACAGTTACTACATTTTCACAGGAAAGCACTCACACGTACACAAGAGATAAGCTGATTAACTATATGGCATGATGATTACTTACTATTCATTAAGTGGAAGTGGATCATCTTAAAGGTCTTCACCCCTGTTGTCGTCACGCTGAGTAGGCAGAGGAGGAAGAGGTGGAGGAGGGGAGGCGGAGGCAGGAGAGGCAAGCACACTAGTGTAACTTTACAGAAATGTGCTGCGATTTCTGTCTGACTTTTTTGTTTTTTCATGTCTCTAAAAATTGTTTCTATACAGAACCTCTCCTCCACCATTTGCTTTAGTTTCGGCGGCCATATCACAGAAGCCTCCAATGTCATGAAAGGAGTTAGGAGGAGTCTTGAATAATCGGAACCCTATGTCAAACTGTCTAATGTCAATTTGTTTTCTGGTGCTGCTTCTTCTACATCTTCTTCCTCACTGTCTGGCACTGGTTCAGAGGCACTCAACTCCATCAAGCCATCCTTAGTTAATTCCTATGGTGTGGTACCTATCAGCTTTAGAATTTCTCTGAGATCCATATCTTGAAACCCTTCAACCTCCACCTTTTTTTTTTTTTTTTTTTGCTATATCCACAATCTCTTTCACGATTTCCTGTCTCTGTCATAAATCCCGTGAAGTCATGCTCATCATCTGGACAGTTTTCTCCAGCAGGAATTTATTGGTTCAAGCGCTGTAGTTCTCACAGCTTTTTCTATAACACAACGGCATCTTCCAGGGTAAAATCCTTCCAGACTTTCATGATGCTCTCCCTATCTGGGGGTTCCCTTCCATAGCACTGACAATCCTGTGCGTAGAGTACTGTGCGTAACGAAGCTTAAAGATCCTTATGGATTCCCTGATCTAGAGGCTGAATTAGAGATGTTGTTAGAGGGCAAGTAGGCCACTTTGATGCCGTTGGTGTTGAACTCATGGAGACCTGGGCGTCCAGGGGGCACTGTCCAATAGCAAAAAGAACTTTAAAAGGCAGTCCCTTATTGGCAAGGTACTTCCTGACTTTAGAAACAAAGCATCAATGGAACCAATCCAAAAAAATGGTTCTCATTATCTAGGCCTTCTTGTACAATCAAAAGACAGGAAGCTGATATTTATCTTTTCCCTGCTAGGCTCCTGGATTAGCAGCTTTATAGACAATGGCAGTCCTGATCATAAACCGGACTTCATTTGCACAAAACAGTTGAGTTAGGCTACCCCTTCCTGCCTTAAATCCTGGTGCTTGCTTCTCTTCCTGACTAATAGAAGTCCTTTGTAGCATTTTTTTCCTAGAATACAGCATTTTCATCTGCATTAAAAATCTGTTCAAGCAGATTATCTCATCAATGATTTCCTTAATGGCGTCTGGGAACTCATCGGCTCCCTCTCAGTCAGGAGAAGCTGCTTCTCCTGTTATCTTGACATTCTTTAAGCCAACCCTCTTTCTAAAATTATCAAACCATCCTTTGCTGGCGTTAAATTCTCCAGCTTTAGACCCTTCATGTTCCTTTTGCTGTAAGGTGACATATAATGACTTCACTTTTTCTTGAATCATATTAGAGTCTATAGGTATGCCTTTCTCACAACAATCCTGCACCCACATAAGTTGCATTTTCAATATGAGATTAAAAGGTATTATGCAATGAGTACAAGGTTTGAGCACCTTCTGGAGTAGCTTCAGTGATGGCTTCAAATTTTCCTTCTCTGTTTTTGACAATGGTCCTTATGCTGGATTCATTTGTCTTGAAATGGCAGGCAACTGCAGCTGCAGACCTCAATGTATAGTACGTATCAAGCAATTCAGCTTTTTCCTGTAGTGTCATGACTCTTCTCTGCTTCTCAGGAGCACTTCCAGTATCACTAGTGTCACTTCATATGGGTCCCATGGCTTCATTTAATGTTTACAATATTGCACTAAATACGATGAAAAATACACAAGAACCGCGAAAGCTCACTTTTCACTGTGATGTGCAATTTACTGGAGAGAAGAACTGCTCATGCAGATATGATTAGCGTCACAAGGCATTTTAAGTGGATACTCAACACTTGAGCTCACAGCAATAGTAACAGAAGTGGCTACAAAATTATTACAGCAGTAAAGTATGTAGTACAGTCAATTTTATGCAAGTATAATTTAATGCTACATTTTTACATTTATTTACATTAATCTCAACTGTGAATGGCGCCATGTAAGAGCTGTAAGTGTATGCATAACTTTCGATAAATTTTAACTTTCTATAATAAATTTTAAATAATAAATTTTGTATATTTTATGACAGTAAGTGATAAAGTAGTATATCTACATACATTTTATGCATTCATGACATTTTTCTTAATTTTTTCAATATTTCTACACTATAGGGTTTGTCTGTAATTTTTTTCAAATTGTCACAAATATCCAAAAATTTTTCCAATATATAATGGAAAAAAGTCTGTGTTTAAGTGGACCCATGCAGTTGAAACCCTTGTTGTTCAAGGGTCACGTGTAGTTGACTTCTAGTCTCATACCACTGTAGTTGGAAGAGACGTTTGATGTGATTTTAAACTTCCTTTACACCCCCCCAACATTCAATGTTTTTGATATCACATTTTACATGCTTGTTTTGTGTATCCCTTAACTACTTATTGTGGATACAGAAGATTTTATTACTATGTTTGTCTTTTAACCTTTCTACTAGCTTTAAAAGTAGTTGATCTACTACTTTTATTGTATGTTTGACTTTACCAGTGAGATTTTTCCTTTCATAATTTTCACATTTCTAGTGATGGCCTTTTCTTTCCCACTTAGAGAAGTCCCATTAACACTTCTTGTAAGACCAGTTTCGTGGTGCTGAACTCTTTTAGTTTTTGCTTTTTCTGTAAAACTCTTTATCTCACCTTCAGATCTGAATAACCTTGCCTGGTAAAGTATTCTTAATTGTAGGTTTTTTCTTCTTATCACTTTGAATGTATTGTGCCAATCCCTTCTGGCCTGCAAGGTTTCTGCTGAAGAGTCAACTTATAGTCTTATTTGAATTCCCACGTATGTAACTAGTTGCTTTTCTCTTGCTGCTTATAAAATTCTCTCTTTAACTTTAATTTTTGCCATTTTAATTGTAATGTGTCTTGATGTGGAGCTCTTTGGATTCATCTTCTTAGGGACTCTGTATTTCCTGGGCCTGGATGTCCATTTTCTTCCCCAGGTTGGGTAAGTTTTCAGATACTATTTCTTCAAATAAATTCTCTATCCTTTTCTCTCTCTCTTCTCCTTCTGGGACCCCTATAATGCAAATTAGTACATTTGATGCTATCTCAGAGGCCCCTTAAACTATCCTCATTTTTTTAACTTTTTTTTTTCCTTTTTTCCATTCAGCTTGGGTGATTTCCACTACTCTGTCTTCCAGATGGCTGATCTGTTCCCCTATCTGACCTAAACCACTGTTGATTCCTTCTAGTGTCTTTTTTATTTCAGTTATGGTATTCTTCAGCTCTGTTTGGTTCTTCTTTATACTTTTCTCACTGTTCATATTCTCACTGTGTTCATCCATCCTTCTCCCAAGTTTGGTGAACATCTTTATGATCATTACCTTGAACTTTTTATTGGGTAGATTGCTCATCGCCACTTTGCTTAGTTCTATTTCAGAGGTTATGTCTTCTTCCCTCATTTGGGACATATTCCTCTTTCTCCTCATTTTGCTCAACTCTCCGTGTTTATTTCTGTGTCTTAGGTAGGTGGGTTATGTTTCCCAATCTTGGAGAAGTGGCCTTATGTATAAGATGTCCTATGGGGCCCAAGAGTATGCTCCCCTCTGGTAACCAGAACTATATGGTCTAGGGGTGTCCCCTCTGTGGTCTGTGTGTGCCCTTCTATGTGGCACAGTAGACCACTGTCAGCATGCTGGTAGGCAGAGTTGGCCCCTGGCCTGGTGAGCTGCGAGGCCATGCTTCACATAGTGGCTGGAGGCCCACTAGAGTGCAGGGTAGGCTTCCCGTATGGTTGGCTGAACAGCCCAGGGGGAGTGGATGGCAGTCACAAGGCTGCTTCCAGCTCACTGGTGGTCAGGGCCAGGTCCCCACATGGCTGTCTGCATTCCCCTGGGGGGCTTGGGGCTTGTGCCAGCTCTCTGATGGGTGGGTAAGCCCCTGGTGCTAAGAGGCTAAAGGGAGGATTCCAAGATGACACTTGCCAATGCCAGTGTTATCACAGTAGAACAAGATCTCAAAAATGTCTGCCACCAGTATCTCCATCCTCAGGCAGACACCCGGCTGCCTCCTGCCTCACTGGGAAGCTCTCCAAGATGAGCAAGTGGGTCTGACCCAGGCTCCTTTCAAATTACTGCCTCAGCGCTGAGAGTCAGAGCATGTGAGATTTTGTGCACACCCTTTAAGAGGGGAGTCTATGTTCCCAATAGCTCTCTGGTTCTCCTCAATGTAAGCCCTGCTGCTTTTCACAGCCAGACATTCTGGGGGCTTGTCTTCCTGGTACAGGACCCTTGGACTGAGGGGCCCAATGTGGGGCTCAGACCCACTGCTCCTTGGGTGGGACCTTCACAGTTGTGGTATTTCTCTCATTTGTGGATCACCAAGCCAGCAGTGTGGATTCTGACTATACAGTGTCGCCACGCCTCCTACTCATCTCATTGTGGTTCCTTCCTTATGTCTTTAGTTGTGGAAAATCTTTTCTGCTAGTCTCCATGTCACTGTCATAGATAGTTGTTCTGTAAGTAGTTGTAATTTTGATGTGTCCATGGGAGAAAATGAGTTCAGGGTCTTCCTACTCTGCCCTCTTGGCCACTCTATCTACTGTACACTTATTTTATTCTAACAATACCAACAGTGCTATATGTATGAGACCTATTCTGATATCCTAGAGTTAAAACCACTTAACTTTGTTATGTCTGATGTCAATGTAATAATCAAACTGTAGATCAAGGACTATGCAAAATCTCCTAAGAGACAGCCTTCAATGACAATAGCTCTGATAAAAGAGATGGAGAAGTCTGCAAAGGTTTTAAGAGATGAATGGGGATCAAAGAACAATCTGACTCTAAATACTCCACAGATACTTCATTAACCTAACCCTAGAAGTCACATTTAATGAATAGGTTATTTAAGGTTATTCAAATGAAAGGGCAATAAATAAGGATGTCACGCAAGGTGCCAAGTGAACGGTAACTACTTGTGGAAGGGTAAGCTAACTCCTGCAACAAACAATCTGAAAACCTAGTTTTACACAATAAATGTCTGATTGTGGCTTAATGCATAGTCCAGTATAGAGGAAGAGTTATTCCATGCAGTTTTCTCGGACCTGGGCCGTTCCTAAGCTCTGCAATCTTTTAGATCCTCATCTTCGTCTCCATTGAACTGTTGAATGAGGAAATAGAGAATGTACAGCACAAGAGATTTTAGGGGCCAGGTCTGGAGTGGTGGACATTGCTTATGCCTATTGGTCAGAACCCAATTACATGACCTCCAACCTAACTGTAATAGAAACTGGGAAACATAGCCTAATTTGTTTACTAAGTTTTCATAGTTGACAACTAAATGAAATTCAATCTAATAGAGATCTGGAGGATGACGTGTTGACTTAGAAACACTGATGGCAGAGCTAACACCTAAATTCGAAAGTACATTCCTAATAGTCCAAGAGTTTTATACTCAGAAAGTCACACTCCAAAAGAGTTCAGGTATTTACTTGACATGGGAAGTATTTTAGCTCAAGTTGACCTTCCTACCTGGAGAAGTACTGTTTTTCCCCATTCCCAAGAAGACCTATAAAAAAAAAGGGAGTAACTGGCAGCCATAAAAAGGAACAAAATTGGGTCATTTGTAAGAGACATGGATGGACCTAGAGACTGTCATACAGAGTGAAGTAAGTCAGAAAGAGAAAAACAAATACCGTATATTAACGCATATATGTGGAATCTAGAAAAACGGTACAGAAAAACCGGTTTGCAAGGCAGAAATAGAGATACAGATGTAGAGAACAAATGTACGGACACCAAGGGCAGAAGGGGGGGGCGGTGGTATGAACTGGGAGATTGGGATTGACATATATACACTAATATGTATAAAATAACTAATGAGAACCTCCTGTATAGCACAGGGAACTCCACTTTGCTGTACAGTAGAAACTAACATATCATTGTAAAACAACTATACCCCCCAAAAAATAAATAAATTCAATTTTAAAAAGGGAGTAATTGGGAAAAACAAAGTCCTAAAATACATTAATTTATATTTGTTTTTTCTGGGTTTTTTTTTGCGGTACACGGGCCTCTCACTGTTGTGGTCTCTCCCGTTGCAGAGCACAGGCTCCAGACGCACAGGCTCAGCAGCCATGGCTCACGGGCCCAGCCGCTCCGTGGCATGTGGGATCCTCCCAGACCAGGGCACGAACCCATGTCCCCTGCATCGGCAGGCGGACTCTCAACCACTGTGCCACCAGGGAAGCCCTATATTTGTTTTATAAAGCCCTTACTATGTGCCAGAAACTAGTCTAGAAAGGAAGGCACAAGTTTGATTGTCCAAAAATGTAAAAGGTATTATTGGCATCATCCTCTGCCTCCTGCCACCAAAAAAAAAAAAAAGACAGAGAGGGAGACTAGATATAACAAAATAGATTAAAATGGGTAATAATCTTGGATATTGCTGGTCTAAAGGCAAACTAGTGAGGAAAAAGTGCTCAGGAAGAAGATTCGCCTATGGCAAGGACCATGTATGTATCAAGAACTACTAACTCACAGCTGTTTGGAATGCTTGTAGTAAAGCAAAATTTTGATCTGCATCGTAGAATTTAAGTCACCATTTTCTAGGAGATTCTTCTTTACCCTAATTTTGAGAACCAGTGTCTTAATCCTAACATAAGTAGCTATGAAGAAGTTATGATCACTAAAGAGGAAAGATATAAGGAAGAGAAAAGGAGATTCAATTATGAATTAAATTACTAAACTTAAAAGATCCTGCTAATTAATTGTGCCATATATCTCAGTAATTATAATTCCTAATATGTTTGAGAAATTTTATCTTCAACTTACTGTGGATAAAAACTAAAACATGATTCTGGATCAACCCACCAATTTTGATTAATCTGCCAACATAATATCTAACAATATCATGAATGTGTATAATTTTCTCCAGAAGGAGCTAAATTGCTCTAAGATCTTATATGCAATAAATAAAGCAACAAAAGTTTTTTGGCTAGATAAAGGAAAACACTAATTAATTAGATCAGTGGTTCTCAGTGGAGATGAATGTGTGGGTAACAATTAATTACCTCTATAATTATGGAGTTCTAATGGAATGTACTACAATGGCTAAAAGGGAGGCCAAGGATGACAGATATCCTGAATGCACAAGGCAACTCCACATAACAAAAAATTGATCCAAATCCCACACAACTTTTGGATAAAATAGCAGATCAACAGTTCTTGTTCATAATTATTTGACTGTTGAACCTAATTCCATTTTACCTATAAATAGAATAGCTTTGCATGTTTATAACAAACAGTGAATTTTCTAGGAATGCAACTACCATGTAACTTGAAAATAGACCATGTATAATTTTATTCAGAGTTTAACTATGATGTGTTCATCGTTTTAGAAAACCTCATCAAAAATAGCTATGCTGTTCATGGTATATATACAACACAAATCTTGGAGTATGCCATGTGTCTAGAGAATATTTGAGACTCCTTTTAAGAAACTAAGAACCAAATTTTATTAGTAGTATAGACTTGTGAATAGCACTAGATTTCATTAATATAGTGATGAAAATTGTTATTTTATTCCTATACTATATACTTTTTAAAAATGTGTAGCCCTATGGTATAAAATCTATGTGATAAAAATCACATATTAAAACTATGTATTTGGGGGTTGCCAATTATTTTTCAGCTGGGAACTCTGACAATGTTCCCAGAAGCCCAAAACAACTCTACTAGCTCTGGTATTACTATATCTTTTTCCAAATTATCCTCTGTTCCCTATTTCTATGAAATGATATAGTTTCCAAGATCTTTTCAAATACCAGAAACTGAATGTGTGCCTTGACATGTGGTATGGTTTCAGGATAGAATGTATATTTTCTGTGATGTTTTATCATAATCTTGCCCATATTTTAATCTAGGGAATTATTTTGGCACTAACAAATAAGACCCAGCTAATATTTGAGAATATAATACTTCCTCATTTTCTCCATTTCAACAGACTGTTATTTGTCTTGGTATAAGACCTCTAATTTCTGATTTACCATCTTCACTGGGTCCAGAGTGAATGCAAGGAGTTTAAGGGACTCCTTGCACTTGACCCTTTCTACCTAATGGCTCCTTTCCCACAACTCAGAAGATCAACCTGAAGAGTCTGCCAGCTGCTACATTTATCCATTCCAATTATGCACTTAGGGACAGGAAAATGACCACAGGGTGCATTTATGGACCAATGTATTCAATTAAACAGATTTGGATCAAAATTCCATTTATTACCTGGTCCCAATAAGTTTCCATTCTAATAAAGGGGCTACGACTCTACATCTCTAAATACCAGTAGCACTCCTTAATTTTTAAGATAATTATGAAAATCCATAAAGTTCTAGAAGGTGCTAGTCCATCACCATTGAGAACCACCTAATAAATTAATGTATTCCTTTGTGCAACCAAAATATTTTGAGCTTCATAGTTACTGTGTACAATATATAACAACACTTTCTGTAGGACTTTTAGATATTTTCTGGTAATAAGAAAGATTAGACAGGTCTAATCCAGGGCCGATCCAGAAACATGTTTTTTTGTTTCTTTTTTTTTTTTAAACATGCAATAAATGTTAAGATAAAATTTCCCAATGGTGTCTTCTGAAATATTCACATAACTCCTTAAATACACAGTAACAATACTGAACAGATTTTTAAGTGAATATATTAATGTTATTTTGGTGACCAATACCAGGCCAAACACCTTATCCCAAAGCCCTTCAAAAGTATGTGTGCACCATTTTCCAGTGACCAATTATGTACTAAATGGCTTGAGGTCCCATTGGATAGAATGGAGGAGAATGTATTGTGTGTATTGATAAGATGGCATGCATGGTTCCTCAAAGGAACCCAACCACTATTTTAACTGATGGGCTCTGGGAATCAGAGATTCAAATCAGAATCATGAAAAGACTGAAGGATCACAATTTTCTACTAAGGCAGCTGACATCAACCTTCTGCTTATTGGTTCATGATTTTTTCTGGTGATACAAGTCCAACAATAATCTAGTTGGCTGCCAATTTAGCTCATCCCTCAGAACTCACTTAGGCATTTCCACATGTCCTTGTTGGTCATCTGGTCTTGCTGACTATTAAGGTAATTATATCTATATTTAAGAGTTAAATGTCACCATCTGGCTTCTACTGTTCTGGAATCCTGACATACACATTGTCACTAGAGAGCCCAGCTGACTGGAAGCATTTTCTACTGTCTATCAGGACCTACAGAGAACAGCCACCACTGAGTTTCACAGGTTCCAGGGCTCCCCTTACTGCTGTACTCCTTATTGTCCTAGTGAAGGAAGTATTCTGGAAGACCTCCAAGAAACTATAGTCAGTTAATGGGCAGTCTGATATTATGTAATACATGCATTCCAATACATCCAACTTCCTGAGTTTCTGACCCCAGTGCTCAAAATTTCCCAAGACAGTTCCAGCAACTCCCACCTCACTAACTAGAGGCAAGCATCATGTGCACACTTTAAAAAGCCATCATCAACTCCAGGTAAACTCACTAAGATATGAAATCCTGAAATATAGGAGAATGACACCATATCAGTATAGTTTCCCTTCTCCAGTCTTATATCCCATGTCCCTAGGTCCAACACCCTCACTGTGCACTCCTGATTCCTGCCTCTGTATACTTGCCAGGCTCTGCAACTTTCTGAGTGAATAAGCTATCTCTTCCTATAGCAGAGGCTGTGTTTTCCCATTCATGCTACACTGAGACCTGACGCTTCTTACTGATCTGAAGACAATAAGTAGAGGCAGGGGACACTCTGGAGGAAGACATCTTTTTAGGAAGCATAACACTCAGGTGAAATCTTTGCACTGTGTCCAGAGACAAGGAAGCTATTCTACTCTAGCAAATGACAGAGGGCTACTTCTTCCAGTCAGGAGTGTTCAAGAGAATCTAGGATTCAGGGTTCTAAGGTCGTACTCATAAGTGTCCCCACTGTAGGCCTCAAAGTCTTACTCCTTTGTCATCAGTCAACGACTCTGGCATGGGTAAATTGTCATGACTGAGCCTCCAGTTTCATCTGCAGTCTGCCAACCTTATGATTAACTTCTGGGCATAATTTTCAAGATACTCTGCTCTCTGGCTATAGAGGATGAGAGTCTTTAAATGCTGTTATGAGGGCCTCTGATGTTCACATTATGCCTTGAATTGATGGAATCCTCCTTCTTTAAGCCTTCATGGCAATTAACAAAAGCTAGCCAAGTTTGTAAGCATAATTACCATCGCCCCATGACTTTCAAGTGCTAAAGTTGCTACATAAACTAGTACTTCTCCCTCAACCTATACTTTATCCTATCAAACACAGTTAATATTCTCAATAATTATTATAGCACACCAGGATAATCACTACCCCACTCACCATTAGCATTGTAGTGCTTATTGCCATTTGATAAGTCATCCAATTATAAAATCCTATGCTGAGTGTCTATTATCTAGAACTGCTTCCAGTAGCGACCAGTTTAGTCAGAATAACCTCAATGGCAGATGCTGAAATAAGGACTTGGATGTGGGTATTTGCCAAGGAGAGTTATCTCAGGAAGCATTGGTGACAATGTGGGAAATGGAGGACAAACTCCCATTCCTCGTTGGCCAAGGATTACCCATACTGGCATCAACTGCTTTACACTTCCTGGTTGCACCTGGGCAGAAATGAGTAGCTTTGGAACTAAAAGAGAAACAAAGATTCTCACTCTTTATGTGGAATATTGGAAAGTACAGGAAACTGTCCACTGCAGCCTTGATGAAACCCTAAAAGCCATGAGAGTTGGCAAGATGTATCGTAAGTATCTGCCAAAACATTTTATCAAAACTTCTTTCACCTATTTTTATCTGATTTCCCCTTAATTTCCCACTGAGGAACATTAGTTTCTATCAGTAGGGTTGTTAGAAGGCTGAAGGAAAAAACAATTAAATATTACTGACCTTCATTACACATACATTGAAAATGACAGACATTATATTTTACATAATGCAAATATGGGTCACCTTCACACTGTAAATTGAGAAATTTTACAAAACTAATATGTGTGTTTTCTTTAAAGTCTGCATGTTGCTCCTCAAAAGTAAACAATTTTCCTAGAGAATACCACTTCACTCATTTCATATTTATTTTTATATTATAGTTTACTTTTCCATTAAATTAATTTTTAACTTAACATTTTTGAGTTCCAACTGTGTTTAGGCCAGGGCCAGAATGAGAACTTTACCTTGGCAAGATCAATAATTTGGTGTCCCTTTAAATAAATATTTTGACGCCATACTGAAGCCCTGCCCATTGTGTCCGTTATTCCCTTCCCCCAGCATTCACCACAAGAAATTATCTCCAATTTTTTCCATGGGCAGTTGGTGCGGTTCATGAAAAAAAACTCTAAAAAGTGTGTGGACCCACCAATTCCTCGGCCTCAGGACCTTCACACTATTGACGATGAGCACTTGAGCACCAATTTATCAGCCACCTCAGCTGGACTCTGCTTTTAAGCTTCCCGGTGGCTTCACTCCAGGTTAGCCAGTGTTCCTGTCTCATTTCTCCCTGAAAGCTCTTGTTTCTCTTTAGAGTTTCGGTCATTTGGTTACCCCGTGATCTCAGTTCTCCAACACTTTCAAGAAAACTCATGAATTTGCAGTTCGCCCAGCTTTTCTTTCTTTCATTGTAAAGGTGGGAACAATGCTTTTTCCAGCTCTCTACATCTTGAGCAAAAACTGGAAATGTTATCGTTCATTTTTACTTGTTTGCTTTACTGATGTGGTTTCCCTTTCTGTTTACTACATTCTATACCCAGAAAATTTTAACTCTTCCTTCCAGTTCCATCTCAAATATGCTTTGCTCAAACTTTCCTTATTCTTCCATGATAAATCAATCATTCCCTTTCAGTACTCCTTCACTACTTTCTTCATTCTGTTCCATTAAATAAATTTATTGAACACTTACATTGTAGTACTGATGCAATGGTCCCTGAGGAGGTTCACTTAATAAAGGATACAGGCAAGTACATAGATAATGCAAGGAAAAAATTAGTAAATAGGAAGAGAACCAATTTCAATTTGGAGAGGTTATGAAAAATACACAAATGAGATGTGATGTCTGACTACATACTTAAAGCCAAACAGAAATTACCCTGGGAAGAGGAAAGAGTTCATTCATAAGCATCTCAAATCACTAATGTATCAATAATAAATTAATACAGTATATTTTGGCTAGTGTCTCCACTGCTAGCCTGAAAGAAGCTTTAAATAAAATCCATGTGTTATTCATCTTCATTAAGAGTAGCAACCACTCATTTAATAATTGTTTACTGACTTGAGTGACTAGCTTTGCTTCTTAAAGAGAGCATTTTTTCCAGTATAAGCACACTGCAGGAAATTATTGCTTTAAGTATGAGGACCCTGTTGTCATCACTGCCCTATACTCAAATAAATAAATTAAATTAATAAAACAAATAAATATTTATACAAATATAAATATATATTTAATATAAATATGTAAATAATATACATATATTTCTATTTTATAAATATATTTTATATTTGTATACAAATAATATATGATATATATTATTATATAATATAAATCTTATATAAATAAAACAAATAAATAAGTAAAAAAAGTAATGAATGTAATTCTATCTACAAAAACTGTCCACAAAATACTCTCTACAAATTAGTATTCCAAGTTTTCCTCTGCTTATAAAAAATTTCCCGTTTATAATAACTAGGGCAAAATGTAATTTCACCATTCAGAACTATATAATTTATTTTTCTAATATTTCATACATATGCCAAATCCTGTAACTCTGTATATATAAGCTTAGAAGCCCATGAGTTCAGTGAATTAAAATACTGTCTCTCTTACCTGGAAACAAAAATATGTTTCTAATGTACTACATCACATAACAGATAATTATTATGGATGGTTATACCATTTGTGCAAAAGTACAGTACAAATTTAAATTATCAGTGTTTATAATGATGATGGAATCTCACAACAAAAATAGAGTATTCGTTGCTTAAGACCAAGAGCTACTACACAATTCATTGGGGGAAGAGAGATGCAAGGAACAGTACAAAATGAAAATGAAGGGCTCTCGTTAAAAATTTATTAAGAATTTTAATATGGCAACAGAAGAACATTCGATCAGGCATGATGCCCTTCTAAGCATGAGGCCCTGTGTAAATGCACATGTCACACACCCAAGAAGTTGGCGTTACTTATGACAACCAGTATGTAGCACTGCAAAATACTGGAGGCATCTCTCTGACTTAAAGCATAGGACTCTGATTTTTTTTTTTTCAGGTAACCGAAGATTTACTACTTTAATAATTTGGAATAATACATTATTTGTATTATCTTTGTTTCTATTACCACAAACATTTAGAAGTAAACTAAATGAAAACACTGAATAAATATTACTGACAAATTTTATGGTCTCTATCATTAAAATCTCACTCTAAAAACCAATTACAATATTAACATGAAAATATTAATACAGAGGATTAAAACCTGAGCTTCCATATGTAAATAACTAGTCTGAGGATGGGATGACTAACCTAAGACGTCTGAAATATTTTCTTTTTTTTAATGCAGAGAAAGTGCAATGAGAAGTGACTAGAAAGTCACTTGTTCTGATAATACATTTTATGGCTCTCAAAAATGAAAACACTCCTCAGAAAAGTAAAACTTTTTTGTTGTAAAGTTATATTAGATTGTAATCATATTTTTCGTAATTTTTAAATAAAAGAGATATATTTTTCCATTTTGGCAAAGAATAGGAAATTGAAATTTCTTATGTGCTAAGACATTATCTCATAGGTTACAGAAAATAAAACATGTACCTATTGCTGAAATAAACTTTTTCTGACATGCGTCAGAAGTTCATTTGGAACTGAGATACCTGAAATTCATAAACTGAACTCATTTCTTTAAAAACAACTAATTATGGTTTTTATTATTTTCTATTTTCAGCCTCTTCAATAGAATCTAAATTACATTTTTATTTTAATAAACAATGATAGCATTTGAAATAAATAAAACAACTTGAGTTTGATTTTTTTGATGTGGACCACTTTTTTAAAGTCTTTATTAAATTTGTTAGAACATTGCTTCTGTTTTTTTATGTTTTGGTTTTTTGGCCACAAGGCATGTGGGATCTTAGCTCCCCAACCAGGGATCGAACCCACACTCCCTGCATTGGAAAGCGAAGTCTTAACCACTGGACCACCGGGAAAGTCCCAAACCTTGAGTTTTTATATGCATGCCCGCTATCTACGTGAAGTAACCAATGAAGAATTTAATCATGTAAAACACAAAGTGTACTAAAAGGAATATAGATGTATCTGCATATGAAGTGCTGAAAGAACCATAGCTAGAAAGAAAGCATTTCAAATTAATGTATTAGAACATTAAATATTAAGATGACTATAAAGAACACTATACTTAACAATGCCTTACACACTTTTTTCTCCCATTACTAATCAGTTTGTTAAAATTTATCAAATTTACAAGTCACTCACTTTCTCTCAAAAGTCATCTGAAGAAAGCTTTTAACAGAAAACTTAATGAGAGTATTATATTCCAATTTCTAACACTCAAAACATCTTAGCTCAATTGATTTTAATATCTTTGATTTTAAAATCTAAGTATTCCACAGGTATTTATTTTATGCAACTGATCTACCACTAACTTTTAACTAAATGTGTATTATGCACTCCTTGATGCCCCATAAAACCCCCAGAACAACAACAAAAACTTGATATCTTACTTGATGTGAACCTTATAAACTGCCTCACGTCTAAAAGCTACAAATGCAGAAACTCTTCCTAAATTTCAAATCAGTTTAGTTTTTACCTCAAAAAGTAATGCATGACTAATTCCACATATTATAAAACAAAAAATTTAATGTCCATATTTTAATATTTAATATCTGTATTTTAATAATTCTAAATAAATGCTAAAAACAAGGTAAATATTAAAGTTACTCTAGTTATTTTCTTCTTTGTGCTATTCTGTAGTTTCAAAATCTCCAATGAATATGCATTAATATTTTTATTGCTTTTTCAAAAAAAGACTCTTTGTAAACCAGCATGAGTAGTTACACTTTGCAAACGCAAAGCAAATGAGATGTCAGAATGAGGGGGATAATCTCCAACTCAGGTAGCTTCACTCTCTAACTTAGCTAACACTATTACCAGGTCTCACTATTCCTGGAAGTTAAAGATATATAAGGGAGTACCAACAAGAGAGGAAAGAAGAGTGTTGGTTATATCTCTAAGTTTGTTTTATTTATTTAATTTTTGGGGGGCTGCATTGGGTCTTGGTTGTTGTGCGTGAGCTTTTCTCTAGTTGTGGCTAGCTGGGGCTACTCTTTGTTGCAGTGCATGGGCTTCTCATTGTGGTGGCTTCTCTTGTTGCAGAGCACGAGCTCTAGGTGCATGGGCCTCAGCAGTCGCGGCACACGGGCTCAGTAGTTGTGACTCATGGGCTCTAGAGCGCAGGCTCAGTAGTTGCTCCATGGCATGTGGGATCTTCCCAGACCAGGGATTGAACCCATGTCCCCTGCATTGGCAGGCGGATTCTTAACCACTGCGCCACCAGGGAAGTCCCCATCTCTAAGTTTAGAGTAAACTCTCCAGGGTGCAATCTATCCCAGTTTTCATTAATGTATGTCATAAGCTCAAGTTCAGAATCAAAGTATTTCTTCTTGTGAACAACACTTAGGTTGTAAAGGCATAGGTGTGCTATATCTACCCATTGTAATGGTAGATGTTTGAGGTATTCTGGTCCAGAACTGCAGACAGAGCAAATAAATGTATAAAACCTGTCTCCAAATAGCATTGGCTTTTGAAGGCATTGCACACAAGCTTCATGAAACCACTGTTTACATTTGCAGCACTGTAGCATCTTTAAATACCAGTCTCCAGGGCCTCCACAATAGCAGTAACATTGCTGGACATTGGTTTTATGACCTGCATCCCATTCAAGGTCTGCCACACTATAGGGTAATGTTTGCTTCATGACTTGCAATGCTTTGGCATTTGGTCCTTTCTTAAGCGCACCACCCCTCTTTGTTGTTGTTGCAAAAACACACTGTCGACAGAGCCATTTTTCATCTGAATCAATCACACTGGAATCAATATGAGGTGTGTGACACAACTGATGATATCCTTGGCCACACTTATCACATATAACCATTTCATTGGGAACTTCTGAATACTCTTCTTGACATATTGTACAGACCATTTCCCCACTTCCGGTGGCTCCTGCCTGTTTGAATGTCCTTCCAGAGAACCCAGGATTTAGAACTGTCTTCAAATATGATGAAGCAGCTCTGTTTCCATATGTTTATCTTTTTGATAGTTCCAAGATAAAACAAGCCATCTGACCATCTAGCTAGGACATCCTGACCCTCTTCAAATTTACATGCTGGCTTTTTGACTTTATGTCCATCCTGTAAAGACAGCTTGGTCAAGCTTGTTGGGGTCTTTTGGTTTCGACGTAAAGGAGATCGCTTGTGGACCAGTGAATTACCTGCCCCTGTAGAGTCTCTCATTCGGTCACTTCAGTGGTGCCAACCCTTCATACAGGAAAAAACAACCAATCACGACCCCGTGGGCGCTTCCCCTGCGAGTCCGAGCACTTACCGGGCACCCGCCCCACCGGGCACCCTGCACATACACACGCACAAACCGAGGTCCTGGGGACGAAGGTTTGGCAGGGGGAGAGTGAGCATTCTTACACCGGCCTCAAACACAGCCCACTTCGCTACAACCCTTCGCCATTTTTCAGGACTCTGATTTAATCTCATTGGTACTGAGAACAAAATAGCCTTCCTTAATAGGAAGTTCCCTAAGATCGTATGCTTTGACCTCATTTTTAAGTTTGGAGACTATGGAGAAGGAAAAAAAACTGGTTCTGCTCACCTTCTCTTGAAAACCTATGATACCTCAGTGACTAGTCAAAGATATAACCACCTAACTTGAAATGTTTAGGATAATTCTATTGTAAATAATGTAATGTTCTAAATAAAAACAAACAAAAAGATCATTTTCCATGGCTAACATACCTCTTTGGATATAAATTTTTACATATAGTTTTGGATAATCTTTTATTAATTTTTAAAATAATTATATAATTATTATAATCGGAATTTATGGTTTATGTCATACAGCATATTATACCTAATATAAATGTAAGTGCATATATACAACTCAAAACTATAAAAATGATTTTAACATATGAAGAATATGGATAAGAAAAAACATTTAAGTAACATGAAACAACTACTTTTTAAAGTTACTCCTTTTGGAGGTAGGTGAGAATAACAACTAAATTATAAAAAGACAAAAACCACTCATAAAACTACTGAAAGCAGAGTAACAACAAGAGTGGGTTCATGTCTAATGAAATAGCAGAGAAAAAGAAGATAAGTATAAGAAACCACTTGCAAGGCCTAAAAGACTATAATGATCAGAATTAATAATAAAAGATTCAAAAGAAGGAAATGCACAGAAACATTGGATTTCAGTTATTTAACAAGATATAGAGAAAACTTATAAAGATAGCAATGGAGGTTTGATATTTTTCCAGAAAAAATAAGAATGTTTCTTTTTATCAGAGAGATACAAAAGACAAGTATTCTATGGGCTCTGTTTTGAAGGCTCCACAAAACTGTCATTTTAAAGGCTTAATTTTTTATGAAAATTGATAAAATGCAAGTAAACATAACTTACAACAATACTGGTTGCTTAACTAACACAACCCTAAACTTAAAATGGAAAACCTTTAACAATTAGCTCTACAGCACAAATTCAACCCATGAAAGTTCTAGAAAGTAATGTTTACTTACAATTGGCATTGATCACCTTTTATTCCTTTAGTTGTGCAGAAACATTTTCCTGTGTGCATATGACAAATATTTGCATGTCCACTGCATGTACAAGCTGTAAGTCAAAACCAAAATGATATTGAATATTCCCCATCACAAACAAACATGTGCATCACATTTCAGGGAAGGTTGTATTATCTTATTTGTAAACCATCGATTATCCTCTTGCCATCCAAAAACTAGGGTTAGCATACAAGTTATTTTTAATTAAGGGGAAGTAAATTCACCTATTTAAAAATTTTGTGAAACTCTTCAAAGTCTTTGGGGTATCCTGAAGTCTAGTGTGGATCCAAGTATTTATCTCATCCTTCTTTGGACTTTTTTCCATTTCTAATTTGGTACATCTACTTAATGAAATGAGTTTCAAAGAGCATAAGATCTTTGGAGTCAAACAGCTCAGCTTCAAAATGTACATCTATAATCACTAGCTATGTGACCTCGGGCAATTTATGTAACCTCACTAGTCTTAGTTTTTTCGTCTTCAAAAGGAGAAAGGAGCTCTCAGGACTTAGTGAGAATTAAATGAGATAACACATTTTAAATTCCTAGCACATACCAAGCACTTAATAAATGCAACTATTACTTCCACTACTGTTACCACTGCCAACAATAAAAAAATATAATTTTACATATTGTGTAAAAAAGCATATCTGTTTATTCGCCCAAATATCATCCTTTTCTGAGATCATTCTCAGTTTTAGTATTCCAGAACACTACCTGAAACATTCCATAGTATAACAGTTACATATAGTCAACTTGGTTCATACGGAACTCATTTCATTTTCTTAATTTGCATTCCTTTGTTAAAGATCAGCGTTCCAATTATTCAGGACACAAATCTCACACTTTATTGTGCCCAACATCCAATCAGCTGGGATGTTTAGTTTCTACATGCAGGATCCTTCTTGTATCTGACCTCCTCCTTTCCAGTATGATAACACATCACTCAAGTCCTGTCACTCATGCTCTCTTACTGACACCAATACATTACATAACTGATCTTTCTGCCTTCAGTATGGCTAAAACTCATTCTCCAATCCTGAGACATATTCTCAAGAGATAAGGCTGATCATGTCATTAGCCCTTTCAAAAACCTTTAATGAGAACTACTGTGTTCCTGCACACCACCAGCTAGTTAAATCATTCTATTGATAAAAATGAAATAATGATTTCATTCCTGATTTTCATACACATTTAAAAATAAGATAATGCGTCACTGATTTTGATCAAAATATAAAATATTTTAGAACACTAAGCTTCTTATTAATTGTTTATGATTGTTTGCTTTGAAAAAACACATAATTAATATAAAATAAATACATACAACCCTACACACACATAAAAAATAAATTTTGGTAGTAGGTAGATTTTTAAGAAGCCAGGCTTTCTTTGCTAAAAGAAACTTCTACATAAAAGTGTGGGTTTTCCTACAATGAGATATCATCTCACACCAGTCAGAATGGCCATCATCAAGAAATCTAGAAACAATAAATGCTGGAGAGGGTGTGGAGAAAAGGGAACACTCTTGCACTGCTGGTGGGAATGTGAATTGGTACAGCCACTATGGAGAACAGTATGGAGGTTCCTTAAAAAACTAAAAATAGAACTACCATATGACCCAGCAATCCCACTACTAGGCATATACCCTGAGAAAACCATAATTCAAAAAGAGACATGTACCAAAATGTTCATTGCAGCTCTATTCACAATAGCCCGGAGATGGAAACAACCTAAGTGTCCATCATCGGATGAATGGATAAAGAAGATGTGTCACATATATACAATGGAATATCACTCAGCCATAAAAAGAAACGAAACTGAGCTATTTGTAATGAGGTGGATAGACCTAGAGTCTGTCATACAGAGTGAAGTAAGTCAGAAAGAGAAAGACAAATACCGTATGCTAACACATATATACGGAATTTAAAAAAAAAAATGTCATGAAGAACCTAGGGGTAAAACGGGAATAAAGACACAGACCTACTAGAGAATGGACTTGAGGATATGGGGAGGGGGAAGGGTAAGCTGTGACAAAGCGAAAGAGAGGCATGGACATATATACACTACCAAACGTAAGGTAGATAGATAGTGGGAAGCAGCCGCAGAGCACAGGGAGATCAGCTCGGTGCTTTGTGACCGCCTGGAGGGGTGGGATGGGGAGGGTGGGAGGGAGGGAGATGTATGAGGGAAGGGATGTGGGAACAGATGTATATGTATGACTGATTCACTTTGTTATAAAGCAGAAACTAATAAAAAATAAATAAAAAAATAAAAAATAAAAAAAAAGAGGGAAGGGATGTGGGAACAGATGTATATGTATGACTGATTCACTTTTTTATAAAGCAGAAACTAATAAAAAGAAAAAGAAAAAAAAAGTGTGGGTTTTCTTTCATAAAGACTATTTAAATAGATCAGTATAGTCTTCCTTTAAGTTTGTAGAATTAACTATGGAAACACAACACGTGAGAATTTTAGAAATGAATGACAAGATGCAGAAGTGCAAGGAATAAAGGAAATTATCATGAGCAAAAAAGGGACTCAGATATAATGATAACATGTAACTTCATAAATAGTGAATGAATATACCATAGTATCTTTTAATATTAACTTGCTGTTTCACATTAATACTATCTTGTATTCAGAACTTCACTAAAAAACAAATGATGCACATTAATATTTTAAAACTTGGGTAAACTTTTTATTTACCCTTTATGGCAGAACTAGATAATAGTCACACTTGCAGCATTTCTTTAAAGAATTATCCATGTATAGTAGCTTTAATAATTTCTGAGACAGAAAAAATATTGTGTTAAAATACATTTTAGTGAAAACTCATTTTGAGAGAATTCCCTTCTGGTGCTACACTTCAGGCTAAAATGGCACAAATGTATTTTAAATTCAATTGTTTAAAATTTATACTTCATGACGGTGCTGAAATCATTCTGTTGTTGTCAGCGTTTGAGGTTATCTTTTTATGCTGAATAGGCACCTATAAAATCATCATACTGTGGCCTTTTGTTTGGTAAATTTTATACGATGATGATTTTATAGCCTAGCTATACATTACAGGAACATTATGAGGTCACATGGTATTTCTATTTCCCTATAATATAAATTTGCAATATCAACTTGTAACTATAACTAAACAATAAGGATAGAAAAAAAGATGGTATAAGAGTTATTCAAATAAATTGTATATAAAGAATATACTTTAGAAAAGGAAATCAAAAAATAGTCATTGGCAGTACTTGTTTCGAAGTCAGTTTATGTGCCTCGGTCCTTAAATTGCTATGTCATTGCTATTTGTCACACACATATACAACAGCTTCTGGGAGTTAGGAGATCATGTCCACTTAATTTCCTTTATTTACTTCTAGCATAATTATACTCGATATTTAGTAGATATATTACATTAGTTTTCAAATATAGTAAGAATTCTGGCAAAGACAATGTTCAAATAGCCACATGACTTAAAATTATATTCTTCAAACTTATATTTTTATTTACGGCTCTAAGTCCAAATATCCATCATGTGTGGCTTATGAAAAGGGAAAAGAAAACATAGCCATTTCCCTTTGATATAAATAAACATGAAATGTTGATACCAATAACATCTTAGCAATCTGGTTTTTCTCACTAAAAACTCAAAAATTACAACTATTGCCATGTATTAATCTGTTGCTGAGAGTATGATTTTGTTCTCTCCTGGAAAGACGACAAGTCTCATACTTTAAAATATGTCATTTGACTTACAGAGATTATTTTGTTTACTTAGGATATTGGACACCCATATTTGCCTAAATAAAGAGTAAATGAGAAATTAAGAAATGGTTCTTTCTCCAATAAATAAAGCACAGTGAAACTCAGTTATTCAGTCCTTGTTCCAGTATTTGTTGAACGCTGTTGGGTGAAAGGCACTGCTCTAGAACTAGTCTGAGAATATATGATGGTGAACAAGAATCTAGAACTTAAGGACTGGAACTGCCAAGTAAATGGTACTGTTTTAAGGATTTAAGTTACAGGTTGGAGAGTCATAAAGTGCCAAGAGGGCTATTAAGATTCATATTTTATATTTCAAAGCCCTCTAACATATTGAAAAATGAGGAGAAACTCTAACCATCTGTTCTAAGGGTCAGTAAACTATATCGTGACGGCAAGTCCTCACTTCCTATTTTTTATGGCCCATAAGCTGAGAATGGTTTCTACATTTTCAAAGGATTGTGGAGAAGAAGAAGAAGGTGAAGCTGGAGGAAAAGGAAACGGAACAAGAGGAGGCAGCAGCAAAGCAGCAACCATACCTGTACCTGGATCACAAAAAATAAAATATTTACTACCTGATCCTTCAGAGAAAAAAAAAAATTGCCAACCCCTGACCTATAACCACAAAGCCTGGAAACACATAACTTGTCAATTCTTCATTCTGACTGAATGTTCAAAACACAAATCTCATTTAAAACAAACAAGGTTTTGGTTTTTTCTTTTTTGATAGAAGAGGGTTAAGCATAAGCAATGAAAATATTTGACCAAAATAAATTTCAACCCAACTCTTCTGGAATTGTATTTTTAATACCTTGTGTTTAGCTTTGATAAAGAATAACTTTAGTCATATTTCATTTTCTAACTCTAGCAAGATAAATTTCTTGAACATGCCTAATGACTACCATTAAAGTTTTTAAATCCTTTAAATTTTACTTATTTCTTTAATCTGAAGTTTTCATTCATCTAAAAAAGTAGGGCAAAATGTTAATACCCTGGGCTACAGATGAGGCAAGAATGACAAATATTATTAGAATCTATTCACAAACCAAACCTCAATACCAATGAAATACCAGGCATTTTTCCCACATTCAGTTCTACCACCAAAAATTACTACTTGCCTTAAGTTCAAATTCTTAAATTCCAATTTATTGAATTTTTATTGCATCTGTTTTTAAATCTGCAGTTTTCAATAAGATTGTTTTTAAAGGTTGTTTTGAATAGTTATTAATCAATGAATCAAATCATCTGAAAAAAGTCGTTGAGTATTCATTATGTTAAAAATATAAAACATGAAGTAGGTTAATGACAAGAACAATATTTCTCAACCATATATGAATGCACTATTTCCAAAGTACTTTCACACACATTACCTATTCAATCTTTACACCATATGTATTATACTCATTTGATAGAATAGCCTCAAAGAAATGAAAAAAAAAAAGTCCACATTTATACATCTAGTAAGTAGTAAAGAATTATATCCTGAGATTCTTTCAACTTCTTGATAGACAATATAGATGTGTGGATGGCACATATAGATAACATGTAACACTCTTGACCATATATGCTTTTTAATTTCAAATATATAATGTACTTTTTTAATGGTTTGAAAGCTGAAACTAACCTGAAAACATCAATGATAATAACCTATTCAGTAAATACACCAAATATAAGTACTAAGATTGAAAGGTTGATTCATTATTAAGAAATTCATTAATACACCATGTTATCGAATCTAAAAATAAAAAAATGATTATCTACGCACATGCTAAAAAGTCTTTGACAAAAGTCAATGCCCATTCCTGATAAAACATTCAATAAAATAGTAATTCAAGGATACTTTCTTAGCATAATTATACACACACACACACATAAACATATGTATATGTGTGTATATATATTTTATATATATATATATATATAAATATACACACACACATATATATATAATAGCCAGTATCTTGCTTAATAAGAAAACGCTGGAAGCTTTTCGTCCACTAAGATCAGGAATAAGGCAAGATTCACCAATAGATCTATTACTCTTAAAATTGTATTAGAGATATTAACCAATGTAATTATACATGAAAAATTGATGTGTAAGGACTAGAAAAAAGTGAAAATATCTCTATTTGTAAATGATATGATAGTATGCCTGGAAACCCTAGAGAATCAGTGTTAAAACAAATTAAAACAATAAGGAATTCAGTAAGATAATAAATTTAAAAATTAATATGCAGAAATCAATAGCCCTCTAACAATAACCAGGTAAAGGATATAAAATCTTATTTATAATTGTAATGAATAAGATAAAATACTAGGAATAAATTTTAACAAAAAATATGCAAAACGCATGGGAGGCATAAAAGTAGTTGTGAAAAAATGGAAAGACACACATTGTTCTTGAAAAAAAAAACCAATATCATAAAAATGTCAGTTCTATTTGAATTAGTTTATAAATCTAACCCAATCTCAACAATACTAACATTTTTTAGTGGAACTTGATAAATTGATAATAATAATCACATAGAAAAATATGCATTCAGGAATAGCCAGGAAAACACTAAAAAAGAAAAGCTAAAAATGGGGGTGGGGGACTAGTTCTAATAGACATTCAAACATTCATAAGCCCTCTGAAATTAAAACACTGTGATACTGGCACATCAATAGGCAAACAGATCAGTGGAGTAGAATAGAAGATTTACAAATGACCTGAATACATACGAAACTTTGGTATATAAAAATAAATATATTTTTATTGATATAAATAAAAATATATTTATTGTCAATAACTAAAGTTAGATTATTTGCTGTCAGAGAAGGAAATTAAAAATTTGGAAAGGAGGAAGGATAGAATGAACCCTGTAGTAAGGGATAGGAAATGAGAGGGATTAGTGTGAACTCATGGATTTTACTATAGAGTACAGGTAGATACAGAAATGGGCACTGATGTGTTTATATGTATGTATGAGAATTTACTGGTGTCTGTTATGTATACATACATCTATTTTCCAGTTCTGTCTGCTAGCATGATCCATAAACACTGATGGCCCTGTAGCAAAATGCCCAATAAAGGAACAAGGGATGCTTGAGAAATGCCAGCTTCCAGTTAGGCCAGGAAAGGTACAAGATGAGTGCCAAAAACATAAGGAAATGCTCAAAGAATGATAGATAGATAAATAGATAGATAGATAGAAACATAGATGCATAGATACATAGATAAATACATAGATGCACAGATGAATACATAGATAAGATTCACAGACAGACAAACTAGAGAAGACAAAGCTTTTCATTGTATAAGAAAGCTAACTAATTATTGTAGAAAGAATGATGGAATCAGAAAATCTCTGTTTGGTAAAAATCACAAGACTAGTGAGTAAAAGTTTGAGAAGTAACATGATATTCACATGGTCTCATAGTATCTCCTAAAGATATTTTTTCATTAAAGGATAAAACAGTGACTTTATAGTGAAGAAATCTGGCAGACACCACTTTAACCAAATGTTTATGAACATCTGAAAAGCAGGGAATACCTGTATTCCTAAAAAATGTCAATGTCATTACATAAAAAGAAAGACTCAAGAAATGTTCCAGATTAAAGTCTAAAGAGACACACAAATCAATGCAACTAGTAATCTTGAATTTTCTTTTGCTCTGAAGAACAATGTTGGGACAATTGGTAAGGTCTATGTTTAATAACAGTATGCATCAATGTTAATTTCCTAATTTCTATAATTATAATGTTGTTAAGAGAATTCCCAACTTTTAAAAAATAAACCCTAAAATCTTTAAGGAATAGAGGGATATCAAGTCTGCAATGCTTAATTGAGAGATAGGGAGAGAAAGAAGAAATCTGAGGGAACTTATTGAATATCCTTACAACTTTTCTGTGTTAAATTATGTCCCCCCTGAAATTAAGACCTTTTACAATTTTGAAAATATTAAACATTTCTACACTTTAAAAATAGATAATAAAATATATTTTTATGTCTTTTACTTGTACGTCAATAATAACATTATGTCAACAACTTTATTTGAAGAGTTCTTTGTTTTTCCCATATGTTATTAAGGGTTTAGTTTCTATATTTCTGAGTAGAAGGGATGTTGTTAACAATATGTAAAATAATGATTCCATTTCTCAAGAAAATATTAGTCTCTATTTTTTCAAGAAAAACCAATCATCCTATGTGAATAATTACCCTAATGCCTACAGTTACCAACAATGGGATTCATATAAGCACAATACAGCTTTAAACTTGAAAGAATTAGCTGCTGGCAGATAGAAAAATAAACAAAATATACCTTAAGATCATTTAAAATACAAATTATATGGTATACTGAAATAGATATTTTGAAGTTAGCTAAAAACATTTATAGGTAACACATTTTGTTAAAATGACCCCAAAATTAATAGAGTGAAGTGAAATGTAGATGGTAAGCTTTGAGAAGTCAGACACCAATATTCTATTTATCTTCTCTAGAAAAACTAGAAACTGAAAGGAATTATATAAATTTCATTTTCTTCCTTATCTAAACTTCATATAACTTCTCATCAGTATTTAATGAAAAATTTATGTACAAAATATTGGATTATTGCTCAATAAGTTATGAGTATAGAATGAAACACCATTGGTAATTATTAAAACTAATCCTCATTTAGAACAAAATAAAACACAGACTTTGGAACCAATATTGCTTCACTTCTGCTTCTATTACTGAAAAATAAAAGAAAGAAAAATCAACCTGAGAAAAATAGTAAGCTACTTTTTACCTCTTGCTCTAAAGTGAAAATATTGGTTGAAACGTGAAACCCACCTAGCTAGAAAGTCTGAATTACATTTTCTCTTAGACCATATGAAAATGAGTACATCATATGACACAAATATTATATTTTCTTAGTAATATTAATATAGCAATGGGCTAACTATATACCAAGCACAGTACTACTACTTATGTAATAGCATCACAAAGGTAATGTAAAAATGATTTTTAAAAAACCAACTAAGACAAAACTTTTCTCATCAAGAAGTTCACATCCTACTTAGAAAGATAAGTGAACAATGACTTACAAAAACACTGATGGCTATCACCATGGAGGTACCAACACTGCCTGAAGTTAGGAGGGGCATTACAAGTTTTCAGGCTGAAATTTCCCGAGTTGAGATTTGAAAAATGAGTAATGGAGTCCAGAGGCACAGTAGTGTCCAGGGAAGCAAAAATGGGAAAAATGGGTAAACAGTTGGGTTTATATGAAGGAGTGGTTTGATATGAGTTGAAAAGGAATACAATATTGTGAATGTCCTAGATACAGAATAAAGGATCAACTAAAAGAAAGTGAGGCTGACCTATTTAGAAATTGCTACAGTGGGCTAAGCTAAGGTAAAGGTAGACACAACTAGACAATGGCAGTTCAATATTATGGCTTCAAAATGAATTAGAGCTGACCACTGAGTATATCTGAGATTCAAAGACGTAAGCACATACTTGCTTTGGAGTACAAGAGTGGTAGTTCACATTTCAATCCTGGTTCCATCACTTGCTGGCTTAACCTTTAACATGACTCTTTAGGCCTATATCTTTGGTTTACTCCTCTATAAAATTGACATAATAGTATATACTTGACAAAATGCTTTGGAGAATATGAAAAAATTTAGGCAAAGTTCTTAGCAATGTTCCTGGTATGAATAAAATACCATTAAATATTAGTTATATATGGTTTTAATATAATGCTTGGAGTTTGGCTGACAAGGAAAATGTTAATATCTTAAATGTGGACACAGAGAAAAAGAGAAGTAAAGGTGTGGTAGAATATGAGAGACATGGTAGGATATGAAACCAGAAAAATCACTCTGGGTCAGAGCATAAAAGGCCTTGAACGTCTTGTCAAGGAGGTTTTAATTTATTTCACAGACACTTTGGAGGCAATGAAAGATTTTGGAAATGGTCATAAAAATCAATGAATGTTTTGGGGAAGAAAACTATGTCTTTATCTTCTCATAAAAGAGATAAAAGGGTGGATTACAAATGGAGAGATTGCATATACAGAGGGTAATCATTCATTAATTCAACAAATACTTAATAAGAACCTATTCCATTTTAGGTAATCTGTAACATCCAACAGCAGTGGAAGAGAAGAGGAATCATGGGGGCCTAAACTAATAAAGGTAATGGAATACAAAGGCAGAGATAGGTGTCAGAGACAGTGCAGAGTCAGAATCAGCTTGGGACAGAATACAAGGGTTGAAGAAAAGGAAGGAATCAAAGGTACCATTGAAATTGAGCCCAAAAAGAACTGTATTACCATTAACAAAATGCGGGTGAAGTGAGAGCATTTTTTAAAGAATAAAGTTACTGAATTCAGTTTATAAACATTGATTTGAATAATAGTGGCCTGTACAGAAATGCTAAATAAGAAGTCAAAAAATAAGTTAAAATTGCTTAATAAAGTAGGCTGCACTATTCACTAAACATACAATTAAATGTTTATATACTTGCTTTAAAGCCTACAAGTATAGACTGTGATTATTATAAAATCAGTAAATTGGCCTTTAAAGAAAAAGCAAGATAAAAGGTATAAAAAATTATATGTGATTAAGGGAAATGCAAATACTCGCATTCATATCCTAATATATAAAAATGAACATTTGAAGAAAAGGCATTTCTTCTTAAATAATATGTTAAGGAGGATTTTAATATGTTTATGAAATATTTAAGGGAATATTTATGCTGGTGCTTTTTTACACCTGCTCTAGGCATTTCTAATATATAATTAACTACCCTACCATCACTAAGTAGTTTTTGAGATATGAAAAAGTGTGTATGCAAATTGGTATTCAGCTTGATTTTGGTTTTTAAAAAATCTTTAAATATCAGGACAAGGTAAGTACATGCTTAGAGTTTCTTAGTTAACCTCTAGTTTTCTGTAATATACTAACTAAATGTTTTATATGTTTTAGAATACAAGAAGTATGTCCCACTTTAAATTCACCCCTTACTTTTTTTCATCCTAGGCCTGTCATTTGAAGCTAATAGGAATTCCTCAACCTTTGTAGATTAGGGTAAGAGCCATTTTTATTTTTAAATTAAATTATCTTACCTTACTTATTAAAAAAAAACAATAGTGCCAGATCCTTGTAACATAAAACCTAAAGCAATACATGATGATAAGCATCACATCAAGTGAAATTAAAGAGAAATATTGAACACTTAGATAAAATAATGGTTTCTATCTTGCCCCAAATAGGTAAGTATTGTACTTGTAGACCTAAAACCATTGAATAGTTTTTTGTTTAATTCCGTAAGAGATATATTCGTGAACTTACTAATGAAAAGAAAACATTCAAGTGACACACTTCATGGTCAAAACTGATAAATCAGAGATGGAGATAGTCTATAACATCAAGTCTAGGAGCCTAAATACCACTAACCCAATGCCAAAAGTCGAAGTAAAAATTTATTTTAAGTTAGGATAGGTGGAAAGTAGAACTTTGTGCAAATAAAAAGTAGGAAAGGAGATCTTCAGAAAGGTGTCAAAGTAAGCCATGCATGGCAAAGTTCCCCAGCACTTAAAAGTTCAGTGACTAATATCTCTAGCAGTTTCACGAGACTCAGCCCACAGACAGTTCTTGCAAAAGGAATCTAAGAGAAAAGAGTAGTAAACTGCATCTTCTAATAACCCACAATCAAAGGTCATTCTAAAATAGCTGACAATGTCAGGGCCAAACAGTTTTCATAAACACAGTTCTTCTAATCCTTAACATTCCTTTTTGAGAACAAAAAGGATGAAAAGAGTTTGAAAAGATGGAGTAGATAAAGAAAACAGGGTTACTGAGCAATCTGACACAGAGAAACACTTCTACAAGGAAAACAAAGTTTCAAAAAATTAGTATACAGAGAAGAGAAACTAGCTACAAATATTATAGAACCTATGCAATAAAGACTTTGTTTAATCATGCAGTTGAAACAGGCAGTTCTATATGATTTTAAAAGGCACTCTTGTTTTCTTAAATCTACATAAAAATGTCATTCTGAAGAGAATTTTAGATCAAAGTATAACTTCATGACTATATCATATACTAAATAGCTATATGTGATTATATAATTATTCATTTAAGGGCCATTCTTTGAAATATTTAAAATCTCAGATTGGTTTTTCTCTGCCACACAGGATGATAATGGTGTACTCAGAAAATACAAACTTTCAACTTTGCTGTGTCAAAGTAATTAATAAAAACAAGATTTCCATATCAAGTGATTTTCATTTATCTGCATTTTTAGATTATTCAGGTCAATGCTTCCATTTTCAGAGAATTAAACTTCTTACATTTATTTTAAGAAATGCTCAAGTTCATTTGGTTATAAACTTTCAGCTTCTCTGAACAATCTGCAATATGTAAGAAGGGTTTAAAATGAAAAAAATCTCCCATCCTAGTAGAGAGAAAGAAGAGTTCACTTATCTTCTTTACCACCCTCAAGTCTCAGAGAATATCTGTGTCATAGCCCAGTGTGTTTATTAAAGTTTTAAATATTTCTGTAAAAGCCTGTTATGGACAGATATTAATAATATGCTAAAAAGAAAAACATAAGTTTTGCTAATAAGAAACAAAGGTAAAAACAGAACTGTTACTATGTTGAAAGGACTTTTTTTTCCTCAACCTGGAAACTAAGAGTTTCTTTATCACTATTAAAAGTAAAAAATATAGAAAGAAAATCATATACTATTTAAGAACCTAGAAAAAGAATAATAAAATGAACTAAAAGTCATAAATAAATACAAAATTACATTTTACTAAAAGCAGTTATGAATTCAATGTTAAAGGAAAAGAATTTATTCATAACACCAACCAAACCCATTAGATATCTTACAATAAAGTAACTGAAAACGTAAGACCAAGATGAAGAAAACTATTAGTCATACAAGACTGAAATTTTTTAAATGTCTGTATACTTCATATGGGGAGCTTTTTTCTTATAGTCCATTTTTTATGAGTAATTAAACAAAACAATACATGTAAAGATATTAAAATATTTTTAAGATTAATAACATTATAGCTTAGTTTCTTACATTTAGAACAAGTTATAATGAAAAACATGCAGCTAATAATAATTACAGAAAATTGAAGCATGCAAATTGCCTCAACTCTCAAGGGCCTACCCAGATCCTCCCATTAAAATTAACCTCTTTGTCCCTGATTCTATCGTTCAACTTCTACGTAACACTATTACAGCACCTACACAATGTTCAGTTGACCCTTGAATAGGGAGGGGGTTAGGGACACCAACCCTCTGTGCAATAGAAAAATCCTGTATAACTTATAGTTGGCCCTCCATATATGCAGTTCCTCCATATACCAGGTTCCTCCTATACACAGTTCTGCATCTTCTATACACAAGATTCAACAAACCGTGGATACTGTGGTACTATAGTATTTATTATTTAAAAGTCTGTGTATAAGTAGACCTGCGCAGTTCAAATCTGTGCTGTTCAAGTCAACCATCTATAAATTTTAGTAAGTCCTAACACACTACTTTGCATATAGTAAGTAGTCAGTAATTGTGGAATTCAAGGGTAATCCTTCATCGCAAAGTAGTACAGCATATTGAGTGTTGAGCTGTTGTAGCACATTGAGCTGTTACTCTATTCAATGAAACTTTCATTTATTTTCTTTTACTAAAATTTATGTTAAATTGGAGATAACATGGCAAAAATAATACTGTCCCAAAAGTCTGATTCACACATTTATATTAACATACTTAAGCCTAATGATGTTATAAATAGGAACAATAATAATTTGCAATAATAGTTGGCATTATGGAGTTAACATTTGCTGGAAATACAAATTATTTCATATGTTTATTTAAGTCTCACAGTAAATTAAATTAGCTGCATTTTGCAGGTGAGGAAAGTGAGACACTAAGAGGTTAAATAATTATCCAAGGTGACAGTGCCATTGCCAGAATATGGACCCAATCAGTATAATTCCAAAGCCCAAACTCTTAACAATGTTATATTCTTTTATAGCTACAAAGACAGATAGATAGATAGATAGATAGATAGAGAGATAGATAACCAATGTCAGAGCAAGTTTGTAACAGAGAATCTTCCTGAACATTAGTAAGAAATAAAATAATTTTAATAATAAAGCACTTTCAATAATTGTACTAACAGAAGAGCTATAAATATAACACAGTTTAAAAACAATCTGAAGGAAGTCTACAAGTACATTTACATATTGACAACGTAGTTAAATGGCTTTAGTAGGCCAACTTTTTAAAAGAATATCTAAATCTGCAGTACATTTAAAGCCTTACCATTCAAATATAAATCTATTTCCTTATTTCCCTTAACATCACCATTTTAATACGTGCAACTACTAATGAAAAAATGAACTTTTCTCAATAAAGTGAACTAAAAATGAAAAAATAGTAGAACACTTTTACTTCTCATATTTTATAAATTGATTTTAGCCATTGCCACATTAAATATAATTCACCACATGTGACATATTGTTAATTTAGTTAGATTGCTAATGTGGCCCTAAGAAATAAAAATGAATTTCATATATCACATCACTGTAGAAAAGTCATAGACAGAAAAATACTATTTTGCCAAATTTAGGAAATAAGGAAACTATAAGGAATTGTTTAAAGCTTCATAAACTACCAGGGAATGTGCAACAGTGAATAAGAAAGGTATTTATCTTTCATTCTTTTTAGTTTTCTATTGCATTGTACCTCAGCTTTCCACATGTATAATGTCAGCAACAAAAATAATATGAAATAACTGAATTAGTCTTAAATCTAGCAGAGAAGTATCATCCCCAAAGGGAAACATATTTCTAAAAGCACTATGCCTGGTGGAATGATAAAACTTACTATTTTAATTTAAAAGTTTTTAGCTAATATACTTATTCAAACGTTCCTTTTGCCTATGTTGGCAAAAAATTAAAATAGTACTTTGGTAATCTTCATGACATTACATTTGGCAATGGATTCTTAGATATGCACCAAAAGCACAAGCAACAAAAGAAAAAAGAGATAGACTGGACTTCATCAAAATTTAAAACTTTGGTGCTTTGAAGGACACTGTCTAGACAGTGAAAAGACAACCTACAGAATGGGAGAATATTTGCAAATCATTTATCTGATAAGGACCTCATAACTAGAATATATGAAGAACTCTTAGAATTCAACAACAACAAAACCAAATAACCCAATTTAAAAAATGAACAAAGGACTCGAAAAGACATTACACCGAAGATATACAAGTGGCCAATATGCACATGAAAAGACAAAAAGACTCAAACAAATATTTGTACACCCATATTCATAGCAGTATTATTTACAATAGTCAAAAGGTGGAAGCAACTCAAGCATCCATCAATGGATGCATGGATTTAAAAAATGTGGTATATACATACAACAGAATATCATTCGGCAATAAAAAGGAAGGACACATGCTACAATATGAAAGAACCTTGAAGACATTATGCTAACTGAAAAAAACCAATCATTAAGGACAAATGCTGGATAATTCCACTTATTTGAGGTGTCTAGAGTAATCATATTCATAGTGAAAAAGAGTAAAATAGTGGCTGTCAGGGGCCGGTGTTGGGGAATGAAGAGTTATTATTTAATGGTTATACAGTTTTAGCTTTGCAAGATGGAAAAAGTTTTGGAGATGGATAGTAATGATGGTTGCACAACGATGTGAATGTACTTAATGAAACTGAACTACACACTTAAAAATGGTTAAAATGGCTAATTTTATATTATGTACATTTTACCACAGTTTTTAAAATTGTTCTAAAATGGGCAAGAACTGGAATAGAAATTTCTCCCAAAAAAAACATGACGGCCAACAACTTCATCACTAGTCATTAGGGAAATGCAAATCAAAACTACAATGAGAAATAGTTTTACACCTACTAGGATGGCTAAAAGTTTCTGAAAATGTAAAATAACAACTGTTGGCAAGGATGTAGAGAAACTGGAATCCTCCACATTGCTGGTGGGAATGTAAAATCGTGCAACCACCATGGAAAACAACTTGAACAATTTGGCAGTTCCTCAAAAAGTTAAACATAAAATTGCTATATGATCCAGCAATTCCTCTCCTAGTTCATATACAAAATAACTAAAAACTTGTATTCAAAAACAACTTGTGCAATAATGTTCATAGCAGCACTATTCAAAATAGCCAAAAGGTGGAAAAAAAGCCAATGTCTATCAATGAATAAATGTGTAAAAATATTGTGATATACCCATACAATGGAATAATATTCATCCACCAAAAGGAATGAAGTACTGATAGATGCTACAACAAGAATGAACATTAAAAACATTATGCAAAGTAAAAGAAGCCAGTCACAAAGTCACATATTTTATGATCCAATTTACAAGAAATATCCAGAATAAGTAAATTTATAAAGAAAGAGAGCAGATTAGTGACTGCCAGGGACTGGGATGACTGCTTAATAAGTATGGCATTTTCTTTTGGAGGGAAGGAAATTTTCTGGAACTTGACAGAGGCGATGGTTGCACAATATTATGAATGTAGTAAATGCCACTGAATTGTATACCTAAAATGGTTACTGTTATGCTATGTGAATTTGACCTCAAATTTTAAAAATGCTAAAAATGGGGTGATAGTTGGAAGCAATATATAAATAACAGAAGTATATGAAGTAAATTACTTCACAAAATCCCCATGGACTATTATATAGGCATTAAAATAATTTGGAGACTGTAAATGAAATCATTTTCATAAAAGTAAATTAAAACAACAATTGTATATTAAATATATGAAAGGCTGCAAACACATATAAATTGCAATGTGGAAAAAAAACAACCCAGGCGTGTTTTTGTCTTAAAGTTATGGAAACAAAACATTTATAGATATATAACATAAATAATCTATCTGAAATACACTTTTTGTCCAATGAAATTCTTGGCTATAGAAAATTCAGTAGTAAAAAGCTTTTTGGAAACCAGGATGGCTCCAAAATCCTTACCTTTTTACTTAATAAACATAAAATAACAAAATACTATGACTCCACTATGTAATAAGGTCTACACTTTGTGGATTCCGTTGTACACATCTCTACTGCTGCTTCTGTATACAATGAACACAGCACTAAGCTGTGGCTTTTGGCTAATAAGGGCTACTGGATCCTCCCTGTCCATATGAACACCACTTCTGCATTAATAGTTAAGAGTTAGGCCTAAGAATCAGACATTTTCTTCCTCTTATTAGCAGTATGATCTGGGTATTTTACTTAACTTCTTTGTATATTTGGTTGTATGTAAAATGGAGATAATTGTGACTTCTCCCATACAGTTGTTGTACAGCTGAAATGAGATAATGAATATAAGCTATGAGTACAGTGCCTAGAACACAGAAAATGCAAGCGTCAAACAATTTGTGTATTACAGCCTCAATCAGGGCAGAGCTTTCCATATGACAAAATTTCAATCAGCACCAAACCTGCTATTACCAGAGCAGTTTTGTTGACTCTAAGGCACAGCTCATCATTCTGTGTTTCTCAACCCTGAGTGTATATTAGAATCATTTAGGAAGCCTTTGAAAAGAACCAAGAATCACCTCACGATAAACTAAGAGACTGATTTAATTATTTTAGGGATTGACCCAGACATCCGTATTTTTTAAAAGCTCTCCAGGTGGCTTTAACATGCAGGTAGTGTTAAAAAGTTTTATCTAAAGGCCCAGGCCCAACTCTCTCTATAAAGATTTCTCATCTTATCACAGCCAACAACTGAGGCTTTTCTGTGAGTGCTCTACAGGCTATTCCATTTAGACAAAGTAGATTAAAGATTTAAGGAACAAGGACTAATCTAGAAATAAGGAAGTATTACTGAAAAAAAAAATTTTAAGGAAATTTGTTAAAGAAAGACCAAATTTTCTTTTTTAAAAAGTAGGAGAAAGAAGCAGCAGGACAGAGAAGAAAATAGAGAAAAGAAGGGTTTCATGATCGAAAAATTAATATAATAGTTAGCTCTTATAATGCTCTTTTAATGTGCTTCAATTCCTATTATATGTGACTCTATTACATATGATCACATTTGATATTTACAATAATCCAGAGAAGTATTATCATCTTCCTTCTACATATGAGAAAAATGAAGCACTGAGATGCTAAGTGAATTAACTGAAGCCATACATTTAAACAGTGGCAGAGCGGGAATTTCAGCCAAGGACTGATTCTAAACTCATTCTCTTAAACCTTGTTATACTATCACCCTGTTAAAAAAAAAAAAAAAAAAAAAAAAAAAAAAAACTTAAGTGATGTAAGGCATACACAAAACCTTTATTTCTTATTCCTAAAGTAAAATGTAAAGTGATAACTTACTATTATTAAAAAACAAATTATCAGCAGTGATTATTTTAGAATAGTAAGATTACAGGTAATTTTTAACTTTAATTTATCTGCATTTGGTAAATTTCCTATAGTAATCATGTATTCATTTTGAAATAAGAAAAAGTAAGATTTTCTTAAAGCTAGTATATCACAGAATTCTTATAGTTCATAGTCCCTAATATATATTACCTTCCAAAAATATTGAGACTTAATGGAAAAAAACTTCTTTAATAAAATATATTTTCCACAAGAGGCATATCTTTCTTAATTTTCTTTTCTGTAGTAAAAATACACTGAAGTGAAAGAAAAAATAATTACCTGTACACTGTCCTCCGTTGGTTGGATCTCCATAATAACCTGGCATGCAGTCTTGACACTGTTTTCCTGTGGTAAGATTTTTACACTGTTCGCATACATTATTATTGATGCAAGTGCTATGTCCATTACACTGGCAAGCTAAGGAAAATAGTAAAAAAAAAAAATTTTTAATATCTACATAACAGTATCAAGTATATCTGCCATCAAGACAAAGAATTTATTTTACAAATCTGAATGGTAGCAGAGTCCAACGGGCATCTCCCAAGTTTTTTTTTAATGTGTGTCTCAAAATACTAACATAGGACATTATATACAATAAATTCTGTGTTGAAATTTTGCCTATGATCTGTAAAATGTAGGGGTTAGAAATTTAAGTGAAACATAAAAGTTATAGCTAAGGAGGAAATATCTTTTAACATATTCCTTAAAGATTCATGTGACAATTATGTCTATTAACAGGAATAAATAAAAGAGCTTTGACAAAGAATGTTAAAATGCATCTTAATTATATTTACATATAATAAAAAAGGATCAATAAATATAGAAAATTATGTGGTAATAAGTCCTTACTTCAAGAAAATACATTAGTTTAAAATTAGCAAACATAGCACTTTTAAATTACTTTGTATAAATGTATATCTTCTTTGGGCAAGAAAAGCTTCGAGGCTTAATTAAAATTCTATTTGAATGTGAACTAAACAGAAACAGATTTAAAGCATAAGATTTTTTTATGTCTTCTTAATATGAGGTCTAATATGTTTCATATTAATATTACAATAGAATTTTAAAACTTCAGGTGAGAGATAAAGTTCCTATATGAAAGCTCATGTTTAGTGTCTATTGGGGGCATAATACTGACTTAATTTGGTAACATCTTGTCAAAACATCATAATCATTGTCACTTTCATAATCATTTTCATCATTATTACAACTAAGGCAGCATTTAATTGAGCTTTCTCTTGCTCAAGCCAAGAAAGCTAATGTTTAGTCGATTGCAGTTGTTTGTGGCTGGCATCTATATTCTGCTTGGTCAGTTTACATTTTGTATCAGTTTTTAAAATATTGTAAATACTACCCCATGGCTAGATAGTGAACCAAGTGGCATACATGAATTATATAATTCAAGCCTCACAACAATTTTGTGTGGAAGGTACTATTTTTAGGGTTCTTTCTAAGATCAGGAGGCCTGGATTAAGCAACTACCCAAAGTCACACATTTAAAGAATGGCAGAAACAAATGCACAATCAGGATGTATGAATCAAAGACCAGACATTAAATCTCATACCTACTGTACGTACAAAATTTGAAAGTAAGAGGGAAATCCCAAGAGACTAGCATAAGGTCATCAACATGAGTTAACATCAAAGAGTAAAGAAAAAAAAAGTATAAAACAAATACCTATATCTTACAGATATTTTCAGAGGCATAACTCTATTGCAACATAGTATAGAAATGACATGCAGTCATCATGGAAAAATATTGAGTAATCTTCCTCTTTATGAAACTGAGAAAATTACAATATAGTTTTCAAATTTTATATTACATTATGAAACAGCTAGGAGAAAATTTAATAACAAGAAAACTATTCATAATAAATTGAGTGAAATAAGGATTCAAACAATATATTTAGAATGAACACAATTTTGTTTTTAAATGTATTAATATGCCCATGGAAAAGTTAATGATGGTTATCTTAGTTTAGTAAGATTTTTCTGCATCATCAGTTTTCTACAATAAATTCATATTACTTTTATAATAAGGAAAAATAATAACTTTAATTTTTTAACATTGTGCTTAAAATTTTAAGTTACTTTTTCATAGAAAATTTTATGTAAAACCACTAAGGTTAATTCACTCAGGTAAAAACAAAATTTATTGAGCGCTCACTACACGTAAAGCATTACCTGAAAAAGTCAAAATAAGAGATGGGTTACTATAAACATTTTTATGAAACCCTGGCTACATTTTTTCATCAGAAAAACAAATGTCTTAACTTCTGAATAAAATGACTAAATTTACCAATCTCATCTAATATCCTCCTCATAGATTACCACTGTAATAATAAAAAAACTTACCAGAAACAACAAGAATTGGGGTATGATGACAACTACGTAAGTAAAACTAGAAAGTAGTAACCTACTATACCTCTGGGAATTAAAAGAGAACTCCTGGCATAATGCCACTCAACAGTAACTTTCCTGAAAGCGACAAGTTTTGAAGGCAGTTCTGGGCCATAGTGCAACCAAGAAGCATATCAGCTGTTAGAATGAGATACAGCAAAGTCTAATGTTCCAAGTAATGAATATACCATACAGAAAGCTGGTATAATTTAGACTTAACTGCTGGCAAAATTTCCAGCAAAAAAAGGATAGTCATCGTTGCAGCTTATAACTAGTATGGCAGCAATGGCAAAGGGTAAGGCATGTTATAGAAAGCAGGACCCAGATGTAATAATGGCTGTATCAAACACAGGAAAAGGATATACTGTAAAGCCTATGATGATGTTTTATTCTCCACTGCCATTAGGGGGTTGGATCAACAGGTAATGTAAGCTTGTATCTAATAGTTCTTCCAGGATACACTGTTACTTGAAAGGTTCTAATAACAACCTGGTTCTGGAACATGAATGAAACTAAAGAGAAGTCATCCATACTGTTTTGTTTAAATTTTAAAACCAGCCCAGATGGCTTCTCATCTATGTACACACAAACAGAAAAAAATGAAAATAAAACATAATGAAAAACACAGCACTTGATATGCAAATAAAGTACCTCGTTTTGAAAAATATGTGCTCTCTAAAACAGATGTAAAACATTGAAAAGTATCTGTTTGGCATTCTCAACAAAATTCAAAAAAAAATATACACAGAAAATCAAGGCTAAAATTTACCCAAAACTTTTTTTCAAAACATAGCCCTTTAGAAGAAAAGGGAATTATCATTGCTAAAAATAAAACAGGGATTCAAAACAAGAATGTGAAAGAGAAGTGTGAGCTAGTGACAGAACTTTACTATACATGGGCACAGACTAGCAACAGCTAGTAGGTATGGGTTTCAAAACTCAGCAGGGCCAGGAGATATAATCTCTGGCATACACAAATTAGAGAGCTAAACTGAACCATATTTAAAATGCTTAAAGCCTTCAATTGTAGCCCCTATCTGTGAAAAAGGTACTAAAATACATCACAAGCCCAAAGAAGCAGAAAGGAACCTTAACATGGGTAAGAATGTATGAAAGACAAAAGTCACTTGTGAGAACTTAAAGCCTATACTGATCATATGGTTTGGGTTGAAATTCACACTTTCCATATGGTAGAGAAACCCCAACATCAAACAATAGTGTTAAAACCTGTTCTGTAAACAAGAAAAGCCTCATGCAAAAGTAGACATAAATGGACCCTTGAAATACTTCAACTCAGGTCACACAGAACAGAAACTGGAAAAACTTGATTCTGTAAACTGCAAGATAGTAAGTATTTTAGGCTTTGCAGACCATAAAATCTCTTCACAACTACCACTGCTGCCACTGCAGTACAAAAGTAACCATACACAATACACAAACAATTGATAATAGCTATAATCCAATAAAACTTTATTTACAAAAATAGGCAGTCAACCAGGTTTGGCCATCACACCTTCGTTTGCAAGCCTCTGATACAGTAATAAAAGACAATGAAAACAACAACGACAACAACACTACTTACTGAATTGAACTTCAAAATGAAAAATCACAAAGCATCATAAAGAAGAGTCAGGCAAAAGAGAGATAATAAAAATGAGAATTGACAACCCAAGAATTGGAGTAAAAGGACAATTAGAAAACAATAAAAATATGCAAAATAATTAAAGGCAGAAAAAAATGAGAAAATTATGCTTAAAGAACTAAAGTTACGTATGATGACAATGTCTCAACAAAAAGAGAGTATCAATAAAAACACAGAAATTATAAAAAAGAACAAATGGGAATTATAAAGTACAACAGTAAAATAACTGAAATGAGGGACCTCCCTGGCGGTTCAGTGGTTAAGACTCCACACTTACACTGCAGGGTGCATGGATTCGATCCCTGGTCGGGGAACTAAGATCTCACATGCTGCACAGTGCAGCCAAAAAAAAGTAGGGGGGGTGGATAAAATTCTACACATACTAACAGAAATAAAATAAAAGCATTTAAAAAACCTGAAATGAAAAATACACTAGAGATTCAACAGTAAATTTGAACTGGCAGAAGAATTAGCAAATTTGAAGAAAGATCAGTAGAGACCATGGAAGCTGAAGTACAGAGAGACAACAGAATGAAGAAAAATAAACAGAGCCTCAGCTAAATGCAGGACACCATTAAGTGCACCAACCTATGTGTAATGGGACTGTTGGAAAGATAGGAGAGAGAGAAAGAAGGCTAAAATTTATTTGAAGAAATAATTCCTGAAAAATCCCCAAATTTGATAAAAATGTTAATCCACACATCCAAGAAGCTTAACAAAATTTAAGTACAATAAACATGAAGAGATCAATAAATACATTACAATAAAAGCCAAAAACAAGTAGAAAATCTTGAAAGCAGCAAGAGAAAATATGACTCCTCACCTAAAAATATCCCAATAAAATTAATAACTGGCTTTTAATCAGGAAAAACGAGGGTCAGTAGCCAGTGGGATAATATATGCAAAGTCCTGAAAATAAAACTGTCAACTAAAAATTTTCTATCCATCGAGACTGCTCTTCAAAAATTAAAGTGAAACATTCACAGATAAACAAAAATTGAGAGAATTCACTATCAGCAGATATGCCTTACAGGAAACACTAAAGGAAGCTCTTCAAGAAGAAAGCATGTGACACCAGACAGTAATTTAACTCCACAAAAGAAAACAAAGAGCACCAATAACAGAACTGTCATTATAAAAGACAGTAAATATATATCTTTTGTCTCCTTTCTTCTTTTACATGATTTTTAAAGACTGTATTTTAAATGATATAAAGAATGGTATTGTTGGGCCTATAAAACATAAAACATAATGTATTCCCCAATAACACCACAGAGGAAGTGTATCAGAGAAAATCTATATTGGGCTAAGTATATGACATGGTATTACTAGATGGTAAACAAAGATCCACAGGAACAAAGAAAACCAAAAATGGTTAATACAAAGATTAATATAACAAAAGCTGTAAGTATACACTCATCCTCCTTTTTTTCCTCAGATTCTTTAAAAGACATAAAACTATATAAATAATAACTATAAAAATGGACTGTTAGGTTTGCAACATATACAGATGTAATACATATAACAATACCACAAGAAGGGAAGAAAGAGACTAGACATATATGAGTAAAATTATTTCATCTCACTGGAATTAAGTTAGCATAAATCTGAAGCATATTTTAATAAGATAAGCTATATATGGTAAACCCTGGAGTAACCACTAAGAAAATAACTCATGGACTTCCCTGGTGGCACAGTGGTTAAGAATCCGCTTGCCAATGCAGGAGACATGGGTTTGAGCCCTGGTCTGGGAAGATCCCACATGCCACGGAGCAACTAAACCCGTGCACCACAGCTACTGAGCCTGCGCTCTACAGCCTATGAGCCACAACTACTGAGCCCAAGTGCCATAACTACTGAAGCCCGTGCACCTAGAGCCCATGCTCTGCAACAACAGAAGCCACCTAATGAGAAGCCCGCACATCACGATGAAGAGTAGCCCCCGCTCACCACAACTAGAGAAAGCCCACACACAGCAATGAAGACCCAACGCAGCCAAAAAATAAATAAATAAATTTATTTTAAAAAAGAAAGAAAATAACTCATAAAATATAATGAAAAATCATTAAAAATTAAAATGTTATAATAGAAAATATTCACTTACTGCAAAAAAATAAACAAATGAAGAGTGGAAGAACAGAAAATTCATGATATACAGGGGAAAAAATAAAATAACACACATAAATCCAACTGCATCAAAAATAACATTAAATGTGAATAGATCAAATAATTTAATCAAAAGGCAGAAAAGACAGACCAGATAAAAGACAAAGATCTAACTATGTACCCTTCATAGGAGACACACCTAAATACACAAAGAGATTGAAAATGAATGGATGAAAAAAGATATAGTATACAAACAGCAACCACAAGAAAGATGGAATGGCTATAGAAATATCAGATAGACTTTTCAAATGTTACTGAAGATGAAGAGGGACATTTTATAATGACAAAAAGGACAATCCATCGATAAGATATAAAAATTGTAAACATACATGCATCTTACAGAGCCTCAAACTACATGAAGCAAACACCAACAGAAATTAAAACAGAAATAAAGAATTCAACAAAAATAGTTGGAGATGTCAATACCTCACTGTCAATAATGAATCAAACAACTAGACAGATGATTTGCAAGGGATTAGAAGACTTGGACAACACTATAAACCAACTGGACCAGACATAAATAGAAAAATCCACATAACAGCAGCAGAATACACATTCTTCTTAAGTGCACATAAAAAACTCTTCAGGATAGACAATATACTAGTCATAAAACAAACCTCAATAAATTTAAAAGGACTGAAGTCATATAAAGTATGTTCTCTAACCACAATTGAATAAAATTAGAAATCAGTAACAGAAAATTTGGGAAAATCACAAATTGTGGAAATCAAGCAACACATTCCTAAATAACCAATGGATCAAAAAACAAATCATAGGAAAATTAAAAATTACTTTCAGGTATATTAAAATAAAGCATAATATACCACAACTTACAGGATGCAGCAAAACACTGCTCAGAAAAAATAATTATGGCTGTAAAAGCCTACATTAAAAAAGAGAAAAGGTCTCATATCAACCAACTTTGCACCTTATTAAGTAAAAAATTAATAGAAAACTAAACTCAAAGCAAGCAGAAGAAAGGAAATAATAAAGATTAGAGTGAAAATAAATAAAATTCAGAGTATGAAAACTATAAAGAAAATCAATAAAGCCAAATACAAACTGTTCTTTGTAATGTGCAACAAAATCAACAAAGCTTTAGCTAGGCTAACAAAGAAATATACGAAGACACAAATTATTAAAATCAGGAATGAAAGATGAGACATACAACTGACAAAGACTGGGGAAAAGGTCTATAGGGAAATACTATGAACAACTGTATGCCAATAAATTAGATAACCTAGATGATAGGGGAGATTCTTAGAAAGATACTAACTACCAAGACTTACTAGAGGAGAAACAGAAAATAGGCACAGGCTATAACAATAAAAAGACTGAGTTAGTAATCAACAAAGTGCCAGAAAAGTATAGCCCAAGATCAACTGGCTTAATTCATGAATTCTACCAAACAGTTAAGGAGAATTAACAATTATTCACAAATATTTCCAAAACACAGAAGAAAAGGGAAGACTTCCTAACTCATTCTATTAGGCCAGTATTAACCTAATACAAAGACAAGACAAACTTATCACAAGAAAAGATGATGCCAGACCAATACCTCTTATGATTATAGCTGCAAAACTTCTCAACAAAATACTAGCAAACTGAATCCACTAGAATATAAAAGGATTATACACCATGACTAAGTTGCATTTACCCCAGGAATGCAAGATTATTTAAATATATGAAAATCAATCAAGACAACATACTATTAGAGAAATAAAGTGGGGTGGGGGTGGATCACAAGATCATCTCAATAGATGGAAAATACTCAACAAACTAGGAATAGCAGGGAATTGTCTTAACCTGATAAAGGGCATGTATAAAAACTTCATAGCTAACATCATATTTAATGGTAAAAGACTGAAAGTTTTCTTTTTAAGGTCAGGAACAAGACAAAACTGTCCTCACTTGTCACTTCTATTCAGTATTGTACTGGAGGTTCTGGACAGGGCAATTAAGCAAGAAAAAGAAATGAAAGGCAACCACACTGAAAAAGAAGAAAACTAACTTTACTTTCAGATGACATAATGTTCCATAAAGAAAACTAAGAAATCCAAAAAAATTATTTAATCTAATAATTGTCTGCAACAATGCTACAGATCAATTGTAGAAAAATCTGTTTTATTGTATTTTTATACACTTACAAACTGAAAAGTTTGAAAGTGAAATTAAGAAAAAAATACCAAATACAATAGCACCAGAAAGAATAAAACATTTAACAATACATTTAACCAAAGAAATGCAAGATTTGTACATTGAAAACTACAAAACGTTGTTAAAAGGAATTAATGAAAAGGCATCTGTATTCATGGATTGGAAGACTTAATATTAAAATAGCAATTCATCCCAACTGATCTGCAAATTCAATGCAATCAAATTCCAAAAGACTTTTTTTATAGGAATAGACAAGCAGATCCTAAAATTCATGTTTAGAAACAGAGGGCTCAGATTAGGCAACACAATCTTGATAAAGAAAAACAGAGTTGGAGTACTGACAATTCCCAATTTCAAAACCTACTTCAAAGTTACAGTAATCAAACCATGTGCCATTGTCATAAGGATAGACATACAGACCATGGAATAGAATTAGGTCTAGAAATAATACCATACATCTATGATCAATTGATATTCAACAAGGGTGTCAAGAAGTTTAACTGGGGAAATAGTCTTTTCAACAAATGGTGCCGGGATAGCTTGATATTCACATGCAGAAGGATAAATCTGGACCCATACTTCAGACCATATATAAAAATTAACTAAAAAAGGATCAAAAATCTAAAGGTAAGAGCTAAAATTACAAAAATGTTAGAAGAATATATAGATGTACATCCTCATGACTTCAGATTAGACAACAGTTTCTTATATATGACACCTAAAGCTTAAGCAACTAACAGAAAAAAAAAGATATACTGGACATTATCAAAAAAACTGCTGTGCCTCAAATGACACCGTCAAGAAAGTGAAGAGACAACCCACAGAACAGTGGAAAATATTTGAGAATCATATGTCTGATAAGGATCTCATACCCAGAACACATAAATAACTCTTACAATTCTACCATTTTAAAAAAAAAAACCTCAATTTAAAAGTGGGCAAATGATTTGAATAGACATTTTCCATAGAAAGTATATGAGTAGCTAATAAGCACATGAAAAGAACACCGAAAGTCATAAGGGAAATGCAAAACAAAACCACAAAGAGCTACCACTTCACATCAACTAGGAGGATAATAAAGAAAATGATGTATTAACCCATATTGGTGAGGAGAGTAACTAGAATACACTGCTGGTAGAAATGTAAAATAGTACAGTAGCTCTAGAAAAAGTCTAGCAATTCCTTAAAAGGTTAAATATACATTTATCATATGACTAAAAAATCAACTCCTAGATACATACCAAAGAGAAATTAAAACATGTTTACACAAAAACATATACAAATGTTCATAGCAGCACTATTCATAACAGCAAAAGAGTGGAAATAAGCTGAAGATCCATCAACTGATGAGTATGAATATGTGGTATGCAATTTAATATTATTCAGCCATAAAAAGAAGTAAAGGACTGACATATGCTACGATATGGATGAACCTTAAAAACGTATGCTAAGTGAAAGAAGTCAGACACTAAAAGGCACATTATGTGATTGCATTTAAATGAAATGTCCAGAATAGACAAATATACAGAGAAAGAAAGTAGATTCGTGGTTTTCAGGTGTTAGAGGGAAGGATGAACAGGTAGTGACTGTTAAAGGGTATGGAATTTTGTCTTGGGGTAATTAAAGTGTTCTGGAATTATATGATGGTAATAGTTGCACACCTACTGACTATACTAGAAACCACTGAATTGTACACTTTAAAATGAAGGATTTTATGTCATATGAGTTATATGTCAATAAACAAACAAAGTAGTTAGAACTAATTAGATGAGCTGAAAAATAATTTACACAAATTCTTCACATCTCTGTATGTACAAAATTCATAATATTACTTTATCCTTGCTCTCATCAAAAAAGTACAATTTTTTCCCACCATTTGAACATGCATTGGCATGAAGATTTTTTCAGAACAGTGGAATTCAGAAGTAATAGTATGGAAATTTTGAGCTTAGGCCTCAAGAGGCATATATACTCTGCTCTCTCCTTCTTGGAATTCTATTCTAAACATATATGTATAGCATCCCAGTCTACACCACCAGAGGATGATAGGCCAAATACAGCAGAGAACAATCGTTTGCAGCCTGAGGACCCCTAGATCAAGCAATCAGCTCAAACCACCAGACGTGTGAGTAAAGAATTCTGAGATCATCCAAAACCAGTCAAGCTGCCAGATAAATGGAGCCACAAGAGAAAAATCAAGATAGACTGGTAGAAGAACTGCCTAGCAGAATTCAGCAAAATAGATGATGCAGAATCATGTGTAAAACTGTTTTAATACAGTGAACCTCGTGTGCTATGTTAAATAACAATAACTAATTAAAAAATAGGTTTAAGAGAAAACTGGAAACATCTAAAGAAAGAATTAGTGAATCAAAATATAGATCAGAGGAGGTGCAAGGATATAAAATACAGACAAGACAATAAGAAAACTTAGGAACATGGTGAAAAAGCCTAACATAAGTGAATCAAACTTTTAGAAATACAGACTAGAGTGACACAATGGGACAGATGCAATATTTGAAGAGATAATGGCAGAAAACTTTACAAACATGATGAAAAATACATGTCACAATTTAAAAAAGAAAGATGATACTTAGGTACATCACACTAAAATTGCTAACATCCAAAAACTAAGAAAAAAATATATTTTAAAAGGTCAGAGGGAAGAAAAAGACATATTACTTTCAAAGGAGAAACAATAAAACTGACAGAGGAATTCTTAAGAGAAAGTAGAAGCCAGAAGAAAAGGAAATTACATCTTCAAATTATTGAAAAAAATGTATCTGTCAACTTAGAATGCTATTACCAGTAAAAATATCCTTCAAATATGAAGATACACACATACATAATAAAAACTTTTTCAGATGTATAAAAGCTAATTTATAGCCCAATTGAGAAACACACTACTTTAAAATGTTACATAAAGTTCATCAAGCTAAAGAAATGTTATAGCAAAAGGAAATTCAGATCAATAGGGAAAAATGAAGATCACAGAAAATGGTCAATACATGGGTAAATAGAAAGATTTTTTTTTATTATTATGATTTCTTTATAAGAAAATTGTCTTTTTAAAGTAAAAAAAATAATGTAATGTGTGGTTAATAACATATATAGAAGTAAAATATATGGCAGTAATCACACAAAGAACAGGAAAAGAGCAAATGGAATTACACTTTTGTAATATTCTTACCTTATACATGAAGTAGTATAATATTGATTCAAGGTAGACTGTGATAAGATAAAGATGACTATTACAATCACTACAGCAGTCACTAAAAAAAACACAAAAGAGGTATAGCTAAAAATCCAATAAAAGTGATAAAAGTGGACTTTAAAAACACTCAATTAATCTAAAAAAAGGCAAAAGGAGGAACAAACAACAGAGAAAAAATAAAGGAAATTTTTTAATTGATACCATGATGGTAGGACTAAATTCAATATTACCAATATTATATTAAATCTAAATTGACTAAACAATTTGATAAAAGACAGAGATTATCAGAATAGATTTTAAAAACACATCAACAACAACAATAAAAAAAAGACATTTATTCTGCTTACAAGAGATTCACTGTAAATAAAAACACATAGAAGATTTCCACTTCTGCCCATGAAGGTTTAACTGCTGTGAGAACTGACCTCTAGTGTAAACATAAGAAAACTGAACAAAATATATGAAACAACTACTTTCAAGTATAACAGGCAGCTCAGGATTGGCATCCCTGAGAAAAAGAAGACAAAATATGACTGCCCTGGCTTGCTATCTGGAGGCAGATTTGAGGATGCAGCCCAGGGAGGAAAACCCAAACCCTCGTCTAGTTGAGGAACCAAAGAGCAAAGTTCAGGGAGGCCATGGTGGTTAGACTTTGTGAGGCAAAATACTAGAGAAGAGAGAGTTGCACACAGCAATCTATAGACAGGTCCCCTTGAATCTTTGGTTAAATAATGAATTGAACACAGTGTGAAACTCTATGAAGCTGGAGAAAGAACCATCAGAAAAAAGTAAGTAAAACAATGTCAGGAACTCACGTAGGACTAGGAATACCTTATACTCCCAAGAGTCAAAGTGGAGAGACCTTTTAATACAAAGAGCATTGTATGGAGAACACAGAAAGGCACTGTCTTAGTAGTGGAAGTAAATTAGCACTGAACTTAGGGCTGCTATGTACAGGCCATGACAAATATTAAAAACAATTTTTGAAGTAACACAACTGAATGCCAGAATAAAGTCCAACACACTTAAAGAAACAGAACAAAATTGAATAAGCTAGAAAAAATCACAATGTCCAGGATAATACCACCAAAAATAACCAACCTGGAAATTTTGATCCATAATCAGTTAAAAAAAAAATATATATATATATATATATACACACACACGCGCCAATAGAAACAGAAAGAAATGGCATACCAATTGGGATGAGTAGAGAAGGATTTTTAAAACAGCTATTAAAAGTATGCCCCATATACTCGAGAATACAGAGTAAAATATCAACATAAGAAGAAGAGAAATGGAAAATATAAAAATGACTAAAATTCAATTTCTAAGATTAAAATATATATACAAAATTTAAAATAAATTTAATAAGGAAAAAACTGTCTTTTCAACAAATGGTGCTTATAGCCATGAACAAAAGAATTAAGCTGGATCCCTATCTCACACCACACACAAAAATTAACTCAGATCAAAGACCTAAATGTAAGAGCTAAAACTACTAAAGCCTGAAGAGAAAACATAGGTGAAAACCTTTGGGATCTTTTATTATACATGATTTCACAGGCATGAAACCAACAGCACAAGAGAGAAGAGAAAAAATAGATAAAACATGAAAATTTAAAACTTTGGTGGGGACGTCCCTGATGGCACAGTGGTTAAGAATCCACCTGCCAATGCAGGGGACACAGGTTCAATCCCTGGTCCAGGAAGATACCACATGCCGCAGAGCAACTAAGCCCATGCGCCACAACTAGTGAGCCTGTGCTCTAGAGTCTGCGAGCCACAACTACTGAGCCCGCGTGCCACAACTACTGAAGCCTGCGCGCCTAGAGCCCATGCTCCTGAACAAGAGAAGCCACTGCAATGAGAAGCCCGCGTACCGCAAGGAAGAGTAGCTCCCACTCGCCACAACTAGAGAAAGCCCTCGCACAGCAATGAAAACCCAACACAGCCAAAAATAAATAAATAAATTTATTGAAAAGAAAAAACTTTTGTGCTTCAAAGGGCACTATCAAGAAAGTGAAAGACAACCCACAGAATGGGTGAAAATAATTGCAAGTAAATCTTTAGTAAGGGACATATTCAGAATATATAAAGAACACTCACAGTTCAATAATAAAAAGACAAATACTCCAATTAAACAATGTGCAAAGAATCCGATAGACATTTCTCAAAAGAAGAAATACTAATAGCTAATAAACACATGAAAAGATGTTCAACATCATTAGCTACCAAATGGCTGCAAATCAAAACCACAATGAGATACTACTTCACACCCACAAGGATGACTACAATCAAAACGATGCGAATGGAATATTACTCAGCGATAAAAAGAAACAAAATTGTGTTACTTGTAGTGAGGTGGATGGACCTAGAGTCTGTCACAGAGAGTGAAGTAAATCAGAAAGAAAAAAATATAGTATGCTAACGCATATATATGGATCTAAAACAAACAAACAATGGTGCTGATGAACCTAGTTGCAAGGCAGGAATAAAGATGTAGACATAGAGAATGGACTTGAGGACATGGAGTGGGAGGGGGAAGCTGGGGAAAAGTGAGAGTAGCATCGACATATATACACTACCGAATGTAAAATAGTTAGCTAGTAGGAAGAAGCAGCACAGCACAGGGAGATCAGCTCCGTGCTTTGTGATGACCCATAAGGAGGGTGGGAGGGAGGCTCAAGAGGGAGGGGATATGGGGACATGTGTATGCATATGGCTGATTCACTTTGTTGTGCAACAGAAACTAACACAGTATTGTGAAGCAATTATACTGCAATAAAGATCTATTAAAAAAAAAAGACGTGAAATAAGCAATGTTGGCAAGGATGTAGAGCAATTGTAACCCTCATACACTGCTGGTGGAAATGTAAAATAACACAGCAGCTCTGAAACAGTCAGGCAGTTCCTCAAAAGGTTAAACATAGTTACCATATGACCTAGGTATTCCATTCCCAAGGTAATGAAAATATGTCCACACATAAACTTGTACATGAATATTCATAGATGCATTATTTTAAAAACCAAAAATTAGAAACACTCAAATGTTCATCAAATGATGAATGAATAAACAAAATGTAGTATAGTCATACAATGGAATATTATTTGGTAATAAAAAGAAATGAAGCACTGCTGTATGCCACAACATGGATAAACCTTGAAAACACTATGCGGTGTGAAAGAAGCCAGTAAAAGAAGACTACAATTATATGACTCAATTTATATAAAATGTTCAGGATATGTAAATCCATAGCTGACAAGGGTGGGGGGTGGTTCAACAGGCCATGACTGCTAATAAGTACAAGGTTTCTTTGAAAGATGATAAAAGTGTTTTTAAACTGACTGTAGTGATGGTTGTATAACTCTGAATACTAAAAACCACCGAGTTATACACTATAAATGGGTAAACTGTATGGTATGATGGTTAGTCTTATGCTTTGATGAAGCTGGGTTATAGTACCTCAGGTATTTAATCAAACACTAATGGCCTCCTCCTGAGTGTGGCAGGGACCTGAACATATGATGGGATAGTCATTCTGATGATTAGGTTGTTACATGGCACAGTTGGCTTTCAGAAAGGGACATCATCCTGGATGGACTCAGTCAGATGATCCCTTAAAGGGCATTAGTCTCTACTTGAAGGAGATTCAAAGTGTGAGTGATCCCATTTCAGTTGTCGAGACTCTACAAGGCGAGTTCTGGAGACGGAAGGGGGATGAGGGAGAGAACGTGAGCATTCTTTCAGAGCCGAAGGGTTCACGGGCTGACAGCCAACTAGAAAACAGTCACCTCAGCCCTACAACTGCAAGGCACTGAGTTGTGCCAACATGTGAATGAGCTTGGAAGCAGATTCTTTTCTAGAGGGCTGGTCAAATATTTTGTAAAATGTCCTTCAATGTCGTTTTGTCTAATGTTTTCTGACGACTAAACCGGGTTATAGATTTGGGGGAAGGATACCACAGAAGTGAGGTGCCCTTCTCACCACATCATATCAGGGGGTATGTGATATTAACATGACTTATTACTGGTGTTGTTAACCTTGATCACTTGTTTATGGTGATGTCGCCTTACATCCTCCACTGTAAAGTTACAGTTTTTCCACATCTACACTCTATTCATTAGGAGTCACCACGTCCAACTCACACTCAAGGCGAGAGAAATTAAGCTCCACTTCCTAGGGGAATGAGTGTCAAGGTACTTGTGGACATATGTTCAAGCCACCACAGTAATTGATAAATATTTTTGAGGAAGGTATTTGGAAGCTACACAAATATATTTTTTCTCCTTAAAGTTTCACCCACTAATTTGAACATTCTTAAGAAGACTATTCTTACGGTACTTATTACTGTGGGGTTCTAACAGCAATTCTTTTATTTTCCTCATTCATTCTACATTTATTATTTGGAATTTTCTGTAAGGAATATTTATCCATTCTCACCCATTTATTATCTATTCAATCACTTAAATCACTACAGAATCATGGATATGTATTCTGTTCTTTGGGTTACAACCCAACACAATCATTATTTTTTGCCCAGATTTGACCCATTAAGAACTCTTTCTGGTTGGCTGTGTCCCTTTGACATGCTCCCATCCTCCTTTATTTTGTTTTGAGCACTTTCTTACTTTCTGACATTAAACAATACTTCAGGTTCACCTTGTGTTCTCCCTGCCCCAGCCCTAGAACCAGCCATTACTCCAGAGAGCCCTGGTTCCTTTCATTGGAAAATGGTATTTAGAAACCAGGATTGTGAGCACTGAATGTGCTCATTGCTACTAGGGTATCATGGCTTCCAGGCCCTCTTGGAGAACTGAGCTAGAAAATATATGTATATATACCTCTGCGTATATATATTAAATATTAAAATAAACTTGAATTCATGCTTATACTCTAAACCAATACCAGGATTCTTTTTTCTTTCTTTTCTTTTTTTTTTCTTTTGGCCATGGCGCATGGCATGTGGCATCTTAGTTCCCCAACCAGGTATCAAATCCGTGGCCCCTGCAGTGGAAGCTCGGAGTCCTAACCACTGGACCGCCAGGGAATTCCCCACAGAGTTCTTTATAGTCTTCACTCTTCGCATGTTTTTTTAATAGATCTTCACTGGAGTATATAATTGTTTCACAATACTGTGTTAGCTTCTGTTGTACAACAAAGTGAATCAGCCATATGCATACATATGTCCCCATATCCCCTCCCTCTTGACCCTTCCTGGCATCCTCCTTATGGGTCATCACAAAGTACGGAGCTGATCTCCCTGTGCTATGCTGCTGCTTCCCACTAGTAACTATTTTACATTCAGTAGTGTATATATGTCCATGCCACTCTCACTTTGCCCCAACTTCCCCCTCCCAACCCGTGTCCTCAAGTCCATTCTCTATGTCTATGTCTTTCTGTGACAGTGGGAAACCCGGCTCACATTAAACACAATTAATTTATATATTTGTCCAAACCTACTAAACATATAAAGTATTGTTAGAATTGTTAAACTGTACTATGTGAGAAACAAATTTACCAATCAGAATGTAATGTTTATGTAGGTTTATTTCTTTAGTTTTACAGTATCCAGCCAAAACACTGTTTTCCAAGGTTACTTAGGTCAGCTCATTATTTTGATGAGGTTATGGCATTTGTAATACAGTTAAATTTATTTCTCACAGTTTGCATTCCCTTATGGGATCCCCTGACATGCTGGTTGACTTTTTTTTTTAATTTGCCATCAGGAAAGTTCATTCTTTGTGGTATACAGCATGGTCTGACAAATGCATAGAGTCATTATGAACTACCACAGTGTCATAAAGAACAGTTCCACAGCACAAAAAATTCCATTATGAGGTCCCCTTGAAGGCAATCCCTACCTTTACTACTTCTGGCAAATAACTGATCTCTTTTCCATCTCCACAGTGCAATATGTAGCCTTTTGGTCTGGCTTCTTTCACTAAGTAAAAGGTATTTAAGATTCAGCCATGTTGTTGTATGAATCAATAGTTTGTCCCTCTTCTTGGTTTTCATATATTCCAAAGTTTATGTAGAAGTACCACATTCCCTTAGTCCATCTGGTTTCAGTGCAACACACTGTCAGTGCCGCACCTAAAGCAAGTTCTGCAGTATCTCCCCACTTTTTTGCCTCAGAATGTTCACTGGTATCATGATAAGCTATTAATCAGACATGCTGGCACAGCTCAGAAATACAATACCCCCAGAGGCATCACTCAACCATCAATGGAAGAGAGTTAGTGGATAAATTCCCCACCCCCAATCCCTGAGGGTTAACTCTGGGAAGCATTCTGCATAGTTCTTCATAGGTTCCTAGTGGGTCTGAGCTCAAATTTCCCAGTATAGTAGCCAGCCTAATAATGTACATATTATTGGTTTTTCTCCCGTCTTTGAAACTCTCTATTCCCTCAATTGTGCTTCCTAGGTTCATCTTGTAAATAAACTATCTCACCCAAGTCTTTGTGTCTCTGGAACACTCTTTCCCCAGACAGCCACATGATTCATTCCCTCATCTACCTGAGGTGTTTATTAACCATTACTTCTAAGTGAGATCTTCTCTTACCAGTCTTTTAAATTGCAAGCTTTATCCCCCTTCCTTGCTTTATTTAATAGCACTTATCACCATCTAACTTCATATACATATATATGTGTGTAATTAATTGTATTAATTTCAACTCGAATACAGGCTCAATTAACGCAGTGATTTTAGTCTACCTTTTTCATTGTTATGTCTCTAGCACGTAAAACACTCTTTGCACATAGTAGGCACGCAATAAAAATATACTGAATAAATTAATTTTTCAAGAAGGTTGATTTTATTCTATATAAGAATAGACTCCCTATTTGAAAAACTCTAAAAACTTTACTGACCTTCAAAATTGAATGGTACCAAATACCAAGGGTCAAATGACTCCATCATGGATATTATACAAAATATTCCCATACTTAGCCTGACTGGATCCTCTGAGTTGCCTTTGAATTCTAAGATAGTATAATATTATAAACAATAAAAGACTACACTACAGTATAGAAATTTGGTATGAAACCAATATTTTTTTTCCTTTTAACAGTTCACATAAAACCAAATCTAACAACTATATACCATGCATCTGGTCAGCCTGTTTAATGATTCCAAACATAATACCACCTATACAACAAACATGGACATAGGAAAGAATTTTTTTAATCCTTTAAATTTGAGTCTCATTTTCATTGTTTTTTTTTGAAATCTTTATTATAAGAAAGGAAAGTAATTCTTGGTGTCCTTGAGCAGAAGCTAAAATTGCTTTCATCACATTTTTATTACCTGGACACTGGATAAAGGACCACTCATAGTTCTTCTCTTTAGGACAAACACTGGTGTCAAGAACCATCTCATTATTTTGCATTCCAACAAGCTTCATTGGTCCCCGGGAAGACCCTTCAATGCAGTGTCCTCTTCCTGTATTACTAGGATCGTTGCACCAGCCACAACCAGGCTGTTCCAAACATTGTCCACAGGTTCTCAATCCAGAACAATTTTGAGCTGCATGGCAGGAACGTCATTAACAAGTATGTTATACGACTTTATATTCAAATAGAATTGCAAGCTAACAGAAAAATAAATATCTGAAAAAAGACAGTAAAAAGTCATCTATAGTTAATGTAAACATTTTATGTAATAATAAGAGACAGTAATTACTTCAAAAGCAAATAAAACATACATTATGAACAAAGAGGAGATGAATGGACTGACTTGAGGGTGAATAAAGGTGTGGTACCATGACAGGGAGAAAAACAAAGTCAGCATTTAAACACTCCTGAGAACTTTGCCAGTATTAAGACCTTTTGGGACTGATCCAGGGGCCTACAGACAACATTGTCTGTGATCCAGAGCAATGCCAGTTGTTCTTGTTGTGCCTAGGGAGGGCCTTCAAGGAAAAAATCTGCATCTTCCTGTGAATGTCCAGTGTAAGTCATGCTTACCCACTCCCTGGGATAGCTGAACCCACCTGGACTGCCTCTCATGGACAATGCTCTTCCCAAGGGTCCAAGATACTAGCATTTGCCTGCCATGTGATGTTTAACAGCAATCTCACTCAAAGAGCCAAACTGAATGGGAATATGGAAACTGGATACTCCGCCTTAGCAGGCAACCAGGAGGACAGGCTCTCTCTGACTTTCAGGGCTGCAGAATATCACCTCAAGAATCACTCACTGAAGCTCAACCTTTTTTTGTTTAACTGACGTATAGACTATGAGCCTCAACTAAGCCTGCGAATACTGTGATGTCTTTTCCAAGGATGAACATATTACAGTCTGCCATAATAGTCATAATAGCTGCTATGTGATGTTTCAGATTTTTAATTCACAATCATAGTACCTTATATCAGGCTGAGACTTTTTAAAATTAGTTTCACTGATGTTTTGCTAGCAAAGGTACACTTTGTCTTGGGACTTATTTATCCATATAAGGTAGTGCATAGGTGCAAAGTACCATGAATGATGCCTTCTAATGGCATGCTAGAAAAACCTCAGAGGGAAAAAAAAAAAAAACGGTAGACTTCTGGCAGTCTCAATTTCATTTTTGTCGTGGTAATAACTTAACTGCCACTCAGTGTTTTAATATTACTGGAAACAGAAATGTTCCTCAGAAAGCTGCAAATAAGAATAGTGCAAGCTTCTCAGTGAACATCAGGAACTCAATATAGCAGGCTGTGCAGGGATAATACAATACTGGTTTAAAGAATTCATCAATTACAGGATGATTTGTTGTTATGAATTTTTTCAGTGCTGAGCACTTCACAGACTGGATGTAAGAAAGTGAAGAATGAGTCCCATCTCCTATATTTCCTTAATAATAAATTTAAAAGGAAGAATATTCTTTGAGTCATTGAACACAAGTCATTAATGTTAACCCTGTAGATAAGTAATGTAGTGATATGAACATACTTCTTTTTGAAATTTTTTTAAGCAGTAAATGGTGTTAAATGGCACTTCATTTAAAATATCCTTAGATAACTGAATATTTTATATATTACCATACTCCTCCCTAGACTTTTTGCTGTGATATATTTCTCTTTTATCTGTGATTGTAGCTAGCCCACAGTATCATTGACTAGATTATTCTAATTGTCTTCAAAACTATATTGGGTTGCTATGAAATCAATGGGGAACAACGTAAAATATCAAATTAGGTATGCTATCTTGACATTCTAATTTACTATCATGTGATGAATTGAAGTAAATCTTTACTAGGTTGCACCCAAAATAAATCTAGGCTTTATATTTATAGTCTATAGATATCTCCTAGGAAAATAAAATTTATTTTAGGATTACCTTTTTAAGGAAAGATAACCAATCAAATGTCTTGAAGAAGCATAATGTACAATTAAACCTAAATATTTTCAAACACAACATACCTGTTATTGCTTTTCAAACAACTGGGTAAATCCTAGATGAAAGAACCCTGCCTTTCTTACACTGACTGAATGACAAACTATTAAGGGTGTCTTTATCTATTAGACTTTAGGCTTTAATAATGAATTACAAAATGTCATATTCAGAGCAGCGTTCTATTCTCTCATGTTTTATTTTAGGTATGAAACTATTACAAAAGGTAATGTTGGTTTAGTTATTACTCAAGAGTGGAGAGCAACATGCATTGCTGAAAAATTAACAGAATATTCATTCTTTAGTTTGTAATGGAGACTAAAAAACTGAAAGACTCTAATGTTTTTTCTTTTCTTATGGAAAACAATAATATAGGAAAGCTTTTGTAGGCTGTGCTGTTTTGAGTAAGTTATGGCTAGTCTGAAGACTATGTATGAGCTATACGTAATTAGAGCAATTATTTTTATTTTATTTTATTTATTTATTTTTGGCTCTTTGAAAGATTAATTCTAACAGGTCCTCGCAGTGAATATCGAAGAAAAACCCCTTTGTGCTTCCAGCATGGGAGGGGAAAAGGAACAATTCTGAGATATGCCAGAGCACTGTTTTCCTTACCAAGGCCTGGAGAAACAATTTAACAGAGCCTAAACTACTGGGGTTTTATCAGAGCCTAACCGACCTGGCTAAAGGGAAATAACCAACTCTAACCTTCTCTAGTCTTTCATGTCGGGGGAAGAGAAATATACAACTCCAGCTCCCTCAAGCCATGCTGTACCACCTAAGAGTGGAAAAAAAGACTGAGTAGCACTAGTGAAGTGAAGTTCACAGAACAGTATGGGGCACAGGCTCACCAAAAGAATGAGACCTAATCATAGGACTGTAGAATACTACCCCTCCCACACACCCTACTACTACATTACTAAAAGCCTATTTACAGCAGTTTCTTTCAATGTTTGTTGGTTAAAAACATGGAAAAGAATTAAACGTTAGTAGAGAAGGAGTCTGTTTTCCATAAGGAGTGGGTCACTGCCAGGTAAATACTATTTCCAGAAAACACAAGGGCTCCTTGAGGCAACGTAAAATGCTCCTGTTCCCCACAAGGATATACAGGGCATATAATTTTAAAAGCTATGGAACAAAAATAACTGCTATTAGACATCATCAGTTCAAATGAGCTATATATATAGCCACAGGGAAGGCAAATGTGACAATAGACATAAGAGTGAAAGAAAAGACCTATGGAAATGAAAAGTCCAGCAGACTAGACTAACTGCTCAAGGAACAAACTGCAGAAGTAGAAAATAAGCCTCTATAACAATCAAGAAAACAAAAGAAGCAAAAGATCAAAAACAAGAGATGCCAAAGCAGGACTGAAGAAGTGACCTGTGCATGCCTAGGTGACAATCCCACCAGCAGCAGTTATCATCATTTAGTTCAGCAGTGGTAAAAATGCAATTCATACCTGCGTTCAAATAGTTAATCATTTTTAATTTACCCTTCAAAACATGCAGTTACAATTTTTACAGTGGAGGGTTCTCAAAAAAAATCATTCTGAATAGATAAAAAGCCCCAAATTTTTAAAAACCATAAAAAAAGAAAAATATCTGAATCTCACTTAGCAAACAAAGAGATGGAAAGTACAAGTGAATTTAAGAGATATTAAGCTTGTAGGTGGATCAAGATGGCAAAGTGGAGCTCACCTCCCCCCTACAAACAAATCAAAAATACATCTACAGGTGGAACAGTTTTCACAGAAAACTAACTGGAAACTGGCAGAAGATCTCTTATACAACCAAAGCTATAAGAAAGATCCCCAAGTAACTGGGTAGGACAGAAAAAAAAAAAAAGGCATCAGGACAGATCCGAGGCCTGTGGGAGGAATCTGTGAAGGAGGGAGGGTACACACGGGCAGGTCCTTGCCCTGAAAAGCCCCCCTGCAAGCTGGGAGGAGCCTGGACTCTGCGCAGAAAGAGCACGCACCTGCTGGCTTCCTAGCTATCTGTGCAGACAGATCAGTGCTGACAGCTGCCACCTCACTGGACTTCCTGCAAGGGAAAATCCAGCAACCTAGGATACTCTACCCAGCAAGCTTATCATTTAAAATAAAAGAAGAGATAAAGAATTTCTCAGACAAGCAAAAACAAGAAGAATACAGCAATACTAAACATAATCTAAAAGAAATATTGAAGGGTCTTCTCTAAATAGAAAAGAAGCAAGAATCTATAGGACAGGGAAAATCACAATAGGAAAGACAAAAATATAACAGGATTGATCACTTAAATAAGCCAGTACATAAATTTAAAAACAATCAAAAAAATTTTTAGACGTGATTATAACTACAATTAACAGCAAAAGGATAAACACGAGGATGTAAGATAGAACGTCAAAATCACAAAATGTGGGGGAGGGGAGTACAAAACTATAGATTTTTTAGAATGTGTTTGAACTTACATGACTATGTCTAAAGCAAACAGATGTAGTTATGGGTTGACATACTTCAAAACCAGGATAATCACAAATTTAAAACATGCAGTAGATTCACAAAAAAGAAAAAGAAACAACATAATACAAAAGGAAACCATCAAATCACAAATAGAAAAATGAAAAGAAGAAATGAACATAGAAGAACTATAAAATCAACTAGAAAACAAGGTTTAAAATGGCAATAAATACATATTTATCAATAATTAGCTTAAATGTCAATGGAACAAATACTCCAATCAACAGACACAGAATGGCAGATTGGATTAAAAAATAAGAACCTACAATAAGCTGCCTACAAGAGACTCACTTTACAGCATATAGACACATATTGATTGAAAGTGAGGGGATGGAAAAAAATATTTCATGCAAATGGAAACAACAAGAAAGTAGGGGTAGCAATGCTCGTATCAGACAAGAAATACTGTAAAAGAAAGTCCATAAAGACAGACAAAGAAGGACATTATATGACAAAGGGATCAATACAAGAAGAGGACATCATACTCATTAATATATATATGCACCCAATATACAAGGACCTAAGTACATAAAACAAATACTAGGAGACATAAAGTCAGAAAGTAAGAGAAAAATAATGATAGTAGGAGATTTTTAACACCCCACTGACATCAATGGACAGATCTTCCAGACAGAAAATCAATAAGGCAACAGAGACCCTAAATGACACAACAGAACAGTTGGCGTTAGTTGATATCTACAGGACACTACATCCAAAAAGGCCAAAATACACATTCTTTTCAAGCACACATAGAATATTCTCTAGGATAGACCACATACTATAGTATACACACAGTACACAAAACAAGCCTCAACAAATTTAACAGGATAGAAATTATTTCAAGCATCTTTTCTGACCACAATGGTATGAAACTAGAAATCAACCACAGAAAGGAAAATGGGGGAAAAAGGATCACACGAAGACTAAAAAGCATGCTAGTAAAAAAACCAATGGGTCAATGATGAAATCAAAGAGGAAATCATAAAATACCTCAAGACAAATGACAATAAAAACACAACCTTACAAAATCCATGAGAGGCAACAAAAGCAGTCCTAAGAGGGAAGTTCATAGAAATATAGGCCTTCCTCAAGACACAAGAAAAATCTCAAATAAACAACCTAACCTACCACCTAAAAGAATTAGAAGAAGAAGAATAAACAAAACCTACAGTCAGCAGAAGGAAGGAAATAAAGATCAGAAAGGAAATAAATAAAACAGAAATCAAAAAACAATAGAAAAGATCAATAAAACCAACAGCTGGTGTTTCACAAAGATAAAATTGAAAACCTCTAGCCAGGCTCACCAGTAAGAAAAGAGAGAGGACCCAAATAAACAAAATAAGAAGTGAAAGAGGAGAAGTAACAACTGACACTGCAGAAATACAAAAAGTCATAAGAGAATAAAAGAAAAAGGCATAAAAATATGAAGAGTTATATGCCAAAAAACTGGACACCCTACATGAAACGGAAAAGTTTCTAGAAATACACAGTCTACCAAATTTGAGGCAAGAAGAAACAGATAATTTGAATAGGCTGATCACTAGAAGTAAAATAGAATCTGTAAGAACAAAACAAAACAAAACAAAAACTCCCTGCAAACTAAAGTCCAGGACTGGACAGCTTCACTGGGGAAGTCTACCAAACATTCAAAGAAGAATTTATACCCATCCTCCTCAAACCATTCCAAAAGACTGAAGGGAAGGGACACTCTCGAAGTCATTCTATGAAGCCACCATCACTCTGATACTAAAACCAGACAAAGACATTACAAAAAAAGAAAATTACAGGCCAATATCTTTGATGACTATAGATGCAAAAATCCTCAAAAAAATAGCAAACTGAATCCAACAATACATGAAATGAATTATATACCATGATCAAGTTGGATTCATTCCAGGGTTGCAAGGACGGTTCAACATATACAAGTCAATCAATGTGATACACCCGACCAACAAAAGGAAAGACAAAAACCACATGATCATTTCATTACATGCAGAAAAAGCATTTGATAAAATTCAACATCCATTCATGATAAAGACTCTCACTAAACTGGGTATAGAGAGAACATATCCTAACATAATAAAAGCCATTTACAACAAACCAAAAGCCAAAATAATATTCAATGTTGAAAAGCTGAGAGCCTTCTCACTAAATTCAGGGAACAAGACAAGTATGTTCACTTTCACCACTTCTACTCAACATAGTACTGGAAGCCTTAGCCACAGCAATCACACAAGAATTGGAAAGAAAGACATAAAACTGTCATTATTTGCAGATGACAGTATATGCTATATATATAGAGAACCCTAAAGACTCCACACAAAGACTATTAGAATTAATAAATGAATTCAGCAAGGAAGCAGGATACAAGATTAACATATAGAAATCTGTTGCATTTCTTTATACTAACAATGAAATATCAGAAAGTGAAAGTGAAAAAACAATCTTGTTTAAAATCACATCAAAAAACTAAAATACCTAGGAATAAACTTAACCAAGGAGGTGAAAGACATATACACTGAAAACTATAGAACACTGATAAAGGAAACTGAAGATGATTCTAAGAAATGAAAAGATATCCCATGCTCTTAGATTGGAAGAATTAATATTGTTAAAATGACCACACCACCCAAACCAATCTATAGATTTAATGCAATCCCTATCAAAATATGCATGGCATTTTTAACAGAACTAGAACAAATAATCTTAAAATTTATATCGAACCACAAAAGATCCAGAATTGCCAAAGCAATCCTGAGGAAAAAGAACAAAGCTGGAAGCATGACCTTCTCAGACTTCAGACAACACTACAAAGCTACAGTAATCAAAACAGCATGGTAGGGCCTCCCTGGTGGCGCAGTGGTTGAGAGTCCGCCTGCCGATGCAGGGGACACGGGTTCGTGCCCTGGTCCGGGAGGATCCCATATGCCGCGGAGCGGCTGGGCCCGTGAGCCATGGCCACTGAGCCTGCGCGTCCAGAGCCTGTGCTCCACAACGGGAGAGGCCACAGCAGTGAGGGGCCCGCATACCGCAAAAAAAAAAAAACAAAAAAAACAGCATGGTATTGGCACAAAAACAGACATATAGATCAATGCAACAGAATAGAGAGCCCAGAAATAAATTCACACACCTACAGCCAATAATCTACAACAAAGGAGTCAAGAATACACAATGGAGAAAAGACAGTCCCTTCAACAAGTGGTGCTGGGAAAGCTGAACAGCTACATGTAAATCCACGAAATAAGAAAAATCCCTCACACCATATATAAAAATAAACTCAAAATGGTTTAAAAACCTAAAGATAAACATGACACCATAAAACTTCTAGAAGAGAACATAGGCAAAACATTCTCTGACATAAAGCATATCAATGTTTTCTTAGGTCAGTCCCCCAGCGCAAAAGAATTAAAAGCAAAAATAAACAAATGGGACCTATTCAAACTTAAAAGCTTTTGCCCAGCAAAGGAAATCATCAACAAAATGAAAAGACAACCTATGGAATGGGAGAAAATATGTGCAAACAATGTGACCAACAAGGGGTTAATATCTAAAATATACAGACAATTCATACAACTCAATAACAAAAAAACAAACAACCCAATCAAAAAATGGGCATAAGACCTAAATAGACATCTCTCCAAAGAAGACATAGAGATGGCCAAAAGGCACATGAAAAGATACTCAACATCACTAATCATCATAGAAATGCAAATCAAAGCCACAATGAGGTATTACCTCACACCAGTCAAAAAGGTTATCATCAAAAAGTCTACAAATAATAAATGCTGGAGAGGGAGTGGAGAAAAGGAAACCCTCCTACACTGTTGACGGGAATGTAAATTGGTGCAGTCACTATGGAAAACAGTATGGAGGTTTCTTAAAAACTAAAAACAGAGCTACCATATGATCCAGCAATCCCACTCCTGGGCATATACCCAGAAAAGACAAAAATACTAATTTGAAAAGACACATGCATTCCAATGTTCATAGCAACACTATTTACAATAGCTAAGGCATGGAAAAAACCCAAGTGCCCATAAAGAGATGACTGGATGACTGGCTTAAGAAGATGTGGTGTCATAAAAAAAATGAAATATTGCCATATGCAGCAACATGGCTGGACCTAGAGATTATCATATTAATTCAGACAGAGAAAGACAAACATTATATGATATCATTTATATGTAGAATCTAAAAAAAATGAATCTATATACAAAACAGAATCACAGACACAGAAAACAAACTTACGGTTAACAAAGAGGAAAGGGGGGGGAATAAATTAGGAGTATGGGATTAACAGATACAAACTACTATACATAAAATAGATAAGCAACAAGGATTTACTATACAGCACAGGGAACTATATTCAATATCTTATAATAACCTATAATAGAAAAGAATATGAAAAAAGAATATATATATATACACATAACTGAATCACTTTGCTATATACCTGAAACTAACACAATATTGTAAATCAACTATACTCCAATAAAAAATGGCAAAAACAAAAGATAATGATACATATCCAAAAATTTCAATGACTATTTTAAGATTTCCAATAAGAGTAAATAGAAGAAAACAAATAATTTGACATTAAGGAACATTTTTAGCAGATGATGGAAAACTACTCTCCAAATGAAGAGCGAATGAGAATCCATTTTTGAAATCCACATCAACTACTGTAAAACTGAATTCAAATAAACTGCAAAATTTTGAATGCCAAGGATAAAGAGAATAGTCTTAAAAGAAAGGGGAAAAAAAAGAAGTCCCACAAAAGAATGAAAATTAGATTGGCATGAAAATTCCATCCACAACACTGAATGCTAGACCTTCTAAGGAAACAATTTATTTAGAACTCCACACCCAGGCATTTTATCATTCAAGTGAACATGAAAAATGCACTTTTAGACACTTTTAGACTCAAAAAGTTTACTAGCCACAAATTTATTTGGAAAGAATTACTTAAGACTATTTTCCAGAAGATGAACTAATGAAAAGAATGGAATATAAGAAAGATTTGTGAATGGAGAAGACAACTTAGACTGAACTCTAAATAATTTTTAGAAAGTTCTTAAAAGTTTAAGAGCTTGGAGACTTTCCAAGTTCCTTTTTCCCTACCTTTTAGCCTTTTTGCATTGTGAAATATAACACACATACATAGAAGTACATAAAGAAAAATGTGATACTAATAAATTATTTTAAATGAATACTCTGTACCTGCATGCAGCCTAGAAGCAGAACATTGCCTCCTTTGTACCCTTTTCCTAATCAGCACCCCTAATCTTTTCCAGCAGCATCCACTATCTGACATTTATAAGAGTAACTTTTTACCTTACCCTACAATTCTACCTAAAAAATTCACTCCTAAACAATATAGCATAGTTTTGCCTATTTTCAACTTTATCTAAATGGGTCATACGTATATAATCTTTTGTGAAACAAACACAACAATCAAGGCAGGAGAGGCTGAGCAATGTCTCACCTCCCCACAAGTCTCCAGGACTGGTATTTCAACCTTCCTCAGCAGCTGGCTCCTAGTTATAAGACGTTTTCTGTGCTAGCAAGACAATTTTATGCCTGCAACACCCCCTTGTCACACACTTGATCATGTACATCCCCATTCCTTACCAAAATTCCTAAAATGGGATAGCAACAGGGAGCTCAACCCATAACAGGTCCAGCCATACCCATCCCAGGAACACCTCTCCACTTGACGCCAAGAGCCTGGAAGAATAAATGCACACAACAACTACAGCCTGCAAGTTCTAGCCTACACTGTGGCAATTACCACTTTGTCCCAGCTCTTCAAGCAACACTGGTGCCCGATATGGAACAAATATGGATTTGGTTGGGTCCCTAGGGGAAGGAAACATCCTCCCTGGGAGTAATGTAAGGTCTGGAAGAGACAGTGAGTCTCCACCTGTATTGGCTTAAGCAGCTGCCTCTAAATGAGGGCACTCATCTGAGCAAGAAGGGCTTATAACTGGATGACCATGCTGCCTCATAACTACACAGTACCAAGTAACACAGACAGTCAGGTGCTTCCTCATTCTATAGTCCTTATAAAACATGAGACCAGCAAGAGTCAGGGTCTTCCCCTGAAGCACAACCCACAGTAAGTTCAATACTGGCCTGGTGACACAACTTCCCATGTGACGCCAAGATTATACATCTTGCACTTGTAGCAAATATACCGCCACTGATACACCCTTGCCAAAAAATACTTAACTTTTAATCTAATCATGAGGAAACAATTAGACAAATCCAAGTTGGGAAACCTACAAAACAACTGGTGTAGGTTCTTTAAAAAAAAAAAAAATCACAGTTATAAAAAAGGACGACACAGGAACTGTGCTAGATTAAAGGACACTAAAGCACAACGAAGCAATGCGATCCTTCTGAAGTGAGCACTTTCATGAAGTGTTACTCTGTTTTCAACACACGCTCAGAGTTCAGGGGAACATAAGTGTGGCAAAATGCTCATAGCAGGGTAATATACTTAGGGGAATTCAAAATGATGGTATAATGTAAATCAGGGGCTTACAGCATTAAGAGGTTTTAAAACTAGCTTTTACTTGTAACTAGCGATTTTTAATTGTAACTAGTGACAATATTTTTTCTCATTTTTTTAAACTCCCTCAAATGTTCAATTTCTCTGTCCATCACAGAAACGTGATTTATGTTGCAGTTAAACAAAAATGGACTCTAGAGAAATACTTACGAGAGCAGGTGGCAGTCTGCCACTCCAGACACTGTCCATATGGAAAAGAGATTATGTAAGCATTCGAGTCAACGCATCGCTTCGTGCTGCTGCACCACATACACTCCATGCCGTTGCTGGTACAGTTGGAACACGACGTCCTTAAAGAGCATGGCTTTTTGCAAGGCCTTGCATTTTGATTTGGACTAACTGGAATAGATCAGCAAATATAATTATTTTATTTGTTACCTGCTTTCTAACACAAGTATACGAGGTTCGTTCACTTTGTTGTTTAGGGAATGTTTCAATTAAGCCAAGTGTGGGATAAAAATTAGAGTAAAAATTGTATGATAAGGTAAATGAGAATGAAGATGACATGTCAATACTTCTTAAATTTATTATCTAATTTGAAATTTATAATACCTTGGGAATTTTTAATCATTTACAAAATACATAAAATTGTATAATTTAAAATTTTTTAAATAGAAATGTAATACATGACCTAGTTTTTTCTATCCATTGGCTAAATATTATGTACACTAACATTATTTACTTTTCTAGCTAGCCATAATTCTATAAACATTCCATACCTTATCAAAGCAACAAACAATAAAAATAAAACAGTTTACTATAAAATTTTTACATAAAATATAATATTTATCACACCTGTTAGGATGACTATTTTTTTAAATGTTGGCAAGGATGTGGAGAAATTGGAAGCCTGTACACTACTGTGGAAATGTTAAAATGGTGAAGCTGCCATAGCAAACAGTATGGCAATTCCTCAAAAAATTAAACACGGAATTACTATATGATACAGCAATTCCACTTCTGGCTACATACCCAAAAGACATGAAAGCAGGAACTGGAACAGATATTTGTACACCCATGTTCATAGCATTATTATTGACAATAGTCAGTAGGTGGAAGCAACAAGTGTCCACCAATATATGAATGGATAAACAAAATGTGGTATATACATACAATGGAAAATTATTCATGTTTAAACAGGAATGAAATTCTGACATATGTTACAACATGGGTGAACTTTGAAGACATTATGCTAAGAGAAATAAGCCAGACACAAATGGACAAACACCTTATGATTCCACTTATATGAGATACTTAGAGCAGTCAAACTCATAGAGACAGGAAGTAGAAGGTGGCTGTCAGGGGCTGGAGGAGGCATGAGTGGGGAGTTATTGTGTAATGGATATGGAGTTTCAGTTTGGGAAGATGAAAAAGTTCTGGAGATGGATAGTGTTGATAGATTAACAACAATGTGGATATGCTTACTGACAGTGAACTCTATACTTAAAAAATGCTTTAAAAAGTCAATTATATCTCAAAAACACTGAAGGGAAAAATGGTTAAAATTATAAATTTTATGTTATGTATATTCTTCTGCAATACAAAATATAGTATTTAAAAAAAGAGAAAAGAATTCAATATTCCTTTCTCACTTAACAAAAACCCATTTCAAAAGTTGGAACAGCCATGTTTCTCTTCATTTGCCAACTGAAATAATAGATCTGTAAGATTAAAATGATTCTAAATTAGTTGTTGATCTTAATGATAAATCTTTCTTACAAAGACTATTATTATAAAAGTAAAACACATTAAAATATTAAGAACATATTATTACTATACTGTAACTACAACCATATGTTCATAATCTCACTATTTTAACCAAGAAATAAAGATTGTATAAAACAATACAATTTTGATGTTTTCATAAGTTAAGGCTGAGGTCACTAATAGTAAGTGGGGAATGTGAATAAAGATAAAATATACATTGAAATCAGCATCATAAAAAGATGGTGAAAGTTACTTCAGGCCTACATAGCATCACACCATGGAAGAGGGTAGTGGGAAGAAGGGTTGGAAACATATTTTTAAAGAATACTAGTTTACTGGACTACTTACCAACAGGTTTTTCACAGACAAGACCATCTGCCATAGAGGTACAGGGATTAGCTTTTAAGCCTGCCACTGCTGCCCTTTCTAGATACGCACAGAACCCAGAATCATTGGGTTCACCAGGAAGCCACTGTAGTGTTGTGTTTGTAAATGGTGACATGTCTTCCCATCCCCAGTAGGATATATTGATCTTGCGTAAGCCTACCCAAGGTGATACTTTCTGTAAACAATAGCAAAAGGGACATTTTTAAAAAGTGAGATGTAAAAATCCTGCATCATATTCCTTAGCAAACAGTTCATTATCATTAAAAAGTACATTTGAATATATATAGAACTGCCTTTCTAAGGACTTCGAGTACGAAGGATAATTAACAATTCCAGCACATCTTGGAGAATGATGTATAATAGAACACTATGTTTAAAACATATTTTGTGTTTAGTGACATGACTGGGGTCATTTCTTTAGCCCTCGTGAACCTCAGTTTCCTCTTCTATAAAATGGTGATATCTGATATAAATACCTCTCTTATGAGGGAAGATCATTTAAAAAAAACATATTGTGTTGCTGCTACTGTTACTGCTACTTCTGCTGCAGCTACTATTACTACTGTTATTACCAATCTAATCAGTTGTGGAGTTGAGACTCTAAAGCTAAATTGACATTATATGCACTGTGAGAAAATAGAAAACAAAATCAATGAACAGTATATGAAGGCTGAGTGAAGACTTCACAACAGGTTCACAAAGGACTAGGAAGAAGAAGGGCCTCCCTCCTAGTTTAGACCTCTACTGGTACACAAGGACTTTAGCACAGTTTTAGATAAATTAATGTCATCTACTTTCATTATTAAAGAGATCAAGAAAACTAATAAAATCTTTGACCCTGGTGCCTAAATTTAATTAACAGAGGTTGACAAATGCCATCAAACTAAACTTTCTAGTGCTCTCAATAATATTTCAAAAGAAGCTTAAAAACAAAATATATGCTGTATTTATATACCTTATTTTAATTATTACTCAATTTTAAAATATATTATTCTAATGAGACTGAAAAAATAATGACATATTCTTGGTCCAAGGTACTCTCTTTACAAAATTTTTTAGATTATGAATACCTCTTTTTCTTTCCTTGTTTCTGCTTTAGAGTTATGCTTTTCTTTTTGAGATTTTATTTTTCATTTTTTCTAGCTTTCTTGAGGTATAACTGACAAATGAAAATTATACCTATATAAGGTGTATGATTTTTTTTGGTATATGTACACATTATGAAATGATTACCACAATCAAGCTAATTAACATACCCATATGTATATATATTTTCTTTATACATCCATATATCCATTGATGGACACTTCAGTTGTGTCCATTGCTCGGCTATTGTGAATAATGCTGCAATGAACACAGAAGTGCAGATATCTCTTCAAGATACTGATGTAATTTCCTTTGGATATATACCTAGACATGGGACTGCTGGGTCATATGATAGATTTCATTTTTTGAGGAAACTCCATACCATTTTCCAAATTGACTACACTGCTTACATTCCCACCAACAGTATACAAGAGTTCCTGTTCTCATCTTTGCCAATATATGTTACCTCTTATCTTTTTGATAACAGCCATTCTAACAGGTGTGAGGTGATATCTCAATTGGTTTTGATTTGCATTTTTCTGATGATTACTGCTGTTGAGTTTTTCATCATATATATGGCTGGCCATTTTTGTGTCTTCTTTGAAAAATATCTATGTCCTTTGCCCATTTTTTAACTGGGTTATTTATTTTCTGTTGAATTATTTGAGTTTATATATTTTGGACATTAAATCTTTATTAGATGTATGGTTTACAAACATTCTCTCCCATTCCATGGGTTGTCTCTTTACTCTTTTTTTTTTAAATTTATTTTTGGCTATGTTGGGTCTTCGTTGCTGTGAGCAGGCTTTCTCTAGTTGCAGCAAGCAGGGGCTACTCTTCGTTGCAACGTGCGGGCTTCTCATTGCGGTGGCTTCTCTTGCTACAGAGCATGGGCTCTAGGCATGTGGGCTTCAGTAGTTGCGGTACGTGAGCTCAGTAGTTGTGGCTCATGAACTCTAGAGCGCAGGCTCAGCAGCTGTGGTGCACGGGCTTAGTTGCTCCATGGCATGTGGGATCATCCCGGACCAGGGCTTGAACCCGTGTCCCCTGCATTGGCAGGCGGATTCTTAACCACTGTGCCACCAGGGAAGCCCTGTCTCTTCACTCTTGATTATCTCCTTTGCTATGCAGAATCTTACTAGTTTGACACAATCTCATTTATCTATATTTGCTCTTGTTGCCTGTGCTTTTGGGGTCACATCCAAAAAATCATTGCCCTGACCAATGTCGAGATTTTTTCTCGTGTTTTCCTCTTGTAGCTTTACAGTTTCGAGTCTTAATGTGTGTAAGTCTTTAATCCATTTTGAATTGATTTTTTAATATGGTGTAAGATAAGGATCTACTTCCATTCTTCTGCATAAGGATATCCAGCATTATTCACTGAAGAGATTGTCCTTTCCCCATCGTGTGTTCTTGGCACCTCTGTCAAACATCAATTGATCATAAATGCTTGGATTTATCTGGGGCTATTATAATGTGTCTTGGTGAAAGTCTCTTTATGTTTAATCTATTTGAGGTTCTTTGGGATTTATGGATCTGGATGTTCTTTTCCCTCTCCATATTTGGGAAGTTTCCTGTCATTATTTGTTTAAATGAGCTTTCTGCCGCTTTCTCTTTTCCACGAGGGCAAGCCTGGAGCCTGAGTCTGTGGGTGCAGGCCTGGATCCTACGTCTGAAGGGCCAGTCTGGCACAAGGATCCACTGGGGTAGGACTGGTAACTGAGTACAAAGTGGTGAGCCTGCAGCCTGGTCCATGGGCCAGTTTGGAGCCTGGAACTGTGGGAGCCACACAGGAGCATGGATCCACAGGGCTTACTTGGCACTGGATCAGGCCATGAGCCTGAATCCTATGGACTGGTGCTGGGGCAAGCCAGGGACTTGGGCCAACAAGTATGGTCATGAGGCTGCAGGGGCTAGCCTGGTACCAGGGTCCACTGGGGCAAGCCTGGTCCTGAGTCTTTGGGGTAGATCTGATGCCTGAGTCCATGGGGGTGGGCCTGGTACCTGGGATCATAGGGGAGGGCCTGAAGCCTGGGTCCACTAGGATGAGCCTGACCCTGGGTCTCTAGAGGCCAGCCCAGTGCTGGGGTCTAATGGGGAGGGTGTGGATCCTAGGTCTCCTGTTGCCTAGGGATATGGGGGACTAGCCTGGAGGCTGAGTCTGCAGGTGCCAGCCTGCAGCCTGAGGCCACAGGAGCCAGTGTGGCTGGCACTGGGATGTGCCTGGTGCCTGGGTCCACAGGGATCATCCAGGCACCGGGGTTCACTAGAGCAGGCCTGGAAGTAGGGTCCAAAGCAAAATCGGTGCTCATTTCGTTCTCCTTCCCCTTTGCAGAGGGTATTTCTCACCCTTTCTCACCATGCTTCCTGTACCGTGCAGGCTTAGGGGAAGGATGATGCAGGTAATGTGAAACTGTCCTTTCTACCATCTTCAATGAGTGTTTTCTTATTTCTGTGTTCCCCTCACCGCCCCCAACCCAGTGCTATAATCTCTTACCTGGACTCCTTAGCTTTTGTAAAGGTATTTTGTATATGAATGATTGTTCAAATCAATGTTTCTGTGAGGGAATGAGTGCTGCAAACTCCCATTCTATCACCTTGCTGACATCATTCCTAAACATTTCTACCTTAAATATACATAATAATAATTTATGTTCTCAGTTACCAAGCTAATAATATTATAATGTGAAGTAGTTTCAAAACTCCACATCATCTTTTTTTTTTTTTTTACATTACTGTCAGGATAGAGAAAAATATGTCCCTCCACTTCAGTCTTTAACAATATAGAAATAAGATATATAAATCCAGTATTTATTCTAAATATGTTGTACAAATGGTCCTAGAGAGCTTATAAAGAACCCGTAGACCTAGAAATTTATAGTGTATAATATAACAATTTTCACAAAATGCTCAACAAATATTTCTTAAATGAAATTAAAGTATTATGAATATTCATTATAACAGAAGATCTCATATCACCTAGTAGAGTACTGTACACATAGTAGGTAGTCAACAAATTTTGCTAAGCAAGGCCATTAGAACAGAGATGCTTATTTTCCAACATCCAATTCCTGAGACAGAGATAGTGCTTAATAAATAATGTTTCTAATTATAAAAATACACATGCTGCTTTGCCTTGTGATCATCATATATTTCATACTTATTCTCAAAGATATTTTGATAACAAAAAAGCTGTAACATTTTTATAGTTCTTGATAATAACAGCAGGAATCAATCCAACATAGCTATTTCAGATTAATGACTGTGCTTCACATTACAGCAACTCTGCCTATATTTCCAAACTATCTATAGTAAAAACAAGTCATTTAAAATGAAATATTATTCTCTAAATCATCATAAGAATCTGAAAGGAAGAGGAGAGGAACAGAAAAATAAGCAGTTGATAAAACATTTAAAGTAACTATTACACAGTAAATGAACTGGACAGGCAGTTGAAGAATGAAAGATAAATTACTATACTATGAAAACTTACTGCAGCACACCATAAATCATTGCAACATTTCATTAGCCATTTCTGATAAGTAAATGATCATTTGATCCAGGATAGCTGTTTAAAGTGCATGAATTTGTCAATCTTTATTTGCTACAGAAGGGTTACCTTAAGTTTATACAGCTGCAATGACTCAGGATATAATTCATTTTATATAAAGATATGCTTAGTGGAATGTCACCTTGCAGAAAATTCCACCTTTAAAATTTTGCTAAAGCTCATATTTCTAATGAAATAAAACATTCTTCATTTACAGGGCAGGCTATGCCACAAACTACTGAATCTAAGTTCATCACACATCCGAAATAATTGTTGGTCTAATCTTTATGACTTATAATCATAAGCATATACACACTACTATATATAAAATAGATAACTAATACAGACCTACTGCATAATCATAAGCAAGAAAAAATGAGCAACTTACATAAGAAATCTTGAAATATGAAACTCCTAAAACAGCATATTTCAAGGTTAAAATGTAAAAACTAAAAATAATATATTTTAAACAAGGAAAAAAGCAACAGAGCTCAAATGCCAAACACTAGTACTTTCTAAAACTCAAAGAATGTGGATCTACCAATAAGATGCTCTTTATAAGTTATACTTATTCAGTAGAACTAATTTCCAAATGTTCATTGATAACTGAGTCTCAATTTTGTAATTAAAGAAATGAAGCTCTTAGTAGTACAAGAATATAAATAGATCTTAAATTATGTTGTATGCTCCGTATGACTAAAAATAAAACTTTACGGGCTTCCCTGGTGGCGCAGTGGTTGAGAGTCCGCCTGCCGATGCAGGGGACACGGGTTCGTGCCCCGGTCCGTGAGGAACCCACATGCCACGGAGCGGCTGGGCCCGTGAGCTATGGCCGCTGAGCCTGTATGTCCGGAGCCTGTGCTCCGCAACGGGAGAGGCCACAGCGGTGAGAGGCCCGCGTTCCGCAAAAAAAAAAAAAAAAAAAAAAAAAAAAAAAAAAAAAAAACTTTACAAATAATACCCTGTCAATATTTTCTAAAATATTTTTAAAAAATCAATAGATCTCTTCTAGATGACACCACTTGCATCTTATCCTCAACCACAAGGCTGGTAGCTCTCAAACAAGGCAAATTAAGAGAAAAAAACAGAGGCACTTCTCTGACCTCCTTACAAATATCTTCATCCGCTGGCCAACTCAAAGTCCTGCAATAATTAACTACAGCATTACTCTAGGAAACTCCTTAAGTCCACGTTACTGGTCAGGTATCCATCCTCTATCTTCATACACCACCCTGTGTGCATCTATCATTGCAATTATCACACTTTGGTAAAACTGTGTTTGTATTTCTCCCCCATAAGCTCTTTAACAACAGTGATTGTTTTTGATCTCTATATTCTCAGCAAGCAGTAGACTGCCAAGTACAATGAAGGTGCTCAATAAATTTGTACTAAATGAATGAAGATTAGCCCATCCTTCCCAGAAATATAGCTTAAGTTCACACAAAAATGGTTTTACAGATCAATTTTTCATACAAATTTAATTATTATAGTTTTTCTTTTCCCTATTAATATCAAGCATATAACAAATGTTTGACAGCCAAGTATCACAATGTGATATCCACGTAAAATTTTTGAATATTTATAAAAACTGGGGGTATAATAAATTTATCAATTTTATTAATGGGGGGAGGGCTTTGACTCTACAGATATAAAATGGCATTAGAAATTAAATTATCTGTATCGATACTCATGAGAAATACACACACTAATACCACCACAAAAATTATGGCAGGCAGTAATAATGAACTGAATGTTCATACAAACATTTCAAAAGAGTATGTGTTTAAGTCCCTCTAATTTTTTAACATTTATACAAAACTGTTCTTATATCACTTTTTAAAAATCAGGTGCTTGTTCCCCTGTTATTAGCAAAAGAAAAATCAGTAACATATATTCCTATTCTTTAGCATATATCAGAAATGATCTTAAGAAGGAAAAGGTCCTAGTATAATTAGTGGGGGTGAGTGGAGGAAGGCTTTGTAAAGTGGAAAAATTAAAACACAAGTCTGGGGCAAATATTTTTCTACAGTCAATATCAATATTATTAACTATTCATCGAATAAATTCATTTAGTTACTTAAGAATTCATTATTTAATTAATGATTCTTGGAAATAGTAGTTACAGCAGTAGTGGAAATAGACATACAAAAATAATCTTTAAAATGCAAACAATAATAATGATAACTTTAGTAAACACTAAGAAATAAAATTTATCTATGCTCTTCACATACAATACCTCATTTATTTCTCACAATAAACATATAAGATAGCTATGATTACTATCCCAGTTTACAGATGAGGAACATAAGCTGGGGAGGTTAACTTGCTACTAAGCTGTGGAGATAAGCAGTATGTCCAGACTGCATACTCTCAATCATTTTGATATGCTGTCCTCGATGCTGCTTAAAAATCAGCTATACCAAGGAAGTATTACTTAACTGTTTCAATAGCAAGCAATTGGTAATCTTTGCTCTGAAAAGTTTTCAAGCCAAAACCATATCCACTGCACTGCAGAGTGGAGTTCTGTAGCACCAACAGACCCTGGTCCAATAAAAGCCATAACCTAAGGTCAAAAAAAGTCATTGAGATCTAATATAGTTTTCAAAGCAATAGTTGAATTATAGCCATATCTCCATTATTTGTATAGAAATCGTGCCACTTTGTGAATTATTTACCACAGGGTGTCTATGTGTGTGTGTGTATCTTAAACAGTGGCCAAATCTTGTACACACCTCAGATCTGAGGTATTTATTATTGTTTAGCTTTATCACTTACCTGATCTATATTGAGTTCGAATTTTATTTTGACACAAAATACAAAAATCTTCAATGATGCTATGACAGTTTATATTATCTTAGTATATTTCAAGTATGTATACGAGCTAAATAAGTTATTTTAAATTAGATTTAGTAAATTATTTCTAAATCTCCTACAACTTAAGAGTTGATTATATTTTTTCTTTTTTTTTAATTGACGTATAATTGACATATAACATTATATTAGTTTCAGGTATACAAAATAATGATTCAGTATTTGTATATATTGTGGAATGATCACCACATAAGTCTACTTAACATCTGTCACCATACACAGTTTTCTTGTGATGAGGATTTTTAAGATCCACTCTCTTAGCACCTTTCAAATACATAATACAGTATTATTACCTATAGTCACCATGCCATGAATTACAGCCCCATGGCTTGTTTATTTTATAACTGTAAGTCTATACCTTTTGAACCCCTTCACCCATTTTGCCCACCCTTCACCCTTGCCTCTGACAACTACCAATCTGTTCTTTGTATCTTTGAGCTTGTTTTTTTGTTTTTTCGTGTGTATGCTTGTTTCTTTGTTTTAAATTCAACACATAAGTGAGATCACAGGGTACTGAAATCTTGCCATTTGCGACAACACGGATGGCTCTTGAGGGCATTATGCTAAGTGAAATGAGTCAGACAGAGAAAGAAAATGATCTCACTTACATGTGGAACCTAAAAAAAAAATCCAAAAACAATATATATCACAATATTACAAATATCAAATCATTACGTTGTCTACCTGAAACAACATGTCAACTATATCTCAATTTTTAAAAATGTCCGCAAGACATTTCAAGTAAGAATCTAAATAAGATATTTCAAAACAATATTTAGTAAATTATTTCCAAATCTCCAACTTAATCTGTTCTTAAGAGTTGACTGTATTTTAACATCCCAAGAACAGAAAATACTGTGAATTCCTATTAAAAATTTCTTATAAAATGATATTTGAAATTATTTCCAAGGAAATATTCCATTTTCTATGGACCAACTCTCTAGGAAATTGAAACTGTTCCCAAATGCTGTATGTTCCAAATCTCCCATGTACTTTAAAAATCGGTTTAAGTCCTGCTAACTATTTGTATATTATTTCAAGCAAATCTATACCTAGGAAAATAGCATAATTCAAAAACTTAACCCACAGAACACACACACAAAGATACATATATACAAATATAGCCAATGTGTTGGTCTAGTGTTCTAATTATAAGGGACATCCCAAAATTATTACACTTCAAAACAAATTCTTAAATTATATGCACAAGTTTTATATATTTAAAGTATATTTAAAGTATATTTATTCATATGAGATGTCTTCTTGGTAAGATAATGCAATGGTTTACTGAGCAAACCATGAGATGAATAATTTAGAAAACTTTATTACCAAAGAAATCAGTTCTACTTTTACTTCGATGATTTAGTAAAAATCATGTATTAAAAAACAAAAAGAATGAACCATTGCCAATGGTTACAGGATTATCAGCATATTTCCATAATAAAAACAAGTATAGGTGTTACCTGTTGCGTATACTTCTGTATTTCATCCAGTACAAATTCTACTTCTTTCAAGGTTGTTAATGAAGCAAGATTTCCACTAAGATTATAGCAATAAAGTTTTGCATTGTCATAGTTTTCTCTACTGGAATTAATTCTAAGACAAGCATCCCCAATATGATTCCATCCTTCTCCACAAAGATGAGCTAGTCAAAAAAAAATTATACCTTATTTTTAGATTACCAAAAAGCATGTGTATTTTTCAATTATTTCAGAATTCTTAATACAACTTCGGTATTTGTTTAAATAATTTTAACAATAAAAATTTAAATATATCACTATAACATACTAAACTAAATTCGTCTAATAGTTTGATGAAGAATAAGAAGATCCTAATTTTTTCTTTAATTCTTAAACATAAGAAAAGCTATGGCTCTATAACATCTGTTAAAATGTGTTGACTGTTAGGTTTTCTGTGCAAACCTAGTGTACTGGCATATGGTTTCTCAGCAAGTAAAATCACTACTGCACTTATGTCCCAAAGTGCAATTTATATAATACAAGATCACTTTAATAGAAAAATAACCAGCACATAACAAAAGCAATTTCAAAGTTATCCTACAAGTGTAGCTAATTGTCCTCTAAATCTAATTTCCATAGCCCAGGTGTACGGTTTTAATATAAGCTGGGTTCTTTGATTCTTTAATTATAACTGTGGGGCGAGAAGTCTCATTTCATTTACGTATAGTAAAGAAGCTATAAGCTTTGCTTTCTAGTATTTATTTTTACACAGTCATTCAGGTCTTTCGAAAGTTTAAACATACCATTCAGTAACAGTGGTTTATCCTTAGGGTCCAAATTGAACTTAAAACAGTGTCTATTTTCTAAAACATGGATTTATAAATACAATATAAAGTTATGCTCTAGTGTGCATTAATTAACATTGTAGTGTTTTATTAACACACCAATCTATGAAGTTTCACTACATTTTAGTTTCCACATCACTAAATATATCAGTGCCTCTTGCCCTTTCAGCCTTGGATGCATTAATACAATCTTTATGGAATTATTATAAAGCAGCAATTCTCAAATATTTTGGTCTCAAGACCCCTTTAACTCTTAAAAATTATTGAGAACTCCACATATTTTTTCCCTTATGCATTTTATATCTATTGGGTTTGACCATATTAAAAATAAAAACTGATCTTTTAAAAATATATTTATTCATTTTAAATTATAATTTAAATTTTTATTACAAACACACTTTTCCAGTTTCTGGGATGTCTTGTCCCTTTATGCCATTATAGGCTTGAAGAAGATGTACCATCAAATTTTCTCCTTAGGAACAGTTCAAATCAGGTCCCTGGCATCAAAAAATTAAGATGGGTTGATAAATGCATAGGGCATGGATAGGCAGAGAGATCAGGAATAAAGCAGAGCAAAATGTGCATCATAGAATCTAGGGTGAGGGTATTGGGTATCCTCTCTACAATTCTTTCAGTTTTTCTATATGTTTGAAATTTTTCATAATAAAATGCTGGGGAAAATATAACAACTTAAAATAAATAACATATTTAATTTTTTAATTATAGTCTGCAAAAAACAAAATAGTGAAGAGTGTGGCATTGTTTTATAAATATTTTTGCAAATCTCTTTAGTATTGGTTTAATATAACTGTATTCTCATATCTGCATCTACATTCAATCTATTGGAATCACATATTATGTAGCCTTTGGAAAACTATTTACATAGTAAACCTATAACAGAATGAGAATCACAAAAGCAAATAATATCTTAGTATTATTTACTAATAATAGTGCTCTGGTTCTTTAATAACTGCTGTCCTGTTAAACTAGGTAATGAAAATAACACAGGGTGCTTGGAACACAGTAACCCCTCAATAAACTGGAGTCATTTAATAAGACTGTTTCAAACACATCTGTTTTCATTTTCAGGCTACACATATAGCAATCTTCCTGGTCTTCTGAAATCTAAAGTACCAAATCACTTTAAGGAAAGAGTGAAAAAGTTTTTGTTAAATTTCAGCTATTTCTTTCCTTACTAAATCAAGGAAGGATTTACATTAGTTTTGCCTGTCTCTTTTTTTTATAAGATCAAAAATACCTGGTTGATAAATCATACAAATGCAAACAATGCATGGGCCTTTGAGGCTAAACTAAATTATAGCACTGAACCAAATGTTTTGATGTTTTAGGCTTCTGTAGTATTGAGCATCAACTCAGCTTTAGAGTTAAAAGGATAGCATTTAATTTTTTCAATGTTTAGTTAGACAAATTCAAATTGCCAATTTTATATGAAATCAGCGGGAAAAATGCAATTCACAAATTTTCATGGAAAAGTGCAACTACTATACAGACTCGGCCCTCCATTTAGAGCATTCACTTCCTTGAGACAAGCTGAATGGAAACCAAACTATATATATACCAAGTTGGTTCTTAGTAAATATGAACACAGGACAAGGTAAGTTAGTACGTAATAAAATATTTTATTGTATTTATTATTCTCCAAAATAATAGCCTGGTCAAGTAGAACCCTTATACCAAACCAAAATATTTTCCCAAGCAATGAAGAGATGGGTACTACCAAATAAAACTTCACTATTATTTTTCCAAATTTCCACTGGTAATCGAATTCCCTTCTTATTGAGTAATATTCCTTTAAACATATATATTCCTTCAGTCAAATCTTATTTTAGTCTAGCATTTTCTTTGTCTTTTTAAAGAGACTTTATAAGTATTTTTACTGATCTACATGTTACTTTTAGATTTTAACACTTAGAAATCATTATTTTCAAGTTTAGTGTCATATCACTAATGCTTCTCAAATCCTGCCTGCTGAATTAATATTCTCTAATTTACTCAAAGTGAACACACATGCATATATTACTATTTAAAAGCTTCAAAAGTCAGTACATAGAGAAAATTCCAAAACCTCAATGGTACTTTTAATGGCAATCTAATTTTTATTTTCTTACATGAACTTCTATAAGAAAGACTTAAATCCTGTGATGGAATTTTCCAACACTTTCTAGAACTACCTAGATTCAGAAAATTTTTCTATGAAAGAATTTTTTAAAAATCATGGTATAGAAACAGGCAAAAAACTGAACAGAGATAGAACTCCCAGTTACTAGTCCCCTCTGCCATTTACAAGTCATGCACTTTTAAGCAAGTCACATAACCAGTGTGTCTCAGCTTATCTGTATAATAAGAAAATGGAACTGGTTAAATATCTATACAAGTTTTCAATTTTCTGATTTTCTCTTTCATATTTGAAAGAAAGAGTACTTAGGGTCCACTAAAAAGAGTGTTAGCTATAAAAATTAAATTGAAATTTCTTTTTAAAATGAGTTTTGGGACTTCCCTGGTGGCACAGGTGTTAAGACCCCACACTTCCAATGCAGGGGGCCCAGGAACTAGATCCCATATGCATGCCGCAACTAAGAGTTCACATGCTACAACTAAGGAGCTGGCGAGCCACAACTAAGAAGCCTGCCTGCCACAACTAAGACCTGGCACAACCTAATAAATTAATTAATTGATTATTTTTTAAAAAATAAATAAAATGAGTTTTGCTCTGGTTTGCAGAACTTAGATTCTCATTAAATCATATAACAATTATTATAAATGTTTCAATTTGTAATAAAAAAGCAGTCAGTAAAAAACAGTTCCTGAAATTTAAAAAATAAAGGGCACTTAAAAAATAAATCCAATATGCTAAAATTTTAACACTGCTAGATTTGGATAATAGTCTGAGTACTTTTTATTTTCTCTGTTTTTAAGACATAATTTTTTAATTGAACAGTATTCTGATCAAGTCAATAGCATAATAAATAAGAGAAACCTTGAACATCTTAAAAGAATTAGAAATGAACATACAAACTTTTCTTGTAGAAACACTGCTATCATTACTCCAATATTATTGTTTATTTGCTACTGACTTAATTTTAGAAAATGGAATGTTCTTACTAAACGTTCTTTACTATAATGGCATTCATCTGTGGACTATAAAACTCATTTACCAAATTGAAATCTTTACCTGGTAAAGCCTGGCACTCTTGTTGTCTCTGATCCCACTGGCAATTCAAGTTTAGTGAACAGCTTTTACAGCTGGTAAGTTTGTTACAAATCTGCTCATTTCTCACATGACATTTCGTATAGTTTTTCACAGACTAGAAAATTAAAAGATAAAGCATGTTATTTTTCACCTTTGTACAGCAATGACCCTTAAACTTCAGTGTATATATAAGTCACCTGGTGAGCTTTACAATACAGAGTTCTAACACCAAATCCAGTTGTACTGAATTTCTCTTACTCCTTTCTTTATTTGAACAAAGTTCTTCAAATTAGAATGTGTGCTTACTGGAAAAACGTGCAAATTACACAATTTGAAACAGAAGCCATGTAATGAAAACCTATTCTATTGAATCTGATAACAGGTTTCCAATTCAATAAATAAAGCCAATACACAAAGTCATTTCTCTCAATGATCACATGAAAGATTTCTAGTCATAATAAAACTATCATACAGACCCCTGGGAATGAAGTAGAAATGATGAGTAGGAAAACTTAAAGAGATGTTTTATCAAAATCCAATAAAATCTAAAAAGATAAATTATTTTCTCAATAACTCAAACTAATTTTACTTCCACAGACATATAATGGCTTTGGTTAATTGATGTTTCTCCTGTATGTATCTGTCACATTTCCATAATGGAGGTTGAAAAGAACCTGCAAAAGTTACATTTTGATCAGTCCTATTATACAACTATCATATTTCAACTAATTCCAGCTCTAAGAGGTTAAAGGTTAAAAAAGAAAAAAAAAAAGCAACATAGAAACTTCGGTGTGAGTTCCCTGCATATACCAAGGTTCAATATTTCACAAAATATTTTTAGCATCTATGATAATGAAAATCAAATTCTAAAATTTTGGGCTCAACTCCTCCTGTTACTCTTTTTTGAGAAAAAAACAAAAAGGAAAAAAACACATGCTGCACCCTGAGGCCCCTTTTATTTCAGTAGGCAGACATACTTACCTCAGGCTTTCTCATGTAAGGGTGTTAAATAGTTCTTTTCAACCAAAAAACTTAACAGTTAAAATTTGCTTATAACTCGCCCATATATAAAAATGGTTGAAGCAATTTTTATCCTCTTAGATATATACTTTAAAATGTTACCCATCAAATATTTATTTACAAACTACTATACTTTCCAACATAAAATACATTGCGGTCACCTCCATTTCTAAGATGTTAATTTCTTTAGAGCAAACTGCATATACTATAATGTCACAGATTAAAAGTACATAGATAGGGGCTTCCCTGGTGGCACAGTGGTTGAGAGTCCGCCTGCTGATGCAGGGGACATGGGTTTGTGCCCCAGTCCGGGAAGATCCCACATGCTGCGGAGCGGCTGGGCCCGTGAGCCATGGCCGCTGAGCCTGCGCATTCGGAGCCTGTGCTCCGCAACGGGTGAGGCCACAACAGTGAGAGGCCCGTGTACAGCAAAAAAAAAAAAAAAAAAAAAAACTAATGTTTATCTTATTCATCCTAAAAAAATCGCAGAAGATATATTTTTTAAAGCCCAAATTACATTGCAACTCTTATTCAACCATCACGTTTTCATTAAGAACATATAAATTTTCTTAATGTTGTTTTTATGATTCATAGCTTTTTGTTCTCATATAGCATATAAATCTTAGTATTATTCTATACAATTATTATAGTTTCAAACATTAGTCAACTAACTGAAAATAAATTTACTTGAATCATCTGATAAATAAAATAACCTATAAAAAAGACAAGAGAATGGCTAAACAACATGTTAGAATAAGAGAAAGAATAACAGCTTAATGCCAGTCTTTAGGATAACAGTGGTAACATCAGAGTCACCATCTAAATAACTCAACTGCTCTTCATTAAGAACAGTATAATCAGGATTTCCCTGGTAGCGCAGTGGTTAAGAATCCTCCTGCCAATGCAGGGGACACAGGTTCAAGCCTTGGTCCAGGAAGATCCCACGTGCCACGGAGCAACTAAGCCCGTGCACCACAACTACCGAGCCTGCGCTCTTAGCCCATGAGCCACAACTAATAAGCCTGCATGCCACATCTACTGAAGCCCGTGCACCCAGAGCCCATGCTCTGCAACGAGAAGCCACTGCACTGAAAAGCACACACAGCGCAACAAAGAGTAGCCACTGCTCGCCGCAACTAGAGAAAGCCCGCGCACAGCAACAAAGACCCACTGCAGCCAAAAACAAATTTATTTTTAAAAAAAAGAACAGTATAATCATTTATTGATACTGAAACAGTACAAAAGATGAAATTATATTTCAGTCACACACACGGCCAATTTATTCAATGATGGAAGAAAGCTGACTGTTACTTTGAAACATGGCTGGCATTTTTTGGCCTAATGAACCAGATGCACATTAGTAAACAGACTATGAAGCATAACCATTACTCTACTCATCTTCATCCTAATATATTTAGATGTAAATTTAAAATGAAAATCTGTAAGAAGTAAGGTTATTGGAGCTATTAGAGCACAAAATATGCAACTTGCAGTAAATATGACTAAATAATGAAATAGAATCTCAGCGGACCTCATTTACACTAAAATCTCATAGACCTTTCTGTATCCATTAGCATTTGGTTTAGCTTAATCATCAGACATTCTGATAAAACCGTCCAAAAGACACGTTACATCAAAGTCTAAATTACAAGTGAGTACCATCTGCTCACTTATACTACCTCACCCAGTACTTTCCTTGTTAACACATCATTATCAAAAATAAACTCTAAAGCAAAAGGTCACTTTTAAAAATGAACACTTGATAACAATTTGCATAATACAAATTTTGAGATATGTGTATTTTCATATAGTGTAAATGTCTAAACACAAATTAACTGTTACCAAACAAATTTTTAAGTAAAACCTGCTTGCAATTTTTATCTAATAACATTCTCCATTTTAGTCCCTTATTCCTATATTTTATTTTACTTAGCTCCTACTTCCACATTATTCACTAATATAACTCCCATTAGATGAATATTATGCAAGTATAAAAAAGTAATTCAAATTTTCAAAGTGAGTCATGTCATATTAACATTAAAACTCAAATAAAATTGAGGTATCTATTATCATTACGGCAATTCATATCACTGAAAAGTATACACCAACACAATATCATATCACTGAAAAGCATACACCAACACAATATGTATGAAAACAAAAGGGTTCAATCTGATTAGTCAATAATTCAATATTTTCCTTCATTTTAAGTTTTAAATATTATTTTAGAATAGAATCATACAACTAAGTATTTTGAAATATGACTGGTTACTAAAGAAAAATTTTAGATGATAAAATAAAAACTTTTTACTTAGTTTTCAAATTCCCTTTTCTTTACCTTTTACTTCTGCCTGGTATCTTGAAAAACAAGTGGACAGTTTTCTTGATTAATAAAAATTCAGAAAAAGAAAACATAATATGTATTTAGGTGAAAATCTGTATGCACACTACTTAGTTATTTAAGCTATACTCCAATAGGAGAATCTTTAACCCTGCTAAACATAATTGTTAATACTTTAAAATTTTTTTCCTTCAACGTGTTGACATCCTCCAAAAAATATGGGACATTTTGACGCTACCCACTTAAAAGGTTAATTTTTGCTGCTCTTAATCCATTTTAATCTATCATCAATACTAATTTTATAATTTTTTCAATACTCTTATCTATAATAGGGTTCTCAACCTCATCACTAGTGAAATTTTGAGCCAGATAATTATTTCTTGTGGGAGGGCTGTTCATTCATTGTAGGATGTTTAGCAGCATCCCTAGCTTTCTCCATAGTAGATGCCAGTAGCAGCCCCACAGTTGTGACAACCCAAAAAATGCGCATTGCCAAATGTCCCTCCAGGGGACAATATTGCCTCAGAGAACCAAAGATCTAAAGACAGATAAAAGGAAAACTACCACTGTCAATACTTCAGATTAAACTTGCACACAAAGTGTATAAACAAAACCTAAACCACACCACTATTAATTCATGTCTGACAAGAATCTCACAGAAATGACTTACTTATATAATATAATCCTCATATAATCCTATTTTCATCAGCACAGAAGACAATGTTTATAGCTACAGTCTATTTTTGTTTTTGTTTTTTTTTGCGGCACGCGGGCCTCTCACCGTTGTCGCCTCTCCCGTTGCGGAGCACAGGCTCCAGACGCACAGGCTCATTGGCCATGGCTCATGGGCCCAGCCGCTCCGCGGCATGTGGGATCTTCCCGGACCGGGGCACGAACCCGTGTCCCCTGCATTGGCAGGCAGACTCTCAACCACTGTGACACCAGGGAAGCCCTACAGTCTTTTCTTAAAAATAATTTTTGAAAGGGTTTTCCCAACCTTATTTATGAAAAGAAGTAAAAGTTTCCAGATTCAAAATGGAATCTAGACTGACAAATATGAGCAAGAAACTACAGGCTGAATTTACAACATACCAAGAAGTAGGTGATTTCCTACATATTTTCTAAATGTCTTTTTTTTTTTGAAGTATAGTTGGTTTACCATATTGAATTAGCTTCAGGTGTACAACATAGTGATTCAACATTTTTAAAGATTATATACTCCATTTAACATTATTACAAAACAACGGCTATAACTCCCTGTACTGGGCAATATATCCTTGTTGCTTACCAATTTTATACATAGTAGTTTGTATCTCTTAATCTCATACCCCTATTTTGCCCTTCCCCCTTCCCTATTCTAAATATCTTGATAAGGAAAGTGCTATTTTGTACAGTGGTACTAAATGGTAAGCTAATGATTATGAAGTAGCATGTTAGCTACAACATCATTTACCCATAAATACTAACCATACTGCAGTTACTGTTTGATGAAATGCATTTCTTGTCATCGCACCACTGGCACCCATTTGTATTGGCAGTACAGCTGGCACAATCTGCATATCTGTAACATCTGTCATCAGAAGTAGCTGTGATACAAATTGGAGAACACATCAGGATGAAAAAGAAAATGTCACACGTCTTAATTCACATATTTTTAACATATGTTAAGAATCACTAAGACATTTTTAAACCATAAATATAACCATCAATATCAAAATAAATTCTTCAATATGAACTCAATTTTGTAATTTAATTAGATTTAAAGGGATTTAGATACCTCCTAGACTCATCTTTATTCAGTCTACCAGGATCCTACAGCCATTTAAAATTTACACATTAAAAGTAATTAATTAATTAAATAAAATTTACACATTATGGAGGGGGAAAAAGATTTAGAGGTATTTTACTAAACAAAATGTATTACTATATATCTAAAAGAAACATTATAACGAATACTCATTGCTTATTATTCTTCATAAAGATATTTAGAGACATGACTTATTATAGATCAGCAAAACTTGATTTGTTAATTGTAGCACCAAAAATGTATAAGAGCCCCACTCATTTAAAGAAAATTGAACAATTTTTATCCAAATCATTCCTCATAAATAAATATTTACTAGTAATTATTCATAAGTTTGATTTATTTATTCAATATTTTATAAGAAATATTAAATTATAACAAAACTTATCAAAATTCTAGAAAATTTTTAACTTTATGGTCTGCCTTGGCAATAATTCAGAAAGAAAAAACTACCAAATGCAGAATAAATTACTTCATTTTATTTCTTTGATGCATACAGCGTATCTTAGAAAGGGTGTATTTGAAAGCATTTTTAACTTACATATGAAAATAATTCATATATATGGCCATGTTACATATACAAATTGATATATAAATATTACATACAGAATTCAAAAAAGAAAACTAAAAATAGCTAATAAAGATATTAAATTACTAATCACTGCTAAATTCAAACATTAGAATTCCTAATTAGAGGATTATGAGTTTTTAATTTCTGAAAGCTACTAAGGTAATTCTTACAAGCAGAATACATTTCCATTTCTAGCCAAATAGAGAAGCTTTGTTCCAAATATAAGAAAGAAAAATAATTTTTACCTGTTTTCAGAGGGCACTTTGCTCTAAGAATATTATTAGTATTCCCAGACTCCCAAGATTCACAGTGATTTTTACTCCAAATACATTTTATCCCTGGACCAGCATTTTTACAAAGTTCTTCATCTCTGAAAGCCTTGCAATTTGGAGGCTTGTATACAAGTATATCATTAAGGAGTACACTAGAAAATCCTCCAAATATATACATGGACCTATTAGAGACAAAATAAGAATCTTAAAGAAACAATATTAAAAAAAAGTCTCTGTCTAATGTGTTAGTTTTAAAAATAAATTTAAATACACATTTTACATTATCTTATCTAGTTAGGAAACAATTTTTTAGAAATATATAGTAGCTGTATATACTATAATAAGATACACTTTAGACAATAAGATACACTTTCGAATTGCTATACAGAATTATAATTTTTGAATACAAAGAATTTAGAAATTAGATATAGAGTTCTTCATATAGTGTTTTACTATCCTCTTATAAAATAAAAAGACCAAGAGTAAAATTATCAAAAAGATTTTCAAAGTTTCAATTTGAAGAGCCTAGATTACTGAATTAATTAATACTACCAATGCCAAAAAATTTGACATGCCCTCAAAACAGCCTAATTTTTGTTTCTAAAAATATTATTAACACAATAAATGGAAAAGATCAGAAAATGCTTCAAGAATATCTTTTATTATTTAAAAAAAGTAAAATAAAAATCAACCAAATGCAGTTTTCAACAGAGAAACCTAGAGGTTTTATGTTTACACTCTGAATTTCATTTATTTCAGTCTCAAAAGCTAACTGATATCAGTTACACAGCTTCATTGTGATTAAGTTCTGACTACTTTTAGTATTATATTGGAGAATTTTTACATAATTAGAATAAGGTAGTAATAAAATGAACTTATGAAAAATGTCATCATGAATTACAAATTTTAAGCTAATGAATGATCTAGCATATTGTTTACTGTCACAAATCCACATTAATGAACTTTTGTTATAGAAATAGCAAAATCATAATAACTTAAAGGATGAAGGTAACTTAATGATCATCCAGTCCAAATTCCCAGTGGATATAACAGTCTTAAAGGCCAGAGAGGTTAAGAGACTTGTCAAAAGTCACACATTCAGTTATGACAGAACCAGAATGAGAATCTAATTCTTCTCACTTCCCTTGCTCTCCTCAAAAGAAATATGTGGCTAGCCTTTCTATCACTTCAGACTCATCTTTTTTAAGGAAGTCATTCATGATCTGATCTCTGGAAAAAGGAAAGAAGGTAGGATGACTTTTTAAAAGAGTATCTGAAGTTCTATCTCAGTACCTTTCCTTTGATACTCCCCTGCCCCTTAAATAAATTTAAACAAAAAGAAATGAAGGATATGGTTCATGAAGCAAAATTCATTCCACGGTATTACAGGGATATATAAAATCCAATCCATTCAGTACAAACAACAAATTTTTAAAGAATAACAAAATATGTGGGTAGTATGACTGATAAATGTGCTTCTTTTACCCATTAATGACAACTGCAGAGTGTCCAAATCTGTTGACATCTCTATGAAGGTTTGGTTTCGGTAATATTTTCCATTCATCACAAGCTAGGAAAATGAAAACAGCAAAACAAAAAATGAAATCAAAAGAACTATTTAATACAAATACTATAAAATAATCATTGGCCAAATAAAGATATAATACTTAAAACTAGGAAGCCTTTCATTAATTTTCCATGACCTACAATTTAGTATCATTACTCAACTAACATTATTCCTTAAATAAAAATAACTTCTGCCTGAAATTCTCACAAATAATTTTACATGTATGAGAATAAAGGAAATCAAAGGAAAAAAATTAGATGAACTTTACATTGGAGGATAATTTCAATGACATATTTTATTAAATAAACCAAGAATCATATAGTAAAATTCATGAATCTCAATATTGGGCAAGCCCATCAAAAAGTTAAATCACTAAATCAAATTTTACATGCATGCATGCAAAATTAAATGGAATATATAATACTCAATGAAAGAATGCCTAAAAATGGAATCATCAAAATAAAATATTTAAATCAGTTTAATGATTCGATATTTCAAAGGAATAGTTTTCATTTTATGTAAAAGAGAAGAGCTTTAATTGCAAAAAATAGAAAAAAATGAAAAAAAAAACCTAAATAATTCATGAGCTACGTAAAGACTATGGAAAGAAAAATGATTAAAGAAAACTGTTTATCATTTAAATATAGCCTCAGAATCGACACATATATTAATAGAGATTTTGAGATGTCAAATAATTCAGTATTCAGTGACTAGGAACATTCTGAGAACAGTGTTTTAGATTTTATCCTCTTAGACATGGCATATCTAAAAGCAGGCCTTGGTATTTAATACAAGCACATAGATGTAACAAGGTTTAAAGCAAATTTATTTCATTTTTTGGTAACTTAGAAGCCCTTTTGAAACAAGAAAATAATCTCAAATACAATTAGTTGTAATGAATTACTTGTTTTCTTATATAAGCAATCATGTCTATTACACTAGAAATGAAATAACAAATTTGGCTTTAATTCAATATTATTACTAGTAAAGATCAAAGGAATCACAAAAACAAAAACCATAGTTTAGAACATTAAACTGGAAGACTGAGAGCAATAAAATATATCTTGAATTATATCTCCCACAGTGTATTCTGAGGTTCACAAATCTGCCCCAAAAGGGGTATTCCTTAGTTGATATAATCTCTCTCTATAGTTCACAACGTACATGAACCTATTAATTACTCTCAAAAGAGACAGTACAAAAGCACAGAAGCCTAACTGTACTAAACCCAGTGTTTTCCCAATGTTTTATCCATAGAAGCACTTTTCACATGACACCTATTAACATTCCCAGGAGCCAAGGCTCTGAAGATCACATTTTGAGAACTACTATTATAAAGGCCTACACATAATATTCATAGTCTACCAATTTTATGCGTTAGAGTTCACTTAAGAAATGTACATTTCTTAAGTGTACATTTATATGCACGCAGTAATATAAAACTTCCAAAGTGCTTTCATCTATATAACTTAAAATAGTCTGTATAAGAATCCAGTGAGGTTGATTGAGCAGGTATCACCATATGCCAGAAATGAAAAATGAGACCTAAGAGAAGTTAAGCAATGTCCTTAAGGCCCATTAGATTACCTTTGTTTTTCTATAAATTATGTTTATGAATGCCTGATGTTATAAAAGTATATTGAATGGATTCTGAAAGATAATTCCCATTTGGAGAGAAGGGGTGACCTGTAAAAGGTACAGACTTTGACAAAGAAAGAGATGAAAATGTTAGAGATAGATAATGAGTTAGGGCAGACAGATTATAATCATTCCACCAAAACCCAACACACACACACACACACACACACACCACATGGCCACTGATTCATAAATTGTGTGTTGAATACAGTATTCCAACAACAGAATTAGAAACCTGAATGTGCGTCAAAGAAATGAAACAGAAAACAGTCAGATCAAAGAGTAGGATTTCCAGAAATTAGGACTTCCAGAAACCAGTTTATTATAAAAATCTCCAAAGAAGGATCATCTTCAAGGTCATCTCTGGGACATCTGGAATCCAGAAAAGAAAGTGACCCAACAATCTGAGCCTATCCAGGACTAAAGAATAAGTAATTTGGCCTAGCATCCAAAACAAATCAGCAGAAGGAGGCAAGAAAAGCAGATTTCCAAAATGAGAACCAGGGGAAATGCTCAGAAAACCCATCTAAGAAGTGAGTCAGGAAAAAGAGCTGAGAGAATAAAGGCCAGCAATTACTAAAAATTGGGCCTTTTGAAGATTTCTTGTAACTCTATACTCTCTTTAGGGAAAAAGAAAAATTTTTAAGCACACAGAATAGTCTAAAGAATGGTATTATAAACACCTATATACCACTACCCAGATCTGTCAAACCCAATATTTTACCACGTTTACTGTAGATTGTCTAAAGAAAGAAAATATTACAGATATGATCGAGGCTCCCTGTGTACTCCCTCTCAAATTCAACTGCTTTATGTCTTCTGTCTTTGGACACAACCACTATCCTATATTGGTTTATCAATGTTCCCATATTTATGATCTATACAGAGTATTTTTGTAGGTTATAAAACAATATAAATGGTATCAAACTATGGATTCTTCTCCACCTTGCTTATTTTGTTCAACCTATTGTTTTTTGGTTTTTTAACCATTTTTAAGTGAACAGTTCAGTGACACTAAGTACATTCGCATTGTTGTGCACCATCATCACCATCCATCTCCAGGGTTTTCTTCATCTTGCAAAACTAAAACTCTGTACCCATTAAATGATAACTACCCATTCCCTTCTCTCCCCAGCCCATGGTAACCACTATCCTACTTTTTTGTCTATAAATTTGACTATTCTAAGTACCTCAAATGAATGAATTCATACAGTATTTGTCCTTTTGTGACTGGCTTATTTCCCTAAGCATGTATTCAAAGTTCATCTGTGCTGTAGCATGTGTCAGAATTTCCTTCCTTTTTAAACCCTGAATAATTTCCATTGTATGTATGTATGACATTTTCTTGATCCATTCATCCATATGTGGATATGTAGGTTGTTGCCAGATTTTGGCTACTGTGAATAATGCTGCTAGGAACATGGGTGTACAGATATCTGTTCCTGCCCCTGATTTCAATTCTCTTGTGTGTATACCCAGAAGTAGAATTGCTGGATCATATGGTAATTATGTTTAACTTTTTGAGGAACCTCTATACTCTGTCCTATAGTGGCCACACCATTTTACATTCCCCCTAGCAGTGCACAAGGGTTCCAATTTCTCCACATCCTCGTCAACACTTGTTATTTTCTATTTCTTGATAATAGCCATCTTAATGGGTGTGAAGTGGTATCTCACTGTGGTTTTGATTTGCAATTCCCTAATAATTAGTGATGTTGGGCATCTTTTTATGTCCTTATTGGGATATTTGTATATCTTCTTTGGAGAACTATATCTTCATCAAAAAGCCTGTACATTAACTTGGTCAAATTTATTGTTTTCCACCATAATTCAAAAATAGACATGTACCACATTGTTCATTGCAGCACTATTTACAATAGCCTGGACGTGGAACCAACCTAAATGCCTGACAGATGAATGGATAAAGAAGATGTGGCACATATATACAGTGGATTATTACTCAGCCATAAAAAGAAACGAAACTGAGTTATTTGTAGCGAAGTGGATGGACCTAGAGTCTGTCACACAGAGTGAAGTAAGTCAGAAAGAGAAGAAAAGCAAATACCATATGCTAATGCATATATACAGAATCTTAAAAAAAAATGGTACTGATGAACCTAGTTGAAGGGCAGGAATAAAGAGGTAGACACAGAAAATGGACTTGAGGACATAGGGTGGAAGGGCAAAGCTGGGACAAAGTGAGAGCAGCATCTACATATATACACTACCAAATGTAAAATAGTTGGCTGCTGGGAAGCAGCATCATAGCACAGGGAAATCGGCTTGGTGCTTTGCAATGACCTAGAGGGGTGGGATAGGGAGGGTGGGAGGGAAGCTCAAGAGGAACAGGATACGGGGACATGTGTATGCACATGGCTGATTCGCTGTGCTGTGCAACAGAAACTAACACAGTATTGTGAAGCAATTATACTCCAATAAAGATCTATTTTTAAAAATGTATTGTCTTCCTTGTGATTTGTGCTTTTTATTCTTAACTCAAGATTGTAAAGAAAATCTCTAATTTTCTTCAAAGGATGTACAGTTTGGCTCTTACTATTCTGATCTTCAATCCAGTTGGAAGTTATTTTTGCATTTGTTGCATGGATCTAACTTAATTTTCCCCATATACAATATTTCCCAGATATTTCTCAGTATATTTCCGTATACCAATTGCCCAGAACCATTTTTTGAGCATTTATCCCTGACCCACTAATTTGTGTCTCATTTGACCTCTGCACTGCTATGGTTTGTTTTTATTCCACTTGTTTTTAACTAAAGATATATATGTGCAAAGTTTAAAAGCAAATAATTCCACAAGGTTCATCACAGAAAAGCCTCCTCCTCCCTATCTATGGGCTATGGAAGCCCGAAATTGAAAAGCACATAGTTGCTTCTAATACTTAAAAAACATTTTTAATTACTATTATAATATTATATAAAATTAACTGAAGAATTCATCAAATCTTTTATAGTCTTTTTTTTTTTTTTTTTTTTTGCGGTACGCGGGCCTCTCACTGTTGTGGCCTCTCCCGTTGCGGAGCACAGGCTCCGGACCTGCAGGCTCAGCAGCCATGGCTCACGGGCCCAGCTGCTCCGCAACATGTGGGATCTTCCCGGACCGGGGCACGAACCCGTGTCCCCTGCATCGGCAGGCGGACTCTCAACCACTGCGCCACCAGGGAAGCCCTATAGTCTTTTTAAATGGGTAAAGATTCCTAAAGTGGCGGCCATGACCTTTACCTAATAAAAATAACATGCTAATTGCTTATCAGTGCTATATAATATTTAACTCTCAAAACAACTCTGAGGAGTAAATATTTTTGTCACCATGTTTTAAATAAGGAAAAGAGTCTTTAGAAGTTAGGCAACTTCCTTAAAGTCATTAAATAGTAAAGTCATTAAATAGTAAAGTCAAATCAGAACCAGACCTCCTTAACTTCTTTACGTTATACTGCCTCACCACACCATCAAAATATCCTTTTTGATATAAACATTAACTTCTTGAAAATAAAAACACAATAATACAGTTTTTTTAAGTACACAAGTCCCTGCAGAAGAAAAGCATTACAGTACAGTAATAAAAAAAAATTATACAGAAGAGCAATTAACTCAGACAAATAATAATACAACCTAATTCTACTTCAAGAAGTTCTTTGCCTTTTAATATATGTGGTCGTAGGAGGTGAAGGCTTTATTACTATCTCCAGGACATAACCTTCAACTATACTAAACGTTCAAAAATAATTACACACAATATTTGTGGTAGACTTTGCTGCTGCTCAACAAATATTCCAGCTGTCATCCTTAAGGCCTAGGCAAAATGATATTCCCACACTCCTTAGAAGTTGGATGTGACAATATGACTTGTTTTAGTCAAGGAAATGCAAGCTAAAGTGATAACTGTATTTCTGGATAGAACCATTTAATTACCAATGAAAGAAAATGCAATTTAGCCTTGGTCCCTAAGTGATTAACAGTAAGCAAATCTGCCCTCTCCACCAACACTAGACATGTATCATGGGTGAAAAATAACCTTTTATTGGTGTTAAGAATAAGACCCTGACACATGGGATGGGAACATCGGAGTTGATGCCCTGAGAATCTCCCCCAATTTTGCATTCCCAAATTTTCCTGAATCTTCTGAGACTGCAGAAGTGGTCTACCCTACTCTACTGAGAGACAGTACTCTACCCTTGCTCTTAACCCAGTGCAGCAGCTTCCCTCCAGTAACACCTGTACCCTAGTTCAGAATCTGCTCACACCTCCCCTATTGGCCATTGGGTCTATAACTTGGCTCAGCATAACTCAGCCTGTTATATTCTGGGACTGCTAAGAAAAGAAAGGGACTACATCTCAAAGGATCTGTAAGACCTAGATAGCACATACTGGCAGAAGTTGGGGGGAATACACATTGGTTCTGGATTCTGAAGGGAGTTTGATCAAAAACATCAGAACTTTACATTGGATTAGGAAAAAGTTATTTATTTATTTAAAAGCACTCTCCAAGATGCAGGATTTAGGATTTATCCCCTTATAAGAACCCTGGGAGATGGTGTGAACTCACTGTTAAGATGACTCCTATACACAGCAAAGGAAACCATCAACAAAATGAAAAAGTAACCTACTACTGAATGGGAGAAATTTGTAAATCATATATCTGATATGGGGTTAATATCCAAAATATATAAAGAAATCACACAACTCAATAGCAAAAATACCCAAACAACGTGATTAAAAAACAGGTAGAGGAATTGAAGAGATATTTTTCCAAAGAAGACACAAAAATGGGCAACATGTACATGAAAAGGTACTCAGCATCCCTAATCATCAGGGAAATGAAAATCAAAACCACAATGAGATATCACCTTACACCTCATAGAATGGATATCACCAAAAAGGCAAGAGATGGCAAGTGTTAGCAAAGATGTGGAGAAAAGGGAACCTGGTTGCACTGTCAGTGGGAATGTAAATTGGTAAAGCAACTATGGAAAACAATACAGAAGTTCCTCAAAAAACTAAAAATCGAACTGCCATATGATCCACCAATCCCACTTCTGGGTATATACCCAAAGGAAATGTAAAAAGGATATCAAGGAGATATCTGCACTCCCATGTTCATTGCAGCATTATTCACAATAGCCAAGATACAGAAACAACCTAAGTGTCCAGCAATAAATGGATAATATTATTCAGTCATTTGAAAGAAGGAAATCCTGCTGTTTGTGACAACATGTATGGAGCTTGAGGGTATAATGCTAAGAGAAATAAGACAGACAGAAAAAGACAAATAATAAATGGTATCACTTACATGTGAAATCTTAAAAAAAAAAAAAAAAAGCCAAACTCATAGAAACACAGAGTAGAAAAGTGGTTTCCAGGTATGGGGGAAATAGGGAGAGGTTGAGGAAAGGGTACAAACTTTCAGCTATAAGATGAATAAGGTCTGAGGATCTAATGTAGGCTTGGTGACCACAGTTGCAAACCCAATATTGTACAACTGAAATTTGCTGAGTGGAATGTAAGTGTTTTCACCAAAAAGAAAAAAGATAAATATGTGAGGTGATGATGGATGCGCTAATTAACTAGATGTGGGAGATCCTTTCACAATGTATACTTATATCAAATCATCAGAATGTACACTTTAAATATCTTACAGTTTTATCAATTACACCTCAATACAGCTGGGAGAAAAAAAGATGACTCCTAGAAACATGGAAAAATACAGACTAAATGCCAGAATTGTCATAGCAAATACTAAAAGCAGGGGTTAAAAGTCTAGGAAAGTGGCGCTGTCACTGTTGGAAAAAGCAGCATGTGGAATATATAGAAAGCCCCTGTGAAAGAATCCCAATGCAGACCCTACACACCTGCCAAAGGCCATGCCATCTGCAGTGGAAATTTTTATACCTCCAGTCTTGTCATGTTATTGAGCCCTGGCAGAGATGGAGTGCTTCACATGTATTATTAAGTGACCATGTGCTCAGAGTTTTCTATCATGATATACTGTATAACATCAGAAAACCCACCAGGTCATTTTACCTACAGCAGGGCCAGAACGTATGTCATTTACTGAAGCCATGAAGAATGTGATGGTGAGAGGGATACTGGCATCACTGAGAAATCGGTGGCTTTCCTTCATAGACCAAAGCTGATGGTATGAAAAACTGTAACAGAACTGTGCTCAGTGATGGAGAAAATAGGAAAATAGAGGCCAGCTGGTGACACTTAACCATCAGAATCCAATCCAAGTAGAGAGCCATTACTGTAATAAGCAGCAAGATCGAAGTGTCAGTCAAGAGGACTGACCTATTGAGAATTATAGAGATGTTTAAGAGAACACAGCATCACTAGAAGCAAAACAGATGGGCAGTCAACAAGGGTACTACCTAACTTATATCATCAGAAGAAATCAAGGATAAACGATCAGAAGGCTGATGGCAGATGCTACAATAAAAAGTCATAATTCATTGCTCAATTTCTGGATTTGAGCCACTTTCTAAATCCAGAGCTGATACATTTAAAAGTCTGGGGCCCAGGAGGAAGGACCCTGTAATACCACAGCAAGTATACATGGTAATAGTGTCCCCAGTTCTTCCTCAAAGGTACCAACGGTCATTTCATTGGGTAACCCTAGCCTAGAGAAAAAAGCAACCACAAACATTGCAAGTACGGCTGGACACAAGGTCTGAGTTGACACTGACACACCATAGCCTCTCTTATAGCAGGGATAATATGGGAATGATGAAATTAATGGCATCCTGGCCAAGGTTCTTCTCAAAATGAGCCAGTGGGTCTGCAGACCTATGCAGTGGTCATGTCCTAAGTCCCTAGATTAATAATTGGAATAGACATTCTTGGCAAATGGAACCACCCCAACGTTGGGTCCTTGTCTGTTACAGTGGAAAAGATCAAGCTGAAGCCTCTGGAACTGTTACCCCCTGGATAATATAATAAGTTTTAAAATAATGTTGCATTTCAGAGGGAGTGAATGGCATAAATTAGTATTATCCTGAAGAATGTAAAGAATGCTGGATAATGGACCCCCTCAAATTGTTTAAATTACCAATCTGGCCCCTGTAAACTAAACAAGGCCTGGAAGATGACAATAGCTCACTAACAAGTAGTAGCCCAAACTGCAGGCACCATGCAAGACGTGTATCTTTGTTAGAGCAGATTAACATGGTCACTGATGTGGCAAATGTGTCCTTTGCTAACCCTACCAGAAAAGAGGACCAAAAGCTGTATGCATTCATAAGGAATAAAATAGTATACATTCACAATTTTGCCTTGGAATTATGTTAACTTTTGTCAGAACACATTTGGCCCAATTGGACATCTTGCAGAACATTTCATTTTTCCACTACATTAATGGCATCATTCTAATAGTGCCAGGTGAACAAGAAGAGTTAATGCAGTGGAGGCCTTGTTAAGACATATATGCTTCAAAGGGTGGAAGATAAAACCTACAAAGATTCAGAGACCTTCCATGTAGTAAGCTATTTAGGGGTCTAGAGGTCAAGAGCATTCTGAGACAGCTCATCTGAACTGAAACACCAACTATTACATCTTTCAACTCCCATTCCAAGGAAGAAAGCAAACATCTGATAGGTGTTTTGGGGTTCTGAAGGCTGTATATTCCATTCCTGGGAATACTGTTCAAGCCCATATACTGGAAAATATCAAAGGCTGCCGGCTCTGAGTACATGTCAGGGCAGAAAATAGCTCTGCTATAGGTCCAGGACACACTGCAAACAGCCCTGCAACTAGGGCCACATGACCCAGGAGATACTATAGTTATTGGAGGAGTCACTGTTAGAAAAAGAAGCATGTGGAATATATAGAAAGCCCCTGTGAAAGAATCCCAATGCAGACCCAACACACATGTCAAAGGCCATGCCATCTGCAGTTGAAAATTTTATACCTCTATTCCCACCACACTACTGAGCCCTGGCAGAGATGGAGTGCTGGACATGGGTTATTAGGTGACCATGTGTTCAGTTTTCTATCATGAGCTGTCTCTGTCATCAATAATCACGAGAACATAAAGTGGAAGCTGTACCCAAGATGAAGCATGAGCAAGAGCACAGTGCACAAGCAATCTGCATGAGCTGGTGGCTCAGACCCAGTGTCATCTTCCACTGCTGCCCCCGCACCCATCCCACATCTTACAGCTATGGCCGTATGAGGAATCCTTTATGCCCAGATAACAAGAAGAGGAAAATGAAAATATGTAAGCTTCGTACATGGCCACAATTCAAAAATGGTTATCACTTACAAGACAGTTTCACTCAGGGGTGGCCTGGAAGAACAGCAAAAAAGGAAAAAGCCTCCCAATTGGGCAGGCCTTTGAGAATTGTGCCTCATGAACATTGTGTGGAAAGAGAAATGGCCCAGGAGCAGTAGTTAATGACCTAGCTGGCTGATCAGGAGCCTAGAAGCAGAAATATTGAAGATCAGAGACAAGGAGGTCCTAGAGTAGAGACATGTGGATGAATATATTTGAACGAGCATGAAATGTGAAGATCTTTATGATACAAGTTAAAGGCCATCAGAGAGCATCCAACATGGAAGAGACGTTAAACAACCAGTAAACAATTGACTGAGACAGCTAAAGTCAGTCTGTATCATAGGACACCTCGGTGCCAACAAAATGAGCACATGAACTAAGTACCCATATGGCAGAGATGGAGGCCATCCAGAAATGCAATAACATGGGCTCTTTCTGAAAAAAGCTGACAGAGTTACTCTTCCACCAAATGTCCAACCCGACAGCAAGATATCAATCCTGATCCCCTGATAAGGCCATTCCCCAAGAACACAAACTGGACATTTGGTGGCAAGTTGACTACATTGGGCCCCTTCCACTCTGGATGGGCCAACATTTCATTATGACAAGAATACATATTTTGAGGATGCATTTGCTTTTTCTGCCCACATGGTCTTAACCAGCACAACTATCTTAGAAATTATGAAATGTCTGATTAACCAGCATGGGATCCCATGTAATCAGGAGACACACTTCACAGAAAAGGAGGTACAGAAATGGGCCTATGACCATGAAATCCACTGGATCCCAAACCACACAACCTGACAGAGATTTTGACACGCACAACTGAAGCACCAGGATGCAGGACACACCTGAACTAAAGCCCTTTAAATAGTGCTATGTCCCCAATAGGAAGAATATATAGGTCCAAAAACCCAGGAGTAAAAGCCACTTCTTGTGGCCTCATATTCAGTTACACAATTGGGAAATCTGTGCTCCTCATCCTGCAGAATTCAGGGTTCTGCAGGATTAGAGGTCCTATTCCCCAAAGGGAAAAATATTCTGGCAAAAGAAGTAGCAATCAACCATTTAACTGTAAGCTACAGTTGCCACTTGGGTACTTCAGGCTCCTTGTGTCAAGGGACCAGCAAGCAGGCAAAAAAGGAGTAGCATGTTGGCAGGGGTAATTGGCCCTGACCATCAAAAGGAGGGACTGCTGTTACAAATAAGGGCAGGGGAATATATTTGGTACACAGATGGTCCATTTAGTGTTTCTTGGTATCCCTTTGCCAAGTGTGATGGTAAATAGGCAAGTACAGTAACCCAGACTAGAAGGTATATGATGATCAGGAGCTCAAATACCTAAGGGGGAGGGGGTGGGTCATGCTCCCAGGTAAGACACAGAGACCAGAAGAAGTGCTAGCTGAGGGTAAGGGACATGAAAAAATAATGGATGAGGGACATGGTGAATATCCGTTGCAGCCCTGAGACCAGCTACAAAAGCCAGAGCAATAATCTAGGCTCCCACCAGGGAGAAAGGCCCACTGGAATCCTGGAGGAGCTGTTTAACAAATATATTTGAAGAAGCGGGCTGAGTGGCCCAAAGAATGAATTGTGATGAACATGGAAAGGCGCTGACTAAATACACCTTCAGGGAAGGACTTATCAGTGGACATCATTCAGCTGCCAGCCCCTGCAGAGACTGCCTTAGCTACGGAGGGTTTCCGCACCCAAGGTCCTGGGAGTGACCCTCGTACAATGACCGAACAAGACCTGTTTTATCCTAAAGAGCGACAACTCTGAGGGGCATTTCAACTCCAGAGTTGTCCTGGAGTTGGCTGAGGATGTTAAGTCTGCTGGACTTTTACTTTTCGCCCAATCCTGCTTCTTCCCCTCCCTTTTACAGGTGTTCCATCCAAGGACCTAAGAAGTACCCTGAACACTAAACTTTGTCTCAGAGTTTGCTTTTCAGAGAACTGTGACAGGATTGTTTGTTACCTCAGTCTAACATAACCTGTACTGACTGATACAATAGAGTAAGTGTGAATATTCCTCTACAGTGTCTTAAAATAGCTGGCAAATTGTTTTCAACTCACAAAATTGTTTAGGAAGAAGAGAATTTAACTTGCAAGCTTATGAAAAGCTGGTTGAGGTACGCAACTTTTGCAACTATAGGGACATTTCATGCTTGCTGATATTTGCCCACCTGCCAGGAGTTTTCAACAGAATGAGAAGAGAAAAACATAGGAGCAGTTGCAGCAAATACACTTTCCACTTATCCCTTGTAGCTTTTTCAATAATGACTAAACAGAATGTTGGGCTAGATAAATTCTTTTGCTGAAGCCTCAAAAGCAGCGGATTAAAGCGCTACAATCAACTTGATGTACCCTGCATCTGTGGAATACATGAATAGACAACGAATCATCCCAAATTGAGGAGGTGGACTTTGAGAACAAGATTTATCATTTTTTCCCCTTTTCCTCTTTTTACAACGAATCATCCCAAATTCAGGAGGTGGACTTTGAGAGGAAGATTTATGATTTTTTTCCCCTTTTCCTCTTTTTGTGAATGTGTATGTGTATGCTTCTGTGTGAGATTTTGTCTGTATAGCTTTGCTTCCACCATTTGTCCCAGGGTTCTATCCATCCATTTTTTTTTAATTTTTTAAAATAATTGTTTTTCATTTTAATAACTCTAATATATTTTATCATACTTTATTCTATTTTACTTTATCTTCTCTCTTTCTTTTTTCCTACCTTCCCTCCTTCCTCCCTCCCTTCTGTCTTTCTTCCTTTCTTCCTTTCTTCCTTTCTCCCTCCCTCCCCCCCCCTTTCTCTTTCTTTCTTTCTTCTACTGATTCTTTCTTTACACTTTTTCTCCCTTTTATTCTGAGCCAGGTGGATGAAAGGCTCTTGGTGCTGAAGCCAGGAGCCAGTGCTGTGCCTCTGAGGTGGGAGAGCCGACTTCAGAACACTGGTCCACAAGAGACCTCCCAGTTCCACATAATATCAAATGGCGAAAATCTCCCAGAGATCTCCATCTCAACACCAGCACCCAGCTTCACTCAACGACCAGCAAGCTACAGGGCTGGACACCCGATGCCAAACAACTAGCAAGACAGGAACACAACCCCACCCATTAGCAGGGAGGCTGCCTAAAATCATAATAAGGCCACAGGCACCTCAAAACACACCACCAGATGTGGACCTGTCCACCAGAAAAACAAGACCGAGCCTCATCCACCAGAACACAGGCACCAGTCCCCTCCAACAGGAAGCCTACAAAACCCACTGAAACAACCATAGCCACTGGGGACAGACACCAAAAAAAACGGGAACTACGAACCTGTAGCCAGCAAAAAAGGAGACCCCAAACACAGTAAGATAAGCAAAATGAGAAGACAGAAAAACACACAGCAGGTGAAGGAGCAACATAAAAACCCACCAGACCCAACAAATGAAGAGAAAATAGGCAGTCTACCTGAAAAAGAATTCAGAATAATGATAGTAAAGATGAGCCAAAATCTTGGAAATAGAATAGAGAAAATGCAAGAAACAGTTAACAAGGACCTAGTAGAACTAAAGATGAAACAAGCAACAATGAGCAACACAATAAATGAAATGAAAAATACTCTAGATGGGATCAATAGCAGAATAACTGAGGCAGAAAAACGGATAAGTGACCTGGGAGATAAAATAGTGGAAATAACTGCTGCAGAGCAGAATAAAGAAAAAAGAATGAAAAGAACTGAGGACATTCTCAGAGACCTCTGGGACAACATTAAACGTACCAATATTCGAATTATAGGGGTTCCAGAAAAAGAAGAGAAAAAGAAAGGGACTGAGAAAATATTTGAAGAGATTATAGTTGAAAACTTCCCTAATATGGGAAAGGAAATAGTTAATCAAGTCCAGGAGGCACAGAGAGTCCCACACAGAATAAATCCAAGGAGAAATACCGCAGGACACATATTAATCAAACTGTCAAAAATTAAACACAAAGAAAACATATTAAAAGCAGCAAGGGAAAAACAACAAATAACACACAAGGGAATCCCCATAAGGTTAACAGCTGATCTTTCAGCAGAAAATCTACAAGCCAGAAGGGAGTGGCAGGACATATATAAAGTGTTGAAGGACAAAAACCTGCAACCAAGATTACCCTACCCAGCAAGGATCTCATTCAGATTTGATGGAGAAATTAAAATCTTTACAGACAAGCAAAAGCTGAGAGACTTCAGCACCACCAAACCAGCTTTACAACAAATGCTAAAGGAACTTCTCTAGACAAGAAACACAACAGAAAGAAAATACCTACAATAACGAACCCAAAACAATTAAGGAAATGGGAATAGGAACATACATATCAATAATTACCTTAAATGTAAATAGACTAAATGCTCCCACCAGAAGACACAGATTGGCTGAATGGATACAAAAACAAGACCCATATATATGCTGTCTACAAGAGACCCACTTCAGACCTAGAGACACATACAGATTGAAAGTAAGGGGATGGAAAAAGATATTCCATGCAAATGGAAATCAAAAGAAAGCTGGAGTAGAAATTCTTATATCAGACAAAATAGACTTTAAAATAAAGACTATTAGAAGAGACAAGGAAGGACACTACATAACGATAAAGGGATCGATCCAAGAAGAAGATATAACAATTGTAAATATTTATGCACCCAACATAGGAGCACCTCAATACATAAGGCAAATACTAACAGCCATAAAAGGGGAAATCGACAGTAACACAATCATAGTAGGGGACTTTAACACCCCACTTTCACCAATGGACAGATCATCCAAAATGAAAATAAATAAGGAAACACAAGCTTTAAATGATGCATTAAACAAGATGGACTTAGTTGATATTTATAGGACATTCCATCCAAAAACAACAGAATACACATTTTTCTCAAGTGCTCATGGAACATTCTCCAGGATAGATCATATCTTGGGTCACAAATCAAGCCTTGGTAAATTTAAGAAAATTGAAATTGTATCAAGTATCTTTTCTGACCACAATGCTATGAGACTAGACATCAATTACAGGAAAAGATCTGTAAAAAATACAAACACATGGAGGCTAAACAATACACTACTCAATAATGAAGTGATCACTGAAGAAATCAAAGAGGAAATTAAAAAATACCTAGAAACAAATGACAATGGAGACACGATGACCCAAAACCTTTGGGACGCAGCAAAAGCAGTTCTAAGGGGGAAGTTTATAGGAATACAATCCCACCTTAAGAAACAGGAAACATTTCGAGTAAACAACCTGACCCTGCACCTAAAGCAATTAGAGAAAGAAGAACAAAAAACCCCCAAAGTTAGCAGAAGGAAAGAAATCAAAAGATCAGAGCAGAAATAAATGAAAAAGAAATGAAGGAAACGATAGCAAAGATCAACCAAACTAAAAGCTGGTTCTTTGAGAAGATAAACAAAATTGACAAACCATTAGCCAGACTCATCAAGAAAAGAAGGGAGAAGACTCAAATCAATAGAATTAGAAATGAAAAAGGAGAAGTAACAACTGACACTGCAGAAATACAAAACATCATGAGAGATTACTACAAGCAACTCTATGCCAATAAAATGGACAACCTGGAAGAAATGGACAAATTCTTAGAAATGCACAACCTGCCAAGACTGACTCAGGAAGAAATAGAAAATATGAACAGACCAATCACAAGCACTGAAATTGAAACTGTGACTAAAAATCTTCCATCAAACAAAGGCCCAGGACCAGATGGCTTCACAGGCGAATTCTATCAAACATTTAGAGAAGAGCTAACACCCATCCTTCTCAAACTCTTCCAAACAATATCAGAGGAAGGAACACTCCCAAACTCATTCTACGAGGCCACCATCACCTTGATATCAAAACCAGACAAGGATTTCACAAAGAAAGAAAATTACAGGCCAATATCACTGATGAACATAGATGCAAAAATCCTCCACAAAATACTAGCAAACAGAATCCAACAGCACATTAAAAGGATCATACACCATGATCAAGTGGGGTTTACCCCAGGAATGCAAGGATTCTTCAATATACGCAAATCAATCAACGTGATACACCATGTTAACAAATTGAAGGAGAAAAACCATATGATCATCTCAATAGATGCAGAGAAAGCTTCTGACAAAATTCAACACCCATTTATGTAAAAAACCCTGCAGAAAGTAGGCATAGAGGGAACTTTCCTCAACATAATAAAGGCCATATGACAAACCCACAGCCAACATTGTCCTCAATGGTGAAAAACTGAAACCATTTCCACTAAGATCAGGAACAAGACAAGGCTGCCCACTCTCACCACTCTTATTCAACATAGTTTTGGAAGTTTTAGCCACAGCAATCAGAGAAGAAAAGGAAATAAAAGGAATCAAAATTGGAAAAGAAGAAGTAAAGCTGTCACTGTTTGCAGATGACATTATACTATACATAGAGAATCCTAAAGATGCTACCGAAAAACTACTAGAGCTAATCAATGAATTTGGTAAAGTAGCAGGATACAAAATTAATGTACAGAAATCTCTGGCATTCCTGTACACTAATGATGAAAAATCTGAAAATGAAATCAAGAAAACACTCCCATTTACCATCGCAACAAAAAGAGTAAAATATCTAGGAATAAACCTACCTAAGGAGACAAAAGACCTGTATGCAGAAAATTATAAGACACTAATGAAAGAAATTAAAGATGATACAAATAGATGGAGAGATATACCATGCTCCTGGATTGGAAGAATCAATATTGTGAAAATGACTCTACTACCCAAAGCAATCTACAGATTCAATGCAATCCCTATCAAACTACCACTGGCATTTTTCAGAGAACTAGAACAAAAAACTTCTAAATTTGTTTGGAAAAACAAAAGACCCCGAATAGCCAAAGCAATCTTGAGAACGAAAAAAGGAGCTGGAGGAATCAGGCTCCCTGACTTCAGACTATACTACAAAACTACAGTAATTAAGACAGTGTGGTACTGGCATAAAAACAGAAAGGTAGATCAGTGGATCAGGATAGAAAGCCCAGAGATAAACCCACGCACATATGGCCAACTTATCTTTGATAAAGGAGGCAGGAATGTAAGTGGAGAAAGGACAGTCTCTTCAATAAGTGGTGTTGGGAAAACTGGACAGGGACATGTAGAAGTTTGAGATTAGATCATTCCCTAACACCATACACAAAAATAAACTCAAAATGGATTAAAGACTTAAATGTAAGGCCAGAAACTATCAAACTCTTAGAGGAAAACATAGGTAGAACACTCTATGACATAAATCACAGCAAGATCCTTTTGGACCCACCTCCTAGAGAAATGGAAATAAAGACAAAGATAAACAAATGGAACCTAATGAAACTTCAAAGCTTTTGCACAGCAAAGGAAGCCATAAAGAAGACCAAAAGACAACCCTCAGAGTGGGAGAAAATATTTGCAAATGAAGCAACTGACAAAGGATTAATCTCCAAAATTTATAAACAGCTCATGCAGCTCAATAGCAAAAAAACAAACAACCCAATCCAAAAATGGGCAGAAGACTTAAATAGGCATTTCTCCAAAGAAGATATACAGACTGCCAACAAACACATGAAAGAATGCTCAACATCATTAATCATTAGAGAAATGCAAATCAAAACTACAATGAGATATCATCTCACACCAGTCAGAATGGCCATCATCAAGAAATCTAGAAACAATAAATGCTGGAGAGGGTGTGGAGAAAAGGGAACCCTCTTGCACTGCTGGTGGGAATGTGAATTGGTACAGCCACTATGGAGAACAGTATGGAGGTTCTTTAAAAAACTAAAAATAGAACTACCATATGATCCAGCAATACCACTACTAGGCATATACCCTGAGAAAACCATAATTCAAAAAGAGACATGTACCAAAATGTTCATTGCAGCTCTATTCACAATAGCCCGGAGCTGGAAACAACCTAAGTGTCCATCATCGGATGAATGGATAAAGAAGATGTGGCACATATATACAATGCAATATTACTCAGCCATAAAAAGAAACGAAACTGAGCTATTTGTAATGAGGTGGATAGACCTAGAGTCTGTCATACAGAGTGAAGTAAGTCAGAAAGAGAAAGACAAATACCGTATGCTAACACATATATACGGAATTTAAAAAAAAAATGTCATAAAGAACCTAGGGGTAAAACGGGAATAAAGACACAGACCTACTTGAGAATGGACTTGAGGATATGGGGAGGGGGAAGGGTAAGTTGTGACAAAGCAAAAGAGAGGCATGGACATATATACACTACCAAACGTAAGGTAGATAGCTAGTGGGAAGCAGCCGCAGAGCACAGGGAGATGAGCTCGGTGCTTTGTGACCGCCTGGAGGGGTGGGATAGGGAGGGTGGGAGGGAGGGAGGGAGACGCAAGAGGGAAGGGATATGGGAACAGATGTATATGTATAACTGATTCACTTTGCTATAAAGCAGAAACTAATAAAAAACAAATAAATAATTTAAAAAAAAAATCTGTTGCTGAGTTTTCAAATTCTTGATCAGGATTCTCTGTAAAACACAGGTTAGTTTTCCTGTAAAATGTAGAAGGTATCAAATGCCTTAAAGCTCAGTATTAAATTAATATAATTTGTTTACACATAACCTCTTTCCATTCTTACAATATAAAGTCTCTTACATTATTAATGTGTGACTGCAATCTATAATCATATTTTTTGCCAAGAAAAAAATATATTTCCAGAACATTCATGTCATTATCACTTCAAAAACAGTTCAAGTCTAGACAAACTAAAGCAAATTCCAAAGTTACTGACATCATGAAAACTGACAGAAATACCATCCCATACCGACAAAAAAGCCACACAGCAATAAAGACCAAAGTAAAATATACTCTCTAGAATATAGACTTTTAAAAAAATCTGTACTACAAGGCACTAAATATTTATTTTAAAACCTTATACACTCAATAAACATAAGATCAAGAAATTAGAGTTACTATTCTCTCAAACACAAATCTCAGCAATCAGAATACTGTGCTGTTAGAACTATTCACATATGAGAGAACATGATTACATTAAAAACATATGCTGAAATTTAGAGACAGGTTTATTTTATCAATTATGCATAAAATAGTACAGGTGAAAAATGCACATTCACTGGCTAATTTTTCTGCAAATACTCATATTCTTCCATGAAAATATGCATCTATAATACTTTAAAGACACATTTTAAAAATTCTTTTAATATTCCATTTGAAACACCAGTTCATAACTCAGTCTTAATAGCATATTTGAAAGACATTAAAAAGAGCACATATGTTGTAGGTATAAGACTCAAAACTAGATGAATACAAAGAAAAACTTTTATTAACCATTTGGATACTTATGTAATAGAAAGCCAAATTTCTGGATGTTGCCAAAAATCTTTTTCCACCTACCCCTGAAATGCTGATGTTTCACTGGGTCCCCCTCCCCCACGTAAAAATTTATCTTACTATTCTAAAAGGTGCACACTTTTGCTACCCACAGTTTCATACCCACAGTTTCTCTCAGCATTTTGTCCTCTGGCATTCGATCCATAAATATTTATTTAGCTTCTTACCCTCTGCCAGGCAAAGTGGGCATCACTATTTGACAATCAATCTTAAATGAAATGATTTTATCATGTTTTAACATACAGTGTTATTTCCTGTTGGCTTCAATAAATAGTCTTGAGGTAGTAAATTATATTTATAGATTCCCTGATAATGAATCATACTTGAAATCCTAGAATAATTCCTACTTGGTCATAGTTTATTATAATTTTGAAACTGTTGAATTCTATTTGCTAATATTTTATTTTAGATGTTTGATTGTATATTCATGACTGTTTTCCCTGCCTTCTTCCCCAAAGGTTTTGTTGAGACATTTAAACACTTTTCTTTCAGTGTATATTCTATTTCAAGAATCTTTATTTAGCAATTTTTGTATTCAAAACAATCTCTCAAAATGCTTATAGATATACTGAGAGAGATTCATTGTTCATTACTCTTCTTGATTCTCTACCTTGAGGTCACTGATTAAATATACTGATAAAACTAATTTTCTTGAGTGTCATGCTACATTAACAAATATTATATGCCTTTCTTCCCAATTAAAGATCTTTCAAATTTTTTTCCTGTTAAATCAGGAAAACATCAATATATAGTACAGTGGTAGAATCAAAAGAACTTTGAACTTAGACTTGGGTTCAAATTCTGAATACACCATCCTACAACCTATGCAAGTTTGGGTTTAACCATGCTAAATCACAGTTTCTTCCTGTATGAATGAGTATAATAGTACACGCTACACAGATGTTATGAGAATTACATCATAAAGCATATGTAAAGTGCAAAACATTACAGGAAGCTTTCGGCGAATATTAGTTTTCCCTTTTCACAAAACGCAAGGTCACTTTTTCCCTTACTCACTGGCCTCTTTTTTAAAGAGAAGAAACTACTATTTCTTCTACACAATAGTTTATTATAGAAAGAAAAAGAGAACCTTGAGCAAAGGATACAGTAAAGCTTAAAACAGTCAACAGTTGGCTAAATTCATTGAAAAAAGGGTATGATGATTTTAAGAGTTTTTCTTACAGACAAAGAAACAAATGGGTTCTTTCAGGTGGCAGGGCAAGGGGTGCTGCTTTTGTCAAGGAAGAGCCCTAAGGAGTTAACAGAGTGCAGAGAGAAGTACTGATAAACAAAGAGAGGGACACATAAAATAACCTCCAGAAAATAAAAATAATTATAAACATGAAGAGCGAGCAAGTTTGAATTTTTAGTTTTGCTGGATTGTTCCAAAAAATTAAATAATTAGATGTTTTAATTTGAATATGATTTTTTAATGAAATTATGTGCCTTACAAAATTGTATCCATTATACTGTGTGTGTGTGTAGACACACACACACACACGTATCACTCTACAGGGTTGTACAAAAACATGTATACTATGTTTCATAAACTACTTAAGTGATTTTTAAGGGTATACTGAACTACAACTCCACTGTGTTTAAAATGATTATTATACATTACCAATTAAAATAGTATTACTTCTGCAAATATGGAATTAAGTACTTTTTTTTTTTACTGAGTTTGCTTTTAAATAATTGCCTACCAAGAAGTTAATGTCATAAGTAAAACTGTCATATGCAGGAAATTTGTTTTTTAAATTCTATTATAATATTATTTTGACTTGATTTGATTTGAAGTTTAGGTGTTTTGCTTTCTGCAAGATATATTTCTGATATAAATCTGACTCCCTATCCTATTCTGAAATAATCTAACTCAACAGATTACATTATCATGACTCTACTATATATATATATATATTTTTTTTTTTTTTGCGGTACGTGGGCCTCTCACTGTTGTGGCCTCTCACGTTGCGGAGCACAGGCTCCGGATGCGCAGGCTCAGCGGCCATGGCTCACGGGCCCAGCCGCTCCACGGCATGAGGGATCTTCCCGGACCGGGGCACGAACCCATGTCCCCTGCATCGGCAGGCAGACTCTCAACCACTGCACCACCAGGGAAGCCCTCTACTATATTTTTGAGGAAAAAAAAATTATGATCAGTGTATCTCAGAGTTATCTTTCATCTTGTACATTCTCTTACTCTTAGGTAAATTTTCTTATTGAAGAAGAATAACTACCATTTGTAATCAAAAGTATCATAACTATAGGTTAGGCCTACTGAAAATTCTATAATAGCTATTAATTTGATGATTCTGAAATACTGCCTCAAGATTCAATTCAATTTTAAGGTATGTTTCAATTCAGGAAAATCTCTCATTTGTAAATGTTGATATCTTCAGTCAAACCACCAAAAAGATGGGTGGTTTACTAAAGAGATGTGAAAAATATACAGACTACTTGATTCCTTTTTTCCCACTGACCCTAGAAAACTAACTTTTATGATACTACTTTCCACAGTCAAATAGTTTAAAAGTATAAATAGGTCTAATAACCTGAGATCAACTCAGTGAGACATGCTTTTCCACTGCATCTTTAGTCTCATTATGTACTAGAAGGCTATCTTTACCAGAAAGATCACTTTAATCTTGAATCAGATGCAATAATGACACCACTAGCAATAACAAAATATATATTAATAAAATTTTCAGGTTTGAAATGTCTTCAAGCTAGCTTTACAAACTAGAACATTAAGTAATGTATCATTGTATACGTTACAGTCCATCCAGTCTTATTCACTAGTCCTGGCTCTATTATCAGTTGCACTTGAGTCACTTTCTAAAAATATAAATACCCAGTGCCTAATCTAAGAGGATCAGATTACAGAGGTCTGATTTTTCTCCCTTCAACCTTCAAAGGGAATGCCAAGGTCCAGCCATGTTTGAAAATCACCATTATATGCCTTCTACATCCATCATGTATAGTATAATGAGAACTGGGAAGGCAAGGTTATGTCCTCAAAGATTAATGATATTGGCTATATAAAATTTACTATGGCAGTAGGGTTGAAATAGTACATTTTAGAGCAATGAAAAGTTAGTATTAGCATACATATTTTTATTGTTTAAACATCATAGAACACAATCAGCTAAATCTTCAGATGCATTCCAGTTAAATATGCCATAAAAGTCCCAGTGTACTGTACAAAAGAGAAAACCTAGCAACACAACTTTTTTTACCCCAAGTGGATCTATTTTCAGGTTGGTTCATATACAATGGTTATATTTTATTTCCACAAAAATATACTTCATAAGGAAAGCAATTATTTTGGAAGACATTTTCTGAAATAAGAAAAATAATTTTCCCAGGAAAATATTTCAGCATTTGATGCTACAAACCCAGGAGAACAAATACAGATTGGGGGAGGGGCGGCTTTATTGGGAACTGCATAGAAACAATCAAATAAGGTAAAACAAAACACCTTTATCCTGTATTGATTGTATTGCTTTATGTTTTTGTTGTTAGTTGTTAACACAGGGAAAACAAAATCCCATGTTAAAATACAACATTGTTTAAACTATGTTATTCTTCCTCCCATTTGAACAATCTGTTTGAAAAATGAAACTGATATTTGCTTCTATCGTTCCACAGCATTAAGAAACCTTACTAAACATAAAGTGTCTGGTAATTTGTTGGGAAAATGAAGAGCATACAGTAGACCCGACTAAACAGCACAGTGTAGTCAAGAGGAAAGACTACCACTTTAGGGGTTAAAAAATGCTTGATCTACCACCGGCAGGGCTTTGGGCAAATTCCTTTTACTCTTGTGCTTAATAATCTGAAAATGAGTTTATTAACACCTTGTTACAAGGTTATTAGAGAGGTTACAGACAGTGTAAATAAAGCTCTTAGTAAAGTACCTAGCTCTTAGAAGACACTTAATAAAGAGTAGCAATTAGAATAATGATAATCTGAGAGCTCACCCCCCCCCCCTCTCTCTGAAAAACTAACAACTCTAATGTTTTTCACCTTGGTAAACTTTTTGGTTGCATAAAACCTAAAATATGGTAATCTTGAACAACATGGAAAAAATAAAAATAAATTCCCAATATGTCAGCTACAAAATAGCTCAACATTAATTTCCTCGTTAAAATACAGAAATTGGGTGGAAGCTCCTTGAAGAATCTTTTTCAAAAGTTCAAAATCTCACTTCATGGATTTTTAACAATTACAACAAAATTCTACACTTTTCCTAGGATTTTTATTCCTAGAAGAAAAACAAAATGTTCATCCACCTCCAGAGAAATAAGCATACTGTCTCATCACCATAGCAAAATAATATGTTGACAGTGCCAACCTGGCAATGAAAGATCATAATAAGCCAGCCTAGATTCAATACTTCATTTAACCGATTTTCTGGATCTCAGGCACTGATTTAAAAGCCTTCTGAAAGCCAAGATAATCCCATTTTCATCATGAATCGTAACTTCAAATTATTATTTCAAAAGGTAAATATTTAATTATTTAGGGTCTAAAAATCCTGAAGACAGTGGATTCTTTTCAATGATTACTCACAGACAGATAGTCATAGAATTTAAAAAGCATGCCTAACTTTATTACTAGGAATTTCCTTCCAAACAAGCTTACAATAGTTTAGGGATCAAAGTGCTTATTAATAGTCATAATTTTCTTTATATGCTGCCACTTGAAATAATTTTCCGAAGTAGACTATGTGCCTTTATGATGTTCAAAAGTGAAAGGATACGTCTTACATCTATTAACTGTGTTATTCTTTGGTCTCTTTTATTTTTATTTATCAAAATGTTTCTTAATAGCTTAAAATTGGTTTATTATTGTACTTTACACAATAAAAGGTACTCTTAAGTACTGCTAAAGATTTAAAATATCAGCTATGTTTTATCTATAACATGATATATAGAGAAGAAATTTTTTCACTACAATGGTCAACCAAGTAGCTAAATTTAGTACTCAAAAAATATATTCATTTACTATTCAGAAATTGATAGGACTATAGATAGCGTAATTAAAATTGAGTTGTATAGATGCACTGCATTTCTAGGTTCCCTGGTAAAGATTCTTCTTTAGTTACTTCCATTCTTAGATATGTTCTGGGTTTCCGTTTTGTCCCCAAATATTATTTATTTAGCTTTTCTATCTCTACATTCCTTTCTCTAATTCTATCAGTTTCCTCTATGGAGTAAGTATATCTGATGAGTTTAATTTAAATGCATCTTTGCTCATTCCCACTAAATCTAAAATACTTGCATTCTTACTCTTTGTAATGTAAACTTGCTAGTGCTCCATATATCCATTATCAAAACTAATATGGTAATTGTCAAACAAAATAGACTGATAAAGTGTTCATGTAGGTATACAATACATAAAAGCCTTCATAAAGACATTCAAACCCAGATTTCTCAATTACCCTGCCTCCACCACTGACTCACCTCAGTTCATCTCTTCTGCCCTATACTACTACTATGCTGAAACTGGAGAGAATTCCATTCATAATCTGTCACTGAATTTCTCTCTCTAAAATGACATACACACATGCTATCAAGTAATGTATTTGAGAATCTCTACATGAAAAAGTTCTGGTATTTCCTACTTTGTACAGTCCTAACAGATACATACCTATGTCATATGCCAGGAAATCGGCAGAAAAACATTTTGCACCGTTACTCAAGGAAGTGTCATTATGGGTATTTCCTCCAAAAATAAGCATAGCTCCATTGATAAGAACAGCTGAATGAAGGTATCTGGCAAACCCACTTTCTTTCAAAATAGTCCTACAGGATAAAATTTAAAAATGTATTACAAAGGATAAAAAGATCTCCCTGATTTTATATATATTACAGAAAGGATCTAATTTGCATATAGAATTTTCCTTGGAATTGTGAAAAAACATGCTTGATTATTTTCAACAACTTATAAATGGCCTCTAAACTTCAATATTTTTAAAAAATATTCTGAGATTCACAGTACCTTAAAATGCTTTCAGGAAATACAATATTAAACATAATTGTTAATGATTTTATAATAATTTATATTTTGAAATTTTGTTTTCATTTATAAAAGTAGGAAACAAGTCTCCTTTAAACTAGAGGACCAAATTATCATCAGTTTTAAATACCAAAGTAAATATAAAGTTAAATATAATAAATTTACTCTGAACAATACTCAGTTAAAACTACATGGCTCATATGGATCTCATAATATGCTTTCTAACTTTTTAAATATGATATAACATACATGAAAGTGCACACATCATAAGTCTAACACTCAATGAATTTTCACAAGATGAACACAGCTAAGTAACCAGTACTAAGATCAAAAAATAAAAATTACCACTATTCTGAGTCTAACAGCAAATATTTCTATTGCTGCCTTTGTACTTTACAAAATGGAATCACATAGTTTTTATTAATTTGTATGTATGTCCTGTTGCTTAAGATTATTTTTGAGATATACCCATATTGTGTATAATTGAAAATCACATTGTGTTTTTGAGAAACATTCAAATTAAATTAAATGTTCTTTTAATTAAAGTGTAATTATGAGAGAAATACTACAAATATATGCTCACAATTATAGTTTACCTGAATTCACTGATATATATATAATAAAGGTTCATGACAATATGAATCAATACTTTATAAATACTCTATAAATAAATCCCTGGTACAAAGAATCAACATGTAAACATAGTATGTATAGTATAGTTAGTAAGGTATATACAGTATCTCAAAAGCTATAGATTATAATACCAATTAATGCTTAAAGAATATGGAACTCACTTCCAGAATGTCAATATAAGGAGTTCCATAAACAATCTCCCCAGGGAAAGAACTATAATTGGTAAAAATTTTTTAAAAAAAGAAAAAAACAATTTGGATCTCAAAAATGTTGCCAAGAGCAACAACAAATAAAGAAATATTTGCTCAAGAATATCTACTAAATTTCATTAAGAACAGCAACAGTCCACAATATTTGACTCATTACCAACTCCCATTCTTCCCATCACCGCCACCTCCCCACACATACACAACCAGTTAGGCAAGACTGTTCAACCACAGGCTGGTAAAGTCAAGAAGAGTATGCTCCTTCATCCCTCAGCTCCTAGTCCAGGCCATTAAAATACAACCAGCAGCAACAGACTGCCAATACTTCTCACGCCCCCTAACTCTTAGTGGCAGAAGTTCTATTCAAGAAGAAAGCATTCGAGTTCCGAGTCCTCATTCTCTACCTAGCCACCACCCACAGGGTGGAAGCTATACACCAAGCCTTAGAGATTAAGAACAAGAGGGCCAGAAAGTCTTCACCCTTAATTCATAGGGCAGCAGTTCCAAGATAGAAGAGGCAAGCTGAGAAGAGCAAAGGCTACCATACCCATCCAGTTCTCTGCACATAACACAGTGGTGTCAATGAAAGAACAGTCTATAGAACCCCACCTATATTCCCAAAGCAGTGGCATAGAGGTTTTCTCCCACAGGGAGAGACAGCCTAAGAAAAGGAGAGGCAGCCTAAGAAAAGGAGAGCCCCAAAGGTCTCAAGGAACTTGACTTTATTTGGTACAAGGTGGCAAACTTCAAGCCTTAAGGGCACTCAAAAACAATGGAAGCAGTGGCTGTAAGCAATGAAGAGATAGCTACATGAGAACAATAAGCTAAAACACAGACAAGCTAGAAGTTTATCAGAGAGAACCAGGGGAAAAGACAGCTAATAAGAGCCTTACTGGGGTCAGAACCTCAAAGACTGGCCTCAGAGACTACCCCTGAAAAAGGTATGAAATGGAATTCAGACTGTGGAGCAATTTATGCCCCCAGAGCATTGTTGAAAATAATAGAACTATCAGTTGGCAATTAGTGGAGGCTACCAGGTGAGTGTGATACAAACAGAGGCAGAAAGCTTAACCAAGAGCTCAGAGGAAAAAGTCAAAGAGCTCTGCTAAAATTACTATCATCCCAGGGTGACTGTGTGCATACCCAAGCTGTACCATCTGAGGAGGAACATCAGAGGATGCATTTGGAAGAAGAAACAGACTTCTCTAGAAGAGTTCAGCCAAGTTACTAAACAAATAAAATTACAACAGCCCCAGAGAGGAAGGAAAAGTCAGGATCCAGAGTTGCTACAATATATTATCTAAAATGTCTGGTTTTCAGGGAAAATTATGGCATGCAATGAAATAAGAAAGTGTGACCCATACACAGGAATAAAAGCAAGCAACAAAACTACCTTTAAGAGAACCCAGATGTCAGATGAACAGCTATTATAAATATAGTCAAAGACTTAAAGAATACAATGTTTAAAGAAGGAAAATATGACAACACCTTATCAAACATAAAACATTAACAAAGAGAAACAACAAAAAAAGGAAAATTTGGAGTTGAAAAGTGTAATATTGAAATTTTAAAATTTAGTAGAGAAGCTCAACAGTATATTTCAGCAAGCAGCAAGAAAAAAAATCAGTGAACTAGTAGATAAATCAATAGAGATCCTGCAATTCATAAAACAGAGAGGAAAATGAACAGAGTCTACGAGAAATGTAGAACACCATTAACAGCAACAACATACATTTACTGGGAATACTAGGGCAGAGGAGGAAGAGGTAAAAAACTTTTCAAGAAATAATGGCTGACAACTTCCTAAATTTGATGAAAAACAGTAGCATACACATCCAAGAAGCTCAACAAACTTCAAGTAGGAAAAAATACAGAAAGAGCCACACTCAGACATAAAATAGTAAAAATATTGAAGGCCAAGGGTAAAATCTTTAAAGCAGCAGGAGAAAGAAGGTTCTTCCCATACAAGAGAACCCCAACAAGATAAACAGCTGACTTCTCATTAGAAACAATAAAGGCCAAAAGGCAATGGGATGGCATACGAAAAGTGTTGAATTTTTTAAAAAGTCAGAACACGAGGATACAGGGAGAGACATCAGCAAGACGTAGGAATAAGTTTCCTACTGTGAATAAAAAATATTGCCTGCCATATGGTAAACAAATGAAGTTGCAGCCATTGAGCCATCACACTGCAACCATGACAGTGAGCCCTGAGAGAACTCAGAATGGAAACAGAATGCCCTCCACTGCAGCCACCCAGGACAGTGCACCCTGAGGAGGCTCAGGATGAGAGGCACACGATACTGGCCCCAGATAGCAGAGGTGCATATCAAAGGAATGATCTCAATGAGCTAGACTTTGCATCTTTCCATACACAGAAAAGCGCTAAATTCCTTAACTTGAGATATCTGGTTTTCTTTAACTAACAGCAATCTTTTGATGTTCTGACTACCTGGTCTTTGTTGCAAAAACTGCTATATACCTGGCTCCCGCTTGCCTCTTTGGAGCAGTCTCTCAAAGTTATCCGAGATGCTATGTCACAGGCTTAAGTCCTCAGATTTGTCCACCGAATAAAACATAACTCTCAACTTTTATGTTGTGCATTTTTTTTTCAGTCAACACTGCCTTCATCCTCCCACAGAAGCACTGATTTTGTCAACTACTCAGAGACAGGAGTACCTCTGTAGGTGCCCAGCAGTCCAGCAGAGAAGTCCTAGCACCACTTGGAGCAAAAATTCCAAGAACAGGACTGAAGAGGGTAAGAAGAACAATTTCACTTTTCCACATCACCCCCACCCCCAAGGCAACAGCTCACTGCCAAGAGAAACTCATTCAATCTGCTTTTTCTCCCATGGGGGAAAGTGAGAACCTAGTAAGTGCCTAGCTTCCATGGCCAAGCAGGATGATGCCCAAGAAGCCTACTTCTTTCTCACCCTTTCCAAAACAATGACAGGATGGGCAGGGGGGGAAAAGGGGGCTCACAGCAACCAGGGTATAAAGGCCAACAGGGCTAAGGTTTCTACTAACTACCTCATGAACTCTACCGAGAGGCCCACCCATAAACTTCATAGAGTGTATTACCTGTAGATTCACCTCAACTAGCACACCCATGCTCCCAACAATCCATAAATCCCTCCCCCACATAGCCCGCACCCCATACACACCCCTGCAGACAGCACACTTTAGCTTCTGCAGGTCATGAATAAGCACACACATATAATCGGCTCAACTCTGTTGCCATGGAAGAGTGTGCATAACCTTGAACACTTCAGGCACTGCCCTGGGGAAAATAAATAAGTCGCTCTCAGTATCAGGCCTGGCTTTTTGTGATGGAGAAAATTCAACCTCCAAAATATATTAAAAACTCATATAACTCAATAGAAAAAAAGAACAATTTAATTTTAAAATGGGCAGAGGATCTGAACAGACATTTTTCCAAAGAAGACAGAGGACCAACAGGTACATGAAAAAGTGCTCAACAAGGAAATGCAAATCAAAACCACAATGAGGTATCACCTCACACGCATACACACAGCTGTTGGAATGGCTATTATCAAAAACACAGGAAATAAGTATTGGTGAGGATGTGGAGAAAAGGGAACACTTGTGCACTGTTCATGGGAATATAAACTGGTACAACCACTGTGGAAAACAGCACGGAGGTTCCTCAAAAACCAACTGAGAATTACAATTACAAATTACAAATCTAATTACAAATTTAGAACTACCAAATTATCCAGCAATTCCACTTATGAGTATTTATCCAAAGGAAACAAAATAGCTATCTCAAAAAGATATCTGCACCCCATATTTATTGCAGCATTATTTACAATAACTAAGACATGGAAACAACCAAGTGTCCATCAACGGATGAATGGATTAAGATATATATACAAAGGGGAATATTATTCAGCCATTTAAAAAAAAAAGGAAATCCTGCCATTTGCAACAACATAGATGGACCTTGAGGGCATTACACTAAGTGAAATAAGTCAGACAGAGAAAGGCAAATACTGTATGACCTCACAAATATGCAAAATCTAAAAATGTTTTTAAATGAACTTATAGATACAGAGAATAGATTGGTGGCCACCAAAGTCAGGTGGTAGAAGGTGGGTAAAATGAGTAAATGTGGTAAAAAGGCACAAACTTCCAGTTTTAAGACAAGAAAGTCCTGGGAATGTAATATACAGCACAGTGATTATAGTTAACAATACGGTATTATGTTTGAAAGTTGTTAAGGACTTAAAAGTTCTCATTACAAGAAAGAAATAATTCATAACTACGTATGTGATGGATGTTAACTAAACTGTTGTAATCATTTTACAATATATACATATAACAATTCATTATGTTGTACATCTAAAACAAATACAATGTTTTATGTCAGTTATATTTCAATTTAAAATAATTAATTAGGGCTTCCCTGGTGGCGCAGTGGTTGGAAGTCCGCCTGCCGATGCAGGGGACATGGGTTCGTGCCCCGGTCCGGGAAGATTCCACATGCCGCAGAGCGGCTGGGCCCGTGAGCCATGGCCACTGAGCCTGCGCGTCCGGAGCCTGTGCTCCGCAACGGGAGAGGCCACAACAGTGAGAGGCCCGTGTACCAAAAAAAAATAATAAATAAATAAATAAAATAAAATAATTAATTAATTTAATTTTAAAAAGATAAGTGTTTGCAAGAATGTGAAGAAAAGGGACCTACTAGAGAATGGACTTGAGGATATGGGGAGGGGAAGGGTAAGCTGTGACAAAGCGAGAGAGAGGCATGGACATATATACACTACCAAACGTAAGGTAGAGAGCTAGTGGGAAGCAGCCGCATAGCACAGGGAGATCAGCTCGGTGCTTTGTGACCGCCTGGAGGGGTGGGATAGGGAGGGTGGGAGGGAGACGCAAAAGGGAGGGGATATGGGAACACATATATATGTATAACTGATTAAATTTGTTTAAAAAAAAAGTAAAAAAAAAAAAAAGAAAAGGGAACCCTTCTACACTATTGGTGGGAATGGAAATTGGTATGGTCAACTTGGAAAACAGTATGAACATTCCTGAAAAAATTAAAAATTGAACTACCAAGAACTATAATATGATCCAGCAATCCCACTTCTGCATATATACCCAATAGATGCAGCTAAAGCCTAAAAAAAATCCAACATCCTTTCATGATAAAAAGCACCCAACAAAATATAGAAGGTAACTTCCTCAATCTGGTATGGCTGAATGGTGCACCACCACAAAAGATGGATCCATGTCCTAATCTCCAGAACCTGTGGATGTTACCTTATTTGGAAAAAGAGTCTTTTCAGATGTAATTAAATTAAGGATCTTGAGATAAGGAACTCATCTTGGATTATTCAGTGGACCTAATCCAATGACAAGTGTCCTTATAGGAGACACACAGAAAAGAGGAGAAGGTAATGTATCTGTGGAGGCAACTGGAGTGATTCAGTCACAACTCCAGGAATACTGACAGCCAAAGCTGGAAGAGGCAAGGAAAGGAATTACCCCTAGCATTTCTGGAGGGGGCACGGCCATGGTCACACTTGAATTTTGGATTTCTGGCCTCCAGACCTGTGAGAGAATATCTTTCCATTGTTTTAAGCTACACAGTTTGTGGTAATTTGTTACAGCAGCCATAGAAACCTAATACAAAGGATATCTACAAAAAAGAAAAAAAAAAGAGCTAACATGATACTTAATGGTAAAAGATTAAATGTTCCCCCTCTAAGATCAGAAATAAGACAAGGATTTTTGCTCTTGTCACTTTTATTCAACTTTGTATTAAAGATTATAAGAAGGAAAATGGGCAAGACCATAAAATTAAATGCATCTAAATTGGAAAGGAAGAAGTAAAACTCTCATTATTTGCAGATGACATGATCTTATACATAGAAATTCAAAGAAATCCACAAAAAACTGCTAGAACTAATAAATGAGTTTAGCAAGTTTGGAGGTTAAAATAAAATAAAAATAAATTGTATTTCTAAAACCAGAAGTGAAAAATCCCAAGATAAAAATAATAAAACAATTCAATTTACATTAGTATCAAAAAGAAAAAGTATTTAAAAATAAATTTAATGAAACAAGTGTAAAATTTAAACCATGAAAACTAGAAAATATTGAAGAGAGAAATTAAAGATAGCCTAAAAAAAAGAATAGATATCCCATTTACATGGATTGGAAAACAAAATATTGTTAAGATGACCATACTCCAAATTGATCTACAGATTCAACTCACTCTCTATAAAATCCCAGCTGGATATTTCTCTCATTGACAAACTAATCCTGTGATTTATGTGGAAATTCAAGGGCCCAGAATAGCCAACTCAAAGAAAGGAAAGAATACTCTTTTCAACAAATGGTGCTGAGGCAACTGGATATCTAGGTACAAAAGAGAGAAACTGAACCCTTCCCTTACAATATATGCAAAAATTAACTAAAAATTGATAAAAGGCCTAAATTTAAGAGTTACAAGTGATAAAACTCTTAGAAGAAACTACAGAAGTAAATACTCCTTGCCTTGGGTTAAGCAATGGATGCTTAGATATGACACCAAAAGCATAAGTGACAAAATATATAACAGATAAAATGGTCTTAAAAATTAAACATAGCTGAGCTTCAAAGGACACTAAAAATAAAGTGAAAAACAACATACAGAATGGGAGAAAATATTTGCGAATCACATATCTGATAAAGGATTTATATCTAGAATATATAAAGTACTCTCTCAACTCAAGGGATAATAACTCTAGAAATAGAAGGACATTTCCTTACCTTGATAAAAAAAAATTATCAAAAAAATTAGAGGCTGAATCAAGATGGCAGTGTGGGAAGACATGGAGTTAGCATCTCCCCACAACTAGGGCGCCTGCTGGCTGCTAATGGGGAACTCTGACACCCAAGGATAAGGGAGGAACCCCAAAGTGAACCAGTAGGACGTAGGGGGACTGAGAGGGGAGAAGTGGAGCCCACAGAGGATCAGTGCCCCTGAGGCTGGGGAGATCAGGAGAGGCAGGTGGGAGGGACTCTCTGGGAAGAGCAGGAGAGGAGCAAAGGGCGACTGCTCCACCCACTCAGGGCTAGGGAGCCTGCTGAGCTCCCAGGCCGATCCCCTGCCCTCCAAACTCCCCTCCAGGCTGCATGGGTCCTTGGGGGCATAGGAGGGAGGCCAGGGAGATCAGGAGAGGCAGGTGGGAGGGGCCCTTCCAGACTAGAGGAGCAGGAGAGGAGAGGAGGGTGTTTGCCATGCCTATTCAAGCACAGGAAGAATGCTGGGCTCCCAGGTGAGGTCCCTGCCCTCTGAGACCAGGGGTGGGGGGCACGCCTCAGCCCCTTCTGTTCCTTGAGCCTAAGTCCCATGCCCCACAGCCCCTAGGGCCTTTTGCAGCCCTGTGGGCCCTGAGCATTGGCCCCGCCCACCACCCAAACCTACCTTTGCTTAGGCTCCAACCTCCACAGCCAAGGCCTTCCCCCACACCCTTTTTTCTTTCCTCCCCTTGTCTTTTGTACTATTATGGTACTGTTGTACCTTCCAGTTGTTGATTCATCTATATTTTTATTTTTATATTCTTCCTAACATATCTCTTAGTTTCCTAGTCTAATTTTATTTTTTACTTTGTTTTCGTTCTTGGGTTGTTGTTTTTTTGCCGCCAAAGGCGGCTTGCAGGATCTTGGTTCACGAGCCCAGGGTCGGGCGAAAGTTCCTGCAGTGGGAGTTCCAAGTCCGAACCACTGGACTAACAGAGAACCTCAGACCCCAGGGAATATTCATCTGAGTGAGGTCACGGAGTTCCTCATCTCAGCACCAAGACCCAGCTCTACCCAATAGCCAACCAGAGCCAGAAAGCTCACGCCAAACAACCAGTAAGACAGGAACACAATCCCACTCATAAAAAAAAAGAGATGGCAAAAAATATGTCACAAATGAAGGAGCAAGGTAAAAACCTACAAGATTAAATGAAGAAGAAATAGGCAATCTCCTGAAGAAGAATTCAGAGTAATGATAGTAAAGAGAATCCAGAATCTCCGAAACAGAATGAAGGCACACATTGAGAAAATACAAGAAATGTTTAACAAAGATCTAGAAGAACTAAAGAACAAACAAACAGAGATGAACAACATAACAACTGAAATGAAAAATACACTAGAAGGAATCAATAACAGAATAACTGAGTCAGAACAATGAATAAGTGAGCTGGAAGACAAAATGGTGGAAATAACTGCTGAGGAGCAGAATAAAGAAAAAAGAATGAAAAGAATTGAAGACAATCTCAGAGACCTCGGGAAACAAAAAACACACCAACATTCAAATTATAGGGGTCCCAGAAGAAGAAGAGAAAAAGAAGGGGTCTGAGAAAATAATTGAAGAGATTATAGTTGAAAACTTCCCTAACATGGGAAAGGAAATAGTCACCAAAGTTCAGGAAGCACAGAGAGTCCCATACAGGATAAACCTTAGGAAAAATACACCAAGACACATATTAATCAAATTAACAAAAACTAAATTCAAAGAAAAAATATTAAAAGCAGCAAGGGAAAAACAAAAAATAACATACAAAGGAATCACCATTAAGGTTATCAACTGAGTTTTCAGTAGAAACTCTTCAGACCAGAAGGAAGTGGCAGGATATACTTAAAGTGATGAAAGAGAAAAACCTACAACCAAGATTACTCTACCCAGCAAAGATCTCATTCAGATTCCGTGGAGAAGTCAAAAGCTTTTCAGACAAGCAAAAGCTAAGAGAATTCAGCACCACCAAATGTGCTTTACAACAAATGCTAAAGAAACTTCTCTAAGCGGAAAACACAAGAGAAGAAAAAGACCCACAAAAACAAACCCAAAACAATTAATAAAATGGTAATAGGAACATACATATCGATAATAACCTTGAATGTAAATGGATTAACTGCCTCAATCAAAAGACACAGACTGGCTGAATGGATACAAAAACAAGACCCATATATATGGTGTATACAAGAGACCCACTTCAGACCTAGGAACACATACAGACTGAACGTGAAGGGATGGAAAAAGATATTCCATGCAAATGGAAATCAAAAGAAAGCTGGAGTAGCAATACTCGTATAAGATAAATTAGACTTTAAAATAAAGACTGTTACAAGATATAAGGAGGGACACTACATAATGATCAAAGGATCAATCCAAGAAGAAGATGTAACAATTATAAATGTTTATGCACCCAACAGAGGAGAACCTCAATACATAAGGCAAATGCTAACAACCATGAAAGGAGAAATCGACAGTAACACAATAGTAGTAGGGGACTTTAACACCCCACTTGCACCAATGGGCAGATCATCCAAACAGAAAATAAATAAGAAAACACAAGTTTTAAATGACAACAGATCAAATAGGTCTAACTGATACTTATAAAACATTCCACCCAAAAGTGGAAGAATACACTTTCTTCTCAAGTGTACATGGAACATTCACCAGGATGGATCACATCTTGGGTAACAAATCAAGCCTCGGAAAATTTAAGAAAACTGAAATCATATCAAGCATCTTTTCTGACCACAACGCTATGAGACTGGAAATCAATTACAGGAAAAAAAAACTGTAAAAACAAAAATACACGGAGGCTAAACAATATGCTACTAAATAACCAACAGATCACTGAAGAAATCAAAGAAGAAATGAAACAATACAAAGAAACAAATGACAATGAAAACACCATGATCCAAAACTTATGGGATGCAGCAAAAGCAGTTCTAAGAGGGAAGTTTATAGCAATACAATCTCACCTCAAGAAACAAGAAAAATCTCAAGTAAACAATCTAACCCCACACTTAAAACAACTAGAGAAAGAAGAACAAAGAAAACCCAAAGTCAGTAGAAGGAAAGGAATCATAAAGATCAGAGCAGAATTAAATTAAATAGAAATGAAGAAAACAATAGCAAAGATCAATAAAACTAAAAGCTGGTTCTTTAGAAGATAAACAAAATTGATAAACACTTAGCCAGACTCATCAAGAAAAAAAGGGAGAGGATGCAAATCAATAAAATTAGAAATGAAAAAGGAGAAATCACAACTGAAACTGCTGAAATACAAAGGATTATTAAGAGACTACTACAGGGCTTCCCTGGTGGTACAGTGGTTGAGAGTCCACCTGCCGATGCAGGGGACACGGGTTCGTGCCCCGGTCCAGGAAGATCCCACATGCCGTGGAGCGGCTAGGCCTGTGAGCCATGCCACTGAGCCTGCACGTCCAGAGCCTGTGCTCCACAACGGGAGAGGCCCGCATACAGAAAAAAAAAAAAAAAAAAAGAGACTACTACAAACAACTATATGCCAATAAAATGGACAACCTGGAAGAAATGGACAAACTCTTGGAAAGGTACAATTTTCCAAGACTGAACCAGGAAGAATTGGAAAATATAAACAGAACTATCACAAGTAATGAAATTGAAACCATAATTTAAAATCTTCCAACAAACAAAAGTCCAGGGCCAGATGGCTTCACAGGAGAATTCTATCAAACACTTAGCGAAGAGCTAACACCAATCCTTCTCAAACTCTTCAAAAAATTGCAGAGGGAAAAACACTCCCATATTCATTCTATGAAGCCACCATCACCTGATACCAAAACCAGAAAAAGATATCACAAAAAAAGAAAATTATAGACCAATATCACTGAGGAACACAGATGCAAAAATCCTGAACAAAATACTAACAAACAGAATCCAACAGCACATTAAAAGGATCAAGTGGGATTTACCCCAGGGATGCAAGGTTTCTTCAATGTATGCAAATCAATCAATGTAATACACCACATTAATAAATTAAGGAATAAAAACCATACGATCATCTCAATAGATTCAGAAAAAGCTTTTGACAAAATTCAACATCGATTTATGATAAAAACTCTCCAGAAAATGGGCATAGAGGGAACCTACCTCAGCAAAATAAAGGCCATATATGACAAACCCACAGCAAGCATCATACTCAATGGTGAAAAACTGAAAGCATTTCTACTAAGATCAGGAACAAGACAAGGATGTCCACTCTCACCACTCTTATTCAACAGTTTTGGAAGTCCTAGCCACAGCAATCAGTGAAGAAAAAGAAATAAAAGGAATACAAATTGGAAAAGAAGAAGTAAAACTGTCACTGTTTGCTGATGACATGATACTATACATAGAAAATCCAGAAAACTACTAGAACTAATCAATGAATTTGGTAAGTTGCAGGATACAAAATTAATGCACAGAAATCTCTGGCACTCCTATACACCAACAACGAAAAATCAGAAAGAGAAACTAAGGAAACACTCCCATTTACCACTGCAAGAAAAAGAATGTAATACCTAGGAATAAACCTGCCTAAGGAGGTGAAAGACTTGTACTCAGAAGACTATAAAAGTGATGAAAGAAATCAAAGATGACAAAAACAGATAGAGAAATATACCATGTTCTTGGATTGGAAGAATCAATATTGTGAAAATAACTATACTACCCAAAGCAATCTACAGATTCAATGCAATCCCTATCAAACTACCTATGGCATTCTTCACAGAATTAGAACAAAAAATTTTGTAATTCGTATGGAAACACAAAAGACCCCGAATAGCCGAAAGCAATCTTGAGAAAGAAAAACGGACTTGGAGGAATCAGTCTCCCTGACTTCAAACTATACCACAAAGCTACCATAATCAAGACAGTATGGTACTGGCACACAAACAGAAATATAGATCAATGGTACAAGATAGAATGCCCAGAGATAAACCCACGCACATATGGGCACCTAATTTACAACAAAGGAGGCAAGAACATACAATGGAGAAAAGACAGCCTCTTTCCCAGTGGTGCTGGGAAAACTGGACAGCTACATGTAAAAGAATGAAACGAGAACACTACCTAACACCATACACAAAAATAAACTCAAAATGGATTAAAGACTTAAATAAGGCCAGACACTATAAAACTCTTAGAGGAAAACATAGGAAAAACACTCTTTGACATAAACCTCAGCAAGATCTTTTTTGACCCACCTCCTAGAGTAATGGAAATAAAAACAAAAATAAACAAATAGGACTTAACTAAACTTAAAGCCTTTGCACAGCAAAGGAAACAATACACAAGACAAAAAGATAACCCTCAGAATGGGAGAAAATATTTGCAAATGAAACAACAGACAAAGGATTGATCTCCAAAATATGCAAACAGCTCATGAAGCTCAATATCAAAAAAACAAACAATCCAGTTAAAAAATGGGCAGAAGACCTAAACAGACATTTCACCAAGGAAGACATACAGATGGACAAGAGGCACATGAAAAGATGCTCAACAACACTAATTATTAGAGAAATGCAAATCAAAACTAGAATGAGGCATCACTTCACACCAGTCGGAATGGCCATCATGAAAAAAATCTACAAACAACAAATGCTGGAGAGGGTGTGGAGAAAAGGGAACCCTCTTGCACTGTTGGTGGGAATGTAAATTGATACAGCCACTATGGAGAACAGTATGGAGGGTCCTTAAAAAACTACAAATAGAACTACCATATGACCCAGCAATCCCACTACTGGGCATATACCCTGAGAAAACCATAATAAAAAAAAGAGACATGTACCACAATGTTCATTGCAGCACTATTTACAATAACCAGGACATGGAAGCAACCTAAATGTCCATCGACAGATGAATGGAAAAAGAAGATGTAGCATATATATACAATTGAATATTACTCAGGCATACAAAGAAACGAAATTGAGTTATTTGTAGTGAGGTGGATGGACCTAGAGTCTGTCATACAGATTGAAGTAAGTCAGAAAGAGAAAAACAAATACCATATGCTAACACATAGACATGGAATGTAAAAAAAAAAAAAAATTGGTACTGCTGAACCTAGTTTCAGGGCAGGAAAAGAGATAGACATAGAAAATGGACTTGAGGACATGGGTGGGAGGGCAAAGCTGAGGCGAAGGGAGAGTAGCATCGACATACATACACTACTAAATGTAAAATAGTTGGTTGGTGGAAGCAGCAGCATAGCACAGGGAGATTGGCTCAGTGCTTTGTGATAACCTAGAAGGGTGAGATAGGGTGGATGGGAGGGAGGCTCAAGAGTGAGGGGATATGGGGACGTGTGTATGCATATGGCTGATTCATTTTGTTGTGCAACAGAAACTAACACAGTATTGTGAAGCAATTATACTCCAATAAAGATCTATTAAAAAAACAATTATACTAATGGCAAGCAAATGGAAAGATGTTTTATTTCTAAGAAAGAGCAAGGCAAGATATACTCTCTCACCACTCCTATTCAACATTTTACTGGAAGTCCTAGTTAGTGCAATAAGAAAAGGGAATAAAAGATATACAAAATGGTAAGGAATAAATAAAACTGTCTTTGTTCACACATGACATGATTGCCTATGTAAGAAATCCCAAACAATCAACAATGACAACAAAAAGCTCCTGTAATAAGTAATTACGGCAAGGTTGGAGGATACGAGGTTAATATGCGAAAGTCAGTCACTTTCTTACATATTAACAATGAACAACGGATACTTGAAATAAAGACACATTTATATAGCACCACCACAAAACTGAAATAGGTATAAATCTAACAAAATATGTATAAGATCTACATTGGGAAAATTACAAAACTTTGATGAAAGAAATCAAAGAGGTAAATAAAGGGATAGGCCATATATAATACATGGATAGGACGATTCACTACTGTCAAGATGTCAGTTCTTCCCAGCTTAGTCTATATATTCAATGCAATCCCATCAAAATTCTCACAAGAATAGCCAACACAATACTTAGAGACAGGAACAAATTCAGAGAACTAACGCTACTTGAGTTCAAGACTTACTATAAAGCTACAATAATAAAAACAGTGTGGGAAAAAAAATCAGTGTGGTACCGGGGAAAGAACAGACACATAGATCAATGGAACATAAAAATGAGCCCAGAGGGCTTCCCTGGTGGCACAGTGGTTGAGAGTCCGCCTGCTGATGCAGGGGACATGGGTTCGTGCCCCAGTCCGGGAAGATCCCACATGCCATGGAGCCGCTGGGCCCGTGAGCCATGGCCGCTGAGCCTGCACGTCCGGAGGCTGTGCTCCGCAACGGGAGAGCCACAACAGTGAGAGGCCCGCGTACCGCCAAAAAAAAAAAGAAAAAAAAAGAGCCCACAAATAGACCCACAAGTAGTCAACTACTGACAAAAGAACAAAAACAACTCAAGAGAGATAGGAGAGTCATTTCAATAAATGGTGCTGAAACAACTGGACATCCACATGCAAAAAAAAAAAAGTTTGACAGATCTTACACCTTCTACAAAAATTAACACAAAATTAATCATAGGCTTAAATGTAAAATGCAAAACTATAAAACTCCTAGAAGATAATATAGAAGAAAATCTGGGTGACCGTGAGTTTACTGATGACTTTGTAGATACAGCACCAAAAGCACAAATCATGAAAGAAAAAAATGATAAGTTGGGTTTCATTAAAATTAAAAACCTTGACTCTGTGAAAGACACAATTCGGAGAATGAAACAGTAAGCCACAAACTCGGAGAAGATATTTGTAGCAAATACCTGATAAAGGACCTGAATCCAAAATATAAAAAGAACTCTTAAAACTCAATGATTAGAAAACAAATAACTCAATTAAAAATTGGCAAAAGGTCTGAACAGATACCAAAGAAGACACACAGATGGCAAAATAAGCACATGGAAAATTGCTCATTATAGGTCATTAGGAAATTATAAATTAAAACAATGAAATACCACTACCTATTAGAATGGATAAAATTCAAAACACTGACACCAAATGCTCTGCAAGGATGCAGAGCAACATTCATTGCTGGTGGGAATGAAAAACAGTACAACCACTCTTACAGAACTAAACATACTCATAAAAATAAACACTCTTACCACACAATCCAACAATTGCACTCACTGGTTGAAATTTTATGTCCACGCAAAAAACTGCAAGTAGATGTTTATAGCAACTTTATTCATAACTGTCAAAACTTGGAAACAACCAAGATGTCCTTCAACAGGTGAATGGATAAACAACTGTACCATGTCCATACAACAGAATATTATTCAGTGATAAAAGAAATGGGCTATTAAGCCATGAAAAAACTTGGAGGAACCCTAAATGCAAATTGCTAAGTGAAAGAAGCCTATCTAAAAAAGGATATATACTATATGATTCCAACTATATAACATTCTGGTAAAGGCAAAAACAATGAAGACAGTAAAAATATCAGTGGTTGCCAGAGGTTGGGCAGGGAGAGAGGGAGATGAGCACACATGATTTCTAGGGCAATTCAAACTATTCTATATGATACAGTAGCAGTGGAATATGTCATTATACATTGTGTAAACCCACTGGACCAACAACACAAAAGTAAATCCTAATGTAATCTATGGACTTTAGTTAATAATAATGTATCAATATTGACTCATCAATTGTAACAAACGTACCACACTAATACAAGATGTTAATAATAGAGGGACTTGGGGTGGGGAAGATGTGGGAGTATTGGGGAAATCTCCATACCTTTTGCTCACTTTTCTTTAAACCTAAAACTGTTCTAAAAACTAAAGTCTATTAATTAAAGGACAACAAAATAAAATGGTGGTGATAAAAACTGCAGTTGCTTTTCCAGATATGATATCTTTACTGCAATAAATAAACCCTACTCTTAGTACCTGATAAGCAGATAATTTTTAAAAATACATGAATTGTAAAGTGGGATCCAGGTTTCTCACTTTAAAAAGGAATTTACAAATATGGAAGACAGGTCTAAAATAAATCCTGTAATGTTGTATTACATCATTATGCAGTTTAGACAGACAGGGTTTAGACAGACAGACATATATACAAAGACAGAGCTATATACCCACTTCTATAAATAAGTATAAACATGTGTGTCTTTGTAAAATTTCTCGCTCCATCTTCTGATAGGGTCTATAAACACATCAAAAAAGTAATAAACATACCTAGTCCACTAATCTTGGTTTTTAAATACCATTCTCTACTAAAAGTAATCTAGGTTCCTTGGGGGAAATGACTTACTCCAGCAGGGAAACTACAAGGTGTAAACAGAGTTTTTTTTTTTGTTTTTTTTTTTGCATCTGTGCCAGAAAGTGTAGAAATGCACTAGAGTGACTGGGGACATGTCTAAAGAATAGAGGAGGCTTACTGAAAGAAGCTCACGATGGCCAAATCTGGGACACTTTGAACACCAAAATAAAGAATAGTAATTGATTATAGAACATTGATTAAAATAAAAATCCATCAATTGATACTGATATAAGTGAACACACAACTTGGGATATTTACAAGGAATAATATTACAATATCACCATTTGGTAACCATCACAGTGATAACAAGAATGATCAATGGATGCTAAAACTAGTGTGTAAAAGTTTAATGAGAAACAAAATATTTACATAGTCTCAAAGTATCTCCACACGGTGTTTATTAATTTAAAAAGGAAAAATTGTATCTTTACAGTGGAGAAACCTGGAAACACTTTAACCATTACTTTAACCAAGATATGAAAGTTAACGCCTGCATGAAAGTTCATAGCAGCCTCATTCAAAATAGCCCAAAGTGAAAACAACCCAAATGTCCATCAACTGATGAGTGTATTAACAATATGAGGTATATTCATACAGTGGAATATTATTCAGCCATAAAAAAGAATTAAGTACAGAAATATACTACAGCATGGATGAACCCTGAAAAATTATGCAAAGTGAAAGAAGCCAGATGCAAAATGTCACATACTGTACATTCCATTTATATGAAATACTGAGAAGAGACAAATCTAGAGAAACAGAAAGTAGGTTAGTGGTTTCCAGGAAATGGAGGGAAAGGGTATAGGAAAGTATAGGATTTCTTTTTGCAGTGATGGAAATATTCTGGAATTAGTGATGGTTGCGTAACACTATGAATATACTAAAAACCACTGAATTGTACACTTTAAATGGTTACAATGGAGAATTTTATGTTATATGAATTTTATTTCAGTAAAAGTTTTTTCCCAAAATAAAAAAAAATTCATAGAACACATTTTAGTGATCTACCAAAATGCAAACCCTGAATCTAATCATGAGGAAACATTAGACTCACCACTTTTCTTTTTTAGTATTTCTAGAAGTATAGTTGAAATCTTTTTTTTTTAACTTGAAAAAACTGGAAAAAATACCCAATTTATAATTACAGTTGCAAGTTGTAAATGATAATGTTTAATATGTTCCTTATGTGTTAAAACATATTGTGCTTTTATTATTGTGTTTTAAAGGAACACAATAATAGAGAAATTGACTTCAACAATAGGACAAGAAAATTTGAGGTCTCTACTATCACAGAAAAGCCTTGACATAGAAGAAAAAAACGAAGACGTGGGCTCCTACTACAAGCTCTACAAACATATATGTGCAAAAAACGTTATGAGACACCTCATCTAACAAGGCTAACAAATCAAGACCATAATGGCCCTGGTACTCAAAATTGTTACAGCAAATTAAAAGTCTCTTAGCAAAGGATAATACAATACTAATTAATAAAACACCCTAGCAATGCAAAAGGAATCATTTTTGAGAAATGGGAATTCCTATAAATACAGGATGTTTTAGATAGTGCTTCTGTGGTACTATATTAATTCTGTACTTTAAAAAATCTTTGAAATCACATATACTTGAAATATGTTTTCATATTAATGCTAATCTGGTTACATGAAATGATTTCTTCTAGCTTCTTAAATTTGGTATAATGAGAATTAGTTTTACATTAAAGTATTCAAAGCTAGTTTATTAAACTATCAAGTTTTTGTGATTTCCTAAAAATGTAGCTGTCAGAGGTTTTGGAAAATGATATAAGACAATTTTATAATATGTTATTAGTTACTTATATTCTACTAAATACTGATGAACACACTATTCATGATGTTTATCCTTGACAATTTCTCTGTATAATGAGTGTCTGAAATATAGTATATATGTATACTACATTTGTACTGCATACATATAATAATGAGTGTCTGTATAATGAGTATCTGAAATATAGTATATATGTATACTACATTTGTACTGCATACATATATGCATTTGTTGAATATATAACTAAAATAACTATTTCATAGGATACATACATTACATATGGGTGTGTGAATGTATTCAAATTTAGGAGAAACTGTCAAAATGTTTTTCAAATGCTTCTACTGGTTTATACACACTTGAATTATCAATATTGTAAATTTTAACCATTTAAGTGGACGTGTAGTGGTACCTGAATGTTATCTTAATTTAAATTACCCTGTGGCTAATAAGGTTGAGCAACTTTTTAAATGAGTTTTGGTCATTTGGATATCCTTTTGTTCAAGTCGCTTGCCCATTTTCTCTTGAGTCATCTGACATTTTCTTGCTGATCTGTAGTACTTCTCTACATATTTGGGAATAGAGACCTTTGTTGACTTTATGAGTTGCAAATATCTCCTACACTGCAGCTTGCCTTTTCACCTTCTTAGTGATATTTTTTAGACATACATAGTTCAGTCTATCATTTTTCCTTTATTAAGAGTACTATTTAAATACTATTTTTAAAGTCTTTCTTTGCCAACAAAAGCAAAGATATTTACCCGTTATCTTCTACAATATTTATTATTTTACATTCCATACTTAGATTTACAATTGATCTGAAACTAATTTTTGCATATGATTTGAAGCAGGGCCCCAAATTCATTTATTTCAATTGTATACCAATTGGCCCAGAATAATTTATTGAAAAAACGACTCTGTAGTGCCAACTTTGTTACACTAAGTGCCAATAAATGTGTAGGTCTGTCTGGGGAATTCCTATTTGCTACAGTGGTCTATGTCCCTATCTTTGCAGCAACACTTAATTACTGTAGCTTCGAATTCATGAAATCTAGTAGAGAAGCCTTCCAGCTTTGTTCTTCTAAAAGTTTCGGTTTAGCTATGATTGGTCTTTTGCATTTTCATACAAATTTTTAAATAAGCATGTCAATTTCTAAAAGAAAAATACTTTCTGCAATTTTGTTTTGGGATTACATTAAATCTAAAGATCAATCTGGGCAGAACAGATATCTCTACAATATTGTTTCAATTAATTATCATTATGTATCTTCCATTTATTTAGGTCTTCAACTTCTCACACGGTTTTTGAGTTTTCTATGGAAAGATCCTGTGTATATGTCATTACATTTACATCTCACATTGTTGATGTTCTGATGGTAAACTGTATTGCTTTTATTGTATTGCTTTTAAATTGTATTTAAAATTGTATTGCTTTTAAATCATTTTCTAATTGTTCCTGGTATACAGAATTATATTGGATTGGTTTTCTTTATATTGACCTTATATCTAGCAACCTATTACCCATATATCTTTTATACTTTGTTATTCCCTTTAACTTTAATTGTATTATTGCACTGGCTGGAAATGCCAATACAATGTTGAATAGAAACACTGATAGTAGCCACTCTTATTCATTCCTAAACTTAAAGGAAAATTTTTCAACATTACACTATCACGTTTGCAATAAAGTTTTTCTATTGGTTTGTACCTTTTACCACACAAATAGTTTGCTTCTATTCCTATTGTATTTGAGTTTTTATCATGAATACTTGTTAAATTTTATCTAAACTTTCCTTTGCAACATTTGAGATTATATGCCTTCACTTCTTTATTCTTTTAATGTGTTAATTACTCTGATTTTATGAATTTTTAATTAACCTTATATTCTTAGAGTGAAGCCAAATGATGTATTATACTTTTCATAAATTGCTGGATTCACCTGATATTTTGTCTATCTATTTGCATGAAAAATATAACACTATAATTTCTTACCTGTATTATCTTTTTCATAGTTTTGTATCAAAGTTTTGCTAGCCCCATAAATTGCAAAATAATTATTTCTGTTCTCTGAAATTTTGTGAAGGACTGGTATTATTTCTTAAATATGTACTTCTTAAATGTCTGGGCAAATTCACCAGTAAAGTGATCTGGGCCTGGCGAGTTTTTGGTTTTATTTTGTCTTGTTTTGTTTGTGTTTGTTTTTTAAGAGAAGAGCATTTCAAGTATAGATTCTATTTCTTTGCTATAATGTTATTCCAATTTTCTATCTTTCCATGTGTCAATTCTGGTTTCATTTTTCTAGACATTTGACATGGTTCATTTGATTTTTTTTAAATTCACTGTCATACAGTTGCTTATCATATGCTTTTATTATCTTTTAATGTCTGTAGAACTTAATGTCTGTAATGTCCTTTTTCATTCTGGATTTGGTTATTTGCGAGAGATTGGTTCCATCCCTCAGTATCTGTGAGAGATTGGTTCCAGGAGCCTCACGGATATCAAAATCCACAGATGTTCAAGTCCCTTATATAAAATGGCATAGTATTTCCATATAACCTACACACATCCTCCTGTATACTTTAAGTCATTTCTAGGTCACTTATAATACCCAATACAATGTAAATGCTATGTAAACAGTTGTAAATACAATGTAAATGCTATGTAAACAGTTGCTGGCGCATGACAAATTCAAGTTTTCTTTGCTTTTTGGAACTTTCTGGAATATTTTTTAATATTTTCAATCCATGGTTAGTTGAATCCACAGATGCAGAGGACCAACTGTAATCTTTGTTTCTAAATCTGGGTGGGGATTTATCTATTACTCTTCACAAACAACCAACTTTGTTGATTTTGGGGGGCTATATGATCATCTCTATCATATGTTTGTTTTCTATTTCACTAATTTGTACTCTATCTCCTATTCTCTTTCTTTTCCCTATCTTTATTTACTTTATCCCTTCTTTGGAATTAATCTGCTGTTCTTTTCTTTTAACTTTTTTAACTTCTTAGACAGATTTTCAAGCTTTTTAAAATCTTTCCTAATAAATGCATTTAAAGTTATAAATGTCCCTCTTGGCAGCATCATAATCATCTTGATTTTGATTCAAAAAAGTTTTAAATATTTTTATATTTTTTGTATATGTTCTAAGCAGCATAGGACTAGGTTTTATTTTTATACCCAGTCCAAAATACTTTAGCTTTTGACTGGAATATTTGTCTCCTACATTCAGTGTAACTGGAATATTTACTTCCTCACATTTAGTATAATTATGACATATTTGGAGTTAAATATACCATCTTCCTTTATATTTGTCCCAACTTTACTTTGTTCCCTTTCTATTCCTTTCTTGTTTTCTTCCAAATGCATTAAGTACTATTCTAATTTTTCCCTCTATTCACCTGTTGGATATACAGTGTTTTACTTTTATTTTTTGTTGTTACCTAATGATTACAATATAAATCCTTAACTATTAATGTCTACTATAAATTAGTTTTTTATCAATTCCCATATGATACAAGGACCTTAGTAATGTTGAACACCATTTACCCTTCTTTCTGATTTATGTGCTGCTATTATCATCCATTTAAATTTTGTATATGTTTAAGCCTCTATTACTATTATAGTATTACATAATAAATAATCACTTAGATATACCCTTTCCATTTCTCTATTCCTTCTAGTATCTAGGATCATTTTTCTTTTACTTCAATATTTTGAAGATCTATTTAGCATTTTCTTTATTTATTTAGTGTTTGCTGTATTGCCGGTCTGCTGCTGTCAAATTCATCTTGTTTTTCTGAAAAGTCCATGTTTTCCTTTCATTTTTTAAGGGTTTTTCACTGGGTGAAGAACTTTGGACTGATGATATTTTCCTTCAGCCATCTGAAGACACCATGTCTTCTAGATTCCATTTTTTCAGTTAAAAAACCAGTTGTCAGTCTTAGTGTTGCTTCTTTAAAGAGAATACGCCTTTTCCCCCTCTGGCTGCTTTTCTCATTCTATTTGGGTTTTCATCAGTTACAGTGATATTTTTAAGTGTAAGTTTCTTTGTACTCACCCCCTTGGTACTCAAGGAATTTCTTCAATTTGTAGCTAGCTATCCTTTGTCACTTTTGAAAATTCTCAGTCATTTAAGACTTCAAACAGTGCTCCACATTATCTTCTCAATCCTCTTCTTCTGGACCTCAATTACATGCATGTTAGAACATTTCCACAAGTCCCTTATATTTCTTTCCCTGTTTTATTTTTCATTCTTTGTCTTTCTTTATTTCAACATGGGTATTTCCTTCTGACCCATCTTCCATTTGGTTAATCCCCCCTCAGCTGTGTCTAACCTGCTGTAAACATATCCAAAGAATTCTTAATTCACTTAATCTACTTTCCATTTCTATAATTTCCATTTGATTCTTTAGTAAAAGTTTCCAGTTGTCTGTTAATATTTTCCTACCTTATATTTTAATTTCTTGATCATAAAATCCTAATTATTTTAAAGTTTCTGTCTGAAAATGCCATTATCCTATAGGTGTATTTCAAATGGCTGGGTTTTTTTCATGGCTTTTCTTTTCCTAAGCCTTATTATTTTTTGTTTTGTAACAAATATTGTATATGAAATAATGTGAGGCTCTGTATGATATTGTCTTCCTCAAGAGAGGATTTACTTTTGCTCTGCCACGAGTTAGACTATGGGCAGAGCACCAAAACCAATGAAAGACCATGATGATTCAAAGAAAAGTTTATACTCACTCATAGGTTTAGAACTTCAGGAATCAGACTACATTGTGAAGTGTGTAACAAGACCCCTATTCCTTGGCACACCTAGAAATCCATTTTGGTCCTCCATATTGACTGACGAAAGCTCTGCTCAGTTTCTCAGGCAGTTTTCAGGATTTATAATTGTCTCAAGGACAAAAGTTGTGCAAAATGCCAATCATACCTCCCTTTTCATTCTATCTCTCCTTAATCTTGACCAACAAATAGGACTGTCTTTATAGTCCTATGATGCCTTAAAAAGATGTAATTCCTAATTTTTCTCAATGGAAATAGCAGTCCAGAATAATCCATTTCCCCATTGAAAAAGAATTTCTCTAAACACACATTTACTAATAGCTCAGCAAGGTAGCCTATCTACTAAAATATAATACTGCATTTTATTAAACTAAAAAAATGAAAATTAGGAAAATTACCCAAAGGAAAAGTCTTCATTTTTTAAATTTCATCTTCCTTTTTTCAAATAAAGTGTAAATTAGAATATATGTTCGAAAGTGACAGTGAAGAGGAAAGAACAAATCACAATTTGGTGGAAAACTGTATTTCATTTAAACACATAAAGTAATTTCATATAAGTTTAAAAGAATGTTTAGTGTTTAAAAACAAAAAGGGGATCACTTCCCAGGCCCTACAAAAGAAAATGAGTACAACAAAAATTCTATTTTAAAACTTGTATACCTAGAAAAATCAATAAGCAATTCACTAAATAGAAAACACGAGTGCAATTGAACACAGAAAAATATGCTTATTCACTATAGCAATCAGGGTATGCACATCAAAATATCAGTACAATACCATTCACATCCACTGCACTGGCAAAAGGAAAATATCCTCATAATTACCAAGTGTTGGTGAGACTACGAAGAAACAAGGACACTTATACCTTGGCTGGTGGAAGTATACATTATCACAGTGACTTGAGAAGCAATTAGGCAATGGGTAATAAAGTTAAGGATGGGAATATCCTCACACACAGCAATTTCACTTTTAGGTATGTACCCTAGAGAAACTGGCATATGTGAAATGACCAGTACAAGATATACAATGTACTCCTGAGCAATCTACTCACCAAGTCTTAGTGTTAACTTCATACTTATAAAGGTCATCTACCAATCCATATTTGTTGCCTGGTAATGCTTTATAGCCTCCATGAACATAAATGGACTTTGTTATTTCATCATACACACTGGTATGGCCATATCCACCTTGAACAATAGCTCCTTTAGTTTCCGGAACAAGCCAAGTGTTTGATGCTGTAAGAGAAAGAAGATAAATCATGAACTCAAATAGTATTTAGAAATAAAACTAATATACCACCAAACTACCAACAAGTTCATTCTAATACCACATTTTATAAGTAAAGTATACCTAATAATCATTTAATTTAAAAAAATTATTAAATATGTGCTAGGTGGCTAAGAATCCACCTGCCAATGCAGGGGACACGGGTTCAATCCCTGGTCTGGGAAGATCCCACATGCCACGGAGCAACTAAGCCCATGTGCCACAACTACTGAGCCTGCACTCTAGAGCCCACGAGACACAACTATTGAGCCCACGTGCCACAACTACTGAAGCCCGCGTGCCTAGAGCTCATGCTCTGCAACAAGAGAAGCCACCGCAATGAGAGGCCCGCGCACCACAACAAAGACCGAACGCAGCCAAAATAAACAAATAAATAAATTTATTTTTTAAATAAATAAATAAATAAATATGTGCTAGTTACTATGTTGGGTGCAAGGGATTGAAGGTAAGTAAGACTGGTCTTTTTGCAAATTTTAATTAAACTCTGAAATATTGAAAATACCTAATTTTTGTATGTGAGAGAGAAAATGAAAACTTTATTCTCACATACATTTCTGTATTTGTAAACAAACCTGAAAAAAAAGACTTAACAAATAGTTTATGAGAGCCTATTATGTCACAGGCTCTGAGTTTAGTCACTGATATTACAAAGACTAAAATTAAGATATGACTTTTGCCCTTAACAATTTTTAGCACTCTGCTGGTCTTTTATCTCTTGGTAATGAGTCCCACTGTCCCTTCTAAGAGTGCTTTGTATTATTGATAAAAACCTAAAAATTAAATTTCCAAGACTCGCTGACAGATGTGTTACTGTCAGGTACCACCAATGAAAGTACTGGGGAGAGCTTAGAAGGCAAAAGAAAGAAAGATTCTGCTTTCTTCTCTAACAGAAGGAACAGGTAAGTGACTACAGCAAGTAGTGGCAGTGGTGGTTTTATAGCAACAGCAGCAGGGGTACCACCTGCGCAGTGGCAGCTGTAGCACCTACAGTAAGTAGCTCAATTACAAATGTGGTCCTAATCTCCAGCCTGGGTATGTAGCAGCTCCAGATTTCTGGGTGATCCCCTCATTTTGGTGTCTCTAGTATTTTTGTAATTAACTCCCTATATTAAGTTCCCATTCTGCTTGATATATCTAGAAGGGACTCTTATTTCTACGGCAAATTCACTAAAACAAGCCCCAATCATATGAAAGACATGTTTTTAAAAATATGAAGATGAAAATACACATCTCCTTGGCCTTAAAAAATTTAGATTATAAAGAGCAACTATACAGAAATCTATTATTAGTCTTTAAATATCCACCCAGACCACACTTCCATCTTCCCCCTAACTTTTCACCTCAACTTAGGCATACTAGACAACTCACTGAAAATACTCAAAGCAAATAACAGAAAATAAAGATGATACTTAAGAATTCTTCACACCTACACAATTTTAAGGTACTGTAGAATGTGATACTTCAACAGTCATAAAAGTAGTCATAAAAGAAGTATCAAAAAGGGTTGTTAAAGCCAATTTTACTTAGAGAAAACTAAACATATCTGAAGAAACTTCAGAGTACTCTTGTAACTAATGGGCATTACATTTTGGAGGTAATTTCCAAAGAATGAAGTTAATAATAACTTAGGAACAATTTCTTTAATATACTTCAAACATTTATTAAAGCCATATATATATATATATAGCCAAACTGAAGGTTTTCATGTTTTTATTCATTCTCTTTTTAACAAAAAAAGATAAACATACTTCTTACCAAAAAATATTGTAGCAATAAAGAGGTGTATAATGCAAAAGTGAATGTTACCTTCTGCTTTAGCCCACTATCTAGAGGTATTTTTCACAAATTATTATGTTCAGAATATTTTCAAACTATAATTCTGAATATTTTATTACAATATACAAAACAAATGTATATGACTTGCATGCACATACATACCTGTAAATATTTGTACAAAAGAATTATGCTATTTTACGACTATTTTTTTCGCTTAACATCTGGGACATCTTTTCAGGTCCCATTTTTCATTTTTTATCAGCTAAATTCCATTGTATTGATGATACATAACTTATTTAAGTAACTCTACATTGTGACTCATTTAGGTTTCAATTTGTTCTTAAAAACAATCATGCCATAAACTAAAAGTTGCTCTGGATCCACTCTAACAGACCTCAGAAGCAATCCCCCAAAATGCTTACAATGGAAGCTTAACCCCATGTTAGTACAAAGTCCAACAATCTTTAAAGGAATACAGCAAAGTCCAGCAGACAACAAGGTAAAAACATACAATGCTCAAAATGCTTTAAAAAATTAACAGGCACAGAGGGCAAAGAAAATATGACCCATAACAAGAAGAAAACTCAATCAATAGAGACAAATAACAAAGATGATAGAATTAAAAGAAGAGAATGTTTAAAAAGCTATTGTAAATATACTCAAATATGTTCAATAATGTTACAGAAAACATGAACATGATAAGGGAAAAATGGAAGGTAAAAAAGACTCAAATAGAACTCTTGGAAATGAAAAATACATTGCATAGAATTAACACAAGATTAGATACTCTGTGAGAAAAGAACAATGAATTTAAAATATTGAAATAGAAACTATCCAAAATGAAGCACAGAAAAAAACAAACAAAAACCCTAAAAAAAAAATGACCAGAATATCAGGGACCTGTATGACAATATCAAGTAGTCTAATCTACTATGATACAAGTACAAGAAGTGTGGTGGTAAGGTAGACAGAAATGATGTTTGAAAAAATAGTTTCTCAAATTTAATGAAATCTATAAATCCACAAAACCAAGAAGGTCAATGATATACAAGCAGGAGAAAAAAAAAGAAATAAAGAAACCCACACCAAGGAATAGTATGAAGTGATTAAGATGAACAAGCAGAAAAAAATAAGAATGCCACTTGACTTCTCAACAGAAAGCATGCAAGTCAGAAGACAGTGAAGTTACACTTTTAAACTACTGAGAAGGGGGAAAAAACCCATTAACTCAGAATTCTATACCAAAAAATAACTATCAAAGTAGAATTCTATATCCCACAAAATATTTTCCAAAAGTGAAAGTAAAACAAAACCTTTTTCAGATAAAGGAAAAAAAAAAAAAACCACAGAGAGAATATATTATTGCAGACTTGCCCTATAAAGAAGTGACCAAAATAAGTTCAAGCTGAATGAAAATGATACTTGAAATCAGACAGGATCCGGATTTATATAGATGAATGAGGAGTATAGGAAGTATCTGATATGTGGATAAATATTAAAGGTGTCATTTCTCATCTTCCCTCCCAGTAAATGATAATTAAGTGTCCAAAACAAAAATTATAACAATTTGTTATGGTCTTCATAACATATGAGATATGATATTAAAAGAGGGAAATGCAGGGATACTAGTCTGAGTTTCTGACACTATATGTGAAGTGGCAGAACATTAATTAAAGGTAGAATCTGAAAAGATAAATAAGCATATTGTAAACTCTAGAGTAACCTCTACAAAAATAAAATTAAAAAGTACTTAATAAATTAATAGTCCTACAGATTCAAGAAGCTGAGCAAACCACGAATAGGATAAATTCAAAGAAATTCACACCACAATGAAATCGCTGAAAACTAAAAGTGCAGAAAACATCTCAGAAGCAGCTACAGAAAAATAACAAATTACCTACAGGGGAACAACAGTTAATGACTATGATTTTACCCTAAGAAACCACGCAGGACAGAAGGAAGTGCTGAAAACTATAACTATAAAAATAACTATAACTCAGGATTCTATATCTAGCAAAAATATCCTTTAGTGATGAACGTAAAATGAATAGATTCTCAGATGTAAAAAAAATTAAGCTGATCCATGGCCAGCAGACCTACTCTAAAGGAAATACTAAAATAAGGTCTTCAGGTGGAAAAGACAACAGAAGGAAACTGGGACTGAAAGAGGACAATTTATCATTAGAACCAACAATTTTAATTGTGTAAACACCCAATAATAGAACATCTAAATGAGTGAAACATACATGTAAAATAGATAACCAACAAGGACCTACTGTATAGCACAGGGAACTATACTCAATATTTTGTAAGAACCTATGAGGGAAAAGAATCTGAAAAAAATAGATACATATGTATACATAACTGAATCTCTTTGCTCTACCCCTGAGACTAACACAACACTGTAAATCAACTATACTTCAATTAAAATTAATTAATTTTAATTATATATTAAAAATTAAAAATAAGTAAATGAGTGAGGCAAAAACTAATAGAACTTAAAAATGAAATAGATATATCCACAATCATAACTGGAAGTTTCTACACTGGTTTTTCAAGAACTAAGAAAAATACTGAATAGAATATCAGTAAAGATATAGAAGACGTGAATAACTCCATCAACCATAATATAATTGGCATTTTTAGAACACCCCAACCAACTAGAGCAGAATGTAGATCTTTTCAAATTCACATGTAACATTCACCAAGGTAGACCATATTCTGGGTCAGAAAATAAGACTCAAGAAAAATTTTAACTGTAAAAAACATAGTCTTTGACAATAATAGAATTAAACAAGAAATAAAGGCAAGAAAGATATCAGGAAAATCTTCATATATTTGAATCAAACAAAATACTACTCAACAACCCAGGAGCCAAAGGAAAAAATCACACAAAAAAATAGAAAACATTTTGAACTAAATGGAAACAAAAAATGCAACATTTCAAAATGTGTGGGATACAGCTAAAGCAGTACTTAAAGCAGTCATTCTCAACAGTGGTTCCCTGAAGCATCAATTGGCATTACCTGGAAACTTTTTAAAAATGCAAATTCCCTGGCACCAATCCTGACATAATCAATAAGAAAATCAGGGGGCTTCCCTGGTGGCACAGTGGTTGAGAGTCCGCCTGCCGATGCAGGGGACACGGGTTCGTGCCCCGGTCCGGGAAGATCCCACATGCCGCAGAGCGGCTGGGCCCGTGAGCCATGGCCGCTGAGCCTGCGTGTCCGGAGCCTGTGCTCCGCAACGGGAGAGGCCACAAGAGTGAGAGGCCCGCGTACCGCAAAAAAAAAAAAAAAAAAAAAGAAAATCAGGGATTAGGGCACAGCAATCTATTTTAACAACCTTCTAGGTGATTCCTATGCATCAAGTGTGAGAACTACTGGCTTAGAAGGGAATTTATAATGATACTTATATTTTTAAAAAGAAGAAAAAGGTCTCAATCTCAATTCAATGATCTATTCTTCCATCTTAAGAAATCAGTGAAACAAGAGCAAATAAAACTCAAAGGAGAAAAGAAATGTAACAAAGCATTAATCAATGTGATAGAAAACAGGAAACAAAAGCTGGTTATTTGAAAAGGTCAATAAAATTGATTAACCTATTAATCTCTAGTCAGACAGACAAGAAAAATAGGACACACATAACTCATATCAGATATAAGAGGAGATATCACTACAGATTTCACAAATATTAAGTATAAGGGAATATAATGAACAGCTTTATGCCAATAAGTTTAACATCTTAAATGACATGGAGATGTTACTTAAAAACACAAACTACCAAATCTCATTCAAAAATAAATTGATAATTTGAATATTGCTAACATTTATTAAAGAAAATAAATGTCACAGTCAAAATCTTCCCTACAAAGAAAGTTTCTGGGCCAGATAGTTTCACGGGTGAACTTTACCAAACATTTAAGAAAGAAATAATATCAATTCTACACAAACTCTTACAGAAAATAGAATAGAAACACTCCCCAAATTTTACCACTCCCCATTTTACCACTCCCCAAATCATTTTACCATTACAGCCTGGAAAAGCAGACAAAGACATTACAAGAAAAGTAAACTATAGTCCAATATCTCTTATGAGCATAAACATAAAAATCCTTAACAAAATTTTTGCAAATCAATTCTAGCAGTATATGAAAAGGGTAATACATTATGGCCAAGTGGGATTTATCCAAGAATACAACAGTGGCTTAACATCTGAAAGTCAATGTCATTCACCATATTAAGAAATCAAAGAAAATAAAAGAATGATCTTCTCAATAGATGCAGAAAATTATTTGACAAAATTTAACATTATTCATGAAAAATATGCAGCAAACTAGGAATAAAAGCGAATTTCCTCCACCTGATAAAGGCATTTAAAAAAATACCACTAATGTAATACTACAGTAATTAAAAGACTGGAGCTTTCCCTCCTAAAATATGAAAAAAGACAGGAATGTCTGCTCTCACTACCTCTACTCAATATTGTACCAGAGATCCTAGCAGTATAATAATAAAAGGTATACAGATTGAAAAGGAAGAAGAATATTTATAAGCATGAGCATAACACATGATCATCTATATAGAAAATAAGAAAGAATCTACCAAAAAGCTACGAGGAATAGTAAGTGTGTTCAGCAAAGTTGTAGGGTGCCAAATGCTGAAATATACCATGCCCATGAGTTAGAAGACTCAATATTGTTAAAGGCTCAACTTTCCCCTTTATGGATGTAATGCAACCCCAATTAAAATCCCTACATGCTTTTTTCTTAATAAACTGACAAGCTGATTCTAAATTTTACATGGCAATGTGAAGGACCTAGAAGAGTCCAAAACTTTTGAAAACAAACAAAAACAAATGATGGAGGGCTGACACTGCCTGATTTACAAAGCTACAGTAATCAGTAGAGTGTGGTATTAAACATAATATACATCAACGGACCAAACGTCGACTCATACATAAATGGTCAGTTGATTCTTCAACACATGTACCAAGGTAATTCAATGGGGAAAGGAAACTCTTTCAACCAAAGAACAACTGTATATTTATTTCTTAAAAAACTCTCAGGCCTTAAGCACCCAGGCTGGTCACTTTCAAGTGAGAAGCTCCATCCATTTACTGCTACACCTTATAAATATTATCATTCATTATTTTTTAAAATTATAACTAATGAGTGAATTTACTGCAGGGGCTCAATTTTTAAAATGTACAAAATCACTGCCTTTCTTCTATACTTATAGCTATTGAAAACTGTAATTCTTGTTTTGTTTTTTTTTTGCTTATTTGAATTTGCAGACTTTTATGTAATTGTTATTTATTACTTGAGTAATAAAAAAACAGGGATAATGAGAAAAATGAGAAAAAGTCACTGGTGTTAAGCAATTTGATTATGTTGTAAATCATGTCTTTTTCTACACGTTTCTTATTATCATTTGCTATTGTTATCATGACACAGGAAAGGCGAGGAAACACTGCTTTATACTAATTTTTAGCACTGCTTTTTATCCTGATTCCAACCTTTGTATATGTGACCAATAAATTAAGCTGCACACGTTAAAAAAAAACAAAAACTCAGACTTTACTTCACACTGTATATGAAATTTAACTCAAATAGGTGATAGATCTGAGGTTGACAGCCCAAACTAAATACCTAGAGAAAAACCTTTACGATCTTGAGCTTGACAAAGATCTCTTAGGTAGAACACGTTGATAAATTGTATTTCATCAAAATTTAAAATCTCAACCTTTTAAGACACTGTAAAAATGAAAAGGTATGCCACAACTGGGGGAAAGTATTTGCAAAACATATATCAGAGAAAGGACTAATATCCAGAATATATAAAAAATTCTTATAGCTCCATAATAAGAAGTCAAACAACCCAAATTTCAAAATGGACAAAAAGTATGAACATACATTTTATCAAAGAAGATAAATAAATGGCAAATACTGAAATAAAAAGATATTCAGTATCATTAGTCATCAGGGAAATGCAAATAAAAACCATAAGATACCACTACAATTCCAGAATAGCAAAAATTAAAAAGAAAACAATATCAAGTGTTGGTGGGGATGTGAAATAACTGGAACTCTCATACACTGCTGGTGGGTTGTAAATGGTAGTATCACTTTGGTAAACAGTATGGAAGTTTCTTATAAAGTTAAACACATAACTGCAAATAACCCAGCAATCCCATTCTTCAGCACTTACACAAGAGAACGGAAAACATATGCCCAAAGACTTGTGTGCAAATATTCATAACAGCTTTTATTCAAAAGACCTAAAAACTGGACTCAAATGTCCACTAACTAGTGAACACATAAACAAATTATATTTTATCTATACAATGAAATACCATTCAAGATTTAAAAGAAGCAAACTACTGACACGAGCAAAAATTTAGATGAATCTCAAAATTATTATGCTAATACAATGAGACCACATACCACATGATCTCATTTATATGAAATTTGAAATGAGGCAAAACTATATTGACAGAAAACGGATCAGTGGTTACCTGGAGCTAGAGGATCATGACAGATTGAGGGCACAGGGCCATGAGTAAACTTTCTGGAGTAACAGAAATGTTCTGTATCTAAACTGAGGTAGCACTTACACAACTCTATCGATTTGTTAAAGTTTATCAAGTTGCACTCTGATGTTTTTATACACACACACACATATGTGCTGGTGACAAGTAAATCTGCCTTTCTCAGCCTCCCTCACTTAGTACATGGCATCTCCATTCTTCTAGTTGCTCAACCAAACGTCTTAGAGCTATCCTTGACTCCTTTTCCTCACATTTAATCTCTCAGTGATTCCTGTTGTCACCACTTTCAAAACAAATCTAGAATCCAACAACTCCTCACCACCTTCCCTGCTAACACATTATTCCAAGACAATATCATTATTCATGTGAATGACTGATCACTGGAAGTGCGCAATACAGGAGAAAAGATTTTTATTAAGTTAATTGTTAAGTGATTTGTGAAACAGACTGGCAAGGATATCTTGGGATCACTATAAATAAAGCACCAACTGTTTTATTACTCCCCGCTATGGTGCCAAGGGGATATTTAAGCCAAGCAAGACCCAGCTTGCATGAATGTTTCCCTTACTTTACCCACACTGTAAAATTACATAACCAAGCCAATCTCCTTTCCCTGCTCTCTCAAGCCATTTTCAGACCTGCTTGGGAGCCTGCCCTGCACACGTCAGAAAGCCTCATTTTGTGAATAATAAGTCTTTCATACTCTCTTGGTATTCCTGTTTCATACTCTCTTGGCACCATCGGCCTCCACATCCAAAGCAAATATTGGGGATTCCCTTCTGCGGGATGACCACAATATATCAGAATACAGTAATAGTCTTTATGGGAAAAGCAGCAAAAAGATTACTAAAGGTAAAGATCACTACATATGAATTTTAAAAGATCAATATTCCAATAGAGTAATAAAGCTTCAAAATATATAAAGCAAAAATTGAAAAAATTGTAAGGAAAAATTTACAAAATCAACATCATCATGGAAAACTTAATGTACCCTTTCCAGCAACTGACAGAAGTCAAAATATCAGTAAAGATCTAAAAGATTTGAACAACACAAGTAATTAACTAAACTTAATAAACAAATGTATTAGGTCATTTTGGAAAAAAGGTCTGGCACTTCCTTAAAAAATTAAAGATATATCTTCCTCCTGACCCAACCAACATCCTTAGGTATTTAGACAAGAGAAATAAAAACATGTCTACTAGTTGACTTGTACAAGAATGTTCACTGAAATTTTATTCGTAACAGCCAAAAATTGGAAACAGCCCCGGTGTTCATCAACGAGAAAATGAAGAAACTGTAATGTATTCATACACTGAAAAAGCACTCAACAAAAAGGAACAAATTACTAATAAACACAACATGTATAAATTTCAAAAGCATCATGGTGAGTGAAAGAAGCCTTATTTTAAAAAGGGTGCATGATGTGTGATTCCCTTTACATGAAATTCCAAAACAGGCAAAACTATTTGATGATGAAAAAAATCAGGAAGCAGGACAGGTATCAACTGGGAAGGATCAGGAGAGAACTTTCTCAAGTAATGGTCAGTGTCCTATATCTTGATATGAATTTGGGTTACAGATGTATGTTTTGTCAAAACTCATTGAATTGTACACAAAATTTGTGCATTTCACTGTATGTAACTTTTACATTAAAAACATGAGCACAGAACTCTAGTTAACAACAGGCATGCTATTATGTTTAGAAGTCAAGTGTACTAATGTTTGCAACAGTCTTTAAAATGCACCAAAAAAATAGATAGATGGATAGAGAAATGGATACATACACTGGTAAGTGAAAAAGCAAAAGATTAGTTGTAGCAGGTAAGTAGTATGTCTATGAGAATTCACTGCACAATTCTTTCAACTTTTATGTATTTTTGAAACATTTCATAATAATTTTGAGGGAGGAAACCTATAGGATATGTTCTGTGACCATAATACAATAACCTAGATATTAACAATAAAAAATAAATAACTAGAAAACCCCATGTTTGAACATTTTAAACTGCACTTCTAAATAACCCATTAGTGAAAGAAGAAATTAATATGGAATCTTAAACACATTTTGAGCTAAATAACAATTAAAATACTACATACCAAATCATGTAGGATACAACTATAGCCATGTTTACATTGTTTATGTTACAGCTTTAAATGTATATATTTTTAAAAATTCAATGAAGAAAACCTGAAAGATAATGAATTAAGCATCAATATAAAAAGGAAAAAAGCATAACAAATCAAAATATATTAAAATGAAGTCATAATAAAAATAAGAATAAAATAGACAAATGAATATATTAAGAAAATCAATAACCCCAAAAGTTGGTACTTTGAAAAGTATTAAGATTTACAATCTTGTGGAGAATCTGATCAAGACATAAAGTAAGAAGACCCACGCAGCCAATATTAGGAATATAAAAGGGGATAGGGCTATAAAATATTTTAAACTTCACTAAAAGCATATTATGAAGAACTTTAGATCAATACATTGGCAAATTTAGATAAAATGAACAAATTCTGAAAATAAAATCAAGTTACCAAATCTGACGAGAGAAAAAACTTGAGTAGTCTTAGAACTATCAGATAAATTGAATCTGTAATTTTAAAATCCTGCCACAAAGAGAACTCCAGATGACTTACACCAAGCATTTCTAGGAAAAGCAGTAACACTGAAAGTCTTCCAGACAGTGGGAAGAATTATACTGGCTAGCAAAACAGAAACGGTTTCTCAAAAAGTTATCTGTAGAAGAGATTATGGCTTTACTCCAAAACCCCTAGAGGTTTGCATTGTGATTCTCCAAAAAAAAAAAAAAAAGTTAATAATTTTTAATATCAGCAAGTATCCAATTAGTGTTCAGATTTCTAATTATCTTATAAGCTTCTTTTTTTTTTTTTGGAAGTTTGTTGGAATCAGGATCTAAATGAGATCCACACATTGAAGTTGCCTGATGTGTTTACTGAATCTCTTTTAACCTATACATTCTCATCCTTATTTTTCTTATTGCCAGTAGTTTGCTCTTCAACATTTTTTGTCAATCCCTAGGATGAAGGCATAGAAGTTGTACTTATTATTTTTTTGTGTGTGTGGTACGGGGGCCTCTCACTGTTGTGGCCTCTCCCGTTGCGGAGCACAGGCTCCGGACGCGCAGGCTCAGCGGCCATGGCTCACAGGCCTAGCCGCTCCACGGCATGTGGGATCTTCCCGGACCGGGGCACGAACCCATGTCCCCTGCATCGGCAGGCAGACTGTCAACCACTGCGCCACCAGGGAAGCCCAGAAGTTGTACTTATTAAACAACTATTGACCTAATAAAAGGAGGAATTAATTAAATCTTTAGATACCAGAATTATGAATTAAAAGTAATGATGAGCTGAAACCATTTTAACAATATATGTCAAGCCCTTCACTGAGATTACAACATTAAATTGACAAGTACAGGATAAAGTATACCTTGCTCCCCATCAGTTATATAAACAACAAAAACCAATTAACTAAGTAAGAAGTTTTGTTGTCTGTAGGCTAACTATAAGTCAAAATAATAATATTAGTATAAAATATAAATTTAGGTTGCAATAAAAATATTAATAAAAGATGCCCAGAACAAGGGAAAGCAATGGTTTCACATTAGGCAACACATCCTGCTCTGTTAGGCACTGATAAGTTTGAATACATCATCACAGTACAGTCTGTCCTGTGATAGGAGTGTAATAAAGATGACTAAGGGTCAACTAAGATAATGTGTATCTTATATTTACATAATCCTGATTTTGCCATTTACTAGCTGTGTGATCACTGGCCAGTTGTGAGACATCTGTGCCTCAGTTCCCTTATCTGTAAAATGGGGTAAAGAGAGCACAAATTTGCATGTTCACGCTGAGGACTAAATGAGTTAATACTTGTGAAATGCTTACACCACCACGGTAGCACATAGTAAGGCCTGTTGTTATTATTACTAGAAAATATTCTTTAAATCATTAACATCTGTGTTAAGGTAAATCATTAACATCTTGTTAAAAAGATGTTGAGTGGAAAGCTTGCTATGTGAAGACTGAAGGAACTAAGATGCTTATCTAAAGAATGGAAGATAAGCTGAAAATAAGATATCTCAAAATATTTTAGGGCCAATATGTGGAAGAGTGATTAAATTGCACATGTACAGTTCTATATAGTCATGAAAAACCAAGTTCAAATTACAAGAAATGCATATTTCTTCTAAACATAAATAAAATTTTTAAATATGTAAAATAATCAGATGGCTGCCTTTTAAGGGACTGATACTTCCATCAATGAAAGAATGTTGAGCACAGACAGAAAACCAGAATTTTCTGAATCCTGAATGCACATCTACTAAAATTTTTCAATATAACCAATGCATATTTTCAAATATATGTATAATATTTACATAGCTTATAAAGTTTTAAAAGCAAATGGTTTAATTCCACTTACCAAAACTATTTTTATTGTGGTATTTTTGGAAACATTTAGTAAGTATAAAAATGTATACCATATTAACAGTGGCCTCTGTCACACAAACCTAGCAATTTATTAAAATATTTTACTTATTACTTTGCAACTGTTTCACTTTACCTAATTAGTTCTGAAAGTTCTTCACAAATGAAACTACACAAATGCCAAACCTAATTTAAGCACAGTTAAAGTTTGTGTTCTGATTCCTATGATTGAATTAATTTTAAAGGGGAGATTTCATGTATTAAAATTTCCTAATTCCCATAATCTAACATTGTGTTCTGTAGATCTATATTTCCAGATAACCAGTAGGTTGAAAGCAATGTCCAATTTACACTTGAAATTCACCACACAATTTTGAAAAAACATGTGATGTTAAGAACTGAAGAGAAGAGGAAGGCATATAGTATCACTACACTTAACAGAGAAAAAAATTACCTTCCTAAAAATACAATATCTAATGGTTTTTAAATCAAAAGAAAAAAGTTAACATAAAATGACATTAATAATGGCTTCCCAACTATACCTCCCAAATCCTAAAGGCATGAAAAACAGTACAGTGAAACATTAATATTTACTAATATACTAACACTGAGATTCACATTGAGATTCTTAGAAAGTTTATGAGGTATTGCTAACCTAAAGTGAAACAAATTTCCCTCAGGACTAACCCAGAAGAGCTTTATGGTCCAAGTTAGTAAAACCATGCACATAAATTCCCCTCTGAGATTTATAGATTCCCTGAAAGTCCTATAATTCTAAGTACAGCAGAAAGGACAAACTGACATTTCCTTTACTGCCAGCTTAAGTTCACAAGAATTCTTATTGAAATATATATCCTACATAACCAAATATGAGAAAACATACATCTCTTTCCTCTAATCTATTTTAGCACTTTTAGGTATAATTTCAAAGATACAAACAGGTTGCAAGAATAGTCAAAGGATTCCCATATACCCATTACTCTGATTCACTAATTGTTAACATTTTGTCCCATTTGTTTTAGCATTAGTTTATTTCCCTCTCTCCATCTCTTTTTCTTTCACACGTATAACATGCATGTGTGAACACACACAAACACACAATAGAAATGATCATTCCTATTACCCCTAAATATTTTGGTGTATATCTTAAATTAAGAACAAGGACTTTGTTTAACATTTACACACCGTTTAATACACATATATATTTCATTTTGTGAATTGAAATGCGTCCAGTGTAGAATCCAGTCTTGTATCACTTACCACATTCAGCTGTCAGGTTTCTCTAGCCTTCTTTAATCTGGAACAATTTTTCAGCCTTTCTTCCTCTCTCATGACATTGACATTCTTGAAGGACAAAGCTCTCCCCCTTATTAAATAAAATGTTCCTCATTTGAAGTTTATATGATATGCTTCATGATTAGATTCAAGTATACATTCCCAGTCAGAATACTGTAAGCCAGAGGTCAGTAACCTATGCTCCTTGGGACAAATCTAGTCAGCCGCTCATTTTCGTAAACAAAGACGAAAATGGCACACTGGCACACTGGCATGTTCATTCATTTACATATCATCCATGGCTTGCTTTCAAACTTCAATGGAAGAACTGAATAAATCAGAGACTGTATGATCTACAAAGCCTAAAATACTTACTGTGTAAGTCTTTACAGAAAAAGTTTACAGAACTCTGCTCTAAGTGATGTTTCCTTTAGCAGGTACCATATCCAGAGGCACACAATGTCCAGTTTCCCGTGGTTTGTAATGTTAATTTTGATCACCTGGACAAGGTTCTAACCGATTTTCACACTACATAGTTACTATTTTTCCCCTGAACCCTATAAACAATCCATGGGAAAGACACTTAAATATCATGCACATCTCATCAAAAATTCATTCCCAACCCCATAGATTTAGCTTCCATTGTTGATTCTTTTCTAAATCAATTTTTACTATGATTGTTGCAAAATGATTATTTTTCAACTCCAGCAATGCCAGTCAGCATTCTGTGGAGGAAAGAGGCTTCTTCTCCTCTATTTGTGTCTATCAGTCTGTGTAAGCTCATGGATTCCTATTTTTTTCAGTGGTTTGTAGTTTATTACTTTCCTATTCTGATGCTCAAATTATCCCAGACTGTACAATGGAACCCCCTTCAAGCTGACCCTTATGTTCTTTTGACATAACCCAGAATTTTCTTGAGCACTTCCATATTTAACATAACAAGATGTACCAGGCTCATCTTTATTTTTCCCTACCACAGCCCTAAAATCAGCCATTTCTCCAAGGAGCCCTGTTTCTTTTCATAGGAATTTTATTAAAAACTATATCTGGGAATATGTGGAATCAACAGGTTCACTATTACTGCAGTATCTTCGCTCCTAGACCCTTTCTGAAGAATCAACAAGTATCTGTAACCATCTACCTTCTAATCATAAGCTCATGCTGATAGCTCCAATTCCAATCCATCCAGGCAGGACTCTCCCTGGCCTTCTCCATTTCATATTTGTATCTCCTGTCCTCCACATTGGGAACTCTAGTTCCCAACTGTATCAACACATGACTCATTCTTTCAGTCTAACCATACATCTAAAGTAATTTCAGAATTGTTTCACCAAAACCTTCAAAATACAAACCTAAAAGACTTGTTGGCAGTTCTTCCTCACAACCACACGTACTCTAAAGGCAAACACTGTGTTAAAAACTTACTTGGATTAGTTCTTTTCTCCCCCTTTCAGCATGACTGTATTATTCATTTGAAACACAGTTGGGTTCATTAGTTTCAGTTTGCATTACTCTAGAGCTTTCTTTTCTTCCTTTCCTTGTTGATTTAATTTTTATATACAGATAATATATGTTTCTAAAGGCAATATGCTTCTGAAAGTCCAAACTATTTTTAAAAAATACAAACTCAGGGAAACATATTTTCATTTTTCATTTCCTATCCTTTCCACACCATTCTCCACTGCCCCTTGTAAGTAATCAACATCACTGCTGTCTGGTTCATCCTTCTGATGTTTTTTGCTCATATAAGTAGGCATAAGTATATTTTCTAATTTCCCTTACTTCGCTAATGTACAAAAAGTAGTACATTATATATACTATATACTTGATCACAACACATCCTGTAAATCACTCCATTTAATTTCACAGTTCATCATTATTTTCTACAAATGCATGGCCACTAATGTGGGTGTAACAGAGTTTATCCACCACCCTCTTACATTTAGCATTGAAGCAGTTTCCAAATAATGTTACAATAAATAACCTTGTGCATACAAAAAAAATGTATTTTTGTGTTTCTGGAGACGTATCTGCAGGATAAATTCCTTGGAATGGAACTGATATGTATTTCTGTTAGATACTTAAACAGTTTTAAAACATAGCCCAAATTCTCTTAAACTCTTACCACTGATAAGTGGGATCTATGAACCCTCCCTTTGAATCGAAGGGTTTGTGACTGCTTCAATCAAGAGAGTATAGATGTGTGCTGTGTGACTTCTAAAGCTAGGTCGTAAAAGCTATGCAGCTTCTGCCTGGTTTTTGTGGAATGCTTGTTCTTCTGATGTTCCTTCTTAGGACACACTTTTAAAACTCAGCTGGCGTGCTGAGAAGTCCAAACTGCATGCAGACCGTGTAAGTTACCTAAAAACTGTCCCAGTTGAGATTAGCCTTCAGCCATCACAATTGAGACACAATATATATGAGTGAGAAGCCTGCAGATGATTCCAGCCCCCCCCCATTCAAGTCACCCCAGCTGTTCAGGTCTACCCAGATGAGGTCCCAGATATCACAGAGCAGAGAGAAGCCAGCCATTCTATACTCTGCCCAACATAGACTTCCTTATCTAGTTGACTGTATTTCTGGACTTTTATTCTATACTATTGTCCTTCTGTACATGCATGCCACATTATCACACTGTCACACTGTTCTAATTATGGAGACTTTGCAGTATGCTTTAATATCTAGTAGGACAAATCCCCTCATAGCTCTTCCTTTGTAATCTTTTCCTAACTATTCTTACATGTTTACATGTAATTTTCTATTTCCGTGCTAAATGTATGAGGTTTAAGTGGCAATGTTATACTTGTTTCTAAAATAAATTTGTGAGTTTTCCTTCCCTTTTTATTCTCGAAAACAGTTTAAGAGAATTGGGACTATCTTGTTACTAAGTTTGCTAAAATTATCCTGTAATATCACGTAAGCTTGGTGCTTTCTCTATTTTTTCCTATGGAAATTACTCTATATAAACTTCCTATCTCTACTGGGTTCAATTTTGGGAAACTTATTTTCTAGGAAATCATCCATTTCTTCAAAATCTTCAAATTTATTTGCATAGATATACAAAGCAGTCTCGTATTTTTTTTTAATTTCCTCTCTATCAATATTATTTCCTCGTTGTCATTTCTTATTTTGTATATTTGTGGTTTCTCCCTTGTTTCTTGATTAAATGAGCTAGTGGCTTATCCATTTTATTATTTTTTTAAGTTGTAAGCTATAAATTGATCTATTGTTTTTTCTGTTCTTACATCGTTAATTTCAGCTTTTATTTTTATTATTTCCTTTCTGGCACTTTGTTTGTTTAGTTTGTTCTTTTTCTTGCTTTTTGAGTTGGGGATGTGGTTCATTTAGTTTCATCACATTCATGTAGTTGTTTAATGCTAAAAATATTCCTCTGATAACTGCTTTAAAAGTATCTCATAGATTCTTATAAGTGTTTTTACTGTTATTATTTTTCGGCAATTTTGTAATTTAAGTTAGTATTTACTTCCCTTTTCACTCAACAGAAAGGCTTTATTTAATATTCAGGTATTTAATTTTAATATTTCCACCTTCTGGAAACTACTGATGTTTTCTTTTTACCCTAACATATGATCAGCTTAATTTTTGTGAGTTTTCTGTGTGCACTTGAGAAGATAACATTGTCTACAATCAAGCTGTATTGTTTGATATATATATATATATATTCTTTTGTCCTGTCAAGTACTGAGAGTGATGCTTGACCTGTTTTCTACTGACAGTGATGCTAACTACTTCTCTTTGCATCAGCTATAATTTCAGTTTTATATAGGTGGTTGCTGGGTTATTTGGTGCATTGATATTCTTCTATTACATATTATATCTTTATGGTGAACTGTGGGGGTTTTTTATATGATAAGGTGTTCTTATCTCATATAATGTCTTGGTGGCCTGAATTCTACTTTCTCTGGTATAAGGATCACAACACCTGCTTCCTCATTGTATCCATTCTCCTAGTAAATCTTCCGTCATCCCTTCATTTTAGCCTTTCTGAATCAGTGTGTTTCAGATGTGTCTTCTATTTGCAACAAAGAGTTGGATTTTGCTTTATGCACCAATTTGAAAACGTTTTCTTCAAACAGGCAACTTAATCTCATTCATGTTTATTGACAATATATATGTTGGATCTCAACTCTGTCATATCATTTTATAATTACTGTGTGAATTACAATGTTTTTCTGAGGGGTTTTTTTCCTATTTGATGTTTTCTTTTTGGTACTTAAGAAAGTTTATATTTTTGTTCTAGTGGTTTCCTTGATGTTTATACCTTTCATAGTGCCCTTAATTCTCTTCTTTCCTGCTTACTTTTTAACATCTGTATGTCAGTTTTAATCCTAGGTATACCAGGAACAATAGTAATCAACATTCACTATCTTGGTTCAATTGTTCCTTTTATTTGTTTTATGCTATCAAGTCATGTTATAAATAATTTATAGAAGACTAAGACGATAGTGAAAAACTACGTTTTGCAGATTTCAGTAAGAATTTAAACATAGCAAACCTCTCTGTGTCAAATAAATGTTGGGGCATAAATATACTAAAAGATAAAAATATATTGTCCACTCACTGATTCTTGAGCTTGAAAAAATTAGGGATATCATCTTATGAAGAGTCATAATCTGATCTGAGATTTAATGTAAATGATCAATTCCACTATCATCATTATCATTATAGGAATAAACAAAAATTTTTTAATTCTCAATTGTGTTCAATAAAAGCTAAAAATGGGCTACTATGATGATGCCTCCAGTCTTCTCTTATGCCTTCTTTAAATGTGATAAAATAATTTGGGCACTGCAATAAGGAAACTGAAAGATGACAATATAGACAATATATTTCACTGTGGCATCATCCTTCTGAACAGCTTATTTTCTTAGTAATTTAATATTTTAGCATAGTTGGGAACAACTGATGTGCAATGAATTCCTAGAATGATAAAATAACAGAATGTTTCAAAATATAGGAAAAATAAGAACACGAAGATCCCACCATGTATCTTAGATTTGTAAAAGGGTCCAACAGGTCCATCTTGGTAATTACATATAGACTATTTTATTCCATAATTTTTAAATAAGTAAATGTTCTTTGTTCTTTGGAAGACTTCTAAGAAAGAATGAAATTTGTGAAACAACCGTCTTCATAGATAGTTAGGCCTGCTCAAAAAAGAAACTAACAAACTAAAACTGGGTCCAACAGACCCTTAGGTATACCAAGAATTAAATGGCATCCTTTGATTCCTACCTATTATCTACCCAACAATCCATGTGCTTTTTCTGCTTTCCTCTTTCTCTCTTCCTTCTCTTCCCATTTTTAGCTGCATTATTTCTACTTGGACAGAACATAAAACATTTGCATACCAGTTATCTACTGACATCCCCACCACCCTTGTTTCAGTCTTAGCTCTGAAATTCAACACATGAAATGTTCTCGAGCAGTCTTTTACCTAAAGTGTTCCCATTCACCTCTTCATTAAATGGAGCTTATTCTCTGGGAGAGATGTTGGTAAGTTGCAGCCCACAAGCCAAATCCGGCTCACCAAATGTTTCTGTAAATCGAGTTTTATTGGAGCAAGGCCCACTCATTTATGCATGCATTTTTTACAGCTGCTTGTGGACAGCTTCAATGACAGATTTGAGTGCTGACAACACACACTGTATGGCCTACAAAGCCTAAATTATATTTACTATCTAGATCTTTACCAAAAAAAGTCTGCACATTTCTACTGCAAAAGAAACGGCACATACATACAGAATTATCTGAGTTTCGCCACGTTCAAATTTTTTCTATAGCCTTGACACATGAAGGACTGTTTGCCAAGATATAAAAAACCCTTAGCCTATATTTTCTTTCCGTGAGTTTGTTGAAAACTTTGCTCCATGGTTGCCATGAGTTGCAGGCTGCTTTTGAAAAATCTGATATAATCTCTTGCCCTTGTAAGATATTTCATCTTTCTGCCTGAAGAGCCTAGGAATTTTTTTTCTTTATCTTTTATTATCAAGATGTCTCAAAATTGCTGCTGTGGGTGAATTTTACCAGGTATCCAACTCAGAAGCTCATAAACAGGAGAATGGATAGGCAAATTATGGTAAAGTCAGACAATAAAATACAGTAATACAAAAAAGTTAACTGTAGGAATACATAACAACATGAATTAATCTTGGTTATATAGTGATGAAGGAAATAAATGAAAGCCTCAGAAAACTGCATAAAATATTATTTCCTCTTCATAAAATTCAAAAACAAGTAAACAAAACAATATGCCATATAAGCAAACATGTATAGGTGATAAAGCTATCTTTTTAAAAAAAATACATAATAAGAAATTCTGGATTTCAGACTAATGGAGAGGCAGAAAACTTTTTTTAAATAAAATTTTTTATGAACATGAATTATTATAAAGAGAAAACTTCAAGGAACACAACAAATGGTTATCTTTTTAAGATAAATATTCTCTCATCAGATATACTTTTGGGGGTGACTTTGCTAGTAAGACATGATTATTTCTATGTTGATGACATAATAACCAAATAAAGCTGAATTAGAGTAAACATAATTATTTAAAAAAACTTAAGAATAATCAACAAATGGTTTTTCTTTAATAATTAGAAAGCAATACATAAACAAATAAGAGTGTTGCTTATTTTAAAGTTAGAATAGCTAATGCTCTTGAAAAATGTTAAGCAAATATATCAATCTTAAACAATATAAAATGCTACAGATGACCACATTAAAATTTAAAAATTTAAGAATAGTAGTAGTAGAAATGAACTAAAGGACCTAGCTCCATGCTACTCCAAAAATTTGTATTTCTTCTGACATTTTTCTCCATTAACAAACTGTGTGGGACTTTCCTTGGCAGTCCAATGGTTAAGACTCTGTGCTTCCACTGTAGGGGGCATGGGTTCGTTCCCTGGTCGGCGAACTAAGATCCCACATGCCACACGGGGAGGCCAAAAATTAATTAATTAATTAATTAAAGGTTAGACCTTATTTATTTAAAAAAAAACAAGTGCGAAGTCCTCTCACAAAACACCTCTTTCTACCAAACTCCAGGATCCTAATACCTAAGTACGCATGAAGGACCATTTAGGTTAAAAGTTATATTTGAATCTCCGAGAACTAATAGCAGGTGCAATCAGACATGCTCAAAATGAGTAACTGTAAAGAGTCTAATAAAAAGACTGTTCACAAAAGTATGGCTAGGGTAATATCCTGGGACTATCAGAGCAGAAAGCCTTTACTATCCTGTGGCATGAAATAAGCAAGAGGAAGGACTGTTTTCTAGAACTCTAATCTAGAGAGTAGGTGTATGGGGAAGAACACCAGAAAGTTAAGCCTTCAGTAGGACAACCCAATTAACCCAAGAAGATCCAGCAGAGAGGGAGTTGGAGGAATAAAATACCTTAACCTCGCTCATCTCCCACCTTCTGATCTACTGATGGTGCCTCCCACCAGCTGACCCCAACTGAAAGCTGGAGGGCATGGGAGCAGAATGGAATAGTGAAGGGTAGATCTGGAGAGACAAATGAAGAATATCAAACACAGTACCATATGAATCACATCACCACTAGAAAAAGAATAATATGCACAGTACACAATTTAAATAATTTGGCTAATATGCTTTTAAAACATTCAGGAAATATATAGATTCACTTTTAAGGAATGTTGCTGAAAACCCTATTCATTCACCCACAAATACTTATCAAGCACTTAATACATGGCACTTTACTAGAAGTAGACATACAAAGAGGTATACAGCAGGATTCCTCTCTAAACTTAACTTCTTGGGGAAAAAATGCAAGTACAAAAACAATACCTGTAAAAAGCAGTATATGTGTCATATTCATTTATAAACAGAGAGATACAGGAATTTAGAGGATAATTAAACCACTTCCAGAAAATGAAAAAGGCAGAAAGTATAGCTGTGGAACACCGAGAGTCTTTCATCATTACACAATTATAAAGGCCACCTCCATTTTGTTACTTAAACAAGTTTATTAGAGCCTTTACTGTAAGCTTATCTCCTCATTATACATTTCCCTGATAATTTTCCTGATCATTTCCAATAATTTTTTCCATGAAGCTTACAGGTTACTGTCACTCCCGACCACTTAATAACCATACACTTTTAGAAGTTGTACTCTAGGGTGCCTGATAAAAAATTTCTCTGCCACATCTATTTACATGTGCTCCACAGAAGCTACTTTCTCTAGTATTCTGTTGTTATAAATCTACACACATTTTCATATAAATCAAGCCACACTCAAGGAAACAAATCTTCAGCTAAAGAATGGACTGACTTTGGAGAGACAGCCCACAGGACTCAAATACTATGTGTTGATTTAATGCCTGGGTAATTAAGTTCCATCACCACTGTGGTAAATGCTTTATTAACAGACCCTTTAATGGCTGCCTTCTCACACCTGCATTACTTCTCATCTCCCCTAAGACTGTTACCTGCATTTTCCAAGTGAGATTCACTTGAATCCTTGTTTCACGGTCTGCTTCTGTGAAAACCCAGGTTTAAAAACATCCTGTATTTCCTGCCACTAACTTCTTTGCTCCCCTTCACAAGCAAATTTCCTTGAAAGAACTGACTTTGCCCATTGTGCCAGATTCCACTCCTCTAACTCCCTCTTAAATCCAGTCAGGCTTTTAACCCCAACACTACACAAAAACGGTTCTTGTTGGGACTTCCCTGGTGGCGCAGTGATTAAGAATCCGCCTACCAATGCAGTAGATATGGGTTCGATCCCTGGTCTGGGAAGAGCCCACATGCCACGGAGCAACTAAGCCCGTGTGCCACAACTACTGAGCCTGTGCTCTAGAGCCCGCGCGCTACAACTACTGAGCCCATGTGCCACAACTACTGAAGCCCACGCACCTAGAGCCCGTGCTCCCCAACAAGAGAAGCCACCGCAATGAGAAGCCCAAGCACCGCAATGAAGAGTAGCCCCTGCTCGCCGCAACTAGAGAAAGCCCGTGTGCGGCAATGAAGACCCAATGCAGCCAAAGATAAATAAAATAAAATAAATTTATAAAAAAACAAAACACTGTCCTTGTCAAGATCACCAAAGATCTGCACAGTACTAAACTTAATGGTCAATCGTTAGTAATTATTTTACTCGACCCATCAGCAGAGCAGCACTTGGCACCGTTGATTACTCTTTTGTATAATAACCTTTCATCACTTAGCTTCTAATTCACTGTACTCTTCCTTGCTTATTTCCTTCTTCCCCCCTACCTCTTATCATTGGGCTCAATCCTTTTCTCCTTTCTATCTACACCCATTTCCTTAGTGATCTGATCCAATCTCATGGCTTTAAATGCCATCCATATCCCAAGAAGTCCCAAATTTATATCTCCAGCCAAGATCTCTCTAGAGCTCCAGATCCATACAGCCAACTGCCTACTTGACATTTTCACTTTGATGTCTAATGGATATCTCACATATGACATGTCCAAACTGAACTCCTCACCTTCGAATCACCTTCATCTCAAACCTGCTTCAGAGTCTTCTACATGTCAGTTGATGGCAACTGCACCATTCCAGCAGCTCACGCCAAAAACCCTGGAATCATCCTTGACTCCTCATTTTTTCTCAGCCACTACCTCCAAACCCTAAGCAAATACTATTTGTTCTACTTTAAAAACATACAAAACAAACTGACTGATTCTCATCATCTCCAATACTACCACCCTGGTCTAAGCCACCATCATTGCCCAGATTACTGTAACAACTTCCTAACTGGCTTCCTTGCTTCTGTTCGTTCCTCCCTAGAGTTTATTTTCAACACAGCAACCAAAACGATTCATTTAAAAATTATGTCATTGCTCTACTCAAAATCTTGCAGTGTCTCTCCATTTCACCCAATGTAAAATACAAACACTTGGCAGAAATCTGATGATCTTGCTCCTTGTTACTTCTCTAACTTCATTTGTTAATGTTTATTCTCTCTCTACGGAGAGAGAATAAACATTAACAAAACATTTCCAGACTCCTTACTGTTCCTTGAACATGCCTGCATATTCTTGCCTTTACACTAGTTGTTCCTACTTTCTGGGAACTCTTCTCTCAGATATCCACATAGCAAATTCCTTCACTTCATTCAACTCTGATCAAAATTCATCGTCTCATTGAGGCTTACTCTGGCTTCCCTATTTTGTGACTACCTCCCACCCTCACAGTATTCTTAATCCCCTTCCCTTGCTCTATTTTACTAAAAATTACTATCTTCTAACACATCATATATAAGCATACCTATTCTGTTTATTATTTATTGTCTGTATCACCCTGCTAGAAATAAGTTCTGCAAAGATAAGGAAAAATACCTGATGCATCATTGGCTGAGAAGCGTTACTGCATATCTGTGGAACCAAAACTGTGCTCCTATAAGCTACAAAGTCAATGCAATATTTGGAGGTACTCCTTGGCTCAAAAGATACTCTAAAATTCATAAAGTGCAATGACAGTGCCTAAGACTTTTAACTACAGTTTCAAGAGCTAAAAAATATTCTGCAGTATTTTAGATTTCTTTTCAAATGTTAATGTATGTGTTCAAATTAAATGATTAAAGATAAGTTAACTAGATGGTTCCTTTGTTTTAAATCATATTATTATCAAAATATCAGGGAAGAGTCACAGTACCAAGCACAGAGCCAGAAATACTTCAGAATTATCTGCAACATTATTAGAAGTTGAGTAAGTGGTCACTTGGAGTATGTTAATTGGAAGTTTCTGTCTCTTTTTAAAATTTCTACATAATGGTGAGATCAATATCCTTAGGGTATACTTCAGAGTAAATTTTTATCTAGTAAAATACTCTGTTTTCATGAATTACTATGCTATAACTTCAGCTTTCTTTTCAGTTACCCTCACTGCAATGCTGGTTAAAGTGATAGCCTCTTGTTTAATTGAAAAAAAAAAAACCTTTTTTCTTAGTTTCCTAGAAGCTTTAAACATGAACGGTTAATCAAAGTAAATCCAATCTACATTTGGGTAGTTGATGCCATTAAAATCAGTCAAGAAAAAGAGCCTAAACTCACATCACAGTGTAGTAATTCCCACTAAGAACAAAGGGAAAAAAATTTTAACTCTCTCCACAGAGATAAGTATTCACTTATAACTAAGATGATAAATTATCCCATTATTTATATTCAGAGCAGCCTTACTTAACATAGTCGTTCCCTAAAGTAGCACTTGTCTATGGTATACACAACTTAATTATTCTGACAACATCTTTACATACACCTATTGTTTTGTATTCTTTCATAAGTACTTTCCAAAGTGGAAGTACTTACAGGTTATTTTTTTGACATCACATACTTTAACAATAAGCGACAAATTCAAAATGCTTTAGGAGTCAAGTAATATGTTAACTTTATATTATTAAGATATCATTTTAGAAAAATTGATGAGTTTTACTTTGTACTTAAATAATTTATAGCATTTTAAAACTACTCATAATTCACCAACTATTCTTATAAAACTCATGAATCATGTATTCTTCCCATTTCCACCTTATACTACATTCATAAAGGTACCTAACAAATAATACAATTAATAGGACAAAAAACAAACCAAAAATACCCTGTTGATAAATTTATTTAGAAATAGTATTTTGGTTATAGAATAAGGCAAAAAAAAAACCACCCTCTGTAGAAATACTTTCAAATTTACCAAAACTACACTTGACATTTTGTAATCAAATTATTCCAGGGCTTCCCTGGTGGCGCAGTGGTTGAGAGTCCGCCCGCCGATGCAGGGGACACGAATTCGTGCCCCGGTCCGGGAGGATCCCACATGCCACGGAGCGGCTGGGCCCGTGAGCCATGGCGACTGAGCCTGCGCGTCTGGAGCCTGTGCTCCACAACGGGAAAGGCCAAAACAGGGAGAGGCCCGTGTACCACACACACAAAAAAAAAATTATTCCAAATAAAACCAAAAACCTAGCAACCAATGAATTTACTGGTTAACAATCCATACCAACATTTACCATTCAGAGAAGATTAGAATAAATTTGTTGTGCCTTCCTAACCATCCATGGAAAGTATAACCACCACCATGTCTCAGGACTGAATGAGACTATCCTTCAATAAAGGGAAATACGAAAAAAGTAAAATATATTCTGCGAACTGTAAACTATACCCAGTAGGGAGATGGGGTAGGGAAGGCATGTACCAATCAGGTGGCCTACAGATTTGTTTCAATGGCCAATACTGCAGCTAAACCCATGCAGGTATGGCATCAAAGAACTTCTATATAAGGTCGGGATCCCTAAAGGGTTATACCATCAATGAAAAAGTAAGGTTTTTAAAAATCTGTTCTGCAGAGGCAGACAGAAAACATCTATTTCAGCTCTAGCTCTACATAGAGGAAAAAAGTAGTTTGGGAATAGATTAAACATAATGTCACTTTGGGGCATAAATTCATCTTACATAAAAACTCAAAAAAAAAAAATACCACATGCCAAAAGTTTAACTTAATTTGGACCTGCGTTGCTAGGCCCCCAGAAGTCCACACTCTCTCTCTAGAGGAGGGGTAGGCAAACTAAGACCCAGGGCTAAATCTAGAACAAAGCCATGCCCATCTGTTTATGTTTATGGCTCCTTTCATGTTACAACAGCAGAGTTGATTAGTTTTGACAAAGACCATATGGTCCACAAAGCCTAAAAGTTATTATCCGTCCCTTTATAGAAAAGATTGTGACCCCTAGCATAAAATACTTATAATAATGTCAAATGTGTTCAAAGTAAAACAATATGAATTAAATTAGTAGAAACAGTAGCCTGTAAATTGGAAGTTGATCAAAGAGTAAAAGTACTGGTTAACTGTCGACTTAAAGTATTCATTTTAAAACTTAAAAAGTCATCACCTATGGTTCAAGTACAAGCATGGTAATAGTTTAATCCTGAATCTTCCCGTTTTCCTCAGGGAAGACATATAAAATAAGGAAAACATAGGGAGGAAAAGTGAAAGAAAAAGAAAATTAAATTTCCAGAGAAATTAGGAATGAAAAAAACGCACCAACTCCAAATCAGGTGCGAATGTGCAAAAAGCCAGTGAAACTAAGAGAATCAGATAGAGAAAGCTGCAAGAATGCAGAAAGGAAGACAAAAAACAAAGAACATGGAAGAAGCCTAATGGTAGATCTCAAATATTACCTATCTTGTTCCCACAAAAAATAGGCCTCACTCTCCCTAATCATGAGAAGAGCTATAATTAAAAACAAAAAAGACAACAAAGTAATTTTAAAAAAACATAAAATGTACATAAAATGTACAAAAACCAGAGGGATCACAAAGCAAAATCCAACTTTCTCTTGTATACAAGAGATACATTTAAAACAAAGGGATTTTGAATGGTTAACAATAAAGGAATGGGCAAAGGTACACAGGGAAAAGACTAACTTCCCCACCAAAAAAAAAAACCAAGAGCCATAATATTAATAATAGACAATGTTGAAATCAGATCAAAAAACACTGAACAAAGCACTTTATGATACTAAAAGATACAATTTGCAATAAAGATATAACAGTTATGAATATCCATAATAGCAACTTCCGTAAAGCATAAATTCCAGAATACACAAGAAAGAGGCAAAAAATAAACTAACATTTTTAGACTTTTATTAACTTTCAGAGCATGATAGATCAAGTTAAAAAATATCATAAGTAAGGAAGAAAAAACCTAAACAGAATAATCAATAAAGTAGATTTTATATATATGTATCAAATGCTATACTTTGATATTATAGGATTTACCTCCTTTTCAAGTGTCTATAGAACATTTATGAAAATTGGGCCCCAAAGAAAACTCAATAAATTAGAAAAAGCAGAAATAATACCTACAACATTCCCTGAACACTATAATAAAACCAAAAATTAAAAACAAAATAAAAAATCAAAACAACCTTTTTACGTAGAAAATTTGTCACTCTTGCTTAAACGACTCTTGGGCCCATCTGAAAAATGAGAATGACTCACCCACATTTGATTCACTGCTACCATGAGTTTGTTATGACAATAATGTATGTAAACAGGCTTATTTAATGTAGCATTTATTAACCATTACACTCTAAAATGTTCCTATCACCAGAATTCTCTTTAGATTTCTTCTATTTTCTCAGTAAAATAAGAAGTAAGAGAGTAATGATGAAGAGTGAAGTGTTGGAAGTTTGAAGAGAGAAAGGAAAACATATGAAACAGTCATCTTCGAAAACTGTAAGACAGATTGGTGATTATGAACTTAAAACTAGGTAAATGAGAAGTACACACAAGAGAGGGTGAGAGAGAGTGAAGCACTGACCAGAGGCTCAACAGACTAAAGGCTCTGGTAAGGCTGAAGAATTCCCAGAGTCTGGACACTCTTCAGGAGTAAGCTGGAAAGATCAGCAGCACTTGAAGAGTAAGATACTTGAAATGGAAATTATGGGCTTCGTAGCAAGTACACAAAGTCAAGAGTACCGCAATGCGAGAGAAAGACCCAAACAGGATGGAAAACAAGATCTTTGTAAGCGAGATCAAAAAATTGAGAGGACAGAAGTATTTAAATGGATCCTAAAATATCCATAAAAATATCTGGCTAATATATGTAGGACAGAGACAGTGAGCCAGAAGCTATATTCTTCCAGGAATTAAGCACAGTGATCAAAGGAGCAACAGAGGAGTGTAAGATGGAGGAGTAGTAGGTGGTATAGTCTGATGATGTAAGATTCAAAGTTGAGTGATTTAAAGGAGGAAGGAGTAAAAATAGAGTGGAAATGACAGTAAGAAGTAAGGAGGATACATATCCCAATTCCAGCCCAGCTGTACTGGGGATATGAAAAAGAAAAGATCACTTAAAAGGACTGAAGGGGAAACAGTGGAGAATTTAGAAGGGAGTCTTCCTCTGACACACAAGCACTCTCTTGTTGTTGCCAATGGTGATCTGCAAATGAGTTCTCTCATTAAGATTACACAAGGACTCTAAATAGTTGAATATAGTTGTCTATACACTAAAGGGCCAAAAACTTGAGTTCATAATCCTGGCCAGAACCAGAAATGGAGTATGTTCCTGAATCTAAATAGCAAACATAGCGTATATACATTTGTAGGCAAATAAAAAAAAAAAAAAAAACTTACAACTGTTTGAAAATGTCATAAAGAATTCAAAGAAATAAAATACCAGAAAAATAAATTAGAGTATTTAAGAGTCATATGTAGATTGCCCCAGTCACCTTCACACACCAGATAAAATCTTTTATAGAAGCCAAAAGACTGTCTTTGGGAAGCTTACTTTAGAAGAATAATACATACATAGAGATATTGCAATAAGATTAGAAACAGAACCTTGAAAAATGAAACATCCTGAAATCATGGAATGCATAGTAAAGAAACTGGGTTAGTTTTAGCTTTCAGTTCTTAAGTAAAATCCAAAGAAATAGCACCATCTATTGGAATTTCAGATATTTAAAATACATATTCTCAATTCTTAGAAAATGTGTCTAGTATGTAACGTTTCTGCACATTTGGCTAAGAAGATAACTTACATATTAAAGGACAATATCTAACACAAAATAAAAAAGTTTATAGTAAAAAGTATTAATTCTTGGTTTATAATTCTAATTTCAAATAACTAACCATTTTGACTAAATTCATATGAAGATTTTATTATAGATAAAATATTCTCAACTAATAAAGAAGAGTATATAGTTACATGTTCAAAGTAACTTACAGATATGGTATTCCTGTATGCTGCTTGTATAACCATATATTGCAGAATATCCAAATATTATGATCATGACAACATCTCTACTATCCAACTCCATAATATGTGCTGAATGTCCCTCCACAGCATACTGCTGACCATGTCCAAGCACAGTAGGAGTTTTTGTACTCCATGACTGACTATGTATGTTAAAAACCCATAATTCATCTGTGACATTGCCATCACTTGTTTCAATTCTGCCTCCATACATAAAGATGTTTGCCTGTAAATTAAAAAAACATATGTTAATAAAAAAAAATTTGTATCTTAGCAAGATATATTAATTAAAAATAAAGACTAAATTTAAACATTAAATTTTAGTAATTGCTCACAACATGCATAAGACATAGTTCTTATTTGTAAAAAGTCAAATGGGAACACATGAGTAATGATAATTAATTATTTTACTTACAAGAAGGGGGAAAATCCACACTTACAAAAAGTTACTTTAAGGTATTTTATTTAAAAGTTATGTAGTCAATTAACCATGTTTTTAATTATCCTAGTTGTTGAGTCCCTAGTTGTTAAATTTGAATTTTACCATCTATTTGTACTGTTTGTGCTAGTCTCAATCATTCACTGTTTTCATCATTGTTCACCAGAAAGGTAGATCACATTTGCGTATATTATGTGGAGTACATTTTTATTACCACTTCTCACGGCTATGAGCAAATACCTTATAGTACTTATAAATTATACAATTTCAATATGATTGAAATGAATGATATATAAATCATTACTATTTCAACAACCTAGAAAGAGAAAAGAATTTCTTCAACCTAATAAAGAGCATCTAAGAAAAACAGAAAGATGATATTACATACACTTAATGGTAAAAGACTGGATGTTTCACCAAGGTCAGTAATAAGATAAAGGTGCCTGCTTTTGCCACTTACATTCAACATTGTACTCAAGAGTTTAGCCAGAGCAAATATGCAAACACTGAATAAAGGTATAAAGATTAGAAAAATAAAATATTTCTATTTGTAGATGATATGAACTTGTATACAGAGAATACTAAGAAATAGAAAAACAATTAGAGGGGGCGGAGTCAAGATGGTGGACTAGGAGAATGCAGAATTCATGTCACCGCACAACTAGGGCACCTACCAGGCACCGGTGGGGGACCACAGACACCTAAGGGGATGGGAGGAACTCCCAGCGACCAGGTAGGACATGGGGCATTGGGGGAGTGAAGGGGGAGAAGTGGAGGCAGGACGGGACTGGCACCCCTGAAGAGCAGCTGGGGGAGGGGAAGGGAACTCAGGCCGGAAGGGGGAAATTAGGGAACCACTGGGAGGGCAGAGGATCTAAAGGGAGCATGGCCAGGTTTCCCCTGCCCGCCTGGACCCCCAGGAACCTGTCGAGATCTCGGGCCTGATCCTCTGCCCACCCAGGCCCCCTCCAGCCACGCACGTCCTGAGGGAGTGGGAGGGAGGGAAGGGGGAGCAAAAGTAAAGGCTGGACCTCCAGGACCAGCACACCTGAGGGGCGGCTGGGGGAGGGGAGGAGTTCCTACACCCAGTGGGACCCACCCCCAGTTAGGGATCCAACGGGTCGGGGGAAACCCTGTGGGAGACGGTGCAGGAAGGAGGTGAAGGAACGGAAGGGAAGGGGGCCAGCACTTTCTCTGTCCACTTAGGCACTGGGAAGACTGTTGGGCTCCCCAGCCTAATCCTCTGCCCTCGGAGCCTCCCTCCTGCCACACAGAGCCCAAACCCTGCCCTGCACTCCCACCAAGGGCCCTACCTCTACACATGGAGACCCCCTCCAACAGGCTGGGCCTAAACCCCACCAACACACGCTCACCCAGGGCCTTACCTCCAAACTCTGGAACTCCACACTCCAGAGGCCATCCTTTCCACTTGCTGCCTCTCCCCTCCTGTCAGGTCCTAAACAGAGGCCCAGCCCCACGCTTGAACATCGCCCCACACATGCCCCGCCCCCAGGGCCTTTTCTGGCTGCATGGGTCCTGAGCCTAGGCCCCGCCCCATGCTCAAATGTCACACACCCCACCTGCCTAGGTCCCGCCCCACCCTAAACCCCACCCCTGCCTAAGTTCCACCCCTGCCTAAACTCCTTCCACATAGTCAAGGCTTTTTTTTTCTTTTTCTTTTTCTTCTTTTAGATGGGGTTCTGTTTTACCTTGTTGATTCATTTATATTTTTATTTTCCTAATAAATCTTTTATTTTTCTAATTTTATTTTATTCTTTATACTTTGTTATTGTTCTCTCCTTTTGGCTTGTTCCCCCCACCTTTTTTTTTCTTTTTTCTGTTGTGATTTTACTTTACCTTGTTGCAGTTGTTACAATTATATTTTTACTTTTCCTAATATATCTTTTATCTTTCAAATCTTTTTGTTTTTTTATTCTTTGATATCATACTGCTCCTTTTTTATTTCTTTCTTTCTTTCTTTCTTTTTTTGCTTGGTTCCCAGGCCAGAGGTCCAGCCCAAGCTCCTGTGGTGGGAGCTCCAAGTCCAACCCGCTGGATTAACAGAGAACCTCACACTCTAGGGAATATTAATCAGAGTAAGTCCTCCCAGAGGTCCTCATCTCAGCACCAAGGCCCAGCTCTATCCAACTGCCTGCAAACTCCAGTGCTGGACACCTAAGGCCAAACAACCTATAAGACAGGAATACAGCCCCAAACATCAAAAAAAAGAAACGACAAGAAAATATATTACAGACGAAGAAGCAAGGTAAAAACCTACAAGATCAAATAAATAAAGATGAAATAGGCAACATACCAGAAAAAGAATTCAGAGTAGTGATAGTATAGATGATCCAAATTCTCAGAAACAAAATGGAGAAAATACAAGAAACATTTAACAAGGATCTAGAAGAACTAAATAGCAAATAGTGATGAACAACACAATAAATGAAATTAAAAATACTCTAGAAGGAATCAATAGCAGAATAACTGAGGCAGAAGAACAGACGAGTACGCTGGAAGATAAAATGGTGGAAATAACGGCCAGGGAGCAGAATAAAGAAAGAAGAATGAAAAGAATTGAGGACAGTCTCAGAGACCTCTGGGACAACATTAAACACACCAACATTCGAATTATAGGGGTCCCAGAGGAAGAAGAGAAAAAGAAAAGGTCCGAGAAAATATTTGAAGAGATTATAGTCGAAAACTTTCCTAACATGGGAAAGGAAATAGTCAATCAAGTCCAGGAAGCACAGAGAGTCCCATACAGGATAAACCCAAAGACCAACATGCCAAGACACATATTAATCAAACTATCAAAAATTAAATACAAAGAAAACATATTAAAAGCAGCAAGAGAAAAGAAACAAATAATATACAAGGGAATCCACATAAGGTTAACAGCTAATCTTTCAGCTGAAACTCTGAAAGCGAGAAGTGGGTGGCAGGACATATTTAAAGTGATGAAAGAGAAAACCTTCAACCAAGATTACTCTACCCAGCAAAGATCTCATTCAGATTTGATGGAGAAGTCAAAAGCTTTTCAGACAAGCAAAAGCTAAGAGAATTCAGCACCACCAAACCAGCTTTACAACAAATGCTAAAGAAACTTCTCTAGGCAGGAAACACAGGATAAGGGAAAGACCTACAAAAACAAACACAAAACAATTCAGAAAATGGTAACAGGAACATACATATCAATAATTACCTTAAATGTAAATGGATTAAATGCTCCAACCAAAAGACACAGACTGGCTGAATGGATACAAAAACAACACCTGTATATATGCTGTCTACAAGAAACCCACTTCAGACCTAGGGACACATACAGACTGAAAGTGAGGGGATGGAAAAAGATATTCCATGCAAATGGAAATCAAAAGAAAGCTGGAGTAGCAATTCTTGTATCAGACAAAATAGACTTTAAAATAAAGGCTATTACAAGAGACAAAGAAGGACACTACATAATGATCAAGGGATCAATCCAAGAAGAAGATATAACAATGGTAAATATTTATGCACCCAACATAGGAGCACCTCAATACATAAGGCAAATGCTAACAGCCATGAAAGGGGAAATCGACAGTAACACAATTATAGTAGGGGACTTTAACACCCCACTTTCACCAATGGATGGATCATCCAAAATGAAATAAATAAGGAAACACAAGCTTTAAATGACAAATTAAACAAAATGGACTTAACTGATATTTATAGGACATACCATCCAAAAACAACAGAATACACTTTCTTCTCAAGTGCTCATGGAACATTCTACAGGATAGACCATATCTTGGGTCACAGATGAAGCCTTGGTAAATTTAAGAAAATTGAAATTGTACCAAGTATCTTTTCCAACCACAACACTATGAGACTACATATCAATTACAGGAAAAAACTGTAAAAATTACAAACACATGGAGGCTACACAATACGCTAAGAAATAACCAAGAGATCACTGAAGAAATCAAAGAGGAAATCAAAAAATACTTAGAAACAAATGACAAAGAAAACACGACAACCCAAAACCTATGGGATGCAGCAAAAGCAGTTCTAAGAGGGAAGTTTATAGCAATACAATCCTACTTCCAGAAACAAGAAAAACCTCTAATAAACAACCTAACCTTACACCTAAAGCAATCAGAGAAAGAAGAACCAAAAAAACTCCAAAGTTAGCAGAAGGAAAGAAATCATAAAGATCAGATCAGAAATAAATGAAAAAGAAATGAAGGAAATAATAGCAAAGATCAATAAAACTAAAAGCTGGTTCTTTGAGAAGATAAACAAAATTGATAAAACATTAGTCAGACTCATCAAGAAAAAAAGCGAGAAGACTCAAATCAACAGAATTAGAAATGAAAAAGGAGCAATAACAACTGACACTGCAGAAATGCAAAGGATCATGAGAGACTACTACAAGCAACTATATGCCAATAAAATGGACAACCTGGAAGAAATGGACAAATTCTTAGAAAAGCACAACCTTCCGAGACTGAACCAGGAAGAAATAGAAAATATAAACACACCAATCACAAGCACTGAAATTGAAACTGTGATTAAAAATCTTCCAAAACAAAAGTACAGGACCAGATGGCTTCACAGGCAAATTCTATGAAACACTTAGAGAAGAACTAACACCTATACTTCTCAAACTCTTCCAAAATATAGCAGAAGGAGGAACACTCCCAAACTCATTCTACGAGGCCACCATCACCTTGATACCAAAACCAGACAAAGATGTCAAAACAAAGAAAACTACAGGCCAATATTACTGATGAACATAGATGCAAAAATCCTCAACAAAGTACTAGCAAACAGAATCCAACAGCACATTAAAAGGATCATACACCATGATCAAGTGGGGTTTATCCCAGGAATGGAAGGATTCTTCAATATATGCAAATTAATCAATGTGACACACCATATTAACAAAATGAAGGATAAAAACCATATGATCATCTCAATAGATGTAGAAAAATCTTTCGACAAAATTCAACACCCATTTATGATAAAAACTCCCCAGAAAGTAGGCAGAGAGGAAATATGCTTCCTCTTAGAGGAAAACATAGGCAGAACACTCTATGACATAAATCACAGCAAGATCCTTTTTGACCCACCTCCTAGAGAAATGGAAATAAAAACAAAAATAAACAAATGGGACCTAATGAAACTTAAAAGCTTTTGCACAGCAAAGGAAACCATAAACAAGACCAAAAGACAACCCTCAGAATGGGAGAACATATTTGCAAACGAAGCAACTGAGAAAGGATTTATCTCCAAAATATAAAAGCAGTTCATGCAGCTCAATAGCAAAAAAACAAACAACCCAATCCAAAAATGGGCAGAAGACCTAAATAGACATTTCTTCAAAGAAGAAATACAGATTGCCAACAAACCGATGAAAGGATGCTCAACATCACTAATCATTAGAGAAATGCAAATCAAAAGTATAATCAGGTATCACCTCACACCAGTTAGAATGTCCATCATCAAAAAATCTACAAACAGGGCTTCCCTGGTGGCGCAGTGGTTGAGAGTCCGCTTGCCGATGCAGGGGACACGGGTTCATGCCCCGGTCCGGGAAGATCCCACATGCCACGGAGCAGCTGGGCCCGTGAGCCACGGCCACTGGGCCTGCGCATCCGGAGCCTGTGCTCCGCAGCGGGAGAGGCCACAACAGTGAGAGGCCCGCGTACCACCAAAAAAAAAAAAAAAAATCTACAAACAATAAATGCTGCAGAGGGTGTGGAGATGCACTGTTGGTGCGAATGTAAATTGATACAGCCACTATGGAGAATGGTACAAAGGTTCCTTAAAAAACGAAAAATAGAATTACCATATGACCCAGCAATCCCACGACTGGGCATATGCACTGAGAAAACCATAATTCAAAAAGAATCATGTACCACAATGTTCACTGCAGCACTATTTACAGTAGACAGGACATGGAAGCAACCTAAGTGTCCATCGACAGATGAATGGATAAAGAAGATGTTGCACCTATATACAGTGGAATATTATTCAGCCATAGAAAGAAACGAAATTGAGTTATTTGTAATGAGGTGGATGGACCTAAGTCTGTCATACAGAGTGAAGTAAGTCAGAAAGAGAAAAACAAATACCGTATGCCAACACATATATATGGAATCTAAAAAAAAAATGGTTCTGATGAACCTAGGGGCAGGACAGGAATAAACATGCAGACATAGAGAATGGCCTTGAGGACACAAGGAGGGGCAAGGGTAAGTTGGGATGAAGTGAGAGAGTAGCACTGACATATACATACTACCAAATGTAAAACAGATAGCTAGTGAGAAGCAGCTGCATAGCACAGGGAGATCAGCTCGGTGCTTTGTGACCACTTAGACGGGTGGGAAAAGGAGGGTAGGAGGGAGACGCAAGAGGGAGGGGATACAGGGAGATATATATATATATATATATATATATATATATATATATATGCATATAGCTGATTCACTTTGTTATACAGCAGAAACTAACACAACATTGTAAAGCAATTATACTCCAATAAAGATGTTTAAAAAAAAATCTAAAAAAAACAATTAGTTAATAAATGACTTCAGCAACATTGCAGAATAAAAGATCAATGTACAAAAAACCAATTATACTTCTATAAGCTTGCAATGAACAATCCAAAAATGAAACTAAGTAAACAATTCAATTTACAAAAGCATCAAAAAGAATAAAATAACTAGGAATAAAGTTAACAAAAGAAATTCCACACTTGTACTCAAAGCTACAAAACATTGTTGAAAGAAATTCTGAAAGATGTAAATGAATGGAAAGAACTCCTGTGTTCATGGATCAGAAGACTTGATATTGTTAAGATGGCAATACTCTCCAAATTGATCTACAGATTCAATGCAATCTCTATTAAAATTCCAAATGGCTTCTCTGTAGAAATTGACAAGTTGATTCCAAAATTCATACGGAATTGCAAGAGACTGAGAATATCCAAATAATCTTGAAAAAGAAGAAAAAAATTGAGGATTAACACTTCTCAACTTTAAAACTTACTACAAAGCAAAAGTAATCAAGATAGTATGCTACTGGCAAAAAGAGGAGCATACAAATCAACAGAACTAAGAGTCTAGGAAAAGAATCCATATATCTATGGCTAACTGATATTTGGCAAAAGTGCCAGGACCATTCAATGGGGAAAGAATAGTCTCTTCAACAAACAGTGCTAAGAGAACTGGATAGTCACATGCAAAAGAGTGAACTTGAATCCTTACTGCACATGACATACAAAACTTCAAGTGGATAAAAGACCTAAACGTAAGAGCCAAAAAAACTATAAAACACTTAAAAAAAAACATGGGCTAAATATGCATGACCTTAGATTTGACAGTGGATTCTTAGCTACAACACCAAAATCACAAGCAACAAAAGGAAAAAAGATATATTGGATTTCATCAAAGTTAAAAACTTTTGTGCTTCAAAAGACACCATCAAGAAAGTAAAAGAAGCGGAATATTTGCAAATCATGTATCTGATAAGGGACTTGTATCTAGAATATATAAAGAACTCTGACATCTCAAAAATTTTTAAATGGGCAAAGGACTTAGATAGACATTTCTCCAAAGAAAATACAAGTACTCAAAAAAGCACATGACTAACATCATTAGTCAACATGGAAATGCAAATCAAACATGAGGTACCACTTCACACCTATTAGGATGGCTATCATCAAAAAGACAGATTAACTAGTCTTGGTGAGGATGTGTACATGTTGGAACCTTCATACAAAGTTGGCAGGACTGTAAATGGTGCAGCCACCTTGGAAAACAGTCCGCAAGTCCCTCAAAAAGTTAACAGTTACCATATGATCCAGCAATTTCAACTCTACTATACCCAAGAGAAATGAAAGAATATGCCCACACAAAAACTTATACATGAATGTTCATAGCAGCATTATTCATAATAGCCAAAAGGGGAAACAACTCAAGTGCCCATCAACTGATAAATGGATAAACAAAATGTAAAATATCCATATAATAGATATTATTTAACCATAAAAATTAAGTACTGATATATGCTGCAACATGCCAGTCATAAGCTACATAGTAAACAATTTCACTTATATGAAAGACAAATCTACAGAGAAAGGAAACAGCTTCACGATTGCTTAAAGCTGGGAGGATGAGAAGGTTTGGGGTGACAGCTGAAGGGTACGGGACTTCTTTACAAGGTGATGAAAATATTCTAAAATTGATTACACAACATTGCAATTTTGACAAACCTGCAAGAGATAATTGCACAACTCTGAAGATACTAAAAAGCATTCAGTTGTACATTTTAAACACATGAATTGTATCATATGCCAATTATATCTCAATAAAGCTGTTACAAAAAAATGAAATAAATCAAAAAACTGAAAGAAAACAAAGAAACATATCCACATACATATGTACATAGAGAGATTTTTATTTAATTTCTTAAACATGTACATGCATAGCAAAAAACAGTGGTAGTTTATTCTTTACATTGCTCCTGTGTTTTCCAAATTTTCTTAAACAAGCACAGAAAATATATAAGTTCTGATTTGAAAAGTGTAGTCACAGTCCACAAAATACATGAATTTTTGTTGATTCAAAATAAAAACCAATTCAGTAGCCTGATTTTAATCATGCTAAATTCATGAACCCCACAAATACATAAAAATAACTGATTAAAAGCAATCCCTATCAAAATCCCAATGACATTTTGCATAAGTAGAAAAATCCATCCTAAAATTATTATGGAATCTTAAGGGACCCCGAATAGATAAAACAAACTTGAAAAGACTGAAGTTGGAGGTCTCACATTTCTTCATTTCAAAACTTACAACAAAACTACACTAATCAAAACAGTGTGGTACTGGAATAAACACAGATCTAGATCAAAGGACTAGAGAGCTCAGAAATAAATCTCTGCATATATGATCAAATGCTTTCAACAAGAGTGCCAAGACCATTTAATGGGGAAAAAGTCTTTTCAACAAATAGTGCTGTGAAAACTGAATATCCACATGTAAGAGAAAAAAACGACCCTTACTTTATACCCTAAACAAAAATTAACTCAAAACAGATTAAAGACCTAAGAACTAAAACTTCACAATTCTTAAAAGAAAAACACATAGGGAAAAGGCTTCATAATATTGGATTTGGCAATGATTTCTTGGATATGACACCAAAAGCACTGGCAACAAAAGAAGAAACAGATAAATTGGACTGTGTCAAAATTAAAAACCTGCCCATCAAAGGATACTATCAAGAGTGAAAAAGCCCACAGGATAAGAGAAAATATTTGCAAGTAATATATCCAATTAGGGGATAAAATCCAGAATATATAAAGAACTCCTACAACTCAACACCAAGAAAAAGTTAAAAATGGGCAAAAGACCTGAATATATGTTCCTCCAGAGAAAGCATACAAATAGCCAATAAGCACTTGAAAAGATGTTACATATCACAAATCATTAAGGAAATACAAATCAAAACCACAATGAGATACTGCTTTACATCCATCAGGATGTCTATTATAGGAAGGAAGGAAGGAAGGGGAAAATAACAAGTGTTGACAAGGATATGGAGGAATTGAAACCTTTGTGCACTGCTGGTAGGAATGTAAAATGGTTACAGCTGCTGTGGAAAACAATATAGCAGCTCTTCAAAAAATTAAAAATAGAATTACCATGCAATCCAGCAATTCCACTTCTGGCTATCTATCCAAAAGAACTGAAATCAGGGACTTGAAAAGATAGTTGTATACCCATGTTCATAGGAGCATTATTCATAATAGCCAAAAAGGTGGAAGCAACCTAAGTATCTATTGATGGATGAATGGATAAACAAAATGCAGTGAAATATATACATACAACAGAACATTATTCAGATGTAAAAAGGAAGGAAATTCTGACACATGCTACAAGATGGATGAATCTTGAGGACACCATGCCAAGTGAAATAAGCCAGTCATTAAAGGACAAACACTGTATGATTTCACTTATATGAGGTACCTAGAATAGTCAAATTCACAGAGACAGAAAGCAGAATGGTAGTTTACAAGGTCTAGGGAAAGGGGGAAATGAGGAGTTACTGTATGGGTACAGAGTTTCAGTTTTGCAAGATGAAAAGAGGTCTGAAAATAACAGTAATGGCTGTACAACAACTTGAATATACTTAGTGCCACTGAATGAATTCTACTCTTAAAAATGGTTAAAATGGTAAATTTTTGTTATGCATATATGGACAAAAACTCAACCTTCATTTCTTCTCATGTTCAATGGAGGACTGTATTAAAATCTTTTTTTTTTTACTAAAATAGTATAAAAGTCTTTGACATCTCAAGTTATTGTGATTCATATGGTCTACTGTTCTTATTAAATGTTTGAAATAAATCTGAGATTTAGTATTTCTTCCTCTAAAGTCTAAAAAAAGAAAAAAAAGATTAAAATTTAAAGCAGGATTCATACCTGATATAAAGCAAGAGAATGCCCATATCTCTGGAGAGGTCCCCTTGATACAGTTCCTACATTCCATATACTGCTTTCTAAATTGTAACTGAAAACAAGAAAAAGAAATAACTTCATAAGCTAAGATTCATTTTCAGTTTTGTAATTTGCATATGCTTTCTTGTATTTAAATATTCATTAAATTCAAAAACAATTAGAATAAACTCATAATTTCATATACCATATTAGAAATTTCTAATAGAGACTCATTCAAGTTATATCTAGTCTAAATTAGGATTCAATCATCTGAATGTATATATAATATACAGTAACTTGACTAGGCTATTTATTACCAGAGTTAATTTGTTCTGAACCAGCTGATTAACCTAAACAATAGTGAGCTCTTCTAACTTTTAAAGTCACCTGGGCCTCCTTGAAGCTCCTACCTTAAGGCTTTTGTCTGGCTTTCTTCTCTGCCAATGTCTGACCCCTTCAAGTCTTTGCTCAGCTCTCACCTTTCCCATGAAGCGTACATGACTACATTTGTGAGTACAACTCCCTCCTCTTTGGCATTCCTGATTTGCTTACCCCTGCTACCTATCTTGCTATCTATCTATATCTGTATATGAATATATGTGCATATATATAATTTATTTATAATATATATATTTATCATGCTAATTACATTTTTTTCTAATTGCCTGTCTTTCCTCACTAACTTCACAAAGATGGGATATTCATTATGTCCACTGATAGATCCCAAGTACTAAGCACAAAGTAAGTGTTCAAAATAATTTGCTATGCCCATGAATACATATTAATTCTAATGTCGATGTATAAATGTTCCGTAAAATACTCTCTAATTTAATAGACACTAATACAAAACTTTTATATTATTTACTGAATAATTTGTCTTAAGCATAACATCTACACCTCAATTAAATTCTACTACAGAAGATAAATCAACTTATAACTGACACCATCACTTCTAAAAGCTTTTAAATATCCTTACCTACAGCTAAACCACATTCAGAAAAATGAAAAAATATTCTCTAACCTGTGAAAACAGCAACAAAGTTGCTGATTACTTCTAAGCTGATACCTCTAGTTTACTATAAAGATAAATAAACACTGTAATCAAAAGAACCAGGTTTCAGACAAAAAAAAATTAAACTATCTGGTTCAAATAGAAAATATATGTTTAGGAGAATATCAAGTAAAATTCATCACTTAATTTAAAATATGCTATTTAACTTGTACAGAACACAAACTTTTTGGATCTACATGTTTCCTTGACAACTATACTGTATCTTCACAACTCTACTTTGCAAATACCACAATTTAATCCAAAGTTCTACTTTATTTTCACAACCTTTTCATTTTCATGAATCATAGTTAATTTCCTTTTCTTTTCCACATTTAACTCTCGGTTCCTCAGGTTCTTTGCACATCTTAACAATTCATTTTAATCCTACCAACTCTCTTTCAATTCTTTCTACTATATTTTATCTTTCACTTACTGTGTTACAGAATTCTAATTGTTCACTTAAATATTTACCTAAAATTCTTCCTCCCTCTCTCCAGAATTTATTTTATTTCATACTTTAATTCCAGTCTTATTCAATCATAGTTTTAAAGCAATCTCCTCTTATAACACAGAATTTTTTTGATCCCCAAAATTAAAGGGACGAATATTTTCAGAAATTAGAGTTTACAGATAAAATACAGAATGCCCAGTTAAACCTGAATTTCAGATAAACAACAACTTTTTAGTGTAAATATGATCCATGCAATATTTGGGACAAAACCAAAAACTAAAATAAAATTATGAGGCCTATGCATACTAAAAAATTATTCACTATTGATCTAAAATTCAAATTTAACTGTGTGCCCTGTATATTTATCTACTAAATACGGCAACCCTTTTGGGTATACACCATTATGGTACACTGTCCAGGGTCAGTTCCAACTGGTTGATGCCCAAGTTGCATCAGTTATTACACATTATGAATATCACCCCTGAAAACAACATTGATAATCAAATTATTCTTATTTCCTCTTTTATTCTGTTATTGAATAGTTCATAAAATAAAATTATCAACTGAAAAAATCAGATAAAGCTAGCATCCATGCAGTTCTCCTTGTCATCCAATCACGCAAAGGACAATCTCTATTGGGTCAACAGTAAATGCATAGCCAATCTTATAATACTGGCACTGTTCTCCCAACAAAAGCTTGTAAAGTAAATGCAAAGTAAAAGTTTAGGTAAATTAAAATTTGCAGAAAAACTGAAAGTACTTTTATATAAGCAATTATACTTCATTCTGAAAAAATAAAAGGTAGCAGTATTCATAATGCCCAATATAGGCTTGGCCTGGCCTGGGCTTATTTAAAGTTAATATTTTCTTATTCAGAATTTATTAAAAGCACTCCAGAAAGTTAATGAAATATCTATATAGAACAAACCTATATGCCCAATGACAAATAACTTATTGATACACTGAGTTTATATATTCTCAAATCAGTCCTATGTGGAAAACAGATATATTACAAAAATAATCATTCATAAATTTGTATATCAATAACATAAGGCCTTTAGGATAGTCTTATTACCGAAAAATATCCAGCTTAAAAATTAGACTGTGAAAATCTGAAAAAAAAAAAAGAAAACTTACTTCAGGACCATTTGAAAAGAACTGTAGTTAAAAGTATATCCACCAATCACCCACATAAATTTCCCATGTAAAACAGCTTTATGGGAAGCCCGACCTACAGAAGGACTGAAGGGTTTAACATTTGGCAGAATCCAGTAAGACTCAGTGGAAGGAACATTCAAAGAACAATCAGGACCTATTTTAAAAAATCAAACAACACAATGCATTAAACAAAGACCTTAGATTGTAGAAATAGAATACATGGATTAAGAGAATTTAAGAATCCAATGCTCATCGTATTAATAAATATAATGTACATAAATGGTCTGAAATATAACTTACAGGAAAAACTCTAAAAGCAAATGTAATGCTTACAGAGGAAAAAATCATACACTCAAATCAGACTTGGATACGTTCAAATAAATAATACAATCTGAAAGAATTACTTAAATGATATAAATTCCAGACTTACTTCAGTATGCTAATAGGATATTAGAACAGAAAACAATGTACTCAAATCCCAGTTCTGTCTCTTATTAAAAGTGTGACCTTGGGAAAGTCTGCTTACCTTTGCCATCATCAAGCCTTCATCTATAAAACAGAAATAACAATCTATCTCCTAAGGATTATTATAAATATTTAATTTTTTTAAAGACAGTGGAAATTAAAGCATTCATAAATTGTAAACTATTAAAGAAATATAAAAATAAAATTACATTTTGTCTTAGCATCATTCTTATTAAGAACAGCCAAAATTGGCATCAGTAGAGAGGCTTATTATCCTCAAACAGAAAAAATTATTATGCATAATAAAATAAAAACTATTAATGAGTGCAGGATAACGTAAATACTCTAAGTTAAAAACACTGCCTTTTCCTATCCATGTTCATGATGTTACTCATGAGTCTTGGTTCCTCATCTGTAAAATGTAGCAGGCTAGGCTAGATCAGTGTTTCTCAAACTTAAGTTATGGAAGGAATGCTCCTAAAGGAAATGTATTTTCATCAGATTTAAGGGCTCACAGATTATTTTAATTCTAATGAAACTAATATGCTTAAACAAAAACTAGAATAAATTCCTTATGTTTAAAGTTCTTTTATAAATATAAAACCAACATAAACTTATAAATTATATATATAAACAAACATAAAATCATTAAAATTAATTTTTGCTTAAAATGATGGATGGTATTGTTCTGCTCAAAGTAAATCATTGGCCCTAAGTGGAAAATGATACCAATTCCACAGCACCTTTTTTATGCAACTTTAAGATACCTATATTATTTTGACAACATAATTCTCCCAGCACTTTTCTTTCATTTATCTTTTACAAACCTTTTTTATCCATATAATATGCCATAACATCTGTTGACCTTCACTTATCACAAAAGTATCAGTACTCTTCAATATTCTTTTTAGCCTGCAATAAGGATACTACTTGGTCCTAACTAGTCAACACAAATGCTGGCACTGCAATCAAGTGGCATTTTTACACAATTATGAGATCAATCACTTGATGTTAAATTTGCTTATATCAAAAAGTTTTAGATTATCACTGAATCACAAAATTTTAAAGCTTCCAGACTCTAATTTCAGAAATATTAGCCTTTACAGTTTTCATTTTCTCATTTGTTCACTCACCCATGCATTCATTCATTCATCTTCCAAGTCTTTTTCAATGCTTACATTCTATGAGTCTGTATTTTTCATGTACAAAGTTATCTAGGTTATCTAGTTATCTAGGTTATCTCTTTGATAATAATACAATCTTTTAAATCAAATATAGAAAACTTTATAATTTCTGAGTGAAAAGACTGTGAACTATTCCTTGGTAACCAAAGAAATTAAAGGAACACAGTGATTTTTTTTTTTTAAGTTAAACTACAATTCTAAACCACTTAGAACTCATTTAACTCAGGTTGGCAAACAACAGCCCATGAGCAAAATCCAACCCACTACCTGTTTTTGTAATAAAGTTTCTTAAGAACACAGTATGCTCATTCATTAAAGTATTATCTATGGCTACTTCTGCAGTACTCAGCAGAGTTGAGTAGTTGCAACAGATACCATACAATTCCCAAATCCGAAAAAAGTTACTATGTGGCCTTCTACAGAAAAGTTTACCAACCTCTAACTTAACTGAAGAGAAATAAGATCATATGGACATTACACATAAGTGGTATACCTAATTGATCTAAATGCTATATCTTGTTTTCTTAAAAAGAAAAATGTAGATTTATTTTAAATCAGGAATAATAAAGCAAAAAGAGTAAAATGTTAATAATAGGTTAATCTGGGTAAAGGGCATTTGTATATTCTTTGTACTATTTCTTTTTCAATTTTAGGTATTTTAGGTATCTATTCTTTTTTTAAATTTATTTATTTTATTTACTTATTATTTTTGGCTGCATTGGGCCTTCGTTGCTGCGCACAGGTTTTCTCTAGTTGCGGTGAGCGGGGGCTGCTCTTTTTGCAGTGTGCGGGCTTCTCATTGCTGCGGAGCATGGGCTCTAGGCACTCAGGCGTCAATAGTTGTGGCATGCGGGCTCAGTAGCTGTGGCTCGCAGGCTCTAGAGCACAGGGCTCTCTACATGTAATCACAAGCGTCCTTGTAAGAGAGATTTGACTACAGAAGGAGAAATCAATATTACCACTGAAGCAGGATGCTGTGCTCCATGCTTTGGAGATGGAGTAGGGGAAAAGAGCTAATGAATGTAGAGATTGAAACTCTATTACTGGAAAAGTCAAGGATGCAGATTCTTTCTTAGAGCCTCAGAAGGAGTGTGACCCTGCAAACACCTTGATTTGGGCTCAGTGAAACATATTTCAGACTTCTAACTTCCAGAATGGTAAGAGCTTAATAAATGTGTGTTAAGACATCAAGTTTGTGGTAATTTGTTACAGCAATTATAGGAAACTAATGCTAATAACTAAATTTATTTTATTTATTAACTTCAGATAAATACTGTTATTTAATACAAGAAATTGGATTTTAGAGATTTTTAAATTTTTACTCTATAATCTAAAATATCTACTTTTCTATGCAAACCTGCAGTCAAATTCTTCCTCTTTATTACTACCTTATTTTATGTAACTTCTGGCAGTTATTAGAAGGAATGGTCTATAGCCAAACTCTACAGATTGTCTTTATTTTACTCTAAATTAGTAAGTTTATAAATAGAAAGATTTATGAATATGACTTAAACGTGTAAGGAAAATTAGATGTGTTAATTTGTAGTTTTCTGCACTCATAACTAAAATGATTAAAAATGTAAATTTATAAACTGAATACTAATTTAAAACACAAATAACTATAGAGAATACTTTATACACACAAAGGCTTCACCACCAATTAAATATCATTTAAAGCCATCCAAGACTCCCTTTTTATAAGAACACATCCATGAAAAATCTACCACTTCATTATCTGTCCTGTTATGGAACATCTCTGCATAATTCTCCCTGCATAACTTTTATCAATCAATATGGGAATCTCCTCAAGGTAAGCAGATCACAGCTGTCTTGAAAAAGATGTAATAAACTAATTCACATTACAGTGGGTTTTCATAAAGATTTAATATGCTACCTTTTCCATGGGTTAATCCAAAGAGCATAAATGAATTTCTAATGATGTAACTTTCAGCATTAGTGACAGTCTACTGCGAGATAAATTTTTGACACTGTTCTACAATCCAAAGTGGAATTATACTCATCCCTCTTAAATGTATACCTCCATCCTCATAATCTCTCTTGAATTCCAGACTCAAAATGAAACTATCTACATGACATTTCCACTTGGATGTCTCATAATCATCTCAAACTTAACATGTCCAAAACTAAAATCTTGATTTTTTTCCCTCCCAAATCTGCTCCTTCACCAGTGTTTACCATCTCAGTAAACGGCACTTCCATTTACCCAGTTGCTCAGGGCAAAGATCTTGGAGCTATTCTTGAGTTCTCTTTTTTTCCCACATCCATATCCAACAAATCCTGAACTGACATTCATTACGTATGCAGGAATACAGCCTTTCCAACTGTTAAAACATGGAAATGCTTCACTGATTGTTAAGCAGATGCTGCTGCAGGTACCAGGCCTTCCCCTTCCCAGTTCCCCTGACCCCCCTGAGATTATCCAGACTCTCCCAAAAGACAACTAAAGGGGTAATGCCTGGCACAGCATGGCTCATCCAGGATCCTGCCCCAGTCCTAAAGTCAGCTGATGCTGTTTTGACTGGTTGGTGTCTAAGTGTCTGTACCTTACCAATTATAAACATTTTTAAATTCGATCACCTCTACCAGGCTCTAAACACTGATCCTTCCCTTTCCAACTACCATCCTAGTACAAGCCACCATCCAATCTCACCTGGACTACGGCAATAGTCTCCAAACTGGTCTCCTTATTTCCATTCTTGCTCCCTTCCTATCACATTCAACTCTCCACAATGCAACCAGAATGATTAAAAATATAAATTTCCCTACTCAAAATCTCTCAATGATTTCCCATCACACTAAAAATAAAAATCCTTAACATGGCCCACAACTCTTACATGACTGGCTTCAGTATTCACTTACTGCATGAATGAATGAATGAATGAATGAATGAAAATAACTTTAGAGCCATAAAAGATTAAGAGCAAGAGCTATGAAGTCAAACCTCGCTTTCCAACTTATTAACTATGAAACCTTGGACGAATTAACTTCTCTAAACTTCAGTTTAATCATAGAGATTATATGTAGAAGAACATAGGATTCTGTGAAAATAAAATAAGATTGAATGAGATTGTACTTAATATTAAATACTATAATGAAACCTTCATAATAGTAACATTATTACTATTATGAAGTCCATCCTCTCATTTTAATATACAAGGAAACTAAGTATAATTAAGTCGACAGGCGAAATATGTCAATGAAGCCTAGCATTATTAGGTATACTAAATATACATGCCAAAAGAAAACAGTAAAATTAGAACTAAAAATTTCTATAATCAGAGATAAATACAATTGAGAAATAATTGCAAAGGACAAAACCTAGAATAAAGAAAGTACTACAAAGTTTTGAAAGTTTCTCCAAAGCAATTCCAGAACTACTGAATTATAGTCTTTATTCTTTCCCAAAGTAGTCTATTTTGCACTGGAAAAGTTTTTCTAAGGGACTCTATCTCTGTTTTGATACTGGAAATCAGTACAAAAATTTTATTTGCTTTATACAAATTAATTTTATAAAATAACTTTTCTTCCATAAAGAAGGATAAAAGTTTAAAGTCTTCAAGTGAGTTTAACAGCAATTCCCTGAATAGTACCTCTAGTGTAGTATATCAGCTAGATTTCTCTGGTTGTAAGCCACAGAAACTACTTTTGGCTAGGTTAAGGAATAATGGGTATTTGTTGAAAAAACATGGGGAAATTCAAAGAATTTTTAAAAAGAGGCTGAAAAACCAAGCTTAAAATAGACAGGTATCTGGATTTATCATCCCATCAAGACTACTCTCAATGAGTGAAAGGCAATTTCCCACAAAGAAACTGGATTGCTAATAGGAAAGGAAAAGAATGCTGAGAAGGAAGGTTTGAAGAGAGGTACATGTAACTTACTGTAATCACTCCAGAAATAGTCTTATGATCATATTGAATCTGAAGTTCTCCACAATAAAAGGCAAAATGAGATAACATCATTGCAAGAGTCCTATCTTCTAACATCATCAGAAAATTTTGATTTTGTTTCAGTTTCCAAAGTATTCTAAACATTTTCTAGGCTCCTAAAACCAATCTCCAAAGGACAGTTATCAATTTTAGTGTATTTTAAATGTCCACGACTGTTCTGACAATATCCTAATTTTACAGAACAATGAATTTGTGAGTGGTAATCACTACACCAGATCTGTTCCAAGAATACTTGGTTCTCACAGTTTAGGTCAATGATGTGATTACCGTATAGAAAGGAACTGCCCTTCTATTAGCAAAGATCAGTGCTTTCCAATTACTACTTTTGAGTTGTGAAAGGCTTGAAAACAAAGCTTTATAGACTGGTTCTGATTAGTTAGAAATGACAAATACAGAGATAGCTGGGATTGAAAGCAGGATTTGTTTATCCCACCTAAGTCAGAGGCAATAAAGTAAGTGGTTGTAAATATTTCAACATTAGGTAACCTTCCACAAGGAAGGAACCTATGTCTAGCACAGAATATTCTGTGAATTTTGTTGTAACCCACAGCCCTTTGTTCTCTTCTCTCTCTCTACACTCCCTTCCCTCATGATCTCATCTGATCTCATGGCTTTAAGTATCATCAACCATTTCCAATTTAACATTTTTAAGCCAATCAGCCCCAAACAGTACAGACCTCTCTCCACTAAACTCCAACTGCCTTTTCAACATCTCCTCGTAGATGTCTAAAAGACATCTCAAACGTAACATACCAAATTCAAACTGATCTTCCTCCTAAAATCTTCCTCATGTCAACTGATGACAACTCTATCTTACTCTAAGGTCAAAACAATCTTCAAGTCATCCTTGACTTTTTTCTTTCTCCCATCCCCCATATCCAATGCATCAATAAATCCTATTAACCCTGTTTTAAAATCACATTCAGTATTAAGCAATTCTTACCTTCCTTACTGTCTGCCCACACTACTATCATTTCTCATCTAGATTCTAATTATAGTAGTAGTCTCTTAACTGGTACTCTGCTTTCGTAGTCTATTCTCAATATAGAAGTCAACAGGAACCTTTTAAAACTAAGTCAGATTATATCAATCGTCTGCTCAAAATTCTACAATGGCTCCCCATTTAACTTAGGGTAAAAGTCAAAATCCTTCCAATGGCCTACAACACTAAGGCTTAGCTCAGCTAGCTCCATTCCTCACAAACCTCCATCACTCCAGCACCTTACCTCCATATCCCCGATCATCTCCTTGCTCTGAAACTTCTCTGAGCTCACATCCAACAACCTGCCCCAGTCATTCAGTTCCAGGCACACTGGCCTTTTGCTGGTCCTCACATACACCAGGCATGTTCCTGCCTTAGGGCCTTTGCCACTGGCTACTCCCTCTGCCTGAAATGCCCTTCTCCTAAATATCTATAGAGCTAACTCCCTCACCTGCTTCAAGTCTTTACTCAAATGTCACCTTCTCAATAGGCCTAACCTGATCATTTTATTTAAAATTATAACTCCCGGGGCTTCCCTGGTGGCGCAGTAGTTGAGAGTCCGCCTGCCGATGCAGGGGACACGGGTTCATGCCCCCGTCTGGGAAGATCCCACATGCCGCGGAGCGGCTGGGTCCGTGAGCCATGGCCGCTGAGCCTGCGCGTCTGGAGCCTGTGCTCCGCAACGGGAGAGGCCACAACAGTGAGAGGCCCGCGTACCGCAAAAAAAATAATAATAAAAAATAAATAAATAAATAAATAAATAAAATTATAACTCCCATCCCTAGATCTATCTATCCCTCCTTCTCAGCTCCACCTTATTTTTCCATTACTTATCCCTTTCTAAAATATTATATGTATAATATATGTTATGTTGATTATCTATGGTCTGTCTCTCTTAGCTCGAATGTAAGATCCACAGGATCTTTACTTTCTTTGTTCTGTGATGTATTCAAAGGTCCTAGAATAGTACCTAGCACTTGGAAGAAGCTCTAAAATTTTTGTTTCATAAAATGAACAAAAATAAATGAATGAATTAGTACATAAAGCTTGTTATATATACATCCTCAATACTATTTTTATTTTTAAACAACTTTTCAAGTAGCTGAGGAATAAAAACTTATTTTATTGGCTCTTGCAAAAAGTTGAATTTGCTGTTTTTGCTGGGTGGGGAAAATGAACAAAAAAAGAAGAATTTAATCTAGCACATTATCTGTTGCTTGTCTCTCCACAAAGTTAAATAGAGAGATCACGTTCATATTATTAAATTTCTAAAGGGAAACGTAAGCTATGCTGTGGATTTCTTTAAAGCAACCTATAGTCTCGTGTACTTATACACACTATCCTAAAGTAACTAATTCTGTCCTAATATGTTATGTGACTAACCCAGAAAAAAAATAATGTATGATAAAATATTCATGGATCTGAGCTAAAAGATTTTATATTTTTCTAAAACAAACAAAATCATCAAGTTTTTACAACTTGAATAATGCCATGGAATCTAAGTGTGTGCTCTGGTAGTCAATACTGCCACCCAATGGCAAATGCTAAAATCTAAAACCAAAGGACTGAAAGAAAATAACTGACCAGATGCTCAAATTCAAATGTCTCCCTCAATATTTAAAATTATGCTTTACATATCAAGTAAATTGCATAAGTTATTGGAGTACTAGTCTTCTAAAACATCTATACCTGAATGTCCACATATCGCTAAACCAGCAACTAATACATTTCTAATTCATTCATTCAACAACAGCAACAACAAAATTTGAGCACCTACTATACAACAGGCACTACAGAAGATGCTGTTGGCATAAAGGTGATCAAAACATAGTCGTTCTTAACTTCATGGAGTTTGTATTCCAGTAGGAAAGATAATAAAGAATCACACAAACATAAATGTGATAAAAGCTATAAATTTAAAAGATAGGGTCCTAAGAAAGCACGTGGGGGGATGTGACCCAGCCTTAGAATGTTAAGGGGTGAGGGTGTTGTAGGGGGAAGTGCAGAAATAAGAAAGGCCTTGAAATATTTAGGGACAAAGAACATTCAAGGAACTGAGATAAATCCAAAGTGTAACTTTCAATAAAGAATCGGAAACACTATAAAAAACTATCAAATTACCTGATTTACATATTAAGATACTGTCTTTTAATCAATCATCTAAAGGCTGAAAACAACCAACTTCAATCCTTACATGAGAACAGTGTCTGAACCGCACTGAAAAGGAACACTAAGTATCTATAAACAATATCCTGGGGCTTCCCTGGTGGCACAGTGGTTGAGAGTCCGCCTGCCGATGCAGGGGACACGGGTTCATGCCCCGGTCCGGGAAGATCCCACATGCTGCGGAGCAGCTGGGCCCGTGAGCCATGGCCGCTGAGCCTGCGCGTCCAGAGCCCGTGCTCCGCAGCGGGAGAGGCCACAACAGTGAGAGGCCCGTGTATTGCAAAAAAAAAAAAAAAAAAAAAAAAAAAAAGAATATCCTGAAGACATGTAAAAGGACTGAACGATAGGATTGAACAGGGCATTCTGGAATAGGAAAGGACCGGGGACAAATTTTAAATGGCTAAGCAACGGTCTTGTATATAAAACCTGGTAACCTGTTTTTCATCTCTATAAAACAGGTGGAAAATGTTTTGTTGTAATAGATTAAGAAAAGAATTGTACCCTGAAGGCTGCTCGTTTATCTTTTCAACCTGTCTACTCCTACCATCTATTCCACATTGCAAAGTTTTTCTGAGTAGGCATGAGAGAGCTATTCAGCCCATTCCTTGTCAATTATGGCAACAATCTACACTTCAAAATACTTTATTTGGATTTTTAAATTTATTTAGAAGATTCCAATCATTTGAACCCCCTTCCTAGTTTGGGAAAATCTCTCACTGTGTGAATTTTGCTCAGAAACAGAATCCTTTCCCACTACACAATTCAGAAAAGTTAAATTCTCTACTTCTATATCTCAAGGCAGCAATTGAGAAAAGTTAAATTCTCTATTTCTATATCTCAAGGCAGCCAAGCAAGGTATGGATAAGACCTAAGTTTAGCCAAGTAGATTTTACTAAGCAGGCCTTCAAATCTTCAAAAGTGATACAAAGATGTGGGGAGAATTTAGAATTTTTTCTACCCAAGCCTGTAGCATACAGTATCCACAGTAAAGACACCAGTGATGGTACCCCAGGGTCCAGTGGCAGTAACAGGAATATCCTGTGGCTTCATCTTTGCTGGGAACCAACCCACCTAGCCTTCTGTTACACCTACCCCTTTCTAACCAAGGTTTTTCCAGCCTTCCCATCTCCTTTGTGAGCTACCCAATATCCTTTTGTATTAGTCAGATTACAGGTTTAGAGAACAAAAAATAAGTTGCTTAAAAAAACTAAAAGTTAATTCCTCTCTCATAAAACATTCCAGAGGCAAATGGGCAAGTGCTATTGCTTACTACAGTTACTGCCATTTACCAGCCATTGGAAAAGATCTCAACGATGCAAAATTCCCACACAGCACTTCCACTCATATCCTACTTACCTAAACTTAGCACAATAACCATACTAGATGCAAGGAAGGCAGGAAAATGTGGTATGTAGCTGAAGACCATGTGCTGAGCTAAAAACTCAGTCAATTCTATCACTAAAAAGAAGGGAAGAATGAATGCTGGGAGATAGTGGTCCCTGAAATACTTTCCAATAACTGCCTTTTCTGCTCAGATAAGCCAGTACTGTTTCTGTTGCTTACAATCAAATCAAAGGCTTATAGTGGTTCCGATTTTTTTAAGTTATGTAAGAGAGAAACCTGGAGCCACTGTGATTAGGGAGTTGACGGGGGTTGGGGGGTGGGAACACACTGTATCTGAGAGTCTGCTTTGAAAATTAATGTTCTACTGTATTATTTACCTATGAACATAAATCCAATTTATTATATCTTGATTTTCATGCCTTTTAAAAATTCCTCAGGACTTCCCTGGTGGTCCAGTAGTTGAGAATTCACGCTTCCACTGGAGGGGGCACAGGTTCAATCCCTGATAGGGGAAGTAGCATCCTGCGTGCCACGTGGTGTGGCCAAAAAAAAAAAAAATCCTCATCTATCCCAATGTTTGGAAGCCATCTTAAAAGAATAAATGCTCTTCAAATCTGTCTTTTTCCCTCTTGTGACTTATTAAGTCTTAAGTTTTATTAAGTGAAAGATGTCACAGAAGCAGATGAATCCACACAGGTCTCTACCCTTTAAGTAATCTATTTGACATGTATATATCATTGTCTTTGAAAACTATACATTATAACAAAATTAAACATTATACAAAATTAAACATTATTAAACAAAATTAAACACTATACAATAAACTTGTATGCTTTTCAAAATGTTGCACTAGCATTTTCCATATTCTTTACTATTTACTATATTCTTTACTATTTCAGGTTGTTACAAGTGCTTTCCACAGAAAAAGGGGGACAGTTGACTTTAATGGTGCCATCTAGTCTTAAAATATACTCCTACTGCCTAAAACAGTAAAAAGGTGAAAGCAGATGGTTAAGGAAGAAAGACTTAGATGAGAAAGCTAAGGGGGAAAAAAGTATAGTAATGGCTAAGCAAAACTCTTAGGAGATGCTACATAGAAAAACTAAATTTGGAAAACAAGGAGATGTGAAGCCTAGGTGGGACAAGCACTAGAGAAATGTGAGGAAGGGATTCAAGACTTAACAAAAATCTAGGCTTTTCCTCTGGATTCTCTTAATAAAATCTCAGTTTCTAAAAAACAACATTTATTTTCTTTTTATATACTAGCACAGAACCAAACAGAGTAAGTAAAATTAACCAACATAAATGGATAAAATATAATGAAGATAGCAACAATCTGTTATTCTTAACCCAAAGAATCCAGTTCCAAATAACACATTACAAAAAAACTGCCAGACTCTGAATCTCATAAAGATTGCCTCCTCAGCTCTCATTTCAAATATCTCCAGATCTTTGATCATTCCTCAGATGCCCTAGAAACAAATCTCTCTCTCCGTTTCCCCTCAATGGTTTCTTCTCCCATTCCATATAGCTAAAATTAAAACCCAGTGATATAGTCAACAATCCCACCTACTTTAAGCTATGCTTCCTTAGATATAGAATCAGGAGTCAGTTTGGAGGCTCAAAGAAACCAATCTGCACATCATCTGTCTTGAAACACGCACAATATCCATTTCACCAAACACTACCCATAAAACATTCTTATCAATTCAGAGATGAATTATTTAGTTACAAAGAATTAATAGTGGTATAAAAATGTATCTGATTTCTATATATTTTATAATAAAGCACTTTAACATTATTCTAATTTTTTAAAATATATGTGTACATGCATATATGTGTATGTGTTAATATATATATATATATAAACTTATTCATATTATCACTTTGCTTTAAAAGTAAACAAACCCAGCATTTGCTTCCCCATTTTCATTTGCTTATAGACATTTAAGAGCCAGGAATTTTTATGATTTCAGGCACTCCTGACAAGAATAATAAAATGTGAAGTGCTGATAAACAAAAGCCAGAGAAACAAAAGATAGTATTTTCAACCAGATACATATTACAAAACCTCCAGAAAATAAAGCATTTAAAGAACTACTAGAAGGAAGTAAAGAGCAAAAAAGGACAGAGCTGTTCATAGAGAATATTATACAAATATATCCCTCTTTTGCTTTCAAGACTGTTAAAATGAGATGGGGACTAATAGCAGATGAAGACCAGTCAGAAAAACACCAAGCATATAAGCTATACTTCTATTTCTCAGGCCTTAATTTAAATATATTCTTGGTGTACTATTCTCTCCATAGAAAAGGACGTTATTTTAGTTTCAAGACTGAAACGGAAAAAAAAAGATACCTCAAGGCACTTTTTAAGGGAAGAAAGGTCATGATTTATTAAAATAGCCACTCAACAAAATATATGCCTTATATGTATAATTAAAAACACTGAGAAGGGCTTCCCTGGTGGCGCAGTGGTTGAGAGTCCGCCTGCCGGTGCAGGGGACACGGATTCGTGCCCCGGTCTGGGAAGAGCCCACATGCCACGGAGCGGCTGGGCCCGTGGGCCATGGCCGCTGAGCCTGCGCGTCCGGAGCCTCTGCCCCGCAGCGGGAGGGGCCGCAGCGGTGGGAGACCCGCGTGCCACAAAAAAAAAAAAACACTGAGAAATTTGTATCTGTCATAATCATAGTACGAAATCAAATTCAATTCAATAAGAAATCACTGGATTTGAGGATATGGGGAGGGGGAAGGGTAAGCTGTGACAAAGCGAAAGAGAGGCATGGACATATATACACTACCAAACGTAAGGTAGATAGCTAGTGGGAAGCAGCCGCATAGCACAGGGAGATCAGCTCGGTGCTTTGTGACCGCCTGGAGGGGTGGGATAGGGAGGGTGGGAGGAAAATTTAAGAAAAGAAAAAAAAAGAAAGAAATCACTGGTATTTCATATGGTTGGAGCAACTAATTTTTTAATGAAATAACATGGGTTTAAAATGGGCATAATTTACAGAAAGCCTAAAATAATTCCTCTAAATAAGTACTCAGCACACTTAGTAACATTTTTTCAAACCTGTCTCAAGAATGTTGAATATGAAACCATTCTCTTTGGTTTTTACTTTTAGACAGCTCTGGTAGGAACTATTGCTACTACTGTTACACTGTTTTATAATAACACATGATCATGTAACTTTCGATTATGTATTTCTTGAGTCAAAGTTCCCCCATCAACAAGATTAATACATTGGCACAAAGTAAGCTCTCAATATGTAAATATAATCTGCACAAAGCAAGTTCTGGGTGGGTAAGTATATAGATAACTAGGACCTATCTCTTCATTAAATTCCACAATGACAAGATTTATGATTTTATACCCAAATACTTAAGTAAGTTAAAACTCTTCAATGCAGTCTAAAATTAATCTTTAATAATATTTATAAAAATTGTTTAGAAATTCTTCCCCAATTCTTCTCATTGCTTTTGCAATAAGCAGCTGTAAAACTTCTAAACTTTTAAAAATACTCTATGTTCTTTTAAAACATAGCCACAAGAGGTCAGTCTTTCCCAAGAAACAAGTTTAATATAGTCCAGTACCTTCCCAGATGAGCATCTATTTTTGCAATATACTATTTATATTACCCATTATAAATCAAATTTGAATGTACCACGTGTTAATTTCAGCCACGTCACCAAATCTTTGGGAACTCAACAAAAAATTAAAGAAGATCATAATGATCACACGTCTACAATTTAAAGAGTTTCATATATAACTTCACTTGATTCTCAAAATAGCACGTAGACAAAATCTTTACTGATTTTATTTGTGAAGAAGCAAGCTATTAAGAAGTTGACTGTTACTGAAATTCTAAAAATAAAACAAATACATGAGATTTGGGTGTGTAAACTACAGCAAAACAAATGAGTGTAGAATTTGTATTAATATATTAGATACATAAATCAATGTTTCAAAAGCCACTTACCTTGCCAACTATCATTGCAGACACACAGCTTTTCACCTGTTAGGTCACAGTAACCATGATCTGGACTGCCGCAATTGGCTTTACAGTAAGGAATGTCACAAGCTTCACCCTTCCAGTATTTATCACACTCACAATATACTCTACTTGGAACAGAGACACTAGTTGTACACTTCCCATGACCAGAGCAATTGTTAGGACAAGAATTGATTCTGTAAAATATAATTTATATATATTCAAATTCAAGACAACTGAAAAAGAACTTTGGCTGATATTTTGTTAACTTTATAGTTTTTATGTTGTGTCTACGTGCCTCATTTAACGCAATTTTACAATGAGACTTCAATTCTTTACTCTGTACCTTTTAAACCCCAAAGCAATTCGGTTACACATATTTGCAATTGGCCTCAGTTCATTCAATGAGTTTACTCTGCTACCAAGACTACATACTCAACATCTGCAGGATCTATACAGTTCCAAGCACACTGTTTTGTAAAGACTTAAGTACTCAACTGCTTTGAATATATATTTCACAGAAAAAAATTAAATTCATGAATACCTGAAACAATATGAGAAGCCAAGATTTAAACTGGTTATATAATACTTAAACAGCATGCTATCACCTATACACTGTTATGGAAGTAAAAGGATATTTACCAAGTTTTATTTTAAAGCTCTCTAACTGATTATATTCTACTATATATTTATTCTCCCTTGTGTAAATTCTTGATATAAATAAATCCTATAATAAACTGCTGATTCAAGGATATTTAGAATATTTTATTCCTCGTGAAAAATTCTCTGGTATCATTCTCTACGTTCCTGAAGAAAACAAACAAAAAAAATGTATCAAGTTCCTCTGTGGCCATTCCTAATAAAAGCAACTGAAAGTATCTCTGGCTAATTCACTTCACCCTTGGACTTCCAGATATAAAAATGTATACAGAGTCTACACAATAGATGCTCAATAAATACTATTTTTTAATTTTAGAGAAGACAGTGGTATATAGCCACTCACCTTATCTCCTAAGCCTCAATTTCCTCATGTGTAAAATGGGAAAAATACCCATTTGACAGAACTGATGAGAAGAGAATTAAAGAATATAATATATATAAAGCATCCAGTACAGTCTTTGGAACACAGAAGGACTATGAAAACTCAGCTCTCATTCACTCTCCAAATTAGGTATAAAATACCTTGGGGCACAGTAGGGCAGATGAGGGCTCCCTGCAATCCTACACATCTGTTATTACCAGTAAAGTTACACTAAGTTTGTATAATATGTTTACTTAATCGTTTTCCAAAAATTTTTAATTTTGTAATTAATTTTTAACCAAACTTAACTTGTTACCATAGTGTCCTGAGACTGAGAAACTATCCTATACAAGCTTGGACAGTATTTTGGGATATTATTAAAATTTTATGTCACTTAGGAAGAGATGCTATATATTTTGGAATTTAACACACTAGCCTGCTCCTGGTATATAAGACATTTATAAAAACAAACAATAAACTCTTTAATGTCAAATTATAAGAATCGTTACAATATGAATTTTTTTGAAAAAATACTTACGAGTAAAAAATGTTGAAGCCAGTTAGATTATATGCAGCATCACTAAAAAAATGTAACAGTGCATAGCCAGACGTTGTAACAACTTCAGGCACAGTTTCATTTCCCCTTATTTCAGGGACTATCAAACCACTGTAAGAGAGCAAAATTGAACACTCTGTATATTAATGTACATATGACAGTTAATCACACAAAATTTACTCAAAATATTCTTGTCAGAATCACTAAGTATCTATGTTAGAATGGGCAACTAGAAGAATAAATCTAAAATGAGTTCCTAGCCATTTCTCACCAATTAGCTCTGCTACTGCTGCCAACAGACTAACATCTACTCTCATGCCACCATACTCCTTTTCCTCTTCTCACCATTTGGACTGCTATGTTCCATCTCTCCCTTTTGTCCTGCCATCCATTCTGTCATAATACTATAAGGTGATCATTAACTTAAGTCATATGTAAACCTTCATTTAAAGCCACCTTGGAGAAGATTTAATATAGTTAAAATGTCCATACTACCCAAAGCAATCTACAGATTCAATGCAATCCTTACCAAAATACCCATGACATTTTTCACAGAACTAGAACAAATAATCCTAACATTTGTATGGAACCACAAAAGACCCTGAATAGCCAAAGCAACCTTGAGAAAAAAGAACAAAGCCAGAGGTATCACCCTCCCTGACTTCAGACTATACTACAAAGCTACAGTAATCAAAACAGTAAGAGTACTAGCACAAAAACAGACACATAGATCAATGGAACAGAACAGAGGGATGAGAAATAAAGCCATGCACTTATGGTCAATTAATCTATGACAAAGGAGGCAAGAATATACAATGGAGAACAGCTAGACTCTTCAACAAATGGTGCTGAGAAAACTGGACAGCTCCATGTAAAACAATGAGATTAGAACATGCCTTCACACCATACACAAAAATAAACTCAAAATGGATTAAAGACCTAAATGTAAGAACACAAACCATACAACTCCTGGAAGAAAACATAGGCAGAACACTCTTTGACATAAGCTGTAGCATTATTTTTTTGGATCTTGTCTCCTCAAGCAAGGGAGACAAAAGCAAAACTAAACAAATTGGACCTAATCAAACTTAAAAGCTTTGGCACAGCAAAGGAAACGATCAACAAAATGAAAAGACAACCTTGCTGTATGGGAGGAGGTATTTGCAAATGATATGTCTGATAAGGGGTTAATGTCCAAAATATATACAGAGCTCATACAACTCAACATCAAAAAACAAAACAAACAAAAAAAAAAAACCTTGTTTAAAAAATGGGCAGAAGGGGCTTCCCTGGTGGCACAGTGGTTGAGAGTCCACCTGCCGATGCAGGGGACACGGGTTCGTGCCCCGGTCCGGGAAGATCCCACATGCCGCAGAGCGGCTGGACCTGTGAGCCATGGCCGCTGAGCCTGCGCGTCCGGAGCCTGTGCTCCACAACGGGACAGGCCACAACAGTGAGAGGCCTGCGTACCGAAAAAAAAAAAAAAAAATGGGCAGAAGACATGAACAGACATTTTTCCAAAGAAAACATACAGATGGCCAACAGGCACGTGAAAAGATGCTCAACATCACTAATTATTAGGGAAATGCAAACCAAAACCACTATAAGACATCAACCTCCACCTGTCAGAATGGCCATCATCAAAAAGACAACATAATGAATGTTGGGGAGGATGTGAAGAAAAGGGAACCCTAGTGCATTCTTGATGGGAATATAAAGTGGTGCAGCCACTATGGAAAACAGTACAGAGGTTTCTCAAAAAATTAAAAACAGAACTACCATATGATCTAGAAATTCTACTCCTGGGTAAATATCCAAAGAAAATGAAAACACTAATTCAAAAAGATATATGCACCCCAATGTTCTTAGCAGCATTATTTACAAAGCCAAGATATGGAAGCAACCTAAGTGTCCACCAAGAAATGAATGGATAAAGAAGATATGGTACCCACACACACACACACACACACACACACACACAAATGGAATATTACTCAGCCATAAAAAGAATGAAATTTTGCCATGTGCAGCAACATGGATGGACTTGGGGGGTATTACGCTTAGTGAGTTAAGTCAGACAGAGAAAGACATATACTATATGTTTTCACTTACGTGTGGAATCTAAAAAGTAAAACCAAAAAATGAATATAACAAAACAGAAACAGAGTCACAGATACAGGGAACAAACTAGTGGTTACCAGTGGGGAGAGGGGTGGCGGAGGGAACAAGATAGGGGAAGAGGATCAAGAGGTACAAAGGACTAGGTATAAGTAAGTAAGATACAAGGATGTAATTATAGCACAGAGAATATAGCCAATATTTCATAATAACTTTAAATGGAGTATAATCTATATAAACATATCAAATCACTATGTTGTACACCTGAAACTACTATAATATTGTAAATCAGCTATACTTCAATTAAATAAATAAAATAAAATAAAACCACCTTGGTACTCTAACAAGTGACCTTATAGCCTTACTTTTCCCCACAAGTTGCAAATTCTCATGAAGCTAGATAGAACATTCCACATCAGCTAAGTGACTACAATGCTACTCTAGTTAAAGTTGTGCATTTCCAATACACTAATCTAAGTATTTTAGGTCATCTTAAAATACACACTTTTTATATTTCTTTAGAATTTTGCATACTTATACAAATTACATTAATATATAATTATTCCAAAAGACAATATTACTCATACACACACAAAAGAAAATGAAGTTTATGGGGAGAAATATAAATGTATAAAAGCAGGAGTTCTAAATTAATAACTGGTACTTCCCCCCCAACCTTTTTTTTTTTTTTTGCAGTACACAGGCCTCTCACTGTTGTGGCCTCTCCCGTTGCGGAGCACAGGCTCCGGACGCACAGGCTCAGCGGCCGTGGCTCACGGGCCCAGCCGCTGAGCGGCATGTGGAATCTTCCCAGACCGGGGCACAAACCCATGTCCCCTGAATCAGCAGGCGGACTCCCAACCACTGCGCCACCAGGGAAGCCCTACTTCTCCCTTTTTTTTTTTTTTGTGGCCTCTCCCGTTGTGGAGCACAGGCTCTGAACGCACAGACTCAGCGGCCCCGGCTCACGAGCCCAGCCGCTCCATGGCATGTGGGATCTTCCCGGACCGGGGCACGAACCCATGTCCCCTGCATTGGCAGGCGGACCCTCAACCACTGCACCACCAGGGAAGCCCCTACTTCTCCCTTTTTAACCCTACTTGCTCATGGGGGAAAATTATTTATCTTCATTTATTTATACATACTATCCTCTCTAAATCTATGAAAGCATAAAATCTGAGAAAGAGAAGAAGCTGCTAACAACAAATTACATTATTCAAAATAGTCAATGCCTTTAGACACTGTTAAACTTATGTTTAGGCACCACCAGGAACTGAATTCCCTCATTCAAATCATATTTGTCAGAACAAAATGAAATATTATAGTCAAATAATTTATTTTGTAAACACATTTCGAAAAGCAAACAAATTAAAAAGTAATCAATGCTTGATGTTGTAATAATTATTATAACATCGACTAGCTTATGTTTGTGAAAGAACAAAAGATTTTAAAAGAAGGCTGTCAACACAATTAAAATTCTGTAACACCAGTTTTAGTTTCACATATATATTCTTCATTGCAGTGAGATTATATCAAATGATTACATTACTAAAAATAATATTACCAGATGTTTATAACACATATGATTAATCCCTCTGAAACAGATGAAAAGAGCAGATTTGTTTGCTTGGTTGTTTGTTTATAAGTGTTTTGAAAACAGTAAATGAAAGAGGACTCACACTTCTCACATAACATACCAATTTGGACCAACCAACCCTCCCACTGAAATCAACTAGAAAAAATGACAGTTAAAAAAAATCAGCCTGAAGGTACTGGGAGAACTAAGAAAAGGGTAAGCCCACGAATTGGAGCTATTTCTCCTTATGGGCATTCACTGATTTCAAAGTTGGAGGTGAGGTCTGAAGGGCTAAGAAACTGGGCTGTTTTACATAGCTAGGAAACCAAAAAGTAGAACACAGGGCCCTCACTTTGACCTGAGACCCCAAAAACTAGATGTAAAAGTGAACTAGTAGAAGACAGGCCCTTCAGGGGACTGAACTTCAGTTTGGGTGTGAATTACCTCAACACCTGAATTAGAATTCAGTTGACTGTGGATTTCTAGTGTCCCCAGGCACTCTTTGGGAATATAATAACTTTCTAGGCCTCAAATTATCACTACCTATGACTTTACAAACATGGTGTCCAGCACATGATCGTCTAGCACACAATAAAAAATAGCAGGTCTGGGATTCCCTGTTGGTGCAGTGGTTGAGAGTCCGCCTGCCCCGGTTCGTGCCCCGGTCCGGGAAGATCCCACATGCCGCTCAGCGGCTGGGCCCGTGAGCCACGGCCGCTGAGCCTGCGCGTCTGGAGCCTGTGCTCCGCAACGGGAGAGGCCACAGCAGTGAGAGGCTCGCGTACCACACACACACAAAAAAAAATAGCAGGTCTCCATTCCAATCCATTCTCCATACTCTAAAAAGTCTTTCCTACAGAATAAAGTCCAATTTCTTTAGTGTGGTAACAAGAAAGCAACACTACAGTGATTACAGCATTATAAAATCAGGCTCATATTCTGACTCTATCACCAACCAGTTAAGCAACTTTGGGCCACTCACAGCATCTCTCTGTGCCTTAATTCTCCATTTACAAAATGGCAATAATAATACCTACCTAAAAGGTTATTGTGAGGATTAAATGACTTGATACATATAAAGAACTCTTGCACACTGCCCCTCACATAGTAAGTATTCAGTAGATGTTCCTGATTACCATTTATTGGGTAATCTGGCACCTACCTATCCCTTCACATTTCCTATGATCAAGTTACTCATAACTACTTACTACTGACGCAAAATATAATGTTCTTCAGTGTGTACACGCCTTTGTACGTATGTTTTTCTCTACCTAGAATGTCCTATCTGACCCCCCGACTTTGTCTATCATTCTACTCATGATGAAACTCACCATGACGAATTCATTACTTCTGAAATCATATAGCACTCTTTTCATAACCTGATTATAACACTTATCGTGCTGTATAAAAAATCTGTTTACATACCACCACCAGTGCCCAACTACTGTGTGGTGATGTAGCCTCCAAATCCTTGGAATTTCCCAAGTGATAGGAATGTCTCTGTTATTCATAGTGGGCTCAGAGTTTATCCTAATGAGGTGACTCAGGATGGGAGCTGGCCACACCAGAAAAACCAACCATGTGATTGGCTGGGGCTTTAAGCCACAAGAAATCAATCTGACTTCCAGAGTCAGAATGGGGCTAAAGATTGCATTCAACCTTATGGCCAATGATTAGATCAATAATACCTACAAAAGGAAACCCCCCAAAAACTCTGTACACCTGTAAAAGGTGAGCATCCCAAGTGGCAATACACACTGATATGTTGGGGGGGTAACATATGTCCTGAGGACACAGCTTTGAGATGCTCCCAGATCTCACCCTATGTGTCTCTTCATTTGACTGGTCCTGATTTTTATCCTTTATAATAAAACTATAATCATAAGTATAGTGCTTTCCTGAGTTCTGTGAGTTATTCTAGCAAATTATTGAACCTGAGGGGCCACAGGCACCTCTAAATTTGTAGCCAGTGGGTCAGAAGTGCAGGTGGCCTGGAGACCCCTGAACTTGCAGCTGTTATCTGAAGTGAGGGCAGTTTTGTGAAGGACTGTGCACTTAACCTATAAAGTTGGGTGCAACTTCAGGTAGCTGGTGTCTGCAATGGCCTGTATCTTACTCCTTACTGCATCCTCCAGGCTTATGACAGTCTCTTGAATTGAGGAGGTTATCAAACGTTTGTTGAATAATAAATTCTTATACAGCTGGAATAATTCAAACATTTAGATTCTGAATTCTTAGTAAAATGAAGTACAAACAGTATAGGCTTTTGAGTCCGGAGACTGTCAAGTCCTAATCCTGGCTCTACCATCTATTAGAAGTAAAACTTTATTTCTCTGAGTCTCAATTTTCTCAACAATAAATGAGGGATTATAGTACTTCTTCCATAATATCCTAACAAGGACTGATGACATTTAAACTGCCTAGTACAGTGTTTACAATCAAGTGGATATTCAATAAACATGAGTTTTCCATCTCTCTCAGAATAGTTAACAGGAATACTTGCTGATGAAAAGTCACTGGTTCCACCTTCACAGTCATATACTAAATCCCATCCTGCTAATTATCTTGCAAAAGCTTCCTTTAGTATCAAGAAATGGCTGGTAAGAGTGTTAATGAATCACTGTTAATTAATGCAGTCATCACAACTACTAGAAAAACAAATGAAAAGGCACACATCTAAATGATGGTCAGTCAATAATGTCATAAAAATAGAGGAATGATAACGGTTATATCTAAATTGCTAAAAATAAGTGTTTGAACCTAGTATCTTATCTAATTGTTGCAATAACTTATCTTACAATGTAATTATTCACAAGGCTCTGTTCCATTTTCTATCTATTGGTGTTAGATGAAGGGTTACTCCAGAATGCCCTTTCTATAATTTTCAAACAACTCAAAAATTAAGTTCTACAAGTATCTTGAGCAATAGCAATATCACAGAATAAGCATCTAAGTTCTCAAGGAGTCATTTTCAAACAGTCATTCGGAAATACAGCCCTTACGTGTTTGTCCAAAAAAATAATAGTTTACATTCCTGTTAAAACAGTTTACAACATAAATAGTAAAAAGAAAAATAAAATCAAAAATGTTGAAGGGAAGAATAAGCTTTTACCCATATTTAAATTTTTAACAATGACAGGACATATAAGAGATACTGTGTAAGTAACAAAAGTAAGGAATAATGTAATGAATAACTCTGGTCAACAATCATGTTAGTTAAATTGTACACTAAATCTACACTATATGCTCAAAAATTTTTCTATCTAATATATTCTCTCCTGTTCATAAAACATTTCATAATAATTTGTACATACATAATAAAGAGTTTTAAACTGATACTGAAAATGCTGTGATTTTAAAATTTTTAAATTAAATCTTACTACCTGACTAACAATAAAATATTTGGAAACAACCAAAATTCCCCAACTGTGAGAACTGATAGAAACACCTTCTTTATTAAACCACTACATAAAGCATAACTTAACCTTTTTTTACAGAATTTTAAATTTTATAATTTCTCTAAAATAAAAAGATAACTATAAAATATATATCTATTAATTCCTTTGTCAGCAAGAACTCACATTAATCTATCCAAATACAGATAGTTCTGAAAACAGATTCAATTCACTTTAAAAGAATGAACTATGTACAGCAAGAATAAGGGATATTTATTAATAAATCTACATTTCTGAAACAGTAACTACTTATCTCTGTTACATCAATGTTTACATTATTATATATACCCCTAAGTTGACAGCCACAGTATCATCATAGTCTTACACCATCTTTGAAGTTTAGCCATCAACGCCTATGCTAAATTTATTTTTGCAGTAAAGATGAGTATATATTTAAAATTAATAAATTATACGGTTACTTTTCTACAACTGACTATAAATTCATCAATTAAACGTAACTACTCACCTAAGTACAGCTATTAAAGGTGCATATATTGAATCTCCATCATAAACATACATATGATCCCAGCTACATTCTGTAGCAAAATGATTGAATCTTAACCTTAACACTGCATTTGGACTGAAAAAAAATTAAAATATTTTAAAATTAATATGTAATATGTAAAGCACGGTCTAAAGAAATCTTAGAGTATTTTATTAAAAACCTATTTACAGATAATTTAGCTATAAATCCATACATCATCAGTATAAAAGATTGATAACGAGTCATATGTAATTTGTAAAAATGATATACAACTCTAAAATCTATTAACCAGCCATATGTATCATCCTTTTCTAAAAATTTAGTCAAGAGGAAATGTTCTATGTCTTATAAAAATTTAGTCAACAGGAAATGTTCTATGTCTTGACTAAGGTGGAGGTACATAAATTGTATACATTACTGAAACCTTATTGAACTGTACACTTAATATGGGTGTATTTCATTGTATGAAAATTGTACTTGAATAAAGTTAATTTTTAAATTCAACACTCAAGACTGTTCTTATTTCTATGAACTCTTAACTAGAGGTACTAATAAGGTCTTCAAATTTTAATCAAAAGGTCTCAATACGATATACTGTTATTTGTTAACAAATAAATGAGACCACAGGTACACAGGGAATTAATAACCTTGAGGTTTTAAAAAACCTTTAAAGTAACAAAAAGAAAAACCCAGTTTTCCAAATACACTCTTTAAAATCATAAAATAGTTCAAAAACAACTCATATGATTTATGATCCATTCATAATATGTTTAAATAGATAAATTCAGTCTCAAGCCCTAATTACTGAAAAATGCCTTTAAAAGGACAATTAACTCTCTCTTTTACAAAATGTTCTTTTTTTAAAACCCTTAGAACTAAAATGCTGAATAGTATGAACCAATGGCATAATTCAGCATGGAATATTTTTATACTTTCTATGCAGGCTTCAAATTCCATAACAAGCAATTTAAAAAAAACCAAAAATGCATACTTGACTTAATGCCATCGTAACATAACTTAAAAATAAATATATGTAAAAATCAAACTATTATCACAAGTAAAAGGGTATTATAATTTACATTAAACATTATATCTAAAATTTATCAATCTCATTTTAAAACATCATGAATAATATTTTCCAATAATAAGCAACAGAATAAACTATATAGCTATGAAGTTGTTATATTTTAATGCTTTAACACTGATATAATCACCTTCTTTATCATTTCAGAATAAATAATTTAATGCAAATTGTATACTTACTAGCCTTCAATTAGCCATGTACATTTAGTTTTATACTTATAGTTAATTGGACCATCTGTTAAATATCCAGAAGGTTCTGTTAACCTAGAAAACAAAATCATGAAAATGATTACCTTAATGTAACTTTAAGACACACAGTAGCATAAAAAATTTAAAAAGACACTAAACCAAACTTCCAAAGAGGAGAATTTATTTACGACTTAAGAAAATTTTCAGATTGCCATATATCATCTCTCTAAATCTCAAAGAAAACTTATTTTGAATTTCTTTAAATTTTTATGTATTATGATTGTTTCTTTTAACAAAGTGGAAAAACACATTGAAAGACAATTTATACAGATGGGTTCAATGCTGATGCAAAACAGACTGTTAAACTTACTCTGCACAAAAATTAGATGGATGCAAAAGAAAGAAGATCAAATGCACTTTGAAAGATGCAGATCTATGGAATAGAGAAATAGTATATGTACCTAGCACTTCTGGAGGTTACATTGTTAGCTATGTTTGCTTTTCATGCAGCAAGACTGCTGAAGTAGCTGTCACCAGACTTTATTGAGTTCAGCTACCTGTTTTTAGAATCATTTTCTTTCGTCAACTTTGTATCTAGTCCAAGAACTCAGTCAATTTTAAAAATAGGGTAAATCAAGGGTTTTGTAATTATCCTCTATTTTAAACACAAAAAAGAAAAAGATATTTAGAAAAGTTTCAAATTTTCAGAATTTTAAAATATTTAAACAATAACCCAATTCTACTCCATTTTGTTCTCCTTAGCTCCAGCCCAATTATATTTTATCAACAAAAGACAATATTTTAAATAACTAAGATATCTTCCCATTTAGCCTTTATGTAGTTATGTAGACATACACACACACACACATACACGCACGCGTGCACAGGCACATACACACACACACACACACACACTGGTTTATCAGTCTTTATATATCCCCATATACATACACACATATATTTATACATACATACATACATACATGTATACACAGATATCAGGGTAATTATCTAGTTTTAGACAAAATTAAATTTTCCTTATAGCATAGAGTCTCAAAAACATTAAAGGAAAAGAGTTTCACTTGCCTAAATCAGGGATAACAGAAAGGTCAATTAATGTAAATGTTATTTGAAAGTCTTTCGTAATGCCTGCAAATTAGTTTGGGTTTAAAAAAGGGCTAATTCATGCTTGGAAAAGTTTTTAAACATTCCAATGTTCTCAAAGTAATATAATAATAAATTGAGCATTTTACAGTATCAGGTATTACTGTAAGCTCATAATGTGTTACCTCACTTAAAAATCTCAAAAGCCCCACAAGATAGTAATTATTAATCCCATATTACAGATGAGAAAACTGAAGCACATTTTAAATAACAAGTTAAATAGCTTGTCCTGATTTTTCACTTCCAATAATAGCTCCAGATGAGCTAATTCAGACAAACCTCCACTGAAGATAACTTAAAAAGCTAAAGAACAATTTTTAAATCTTATAAGTAACAAAATGGTAAGACCTACTAAGCCAAGATCCAGAAGTTGCAAATTCTTTAAAGAGGAACCAGGCATCCATAGCTACTTCTGTTATAGAGAATTTTATCTATTTATTAGAGACGGCCAAAAGGCTGAGAGTACTTCTGACAGCCTCAAGGAAGAAGGGGGACAAAAGCTGGACCCAACAACCTACAAAAGGTAGGGGCTCAAATAAACAACACGGCACTCTGAACTGGGACACAAAGATTTTCTATAAGGATAAAGGTGTACCAGAAACCAGCCATTATGTGGACTGCAACCCAGCTACAAGTCATCAGAATGACAGAAAACCCCAAGACCTACCACTGGCTTAAGGTGATACTAGAACTAATATGCCAAGGCTCCTAACGGAAGATACAAAAATATTCTCTGAAGAAAGATAACATTATCCTAGTCCTCAAATTATTTCTACCAATAATTTTTCAAATAAGATGTCTACTATCATCAAAGATAATAAGACACATAAAGATAGATGACAACAAAACAAGAACCAACAGAATATCGTCAGGAAGAGACCTGAAGATATTCCAATTGTGGCTATTATCAGATGTGTCCTATAAAACAAATATGAAGTACTAAGTTCAAAAAGACAAAAGACACGATTTAAAATTTCGGCAGTTAACTGAAAACTGTAAAAAGTAACAGTATATTTGAAAAAATAATGGAAATTCTAATACTGAAAACTGCATTAATCAAAATTAAGAATTCGATGGACGGGTTTAACAACACATTAAACACAGCTAAAAGAGGATGAGAGATCTAGAAGACAGGTCCATAAAAAATATCCAAACTACAGCAGGATGATTGAGGGTTCAACCCATTGGTTGTGGGTCACCCCACCAAGTAAAACTCCAAGGAGCCAAGATTCTAGTGGAGGGCAGGATAAATATGGTATGAGGAGTGGAAGAACAGAACCATACACATCAATTATTGTCTTTTAACAAATTAAATAGGTAAGTATCCTAACAACTTTACATAGTTTCTATTTGATACACACACACACACACACACACACACACACATATCCTCTCTCCTTCACATTTTTATTTTATTTACAAGCTGTAATTTTACAATTTAGACTTTAGATAATGGAATATTTAGCATGACTATGACTGAATATGAAGAGCAATTAACATAACCAGTGACAGATACAATGACTCTCAAAACCGTATGTTTCCTCCTTTTGGACAAAGGATGAGAACTTCACTTGGAAAAAGCGTATCTTCTGAGGTAGAAATACAGCTTTGTTGGTTGCTGGGGAGTTCACATGTGTTTAGAAAGATGCATACAGAAGAAGCTGAAGCAATTAAAGGGCAGACTGTGCCCGTCATCCATTGCCTCCCACCTCAAAATTCAGACTTTTTGTCTACTTTATGAAAATGGATCTGGGTCCTTTAAATACTTTTTTTTCCAGATGGCAGGATGCTAAGCCTGCAGGCTTTGTCAATAGAGCACGCTGGAGAGACTGCAGGAGGAAACGGATTTGCTTCCCGGTTCCAATGTACTCACTCAACAAGCTCCTGCAGCACTAGGTACTAGGCTCCTAAGTACCTGATGGCCACCAGCACCCAGCCACCAACAGTTTCCCCCAGCACTTCCCCCTCAGGCAGTTCTGCAGCAGAGGCCTCCAGTGAGACACCACTCTGTGAACAGCTTTCCCCGGCATCCCATAAGTAACCATGGCAAGTTCCAAAGGGCAGATGTTAAGCAAGTTCCGCAGGTACAGCTTTACAGTGACTTTTCTGCCATTCAGTAAGCCACAGCCTGCTCTCCCAACAAGGTCTGGTCTCAGGCCAGGTCACAGGGACTCTCACTTAAGTGTTCCATCTCAGCCATAGCAGTAGTAGTGGCTGCTCCTTGTATCTACTACTTCTATATTTTGCAGAGTTCTCTTTACTTCTTACTAGCCAATTTCTCGTTCCAATCTGTGCTACAGTCAATAATCCTTTACATTAAACTTTTCCTATTAAAATTACTGTGTGATTCTCTTTCCTGATTGGACCCAAACCAACCAATAATAATAAAGGATATGCAAAATAAAATCACAATAGCGTACCACTATGCACCCAACAGAATGGCTAAAATTAAAGAGATTAATAATACCAAATATTGGCAAGGATGTGGAGATAATTCTCATAGGATAAATCAGTACAACTTTAGAAAGTAATCTCATATTATTTTGCATAGCTGAAAATAGACAGTTGCCAACAGTGTCAGCATCACACCATATCCTCTCAGACCCTCTGACCATTGCCATACACTCCAGCCTGACTTTCTCGGGCCAGCACCTGCATCTATGTTGAAGGGCTCCCTCTATCTACTAGAACCCACTCTTCCTATGCATGTGGTGGGCTGAAAGTGCCTGTGAATCAACATCCTCCCAGGGCAGCCCTTAGCCAATGAATGATTTGGAAAAACTCCAAACTTGCTTTTCTCTTTGCTGCAATAATAATGAAGTGCACTTCTTTGTGGGATTTGGCTCCAGTCACGCAGTGTGGTACCTGACTTGATAACATACCTCCCTATTGGCTCCTTCTCTTCTATCACTTCTGTCAGTGTCCCTGAATCTCCCAAATATACTACATGTGCTCAATTCTTGTCTCAGGATCTGCTTCAAGGTGGTGGAGGGGAGTGTGACCAAACTAACAGTACCAGGAAGCAGAACTTCAAGATGGGCTCTGGGGCTGGATCACTCACTGGCCAGATGGCAACAAGAGTCACACTGAGGGTGGTAGAGAGAGTGGCAATAACCGGTGGCATGCTATAGCTCACAATGACAAAGACTTTCACTTTTGCTGAATTGAGAGAGGATACCAGAGGAAGGTGATGCACTGACTAATGCAATAGACTTACGTGGTATCTGTAATATTTGAGAAATAAAATAGCAAGGGTAGTTACAAGGACTGTGGAATTAGTTGACTGATGTTAAAAGCCATTGATATGCTAAAGGCAGAAAACTGCAGCAGAGTGCCTGTACTAAGACACCTACCCATAAGCAGCTTGCCCCAAGATCCTATAAGACTCAATTCACCAACCACCAATTTTAGATACGGTGTAAATGACAGGGGACTCTGTAACATTTAAAGAGACTATTTCTGAGGCCAGAGGGTTGACCAAACTGGAAAACCAGCCCAGGACCAGATTATGAGAGGAGTAGAATTACAGAAAAAGTTTAGTTCACAGCCCTGGCAAGACTTCAGTGCTAAAGATAGTGCCCCGATACCTAGGAGGGTGCCACCTGGTAGATGGACTTGAGAACCTTGAACCTCTAGATTTATTTAACCCTTTGGGCCTGCAAAAGTCTTTTAGAAATCAGGGCTGACAGTGAGAAAAATAAATTCTCACCCTCTTTAAATGACTACAGGCATATCTTGTTTTCTTGTACCCCACTTTATTGTGCTTCACAGATACTGCATTTTTTACAAATTGAAGGTTTGTGGCAACCCTTCATGGAGCAAGTCTATCAGTGCCATTTTTCTAATAGCATTTGCTCAATTTGTATCTCTTTGTCACATTTTGGTAATTCTCACAGTAGTTCAAACCCTCCACCAGCAAAAAGATTGAGACTTGCTGAAGGCTCAGATGATAGTTAGCATTTTTTAGCAATAGAGTATTTTTTAATTAAGGTACGTACATTGTCTTTTTAGACATAATGCTATTGCACACTTAACAGACTACAATATAATGTAAACATTACTCTTATGTGCAACTACATTATTGGGAAAACCAAAAAATTCATGTGATGCTTTACTGCAATATTGGCTTTATTGTGGTGGTCTGGAACTGAAACAGCAATATCCCTGAGGTCTGCCTGTACTTGTTCTTAAGCCACAACAAGAAGTAACACCAGAATTGAATTAAATCAATGTAATCAATCAATGACAACTGGCTACAGGAACCATGTATTCAAAAGCCATGTAATTAGTGGCAGCCCCGTATACAGTGACCATTCAAAAATAAATAAACTTAAAATCCCCAAAAGTTTGACAACTAAGCAATAGACTAATAAGTCTTAAGGACAATTAGAAAATATTTTTAATTGTTAATACTAAAACCACACCATATCAAAATTTATGAGATGAAGCTCAACCATTGTTTAGAGAGAAATATATAGCTCTAAATGTATACATGTATATATATATATTTTGTGTGTGTGTGTGTGTGTGTGTGTGTGTGATACGCGGGCCTCTCACTGTTGTGGCCTCTCCCGCCACGGAGCACAGGCTCCGGACGCGCAGGCCCAGCGGCCATGGCTCACGGGCCCAGCCGCTCCGCAGCATGTGGGACCCTCCCGGACAGGGGCACGAGCCCGTGTCCCCTGCATCGGCAGGCGGACTCCCAACCACTGCGCCACCAGGGAAGCCCTAAATGTATATATTAAAAAGTTGAAAATCAATTATTTTGATATGGGAATTTGAGAAGCCACATGCATGCCCAGGGAGACTTTTCTTAGACTACAAGCTCAGAGAAGACCTGAGAAGACTCTACACTTCCACCTCTGGCTAGTTTTCAGACTTAGAGCAAGAAGGAAGTGAAGGGTAAGGCAGAGTCATGAACAATGTGGCTAAGCACTGAAGCAGTGTCCCAACAGAGTCAATGTGCACAGACTGGGAGAATTCTTTATTTTGTCTTGACTCCCGGCATTTGAGGAAATCTATGTCAAAACACTAGCTTACCATACACTAAAGGAACAGAGACTTAGGAACCACACAAAACAAAGAATACAGTCATTACAAAAAATAGTTTAGAAAAGTGATTAAACAAATACACAACTACAGCCACATGTAAGAAAAACAAACCCTGAAGAGGGGGAAGAACTCGATTTCTAGAGTTACCACATTGTAATAATCAAATGCCCCGTCTCCAACAAAAAAATTACACAGCATACAAAGAAACAAGAAAGTATAGCCCATTCACAGGAGGAATTAACAGATACTGTCTTTCAGGAAGCACAGAAATTGAGCTTGTTGGACAAACACTTTAAATCAACTGTTTTAAATATACTCAAAAATTCTAAAGGAAATCATGGACAGTAGCTACAGGAAACCAGGAAAATGATGTCTCAACAAATAGAAAATATCAATTAAGATTTAGAAATGTTATGATCACAACCTCATATAAATTCTGTCTAAAAGTTCCTCTTGATCTAAACAAGGCTTAGATCCATCAATAGGGTCCACTAAACAATCCTTCTCCCTAGTTTCTAACTGACCGTTGCAACAAACCCTTAAAGTCAAAATATTGCTATAATTTAAATTACAAAAACGCCAAATCAGGGCTAAATCAAATGATACAAATTATCAGACATAAATTAAGCCTGTATGATAACAGTTTAGAGCCTCAGAGACTTAAAATTTTAAAGAAAATCCTAATTTGTTCCATGACCTTACACAACTACTTCTAATTCAATTTCTTCTCTAATGGAAGAAGAGAAGTATAACATATTCAAAAAGTACCTTAATACATGGTCAAGAAATATATAGCTCTTTTAATAAGAAAATAAAGCCGGAAATTTAAGAACAGGCAGCTTTGCAACTATCACCTACAATATAATCTATCTTCCTAGTTAGGAATGTACCTCCCAAACTGCGTATGAGGAGATCTAACGCTCCTGGGGATGTCTTTCCCCAACACTCCTCTACTTCTCTACCACCCCACCTACTCGAACTGACCCAGTCCTGTGCTATGCTGGGAAATGCCTTACCCTTAGTTTAAAATATATCTCCCCTGCTCTAAAGAAACACATACTCTAGGAGCTACAACTAGAACCCTTATCTCCCAACTGTAAGAGGTGATGTGAAAGAACTGTTGTTTCCCCACCTCGGCTACACGACAGGAGGACATGAAAGCCACCCACTCTGTCCCATCCGCTTCACCTTCAGAGGCACAGTTACACAGACTTCAAGGAAAACTCTACTCACCACAGCCCCTGAAATCCTTCGGTACCTTCATCACCCATTCCTAGCAAAAGCCCCTACCAAGAGCCTACCCTTGCCTCTACTTGCTGCAAAGAGGTTTCCTCTTTGCCACTTTCACTCTACTAGAAACACGGAGGGGCTGACAACCAACCAAGATAAAAGGATGGAAAATCCTTTCTCACCATCAAGAGATAGGAGTGAGGGGGGAAAGCTCCTACCATTTCCACAATAAGGAAGGAACAATTCCCCCTTTGTAGTTTCCTGATCTCTTCTTCAGCTTGAAGAATGTTCACCTCCATGCCACTGGAGCAAAGAACTCCCATTACACACTATGGACATCTTCACAACCTGGAACTGTTCTAAAATTCAGAAGTCTTACGCTCCAAGATTACACTCGGACCACAAACACCTAGTTTCTAATCTATTTCTTCACTTCTTACTCTTAACATCATCTCTACATTCCAGCTGGGCAGAGATTTTCAGAAGTTAGGTAGCATATAATTCAGCTACATAAAACGTCAAACAGGCTTCTTCTATTTCTAATGCCGCTTCTACAATGCATTCTAAGTTTCAAGTAATTAACTTATTTTTAATTTGTAGCAATCATGTTCTTGGATTGAGAACCATATTGACATGGTTAATCTAGATCAGGGCTCCATAAACTACTGGCCTATTGCGGATTTGTGTAAATGAAGTTTTATTGGAACACAGCTACACCCATTTGTCTACATATATCTAAGATTGTTAACATGCTACAAGAACAGAGTTGAGTAGTGGCAACAGAGACCATCTGGTGTACAAAGCCTGAAATATCTACTATCTGGCCCTTTACAGAAAAAGTTTTGCCAATCCCTGTCTAGATGCCTGCACATGCCCATATGCCTTGCCAATGTCTCATCTAGCTGAAACTGCCCAATATAGAGCCCTTAATCAAATAAGCATGCTGAGCTGTTTATAACACAGGAGTGGCCACTACTAAATTCAGGAAAACCAGCACAAACATTAAACAGAACTAAAATTAAATCAATTAAAGTGTTATTCTCTATCCTGGCCATGAATACAAAATTTGATTAAGACATTTTAAAAATAAGAAAAATGCAATAGTTTTAACATTATAAAGTATTACAGGAAACAATAAATCCTCTTTATCAAAGTATCTGGTTTTACTGCCAGCATAACCACTCTACAAAGAAGAGTCGGATCCACTCAGGGCTAGTCTTTACACAGAGTTGCCTTTGGCAGCCAACCTCACATGCAAGTCTTTTTTTAAATAGTGTTTATATTTAAAACATTATTTAATATTTATTGATTTCTTTTTAAACAATATGAAGAGAACCTCTAGATTATATTATGGGTATTTTTTTCCTCTCTGCACTACGATATGTTATTGTATTACACCGTGCTGAGCTTGCATTTCTTCTTGTTTTCTTTATAGTGCATTCTGCATCCCTCACTCCCAAGTCTGCATTCTCTGTCCACCTGATCACTAATAAAAGTTTAGGTGACCTTGTCTGCTAGAGCAGAAGTCTCCAAACCTTAACTATCATGCTCTCTTATCAGTAAGAATTTTTATTATGTAACTCAAGTAAATGTATATTTACATGTTAATAAACATATACTATTTAAAATATTGTGCACTATAAAGTATAAATTTTAAAAAATCAAAATTAAAAATAACAGTAGTATAAGTCCTAATGCTTTCTTCCCACACTCCAGTAAGTCACCTTGGGTATCATCCCACTTTTTTTTTTTTTTTTTTTTTTGCGGTACGCGGGCCTCTCACTGTTGTGGCCTCTCGCGTTGCGGAGCACAGGCTCCGGACGCGCAGGCTCAGCGGCCATGGCTCACGGACCCAGCCGCTCCGCGGCACGTGGGATCTTCCCGGACCGGGGCACGAACCCGTGTCCCCTGCATCGGCAGGCGGACTCTCAACCACTGTGCCACCAGGGAAGCCCTGTCCCACTTTGAATGATCACTAATTTGTACAAATCATATCCTGGCCACAAAGGTACTGACTTTATTAGTTAATATTTTCCCCCATGTAAGTACACTAACGAAGCTGGCTATACCAGTTGGACTGGCCATCAGCACACTAACTAAACTGTCTACAGACTGGCCTCAGTGATAGCAAACAGTATGTGCTTAGTTAGCTATCAAGTCTAATATCAAAGCAAGGAGCTAATTAATTATACCTCACCCTCCCAGGATTTGTGGTGGAAAATCACTGAGATAACCTCCCTTTTGCCATACAACATAAAATCATGAGAGGAACACCAGGGGGCAAAGGTCATGAGGGCCATCATAAAATAAATGGCAAGCAATATTCTTGCCATGGGAGATAAAACTGTGAATTATGGAAGGTCTCTAGAAAGCAGATTAGTAGTAACCTGGGAGCAGGGAGAGAATGGAGAGTGAATGCTCTTCAATACAAGGTTTACGTTATAGAATGATAAAATGTTCTAAAATTATGGTTATAGTTGCACAACTCTCTAAGTGCATCTTAAAAACCATTAAATTGTGTACTTTAAACTGGTGAGATTTATGTTATGTGAATTACATCTCAATAAAGCTATTAAAATAAAAAACAAGAAAAACTAAGTAAAAAAAGTCTCTGCCCTCCTGGACCTTACATTACAGAACAATGCTGTCCAACAGAACTTCCTGCAATGATAGAAACGTTCTATACATGTCCGGTATGGTAGCCTCTAAGCACACGTGGCTATTGAGCACTTGAAATGTGGTCAGTGCAAAAAAATGAACTGAACTTTTCAAATTTAATTTTAATAAATTTTAACAGCCACATGTGGATAGTGACTGACACATTGGAAAACTTAGTGCTAGAAAGAGGGAAGACAATATATAAATAGCAGATAAATGTAGAGCATATAAAGTAATGATACATGTCAAATAGAGGGGATGATGGAGCACTCCCCATCATACAGATAGATATCTACAGAAATATGTCAGGTGTGTGTGTGTAGATATATACACACACATATGTGTATACATATAAATATATATAGATATTCATTTATCTATATGTACCTACATGTAATACAGATATTCAGATTATTGGGCTTCCCTGGTGGTGCAGTGGTTGAGAGTCCACCTGCCAATGCAGGGGACACGGGTTCGTGCCCCGGTCCGGGAAGATCCCACATGCCGTGGAGCGGCTGAGCCCGTAAGCCATGGCCACTGAGCCTGCACGTCCGGAGCCTGTGCTCCGCAACGGGAGAGGCCACAACAGCTAGAGGCCCACGTACTGCAGCAAAAAAAAAAAAAAAGATATTCAGATTATCTAATGCTATAATATTTCAATTAATAGGAAATGTTTTTATCCTTGTATAATCTTCCTAAGCTTTTTAGAAAAAATAAATTAAAAAACTACTTTTGAAATCATTCCATGTGTTGAAAAAATGTTTTTTAATTCTACATACACAGTGACCATTATTTGGGTTCCTTTTCTACAGTACAGTGATTCTTACCATTTTGAGATCTGAGATCACTTTTGAGAATCTTGTAAAAGCTATTACTTCCTGCCTAGAAAAATTCGTATAAATAATATTTTATATACAAATCTGAGGATTCACCAACCACTCACAGCCTATCCAGGAACGTGACATTAAAAGTTCCTGTTATAATATACATTTAAATAATGAACAAGCTTGGAGATAAATAAAATATTGCTACAACATAGAGAATTATTTAACGAGCTTAGACTTTTCTTATGGTAGCTCCGTGTACTGTAAAACGCACTCATTCATACTAACTTCACAAAGGACACATAAGAACTTTGTAGAACAATACTCTCTTTTCACTGAAGAATAAAAAAGACATGACTGAGAGACTAGAAGAAACAGGCAAAACTTTAGAAGAGCTACAAGAATCTCAGCCTGGTCACCTAATGGGTATGTTACTCAAACTCCCCAAGCCTCACGTTTCCTTGTGTGCAAAACAGTTAAAACAATAATGCTTATTTCACAAGACTGCTTTAAAACCGTAATGCCATAAAACTTATCAAGTGTTCAGTAATGCAGCAAACTAAATCCATGCAACATTCATGGCACATTGGCAGAAATAGATCTCAATCCCATGTCAGTTTGGTATCAAAACTCATGATCCTAAGTATCCCTATGCTATCTGGAAATCCAGAAGATTATGAATTTATAACTGAGGAGAAACTTCTTATTGAAGAGTAGAAGATGGCTTCCTATGGAAAAAGAGCCAGAAAGACATGTTTGGCAACTCAGTTATCACTTAGTAGCTATCAGACTTTGCATAAATAATTGCTTCAGGTCTTTCAGTCTCTATTCCCAGTGTAAAATGAGAATAACAACATCTACCTGACAGAATTTTCATCAGCAATAAAAAAGGCAATACACGGGCTTCCCTGGTGGCACAGTGGTGGAGAGTCCGCCTGCCGATGCAGGGGACACGGGTTCGTGCCCCGGTCCGGGAGGATCCCACACGTCGCGGAGCGGCTGGACCCGTGAGCCATGGCCGCTGAGCCTGCGCGTCCGGAGCCTGTGCTCCGCAACATGAGAGGCCACAACAGTGAGTGGCCCAGGTACCACCAAAAAAAAAAAAAAGGCAATACAGGTAAAAGCTTTTTCCACCACATAATATCATTTCTCCTCTAAACTTATAATTTAACGTGTGAAATGTTAGTTTTAATGCTATTAATACTAGTCTTACATGAAATAGTTAGAATAATAAATTATACTTTCTGGAAAAAATTCATTATTAGCATAATTATACTGTCATAAAAGTACAAATGAAGCCTGGCATAAAACTTAATACATCAAAACGTGAAAAATGATCTTAAATCTTCTATTTTTTTATGAGACAGAGAATCAACTTGAAAATTCCTGATTTACACAGTGCTTTTATTTTTTAAATGCTTACATTTTACCTACAAAAAAAAAAAAAAAGGATCTCTCCCTCCCCACTGGGGGAGAATGTGTGGTGGAGTCACTTCAACCATCCCTACCCTGTACTAAGCAAATGCCAGCAAAAAGGCAGCACCCTTGCCCCTCACCACTAGGGGTGCAGCAGCTGCAGAGACTGGGGGGTGGACCATCTCTGCCCTGAACCAGGCAAATGACAATAGAGTCAGCTCTCCTTATCCTCCTGAGGAGAGAATGGAAAGAAATTACAAAGATGAGGAAGGTGAAAAGGTGAAAAGGGGGATTCTTTAAATCTCTGTATGAAGTCCTGGGCATGCCCTCGGGTGCAATATCTGAAACTGATCAGAATCAACACAGCAAAAACTAAATTGTAACTAAGTGGGCAGTCCAATCTTAGCACAAAAGAGAGCCAGCACACTCCTAGGATATCCCCAAGAGAAATAAAAGCATATGTCCATGCCAAAACCTGTACACAAAAAACTCATAGCCGCATTATTCACAGTAGACAAAAGGTAGAAGAAACAACCCAAATGTCCATCAGCTGATAAAGAGAAAAACAAATGTGGAATACCAATACAATGAAACTTGACAACATGCTAAATGAAAGAAGTCAGTGACAAAGACCATATAATTATATGATTCCATTTCTATGAAATGTCCATAATAAACAAGCTCATAGAGAAAGTAGATTAGCAGCTGCCTAGATTAGTGGAATTGGTGGGTAGGGAAAATGGAAAGTGACTGCAAATGGGTGTGGGTTTGCCTTATGGGGTGATGAAAAAGTTCTAAAACTAGAGAGTGGTGATGGTTGCACCACTCTCTGAATATACTCAAGACCACTGAATCATACACTTTAAAACGGTATTATGACATATGTGGATATTATGGTATATAAATTATAACTCAATAAAGCTGTACTTTTAAAAAGTGAGCTAGGTCATACATGCCAAAACGAGTTGACTGCCTCCTAGAACAGAATATTTAAATAGGAACAAGAGTCTCATACATAATACTCAAAATATCCAGGATACAATCCAAAATTACTTGCCATACAAAATCTCAATGCATTTGAGAAGAGATAATCAGCAGGTACCAGCACTGACATGACAAAGATCCTGGAATTACCTGTCAAGAATCTTAGAGCAGGTCTCAGAAAAATGGCCCAACAAGCAGCTGCAGACACTTTTGGAACAAATACAAAAATATAAGTTTCAGCAAAGAAACAGAAGATGTAAAGAAGGACAAAATGGAAAAATATAATAAATGAAACTTTTTATAAAAACTCACAAGAGGGGTCCAAGAGCAGAATAGAGAAGATAGAGGAAAGAATCAGTGAGTATAGAGATACGTAAATAAAAATCATCCAGTCTGAAGAGAGAGAAAACAGATTGAAGGAAATGAACAGAGCTTTAGTGACTTAAAAGTTAGTAACAAAAGATCTAACATTTGTCTCATTGGAGTCACAGAAGGAGGGGAAAAAGTGTGGAGCTGAAAAAAATATCTGAAGAAATGATAACAGAAATTTTTGCAAATTTTGAAAAAGATAGAAACTTACAGAACAAGAAGCTGAGCAAATAATAAACAAGGTAAACAAAGAATTCCACACCCACACACATCATAACCAAATTTCTGAAAACTTAAGAGAAAAAAAAAAGAAAGACAGACAGACAGAGGAAGATGACACACTACCTAGAGGAGAACAACAATGTGAATGACAACAGATCCCTCATCAGAAACCTTGGCACCACTCACTACCTTAAATACTCCAGTTCTTAGGCAAAGGAAGATATGATCAAATTTGTGTTCTATCAAGCAAACTGTAGCAGCAATAAAGGACAGATTAGCAAGAGAAAAAAAACAGAAACAGAGAGATCAATTAAAGGGCTACTGCAACAACCCAAGAAAGAAAACTTCAGGACTTTACAAAAACGATGGCCCGAGAGATGGCAAGGATGGCAAACCTTGAGAGAACGGCAGCAGCACATGCATATGCAGATCAAATCCTAAGAGAAATTCTGTCTCTTCAAAAGCAAGAATAACTGGGGAAAAGTGCCCCTTCAAGCCAAAGAGTGTGGGGGGAATCCTAAGGAAGAGGGAGCTGAAGATGGAGATACCCTAATTCTGTATATGAACCCACCTAAGACTCAAGCTCAATCTGAGCTGCTCATGTGTGGGACAGACCAAAAAGCAGCTTATCACAGGCTCTGAGAAGTGAATTAAAATTTAAAACACCACAAAGTCTCAGACTAATCCCTGAGTGGCATGTGTGCATTTAGATCCAAAGGCTTTGAAAATGGAACGAAGATTAGAACCACTGCCCTCAGAAAGCAAGATAGAGAATTTGCTACTTGTACCTAACAGGTTAGTTGCCTACTAAATAAAAATAAATAAGTAAATAAATAAATCAGCATTCCCCAGGGAATAACAGGACCAAGAACCTACATAACATTCAGAACATCCAGAATAAATCCAAAATCACTCAACATACAAAGAACCAGGAACATGTAACAGATTCTCAATGGAAAAGATAATCAATAGATGTCAATCCTGAGAAAATCCAGAAATTGGAATCATCAGACAAAGACGTTAGGTATTAAAACTGTACTCCATGGGGTAAAGGTAAAAACACTTAAATGAAATGGGAGGAGAAGTTTTCAACAGGGAAATAGAAATCATAAAAAAGAACACGACAGAAATGTGGGGACTGAAAACTATATCTTAAATTTGAAAATGACTGGATGGGTTCGAAAGCATAGTGGAGATTGCAAAGGCAACAGTCAGTGAAGTTGATGACAGTTCAACAGAAATTGTACAATCTAAAGAAAGAAAAAAAAAAGAGTTAAAAAAAAGAGAGAGAACAGAGCCTCAAGAATTTTGTTTAAGCCTAACATTAGTATCACTGAAGTCCCAGAAAGAGAAGGGAAAAAGACTGGTGCAGAAAAATATATTTGAAGAAATAATGGTTTTTAGAAAAATCCTATATTTGTGAAAGACATAAATATAAATTCAAGATGCTCAGCAAACCCTAACCAGGGTAAATTCAAAGAAAGCTACACACAGATACATCAGAATCTGAACTGCTAAAAACAAAAGTTGTATAAAAAGCTTGAAAGTAGCTGGGAAAAAAATGAAATTATACATACAGGGGAAAAATAATTAGAATGACTGCAGATTTCCCTGAAGATTTCAGAAACTATGCAGGCCAGAAGACAGTCAAGCAACATCTTTAAAACACTGAAAGAAAGTAACTGTCAGCCCAGAATTCTGAACTTGGGAAAATATCTTTCAGTAAAAAAGGCAAAATATTCTCAAAACAAGGGAAACTAAGAAAGTCCATCAGCAGCAGCCGTGTTCAAAAAGAAATCCAAAAGAAAGTGATTCAGACAAAAGGGAAATGACACTAACAGTTAATTTATGACTTGAGAAATAAACAGAGCAAAAGGAAGAGCAGATATCTGAGAAAATATAAAAGACTATTTTCCTCCTCTTAGGTTCTTTAAAATATGTATGATTGTTGAAAGCAAAATTTATAACTGTATCAGATGAGATTTGCCGTACATATAGATGTGATTATATGACAATTATAGCAAAGGTCAGCAGGTGAAGATAAATGGACCTATATGGTTCCAAAATTTCTTAATTTTCCTGAAGTAATATATTACTAACTCTAAATAGACTATAAAAAGTTAGCTATTCACAGTGTAATCACTAGCACACTAGCATAACCACTAAAAAGTAATACAAAGACATATACCAAAAGGGCCAACAGAAAATTGAAATGGAATGCTAAAAAATATCCAAATACATTAAATGTAAATAGTCTCAACAAATCAATATAAAGACAGATTAGACTGGATTTTATATATATATATATATATATTTACATACATACACACACACATCATTCTTTCCAAGTCAAAAAGATGCATCATGCAAACAATAAGCAGAATAAAGCTAGTGTGGCTATTAATATCAAAGTAGATTTCAAAGTAAAAAGAATTACCAAAGAAAAAGAGATGGGAAACTATATTATGATGAATGGGTCCGTTCACCAAAAAGACATAACAATTCTAACTGTATATGCATCTCAAAAAAAGCTTCAAAATACAAGAAGCAAAACTGACAGAAATGAAACAAACAGATAAATTCATAAATACAGTGGGAGACTTCAACACTCCTCTTTCAGTAATCAACAGAACAAGTAGATAGAATATCATTGGGGATACAGAAGATCTAAACAATATAAACAAACAACTGACCTTCTTGACATTTCTGTAACACTCCATTCAACAGCAGAATGTATATTCTTTGAACTGCACATGTAACATTCACCACGATAGACCATATTTTGTCCAAAAAACAAGTCTTAACAAATTTATAAAAACTAGAATCATAAAAGGTATGTTCTTTGAACATAATGGAATTTAACTAGAAATAAATAAAAGAAAAAGCTCTGGTAAATTCCCAAATATTTGGAAATTAAACAAAACAGTTCTACATAAGCCAAAGAGAATGTCTCAAGGTAAATCATAATTTAGTTCAATTACACTGAATGAAAATCAAAGTACTACATCCCATAATATGTGAGATTCAGCTAATGCAGTGCTTAGAAGAACATGCATAGCATTCAAGTGCTTTTATTAAAAGGAAGAAACATCTCAAATTAATGATCTAAGCTTTCCATCTTAAGAAACTAGAATTTAAAAAGTAAGTTAAAATCAAAGGAAGCAGGGATTCCCTGGTGATCCAGTGGTTAAGACTCGGGGCTTTCACTGCCACGGACCTGGGTTCAATCCCGGCTCAGGAACTAAGATCCTGCAAGCTGCGTGGCGTGGCAAAAATAAAATAAAATAAAATAAAGAAGCAGCAATCAATGAAACTGAAAAAACAACAAAAGAAAAAATAGCAGGAATCAATGAAACCAAACACATATTCTTTGAAAAGATTGATAACATTAATGTCTAGCCAGACTAAGCAAGAAAAAGAAAGAAAACATAAACTACCAATATCAGAAATGGAAGAAGAAATATCACTAAAGACCCCACAGACTTTAAAAGGATGATAAGGAAATATTATGAACAACTTTATGCCCATAAATTTGAAAACTTAGATGAAATGGACCCATTCTCTGTAAGATACAATCTGCCAAAACTCACTCAAGAAATAGATAAAATGAATATCCCTGCATCTATTTAAAAAATTGAGTTCACAGCTGCAAGCCTTCCACAAAGAAATTCCAGGCCCAAATGGCATCACTGATGAATTTACCAAACATTTAAGAAAAAAGTAATACCAAGTCTACATAAGTTCTTCCAGAAAACAATTAGAGGGAGCATTTCCTAATTCATTTTATAAGGTTAGCATTACACCATGATAAGGAAACCAAAGACATTTCAAGAAAAGAAAATTACAGAACAATATCTCTCATGAACACAGAAGCAAAAATCCTCAATGAAATATTAGCAAATTAAATCCAGCAATATATAAAAAGTATAATATATTGGGACCAAGTGGAGTTTACCCCAGGAATGTAAGGCTGATTAAACATTTGAAAATCAATCAATTTAATTCACCAATATTAACAAACAAAAGAAGAAAAACCAAACGACTGTCTCAATAGATACAGAAGAAACATGACAAAATTCAACACCCATACATGACTGTAAATGGAAAAATTCTCAGCTTTTTTCCTCCTGTGTAGGAAAAAATCCAGTTCTTCTCTACTGTGTGCTTCTTCCCCATAAGTCTCCTTTACTATTCACACAACCTTCGCTTCCGGTCACCAAATGTATGGAGGTTTTTCCCCACCACCAAGGAATTCACAGGCAACAGCAGAGTGTCCATGAATTCAACTCAATTCTGACACTACCTAACAGGAAACAGCATCAGATTCCACAGGTTAAGGTTTCAGTCCCACAAGACTGCCCCCCCACCGAACCCTGACCCACTTCAGAAACCAGTTGCAAGCCCAGATACCACCTATGCTTCTGACCAACTGGCCACAGACTGGAGGATCCAAGGACCCCTTCCTTGGGTTTAATTAATTTGCTAGAGAGGCTCACAGAACTCAGACAAACATTTTATTTACTAGATCACTAGTTTATTATAAAAGGATATAATACAGGAACAGCCAGATAGAAGAGCTACATAGGGTAATACATGGGCAAAGAAGTTCAGTGTTTCCCTGCCCTGTTAAGGTGCATCACTCTCCCAGCACCTTTGTGTGTTCACTAGAAGCTCTCTGAACCCCAAACATTGGGGATTTTATGGAGGCTTTATCATGTAGGCATGATTGATCGTATCTCTACTTTCAGCCATTCTCCCTTCTCAACAGAACGGGGCCCAGGGCTGAAGATTCCAACCTTCAAACCATGACTTGGCCTTTCTGGTAACTAGCCCTCATCCAGAAACCATTCAGGAGCTACTACTATCACCGGGGAAATTACAAGGGTTTCAGCAGCCCTGTGTTAGGAACAAAAGTAAAAGATGAACATTAGAACAAGAGATGCTTCTAGTGCTCTTATCACTTAGGAAATTATAACGGTTTTAGGAACTCTATGCCAGGAACCAGGGGCAGAGACCAATATACATTCTTCCATTATCTCAACTCTCAAAATTAGGAATAGTAGGGAACTTCTTGAACCTAATAAAGGGCATTTATTTTAAAAAGGCCTGCAACTAACATGATACTTCATGTTTAAAGACTGAATGTTTTCCATCTAAGATTGGAAACAAGGCAAGGATATCCACTCTTGTACTCATATTCAACATCAGGCTGAAGGTCCTAGCGAGTACAACAGAACAAGAAGAAAAATAAGGGCATATAATGGGAAAGGAAGAAGTAAAACAGATGCTTCGATCGTCTGTATAGAAAGCCCCAAATGAATCTACAAAAAAAAAAAAAGCTACTGAAACTGCATTTAGCAACACTGCAGAATACAAGGTCAATATACAAAAATCAACTGCATTTCTACATAATGAAAAAGAACAATTAGAAACTGAAATTAAAGGAAACTATCAATTACAATAGCATCAAAGAATATAAACTATTTAGGTATAAATCTAACAAAATATATGCAGTATCCGTATCTGAAAAAAGAAATCAATGAAAACCTAAATAAATGAAGAAATATATCATGTTGATGGACTAGAAAATTCAATATTGTCTAGATGTCAATTCTTCCCAAAATTATCTCTTGAATCAACACAATCTCAATCAAAATCCCAGCTTCTTTTTTTTTAAGAAATTGACAAACTGATTCTAAAATTTATGTGGAAAAGTAAATGATCTAGAAAAACCAAATGAATTTTCAAAAATAGAAGCAGAGTTGGAGGAATCTCACTATCTAATTTTAAGTCTTACTATAAAGGGACTTTCCTGGTGGTACAGTGATTAAGAACCTGCCTGCCAATGCAGGGGACACGGGTTCAAGCCTTGGTCCAGGAAGATCCCACATGCCACAAAGCAACTAACCCCCTGTGCCACAACTACTGAGCCTGCACTCTAGAGCCCGCGAGCCACAACTATTGAGCTCATGTGCCACAACTACTAAAGCCCGCACACCTAGAGTCCATGCCCCACAACAAGAGAAGCCACCGCAATGAGAAGCCCGCACACCACAACAAAGAGGCAACCACTCGACACAACTAGAGAAAGCCCTCACGCAGAAACAAAGACCCAGCATGGCCAAAAATAAATTTAAAAAGGAAAAAGACTTACTATAAAGATCCAGTAGTCAAGAGAAATGCATTTCCCAAAGGACAGACACATGAATCAATAGAACAGAACAGAACCAAGAAATAGATACAGAGAGAGAGACGTCCACCTGATTTTCAACAAAGGGGCAAAAACATCAATGAAAAGAAGATAGTCTTTTCAAGAACTAGTCATTCCATAATGAAAAAAGGATCAATTTACCAACAGGATATAATACAAAATTTCATGCACCTAGTAACAGAGCTTCAAAATACATGAAGCAAAAACAGATGCGACTGCAGAGAAATAGATAATTACAAAATTATAATTGAAGATGTCAATACCCCCTCTCAATAACTGACAGAAACAGAAAATCAGAAAGGTTTTAGAAATCTTACACATAACATCATACTTAATGGTTAAAGATTGAATATTTTTCCTTTAAATCAAAAAACAAGACACAGCCAACCACTCTTATCACCTGTATACATCACTGTAATGGAGGTTCTAGCCAGTGAAATAAGGCAAGAAAAAGAAATGAAAGGCATCCAGATTGCAGAGAAAAGTATTTTTTTCTTTTTTATAGTATTTTTTATTAAAAATACTATACTATAAAATACTATAATAGTATAAATTTTAAAATATATAAAAAATATATAACATATAAATAAAAAATACTATAAATACTATAAAAAATATAGTATTTTTTAATTAAAAATACTAATTTATAGTATTTTTACTTGAGGACAACATAATCATCTATGTAGAAAATCATAAGGAATCTACAAAAACTACTACTACTACAACTAATAAGTGAGGTTAGCAAAATTGAAGGATACAAGACCAAATACAAAAATCAGTTGTATTTCCATATTTTATACACACACACACACACACACACACACACACACACACGTATATATAATTTACAATAGCAGCAAAATATATTAAATACTTAGGAGAAAATCTGACAGAAGAGTTGTAAGACCTGTTCACTGCAAACTTTTAAATATTTTTGAGAGATTAAAGAAGACCTAAATAAATGGAGAGATACACCATGTTCACGGGTGAGAAAACTCAATATCGATAAGGTGTCAACTGTCCCCCAGACTGATGTATAGATTCAATACAGTCCCAAATAAAATCCCAGCAGGCTTTTTTGTAGAAACTGACAAGCTGATTCTGAAATTCATGTGGAAATGCCAAGGACATAGAGTAGCCAAAATAACTGAAAAAGAACAAAATTGAAGGACTTAAACTCCCTGAATTCAAGACTTATAAAGCTATAATAATCTTGACATACAAATAGATCAGTAGAACAGAGTCCAGAAACAGACACACAAATATAGGAACAACTGGTTTCAACAAAGTTGCCAAGCCACTTTAGTAGAGAAAGGATAGTTTTTTTCAACAAATGGTACTAGAATAATTGGATATCTATATGCAAAAAAAAAAAAAAAAAATTGAGATCCATACCTCTCACTAGATGTGGAATTAACTCAAAATGGACTATAAACCTAATTGTAAAATCTAAAACTACAAAACTTCTAGGAAAAAAAATAATCAAAGAAAATCTTTGGTTTAGGCAAAGGCTTCTTAGATACTGTGCCTAAAGCACAATCCATAAAAGGAAAAAAATGATAAACTGGAATTGAAATTTAAAACTTCTGTTCTTTGAAATCACCGTTAAGAGAATGAAAAGACAAGCCCCAACATGGGAGAAAGTATTTGCCAATGATATATCTGATAAGGAACTAGTATCCAGAATATATAAAGAACTCATAAAAATCAATAATAAGAAAAAACAATTTTAAAAATGTGCAAAAGATATGACCAGATACCTCACCAAAGAAGATCTACAGATGGCAAGTAAGCACATGATAAGATGCTCTCATTAGTCATTAGGGAAATGCAAAATAAAACCACAATGAGATACCACTACACATCTATTAGAACTGCTAAAATTTAAGACTGACCATACCAAGTGTTGGTGAGGGTGTAAATTAACTAGAACATTCATACCCTGCTGGTGGGAATGTAAAAGATACAACTACTTTGAAAAAGAGTTTTGTCATTTTGTTAGAAATCTATACTGAAGGAAAGAGGCTCAGTTAGTTGCCTGGGGACAGGGAGAGGCAGCGGAAAGGAGAGGGAGGGAATACAAAGGGGCACATGGAACTTTTGAGTGTGATTGATATTTTTATGATCTTGATTGTGGTGATAGTTTAAGAGGTGCATACATATGTCCAAACTTTTTAAATTGTACGGTTTATTGCATGTCAATTATACCCCCAATAAAGCTCTTAAAAATAATTTAAGAAAAAATTACAATTGTAATTAAATAATTCATTATGAAAGTGCTAAAAAGTAAAAATAGTGCTATAAGAGTACATAATGAGAGGTCACATAGTCTGAGGAGTCAGAAAAGCTTCCTTTAGACACTAGTATAAGCTAAAATTCAAAGGATGCTTAGTAATAAGTCAAGCAAAGACCACATAGGAAAGACGGTTCCGAGAGATGTATGCATATGTGTGAAATGCCCTGAGTCCAAAAGGAATGTGACACTTTCAAGGAACTTTAAAAGACCCAGGCAGGAAAACAGGAAGGGTGAGTCTGATCTGCTAAAGGAACCATATTATGTAGACACATGGTCTTGAAAACCATGCTAGTACAAGCAATTTATCAATTTAGGATCTTAGAAACACTCAATTTAAATTATTTTAAAATCTATTGAGTGATTTTATGGTTTAATAATGTAAAAAGAACCCATAGATATAAATTACATATTATAATCTTAGTTTGAAATAAAGAAGACCTGGGGACAGGGAATATTCAATTTAACTTTATAGTTACTAATAGCTTCCCTATTATTATTAAAAAGGATTCCAAATATGTGCATGTGTGTGTATGTGTGTGTGTGTATACACACATATGTTGGGTTTTTTTTTTTTTTTTTTTTTTTAATAATAACTTAGGGAATAGGGGCTTCCCTGGTGGCGCAGTGGTTGAGAGTCCACCTGCCGATGCAGGGGACACGGGTTCGTGCCCCGGTCCGGGAAGATCCCACATGCCGTGGAGCGGCTGGGCCCGTGAGCCATGGCCGCTGAGCCTGTGCTCCACAACAGGAGAGGCCACAACAGTGAGAGGCCTGCGTACCGCAAAAATAATAATAATAATAATAATAATAATAATAATAGTAATAATAACTTAGGGAAAATATTGACACATTTAACCCTGCCACTTTCTGTTTACAATAGCAAGCTCACTCCTGATACTATATCTTCATTTTGCTGTCAAAATAGAAATAGACTACTTCCATTATAAATGTGTGAAATTCATTATCCATACTTGACTGACTTAAGAGATTTAAAAAATATCTATATACATTAAACACACAATAAGATTTAATAGATGATTTTAGAGAAATATTCAATAAATATGTTTTAATAATAAATATACATTTATAAAATATTCACAATATGAGTTATTTTCCAGTCTCATAACATTAATATCAGCTATTTTGTTTACCTAAGAGAAATTAGAAGTCTTAGGTTTCTAAGTCACATAAGCAAGAAAATGTCCAAGTTTGAACTCAAATTATTAATTTATATAAACATAAACCTCAACTACTCTACAAAAATAATTCTAAAGAACTGGCTTCTAATAGAGAATGTTATTCATTCAAATAGTTTATAGTAAAACATTTTCTACTCCAATGTTATACTAAGCTACCCAAGTAAATGTAATTCAAATTTGCATATATCATATCCTTGATTATTATATTTCAAATTGGCACTGTCCTCTCTGATTCTCAGTCCTAAGTCTTTTAGTCCAGCTTTAGCTGAAGATCAGTGTTCGTTCTGTTTTACCTATGAGAGGAATGGCTTGTAATTCTGAGAGCTTTATTCTTTTCAAATGGAAACAGAAGACTGAAATCAATCCTAAGAGAACTGAAGTACCACTTTTGATACCATATTTGCTTCTGCATTTCTCCCCCTAACCATCAATCTTCGGATCTAAAGAAGCATTTGAAGGATACTCATTCCCTAGTGAAATCCCTACAGTAGGAAAAAAGCTATGTTACCATGGAACCAGCCAATTAATTTTGACACCTGCTTACCAAGATTGATCATTTTTGATGTCTGTTTGTTAGGTGGCTATCCTTCAGTTAAGTAAAAGATTTTCAAGATAATTAATGAAGTGAGAATTTCCAGTTAAAGTCTTTCCCACTATGCTATTACTTCAAATGCTGGATAAAACAAGCCACCATCCTCAAATAAACCTTTCTTAGCTTAGCATGTACTTTACCAGGAAGAAATCTTTTCTTCTAAATTGATTCTTCCCTTTAACATTAAATACCAATTTTTTCTTTAGGCTAAGAGAATTCCACAGAGAAATGAAAAAGTACTTACTAATAGGGTACAATGAATCATAGTAAACAGCTTCCAAGGAAATGAATATTCAATGATTAGTCCAGGGTCTATTGTTATTTAACTGTATCTGTATAAAAAAAAAAAAACTAGTCCTCTTTTACTCACTAATGTATCTTTCACGAACACCAACCATCTCTCTATATTATTTAAGCTGGTTTTAACTTGATCTGTGATCTTTCCTACTAACTGAGACAACCTCTGCTAGTGAGGTTACAGGCTGCTGATCTAGCTGATTAGCAATTCCACTACTATAAAATATAGACAGAAGCTTCTCAGGACTGCAGCAATTTCTGTCCTCTTTAGAGAAATGGAGCAATTCCACCCACCCAAAGGCCAATGTCCCTAACTTACACATGAATCAGGCAATCTTCCTATTTATGTACCAAAGGATATTAAAAAATGGATGTGGCTTTTTCATTGTTGACTACCAGTTCATATGTTCAAAATCCTCTCTTGCTAGGTAAAGAGGCTGGCTGTTATGATCAAAGCAAAAGTTTAAGAACATTTAAGTTATAAAGACTGCTAACAAGCACAGTTCAATAAGATATCTTTGCAGACCTTGAAACGCTTTTTTAAACTTTTAATTAGTACCTCCACCAAATTTTTTTTAAATATAAAACTACAGTACTATGCTAATTTGTGAAATTATGAAGCTAGGAAACATTTTAACTTATTGCTACAGATGAATTTCATAAAACTTCATTCTGAGATTTCACTTCCAAAAACTTCCTGTCAATTAATTTAAATAGTAAGATCTACTTAAATTAAAAAGTCCCACTTTTAAAAATACATTTTTACAATGAGTTTTCAGGGGCACTGTCTTAACTGGCAAGTTTTTTTTCAAAAAAAGGAAAATATGCTGTTTAAAACTCCCAGGAAATTTTCCTGTAATACATTAGCAGGTGAACCATATTCCTACCTTTGCCTTAGAGCCCAAGAGACAGTTCACTTAGATTTTGCTATCACCCTGACAACAAGTAATCTACAGAGTGCAATTTCAGAGCTACTAACCCAGCCAGCAAACTTCATGTGAAGTACCTAGAAAACCAAGAAGTTGACGTACTTAGTGACTGTTATGTGCAAGCTGTCAAATGGACACCCTATTGGCCTCAACTATCTTATCTGCTGCTCCCCCCACATTCACCCATTTCTTTTCATATTAGACAGCAACGCAATAAACATCAACCAATGGGGGAAAGTATCTTTACTGCCGTAAAGCAAGCTCCTTAGGGCCTTGAGCTTCAAAAAAACGAAAGTGATGCTCCCACACAACAGCTGATAGTCAAAGAACCAGTTAGAAAAATCTTTTATCTCCACCACGTTAAAAAGCCCAGGTATTTCATCCTCTTATCAAAGTCACTCTTGTATTTCTCAATTCAAGACTGTCCTCGCAAATTCAACATAGTATATTGGCTTAAAGTAAATGTTCTACAGTTAGGCTGGCTGATTTGGATTGCCTCGATTTCCCTCTGTAAAACCGGTATAGTAATTCTAGTAACTCAGAGTTGGTGTGAGAAACAAACGAGATAACCCACGTAATGGGCTCAGAACAGTGTCTGGCACATAGTAAGGCCATAATAAACTCTACTTATGATCACTATTACTAAATACACTAACATGTTAGCAGTGCTTACCTCTAGAGAAGGGAGTAGGATGGGGAAAAGGGAGGTACTGGTAGACCAGAACTTTTAACCTTTAAACTTCCGTATTGTTTGAATGCTTCACAATGCGCAAGTATTTCACGAGTTACGTGCATAATTTTTGATTAAAAAATAGTGTCCTAACAAAATGGTGTTTGGCACCGTAACTGAGTGTGAAAATTTTGACGATCAGGGGACCAGAGTCGCTGCGGATAGGTGGACCATCGGGAAAGGCTTCGCGTCCACGGCGGTCGGTGCGAGACGCAGGGCCCGAAGTCCCCGAGGCGCGAGGGCTGGAGGGGGACAGCGCGGGCCCCGCTCCCGCGGCGCTGCGGGTCGCTCCCAGCCGGGGGACCCGGGGCCGAGAGAAGGGGGGAGGCCGCGACGGGTGCGGGGCAGGGCTGAGGTTCGGGGTCCGGCGAAGGCACTTACTTGAACCTGCCCTGGCAGTGCTGGCACTGGTCCCCCACCCAGCCCGGGTCGCAGAGGCAGGTGGAGTTGACACATCGGCCCGAGAAGCAGGAGCCGGTCCTCTCGCAGAGCTTGGACTGGGACACCTGCGCGTAGAGCGCCAGGTAGAGGAAGCCATAGCACAGCAGCCAGCTGTTCCCGTCCAGCAGCCAGAAGGAGGCGCCGCCGCCGCCGCCGCCGCCGCCCGCCGGTCTAGCTCTCCACGGCCCCGGGGCCGCCGGCTGCGGGGAACCAGTGCGGGCCCGGTCCCCCGGTTCCATCTTTCCCAGCGCCCCTGCCCGGCCGGGAGGCGCTCTCGGGCGCCAAACAGGGATGCTTCGGAGAGGAAATCTGGCCGGAGAGGAGAACACCGCGCCGCTGCCGCCGCCGCTTCTCCTCTTCACCGGCGCCTGCCCCAGTCCCGCTCCCCGGTCAGGAGGGACAGATCCCAGCCGCTGTCGCCTCCGCTCGGCTCCCTCCAGTCGCACTCGGGCATCGCCTCTCCGTCTCCTGACCTTGTCCGCGGCAGGCCGAGCCCACCGCCACGGCGCCCCGGGCCGGGCCGGAGGCGGGGAGCGGGAGATGCAAGCTGCGCGGGGCGCTCCGGAGGGGACCTGCGGGAGGGGGAGGGGGACCCAGCGCGCGGCCCCGCCTCGCCCACGGCTCGCGCCAACCTCCTCAGCTCCCAGCCCGGCGCGCCCGGGAGGGCGGGGGCCACGGGAGCCCCGAGGTGGGCGCACCCAACGCGGGAGGGGGGACTCAGGAAGGGGAGTTCAGCCTCGCCCGCCCCGGCCGGCCCCCAGCGGCCCCCCAGAAAACATTTTCTCTCCGGTAACGTTAGCCAGATGCCGGTGCTGCCTTTAGAGCCCGCGGGGTGCTGGGCCGCCTCCCCCACTCGCGCATGCCTCCGCTCCTCCCCACACAGGCCCTGAGCGTGGTCTCGCCCCGCCCCTACAGGGACCAGGGACTCTTCCGCGCGTCCGCACAGCCCGGCCTGCCGGCTGAGGGGAGAGCGGCTCGCCAGGTGTGGCGCGCGAGCCCGCCGTGCCCTTCCCCTCGGCGTGCCTGGGAAGTCGGCCCCGCTCGCACCGCGCGCCTCGTGAGCCCCTCCACCCCCAGACGAAAGATCAGATCGGGACCGGCTTCGCAGCTTCAGCAGAAAATAAGCCCTTCCCGTCCGCTGTCTACAGCTACAAAAGTGCAGCACTTTTCCCCCAGCGCTCCCTGCTTCCTCCGTCCCATCCTCCAGCCTATTTCTTTTTTTCTGAAAAGAGAAAAACTCCAACAACACACAAAGAGCTGAGCATGTGCAGCAGGCAAAAGTCTTAAAGGCACCGCACTCCGACCACTTTGTGGGGTCCGCAAGAACGGAGAGAGGAGGGGGCTAGGGCCTGCGGGGGTCGCGGAGCCGGTTCCGCAGAGGGGCCGCATCCAGGGGGAGCCATTTCTTGAGCGGAAATAGTGACTCCCCGCCCCCAACAAAGAGCTGCGAGGTTCTGTGCCCCGGGCGCGCCGCCCCTCTCCGACGCTGCCTCGGAATCCCAGGTATCTCCTTTTCTGCTTGTCAGTGTTTCCTCCTCCATCTGGGACAATATTCTGCCTTGAAAAATATTGCAACATCGGGGCTTTTTTCAGAAGAGCAGAAATGATGCCCAGAAGAAAGCCGTTTTTCCTTCCTCGGTAGCAAGCTTTCCTCCTTTAGATGACTTTCCAAGATTTGATGGCATATGCTGAAATTTTTGCTTTGTACTTTTGTGCCTTCACTAAACAGGCGTTTGAACCCTTGAGAAAGGAAGCCGAACACAAATTGCAGCCTCGTACACTCGAGTCACAGCAATATTATTGGATCCCCACCAAAGAAGAGCAGGCAGTATGAAAAAGAATTTGAAATCTACCAAAAGCATTTCTGACAGCAAAAGGAGAAAAAGTTTTTGTTGTAACCACACAGTCATAATATTATTATTAAGATTCCACTCATGCATATTTGGGGCATAATGTACCCATGTCATCTCTTTTAATCTGTTATCCCCACTTTGCAGATGAAATCCTCCATTAACCCCATTTTGCAGATGAAGACAGAAAGACTCAAAAAGGTTGAAAGATTTGTCAGACAGGTTAGAAGAAAGCAATGAACCGAGCGTTAAACGCAAGTCTGTGCTTTTCCCGCTACTTACTAGGCTGTTTCTGTTGGCTTTGTTCTAGTTTGGTGAATAAAATGTAAGTGTTGGCTTGGTTTGCAAACACCTCGGCAATGACTTAAGGAGGAAAAAAAGGTTCAGAAAGAGGTGGCTCCTTCGGAAGTAAAAAAGAAAAAGGAAAATCATGATTTTCATTTATGGAACAAACAAATCACAATTCCCCCAAAATATCAGTACCAGAAATGTCAATCTCAAACCTAAAAATTAGGACAGCTCCTTCTTCTTTTCACATCTTTTCGATATCAGTATGCCCCTTAGAGACTGCTTGGGATGGGGGAGAAGGAGAGGAGAACATTTTGGAAAAATAATTAGAAGGAGGAAATTGTTCTGGATCGCACCTTTTAATTTCCATGACTGTAAAATCCGGAACTCTTTCTAGTATTAACCATGCATGAACAAGCCCTGTTGCCTTCTCCATTCTTCTCACGCCAACCAAAGTTTAAAGTCAGCCACATCTTTCTCACATCTAATGTAGAGTTGCTTTCAGACATGTGGAAGGTGGCCAAGCCCTTAAAACCATCACTGAGTGTGAAGGTACACAGGAGCCACTTTAACAAGAGAGATCACTGCTCAGCCACATACTGATGGTAGGCTATATTTAAGCAAAGGGTTTGCCCATTAAAAATATATATCTTTTAATCTTCTAACCACTATAATCAGCTCAGTACTTTAGGTTACACTGAAGAACATGCAGCCCCACAGACCTCCTCTCAACACTGCCTTTAGAATCAAGCTGAATAAATTTATATAAAATTATTCTCATAAGGATCTCACAGGATTTGCACTTGCCCTATATCCTGTTTTTCTTTCAAACCCTTTCAGTCAACATTTACTGAGTAACTATCATGAATTTAAGCAGGAGAAAACAAGGATGAATAAAACATGATTTCTACCCCTGGATAAGCTTATCTTTTATTAGGCTCACTAGATTGGGAGTTCCTTGTACAGCTGAGTGGCACATATTTTACAAATGTAGACACAGAAAACTTAAATGATTTACAATGGTTGCACAAAATAGTGATAAAGCTTGCCCAGAATCTTGACTGATGTTTCAGTATTTTCTTTGATCAAGAAATTTTAAAACTCCAACACGATGTTATCTTTTTTCCAAAGAAGGAGAGTCAGCATCCTAGCTGTGCTACACGACACTACAATAATTCATAGTATTGGTAATAGCAGTCATAAATCCAGCAGAAAGGTGAAAATGTACTCCAAAGAGGTAGTAGGGGAAAAGTCAGTTTTACTGAAGTAGGATGAAACTGTTAAGATTGGAATTATCTATTAAAATTGCTCCAAGGGGAAAGATAAGTATATTTTCTCAACAATTAGCCTTATATCAGGACCTTTAGATATTTGGGGGAGTGTGTTTCATTTCCATTCATACCATCTAACAATGGTACTATAAAAGGCAAAAATCTAAGACTTCACGTTGCCAAATTGAAGGAAATGCAAATTTTTTTTTTTTTTTAAAGAACTAGAAAAATGATAGACCCACTGCTCTGTTGATTGCCATTCAAAAAGTAAAAGATCCTATTTGGGCTAATGAACCAAAGGAGTCCCTTCTCAGTTGCTTGACTGAAGAATGATCTCTACTCTGGTTATTATTCATCATTTGCCTCATAGGAGGCTTCTGAAAGCAGCTAAAGTAATGAGAGCTGTAGATAGCCTGGCCCCAAGAGCCAGAAATGCATTCATTCAAAGGGACCCTTAGTGCAATTGGGGCAGTATTTTTAAGACACTGATAGAGCATTAATGGTCTGTGAGATTAGACAGTAAAAAAAAAAAAAATCACCTTTAGGTACTCATTAAAACATTATTGATCATTTTGAAAATGTTGATATGACTTTGACCTGAAACCCCCCCTCCCCGTACCACCAAAATCTAACACTCTGCTTTCACTTGGATTCATTCTTTTCTTCTATCAGTTTCTCTTGCTGTCACACTTGCAAACACACACGTACAGTCTGATCCTGCCAATTTTTCAACTTAACACATTTCAAACATATTGTCATAAGTAAATCCAAGGGAATAAATCCAAAGATTCTAAATTTACTATGCTGGGCTAATACTTTTTTTTTTTTAACTGGGAAATAAAATTTAGAAACTAAACTTTTTATCCTAAATATTCAGACTTGCTACCAAAAAAAGTTGATTACAGCAGTCAATTGCAAAAATTTGTCTTTCGTGAAACTTAATTCAATAAAATTATGGGCTAGGACTTCCTATTAAGCATAGTGGACTAAGTATGCGTATTTACCTCTGCTCTGAACTCTACCAACATGGCAGAAAATGTTTTTTAATTTTTAAAGGTATAAACTCACAATGACAAAGAAAATGAGAACATAACCAACTAGTAGATGAACGATATCAATGTATTTGGAAAAGTCAATTCACTGGAAGGAGGAAAGTGAATGGAGAACTGGTACATGCCTGCAAAGATGAATTATAATAAGGAACAAGCCTGTTTCTCTTGAAGAGCCCAGGAAAGCGTCAGGATTCAGAGGCAAGAATTACCATGGAAGGTAAAGATAGGGCTTTAGGATGAAAACTGGGGGAATGGATGAGGGCAATATAAGGACCCACAGTACCCTTCCTCACCCTAAGCAGCTAAAACTAACCCAGACCCAACTCTGACAGGAGGTTAAATCTCTTGAGAAATTGAATCAAAGAGTTTCCAGACTTGGGGACCCAGGGATTATAGAAGGAGGGAGTGCGGTACCCAGCTGAAAATGGAGAGATTAAGTGAAAATCTATATATCGAATGGTATCATTTTGCTGCCTCCTTTGCCTACCTGTTCCCAGAACACTATAGCCAACTGAATAACCCCAGGCAGAAACCTGATACTTATCTGCAAAAATTGAATAGTCCAAGAGAAAAGATACTATCATTCAGGGTCTCCCAACCAAATGGCAAACCTACAACACTGAAGCCAAATGGATCACCCTACAATGAAGCCTGCTAGTCAATAAGCCCCACTCAATAATTTTTTTCATGACTCCCTCTTAAATATAGACAGCAAAAGTTCATTAGACATAAAATACAGAAACCAAAACAGAGAAAAGGAAATTAGAGAAAACATAGTCAAAGTAATAAGGGAAGGTTTTGCAATCATGAAACAAGTACTGGATACTCTTTAAAAATATAAAAGGACACTCAGAAAACAGAAAAATTAAAAATAGGACAGCCAAAATTAAAATACAATAGAAAGTTTGGAAGGTAAAGTTTAGGAAATCATCTAGAAATTAGAATACAAGACAAAGAAGGTGTCTCTGCTTATGAAGAAGGGAAAAACTAAGAAAATTAGAAGCTTTGTTAAGATTATGTATGATTATAAATTAAGCATTTATCATATGAGTACATTTACTAATGTGATAGTACATTAATGCACAACTCCTATGTAGGAGCAGGAAAAAATCATCTAGATTAATTTATTCAACATAAAAATATTCCCCAGAACTAGACTGAGCCTCCAGATGCCTAAAACACTGAGTTTAACAAGACTCACATATTGGGGGGCAGGAGGAGAGGGAGGAAGGAGACAGGCAAATGCAATGGTATCCTCACGTATGAGGATAAAGACATTTTCAGACACACAAACCTTCATAAATTTTGTCTCCTAAGGGACCCTTCTTTAGGAAACTCCTGGAGAATGAAACAAAGGGACAAGAAGCTGAACATAAGAGAACTGTGAAGGGATATCCTAGAATGATGGACAGCTGTGCCCCAGCAGCCAGTCCAACCTGGAAACAGAGGCTGGGGAGGGAGGTATCTAGGAAAGTAATGGATATGAGTGCTTGAAACTGTTGGAGCTTTTGGAAAAAATATTCACAATATGTGACAGATCTTGGAGTATTTGGGTAGAAAACGGAATAAACCCACAGATAGCTAAGTAAATGAACAAAATGAAGTGATTGTTGGCTAGAAGAAAGGAAGGAAGGAAGAAAGGGAGGGAGGGAGGAAGGAAGGGAGGGAGGGAGGGAGGAAGAGGAAGGAAGGAAACCTATACAAGACTGTTCAGCAGGAAACGATAATTACATAGTCGTAATAAATGCTAACTATTTATTTAACCAAAAATATATAAAATATCTCTATTAAAAAGATGGGAGGGGGGCTTCCCTGGTGGCGCAGTGGTTGAGAGTCCGCCTGCCGATGCAGGGGACACGGGTTTGTGCCCCGGTCCGGGAGGATCCCACATGCCGCGGAGCGGCTGGGCCCGTGAGCCATGGCCGCTGGGCCTGCGCGTCTGGAGCCTGTGCTCCGCAATGGGAGAGGCCACAACAGTGAGAGGCCCGCGTACCGCAAAAAAAAAAAAAAAAAAAAAAAAAAGATGGGAGGGGATAAAGAAGGATAGTGCTAAATTTTAATTCCTTAATAAGAAGTAATTGCAAGTCCAAAACTGATAAATCCAGAAAGAGCAGTATAAGTATACTACACTGAAGAAAAGTTGAAAGCTGCTTTCCCTTAGGGGATAGGGAAGAGGAGCAGGAGATGCAGCATTTTATTATAAAGCTTTCAGTACTCTTTGATTAAAAATTAAAAATTACTCCTAAAATATACAGAAATAATAAATAAATAAACAAAAATATGCGTCCCTAAGAAAATAAAAAAGGTGGCATGGGGCCTAAGACTCATAGACACTCGAGTTTGATTTCTAATTCTTCCACCTGTATATTGGTTACCCTTTCATGATCCATTAACTTCTGTGATTCAGTTTTCTCACCTATAAGATGGGTATAATCAAACTACCTGTCAATGCCCATTTCAGAGCTGAGATGAGGGACCAAACATGAAAGAGCCTACTACATGGTAAAGTACTATACAAATTAATACTGTATATTAGTATAGTATATACTATATTTTGTATTATAATATATTAAGATATATTAATAATACGGACATTTAATGTTCAAAAATTACTCTTAGGAACAGAATTAATCCTAATCCCATGTGATGGAAAGGATTATTGAAAGAGATTTGGTCAATACAAAAACACAAAGAATGAGGCAGAGCTATAAGAAAACTGTTATTTTAAAGATGAAACAAGTCCAAGATCTTCATTTTGCAGATGAGATGCTGGGGCCCAGAAAAGTGAAGTTTTATGCAAACTCACACAGTGGCAGAGCTAAGTCTAAAACCCTAGTTCTCCTGAAATGCAGTCCAGGTTTCTTTGTCCTATACCTTAACAGTTCAGGCTAATAGGAGAAATTTTCAGGTTGGTCATCCATAGCTAGTTCCAGAAAGGCCTTTCAAGGCTCAATAAAGTTAAGTGACTTGCCCAACATCCATAATAAGTAAGCGACAGCAGAGGCAAAACTAAACCAAAGGACAGACCATCAAAGAATGAACCCTGTATCAAACACTTGGAACGGAGTGAAAAGTTGCCAGCAGAGCTAAAGGCAGACATTGAAAGCCCAGCTCAGAGTCTGCAACATACAGATTATCAATTAATATCAATTAACTGGCTAACTAAAGTTCCTGCCTAAGTATGGAGAGAAAAGGCAGAGAGGAAATAGACATACTTAAAAAAAAAAAAAAAGGCAATGAGAATAAGCCAAGTCAGCAACAAAATTTCTCTTGAAAATGAAGGTATAAGAATTTGACTTAATGGGGACTTCCTTGGTGGTGCAGTGGTTAAGAATCTGCCTGCCAATGCAGGGGACAGGGTTTCGATCCCTGGTTGGGGAAATCCCACATGCCACAGAGCAACTAAGTCCATGAGCCACAGCTACTTAGCCCACATGCCGCAACTACTGAAGCCCAAGCGCCTAGAGCCCATGCTCTGCAACAAGAGAAGCCTCCACAATGAGAAGCCTGCGCACCACAACGAAGAGTAGCCCTGCTTGCCGCAACTAGAGAAAGCCCGCACGCAGCAACGAAGACCCAACACAGCCAAAAATAAAAAAAAAAAAGAATGTATTTAAAAAATGAAAAAGAATTTGACTTACTGAATGGGAGAAGGAGAAACAGAGAAGGAAACAAAGGAGGAAAGGGCATGGCCCAGTGATTGACAAAAAATGTCAAGAAAGGGTGACTAAATTTAGAAATCTCCAAAGTATTCCAAGACATTTAATAGGCCTCCCTATCTTCTCCTTATTGGGACAGTGCTGAAAGGAATTAAGGCATGGGGGAGATAAAAATGTCAGGGACCTTTTCTCTATTCCATCCCCAAGATGTCATTTGCTAGTACTTTCCTTCTTGCAAAAGGAGAACAAAACCCTTTTTTTAAAAAAATTCAGTTCTAGCAATAGAAATGTACAAAATTTCAGTTTGAATCAGGTAACAAAAAAGGAAATATTGTACTCTTTTGTTTCCAGAAGTCATAATTTTTCCCCAATAGATAACTCTAATTTCTCCAGATGACTCATTAGTTATCCCTGCATTATGCTGTATCACCTTACTTCCAAATAAACCAACTTTAAGAAAGGTCATACACTGAAAAAATAGTCATTGAACGCAAAGGTACTTGTAATTTTGAGCAATAGAAAGAACTGCTTTAGTCGTGAGAAAACCCAATAACTGCTACACACTCTTAAGACACTGCCCATATGTAGATAAAACAGGTAGAATTTTTATAAACCTCAGCTGAGTTGAGGTTTGCTTCACGTTCCCTCTGTTTTAAGAAAAAGTGAGTCACAGTAAGAAAAACAGGAAGCACTTAAAAAACAAAAACTCCCAAGCAAAATAAACAATTCATATGAACGATAACATACTAGCTTTTAGAAAGCTGCTTGGGGTCCTGACCTAGGAAAATATGTTTATGTTTAGTGGAAAAGAACATGAAAGAGAATTATGGACTCTCTGATCAGGAGAGACTAAGCCATCAGGGTGCAGTGAGGTTTCCTTGAACAGAGCTCAGATACAGAGAAGAACCACAAAACAGTGCACATATAAAAAAAAGAAAAATATCTGACAAATGATAGCCAGGCCCCACAAAGCCTGATAACACGACATTCTACTTATTAAAAACATCAGTCTTGGACGACTCCAGGCACAGTAATTTTGAAAATGTACACAAGTAAATTAAAACCAGCCTTATGATTCTTCTTATTCTTCATATCCCTCTGCAAAGCTGATGTGAAATTTAAAATTAAATGAAAAAAAAGGTCAACATGAACATTGCTGATTTTAAGGAAAAACCCCAAGTTTTCTATTTTTAAATTAGACTGTAGTCGGAAAGTCTTTCTGCACATGAAGAGGACGTATATTTTCCTAAGAAAATTGCTTCTACAGTAAACAGAGAAAATGTTATATCCACAACTAGGAAGCATGTGCAAGAGTTGTATTTATTAAATTATCTAAACCACTTGGTAACAGACATTTTTGAACACGCTTTATGGCCATGCTCTTCATCACTGGACACAGTCCTTTAGTTTATGGAGGTAGCACAAGATAGTGCCAAGAGGACTAGACAAAGAGCCAGGAGACCCAAACTCTACAACTAAACAGTATGTGCCTCACTCGCTCTCAGTTCTTGCATTTGTAAAACAGCAAAAAATATTAGCCTTCCCTTAATGTTATTGGGAGAATCAAAATTCCAAATGAGATAAAATGTCAAAGTTTTTGAAAAACTGTGAAGCCCTATTTGTGCCTCCTTTTATTCTTTCTGGGAGAACACTGCACCGGGACCCACTGGGACCATGTGACACTAAAGAGCCATGAAGCAAGCTCAGTAATTCCTCAGCATCTTGATCCGCCGTTGCAGCAGCCCAGCCCATTGCCTTATGCCAAAGTGAGATAAGGAGCCACACATGTGGGTGACTGCAGTGACCACCGGAAAGGCCCAGAGAACAAAACACACTATCCCCACATTATAGCTAAAACTTGGAACTCAAGATCAATGCTTTTGTCTTTTAGCTTAAGGTTTTGGGGGCGCTTGCTCTATTGCAAGCACCTTCGAAGGGCTAATGTGCTTAGTTTGTACCAGTCAATAACATCTGAGTATGAATGACTTTGTACCTATTCCTGAGAATAGTTTTGATAAGGAATATAAGAAAAGTATAAAGATGTATCACCTCCCCATCTACCCCTCCCCGCTACCCAGAACACACAGCACACACGTACGTAATGTGAACATTCTTTGACTACTACCTGGCCTGTTCGAAAGAAAATGAATCTGAGATGCCAGTAACACCCTTCAGTGATTTAGTATAATATGGTGTCAATGGAAGGAATGTTTCTATGTTTTAAAAGAAGTCCAGGGAATTCCCGGGTGGTCCAGTGGTTAGGGCTCCACACTTCCATTGCAGGGGGCACGAGTTCTATCCCCTTAGTCGGGGAACTAAGATCCCACAAGCTGTGTGGCGGAGCCAACAATAATAATAATAATAATAATAATAATAATAATAATAATAATAAAAGAAGTCCAACAAGAGAACAGACACAAAAGAATTAAATAGTAATGGTGGGATTTTAGACAGTGGCACCTGGTGAAAAATTTGACACGTACCTCATGGTGAGTAGCTACCTACTTTAGGTGGAGATTGGACTAACAGTAGGATTTTGGCATCTCTGACTACACAATGAATGAATTTAAAGAAAGAATCAGAATAAGAGGTTAGGTATTCACTTGGAAACACCCTCCACAAACTCGATTCTGGTAGGAATCGTCAGCAAAAATCCTGACTATTTTTAACGGCTAGGAGGATGCTTAAGGAAATGTCAATCTCTAAGATTACCCCAAGTCTCCTCTGCATAAATAATAACATCATTGCCGACAGATTCTTGGCTCAACTGATCTTCTTTTAAACATGCAGACCAGTCAAAACGAAATACTTATTAGAGAAAGACTGGAAAGGATGACACTGGAAATGATCACTCAAAATAAGAAAAAAATCAACCTCATTAATAAGAAAAAAATATGGGCATTCTGAGCTAGCCAGACACCAAAAATATGTAGGAATAAACAGCAAAGCAGCAATACTGTGTTGGTATGATGCCTTTAAGTGTGCAATAACTCAAGGGAAACCACTGAAAAAGCCAGTGCCAGCACCCCAGCACATGCTCAGAATGCTTGTAGATGCCCGACAGTCCCAGTGGGTGGACAATATTACATCAGGTGGAACATTTCCTCTGGCTTATGATCAGTGTATGCCCTAAAGCCTCAGGACTTGCTAGTGCTCATTATTTTTGTTCTAACTCTGTGGCTGCAAACACTATCTTCATTCACATGAATGCTTGATCTTTCTAAATCATCCCAAACTACCTGCAGCAATTATCCCATGATTGAACTCCTAAAGTTAATTGTTAAATTAAAAATAGACTCTTTTATTAGTTTAAAATTTTTCTGCTTTTTCATTTTATCAAGTGTCCTTTTAGTTCTTAATTATTAGAAAATATAAATAAAAGTGTTCAATTATCCTTCTCTTTAACATTTATCATTTTATAGCTCTTATCAGATTTCTACCATGTTTCCCCCAAGTAAAAAGTCCTAGCCATTCATCTCTGGGTTCTGTCTTGCTATATGTGCTGTAATTATTTTAGCTGACCTTGTCTAATTTATTTCTTATCTATCTCAGTCATTTTTGAGATAAAGAAGAGAAACTGAAACAGACCATTCAAAATTAGGATGTGGTATTTTGTAAAATGAACATAAATTTATTACAATATTTTATATAACCCTTTTTAACTAGAATAGCTTCTTATTACTTATCTGACGACCACTACTCTTTTTTTTTTGGTGTTGGGTCTTCGTTGCTGCGCACAGGCTTTCTAGCGGGGGCTACTCTTCGTAGCAGTGTGCATGCTTCTCATTGTGGTGGCTTCTCTTGTTGTGGAGCATGGGCTCTAGGCGCCCGGGCTTCAGTAGTTGTAGCACACGGGCTCAGTAGTTGTGGCGCATGGGCTTAGTTGCTCCCCAGCACGTGGGATCTTCCCAGATCAGGGCTCGAACCCATGTCCCCTGCATTGGTAGGCGGATTCTTAACCACTGCGCAACCAGGGAAGTCCTTACCACTACTCTTTAAAATGTAGTCTTTGAACTATTCTTGATGATGTCTGCATGCTTTTCCAACAGGGTTAGAACAAATTCAATACCCATGAGGATATTATTTAAATTATCCCTTTCTGAGATGTATTAGAATCAAAGAATCTCAAGTTAATTTCCATCTTTGGTGTGATCATTTACTTAGTTAAGTAAAATGTCTAGGTACTTCTAGATTTCCATGATTGTGGGTTTTGAGTAATCCACTATTCCTTTCCCATCTGCACTAGATAATTATGATTAGAGATAAGCCCTCAACTTCTTTTGAGGAAAACTGTCCTTCCCGTATCCTCCACTGATAAGGCCTACTTAGGCAGCCATGTTTTGTACACACGATTCTACTCTCCTTAAATACTGATAATTAGCACAGATGCATGCGCCAACCTGGGGGCAGCCAATCTTTAGGCTCACCAGCAGTTTCACAAGGTAACCTGACACAAAAGCACTAATCAAACAGAAATGAACTGGATCAATCAAATTCTCACATTTAAGAATTTGAATTAGGAAATATAGAAAGAATTAAGTAATTAAGAGCAGCAACTCAGGTTGAAAATTTGTGCAGAAAAAGGCAGAGAGACCCTTGGGTAGAGGAGGGGCAAAAAGGGTGTAACTCAAGATATGAGAAGGTAGAAATTATGAGAAAGAAGAAATTATAAATAAGTAGCAACTCTGACATAGAGAAATGATAAAGTAGACAATAAGGAGATTTTTCTCTATTAGTAATTAGACAAAGAATCAGACACATGGAGAGCGCAGGGAGAGGACTGGGGCTGGCGGCGAGAACTCAGCCTGAAGGGGGCTAATGTGCCACAGCTAGCCGGGAGGGAGTCCGGGAAAACTCTGGAGCTGCCGAAGAGGCAAGAGACTTTTTCTTCCCTCTTGGTTTCCTGGTGCGCGAGGAGAGGGGATTAAGAGCGCTGCTTAAAGGGGCTCCACAGACGGGCGCGAGTCGCGGCTGAAAGCGCGGAGGCCAGTGACGGGCGTGGGACGCTGGGGCTGCTGCTGCCGCCGCCAAGAACCCTGTGTGTGAGCACAGGTCACTGTCCACACCGCCCTTCCGGGAGCCTATGCAGCCCGCCACTGCCGGGGTCCCGGGATCCAGGGGCGGCTTCCCCGGGAGAACGCACGGCGCGCCTCGGGCTGGTGCAACGTCACGCCGACCTCTGCCGCTGCAGGCGCGCCCCGCACTCCGTGCCCCTCCCTCCCGCCTGGCCTGAGTGAGCCAGAGTCCCCGAAGAGGCTGCTCCTTTACCCCTGTCCTGTCTGAGCGAAGAACAGACGCCCTCCGGTGACCTACACGCAGAGGCGGGGCCAAATCCAAAGCTGAGACCCAGGAGCTGTGAGAACAAAGAAGAGAAAGGGAAACCTCTCCCAGCAGCCTCAGAAGCAGCGGATTAAAGCTCCACAATCAACTTGATGTACCCTGCATCTGTGGAATACATGAATAGACAACAAATCATCCCAAATTGAGGAGCCAGGAGTCAGTGCTGTGCCTCTGAGGTGGGAGAGCCAACTTCAGGACACTGGTCCACAAGAGACCTCCCAGCTCCACATAATATCAAACGGCAAAAATCTTCCAGAGATCTCCATCTCAACACCAGCACCCAGCTTCACTCAACGACCAGCAAGCTACAGTGCTGGACACCCTATGCCCAACAACTAGCAAGACAGGAACACAACGCCACCCATTAACAGAGAGGTGGCCGAAAATCATAAAAAGTCCGCAGACACCCCAAAACACACCACCAGACGTGGACCTGCCCACCAGAAAGACAAGATCCAGCCTCATCCACCAGAACACAGGCACTAGTCCCCTCCACCAGGAAGCCTACACAACCCACTAAACCAACCTTAGCCACTGGGGACAGACACCAAAAACAACGGGAACTACGAACCTGCAGCCTGCAAAAAGGAGACCCCAAACACAGTAACATAAGCAAAATGAGAAGACAGAAAAACACATAGCAGGAGAAGGAGCAAGATAAAAACCCACCAGACCTAACAAATGAAGAGATAATAGGCAGTCTACCTGAAAAAGAATTCAGAATAATGATAGTAAAGATGATCCAAGATTCTATTTCCAAGATCCAAAATCTTGGAAATAGAATAGACAAAATGCAAGAAACAGTTAACAAGGACCTAGAAGAACTAAAGATGAATCAAGCATCGATTAAAAACACAATACATGAAATGAAAAATACTCTAGATGGGATCAATAGCAGAATAACTGAGGCAGAAGAACGGATAAGTGAGGTGGAAGATAAAATAGTGGAAATAACTGCTGCAGAGCAAAATAAAGAAAAAAGAATGAAAAGAACAGAGGACAGTCTCAGAGACCTCTGGGACAACATTAAACGCACCAACATTCGAATTATAGGGGTTCCAGAAGAAGAAGAGAAAAAGAAAGGGACTGAGAAAATATTTGAAGAGATTATAGTTGAAAACTTCCCTAATATGGGAAAGGAAATAGTTAATCAAGTCCAGGAGGCACAGAGAGTCCCATACAGAATAAATCCAACGAGAAATACGCCAAGACACATATTAATCAAACTGTCAAAAATTAAACACAAAGAAATCATATTAAAAGCAGCAAGGGAAAAACAACAAATAACACACAAGGGAATCCCCATCAGGATAACAGCTGATCTCTCAGCAGAAACTCTACAAGCCAGAAGGGAGTGGCAGGACATAATTAAAGTGATGAAGGAGAGAAACCTGCAACCAAGATTACTCTACCCAGCAAGAATCTCCTTCAGATTTGATGGAGAAATTAAAACCTTTACAGACAAGCAAAAGCTGAGAGAGTTCAGCACCACCAAACCAGCTTTACAACAAATGCTAAAGGAACTTCTCTAGGCAAGAAACACAACAGAAGGAAAAGACCTACAATAACGAACCCAAAACAATTAAAAAAATGGGTATAGGAACATACATATTGATAATTACCTTAAATGTAAATGGACTAAATGCTCCCACCAAAAGACACAGATTGGCTGAATGGATACAAAAACAAGACCCATATATATGCTGTCTACAAGAGACCCACTTCAGACCGAGAGACACATACAGACTGAAAGTAAGGGGATGGAAAAAGATATTCCATGCAAATGGAAATCAAAAGAAAGCTGGAGTAGCAATTCTCATATCAGACAAAGTAGACTTTAAAATAAAGACTATTAGAAGAGACAAAGAAGGACACTACATAATGATCAAGGGATCGATCCAAGAAGAAGATATAACAATTGTAAATATTTATGCACCCAACATAGGAGCACCTCAATACAGAAGGCAAATACTAACAGCCATAGAAGGGGAAATCGACAGTAACACAATCATAGTAGGGGACTTTAGCACCCCACTTTCACCAATGGACAGATCATCCAAAATGAAAATAAATAAGGAAACACAAGCTTTAAATGATACATTAAACAAGATGGACTTAGTTGATATTTATAGGACATTCCATCCAAAAACAACAGAATACACATTTTTCTCAAGTGCTCATGGAACATTCTCCAGGATAGATCATATCTTGGGTCACAAATCAAGCCTTGGTAAATTTAAGAAAATTGAAATTGTATCAAGTATCTTTTCCGACCACAATGCTATGAGACTAGATATCAATTACAGGAAAAGATCTGTAAAAAATACAAACACATGGAGGCTAAACAATACACTACTCAATAACGAAGTGATCACTGAAGAAATCAAAGAGGAAATTAAAAAATACCTGGAAACAAATGACAATGGAGACACGACGACCCAAAACCTATGGGATGCAGCAAAAGCAGTTCTAAGAAGGAAGTTTATAGCAATACAATCCCACCTTAAGAAACAGGAAACATCGCGAATAAACAACCTAACCTTGCACCTAAAGCAATTAGAGAAAGAAGAACAAAAACATCCCAAAGTTAGCAGAAGGAAAGAAATCATAAAAATCAGATCAGAAATAAAGGAAAAAGAAATGAAGGAAATGATAGCAAAGATCAATAAAACTAAAAGCTGGTTCTTTGAGAAGATAAACAAAATTGATAAACCATTAGCCAGACTCATCAAGAAAGAAAGGGAGAAGACTCAAATCAATAGAATTGGACATGAAGAAGGAGAAGTAACAACTGACACTGCAGAAATACAAAAGATCATGAGAGATTACTACAAGCAACTCTATGCCAATAAAATGGACAACCTGGAAGAAATGGACAAATTCTTAGAAATGCACAACCTGCCAAGACTGAATCAGGAAGAAATAGAAAATATGAACAGACCAATCACAAGCACTGAAATTGAAACTGTGATAAAAAATCTTCCAACAAACAAAAGCCCAGGACCAGATGGCTTCACAGGCGAATTCTATCAAGCATTTAGAGAAGAGCTAACACCTATCCTTCTCAAACTCTTCCAAAATATAGCAGAGGGAGGAACACTCCCAAACTCATTCTACGAGGCCACCATCACCTTGATACCAAAACCAGACAAGGATGTCACAAAGAAAGAAAACTACAGGCCAATATCACTGATGAACATAGATGCAAAAATCCTCAACAAAATACTAGCAAACAGAATCCAACAGCACATTAAAAGGATCATACACCGTGATCAAGTGGGGTTTATTCCAGAAATGCAAGGATTCTTCAATATACGCAAATCAATCAACATCATACACCATATTAAAAATTGAAGGAGAAAAACCATATGATCATCTCAATAGATGCAGAGAAAGCTTTCGACAAAATTCAACACCCATTTATGATAAAAGCCCTGCAGAAAGTAGGCATAGAGGGAACTTTCCTCAACATAATAAAGGCCATATATGACAAACCCACAGCCAACATCGTCCTCAATGGTGAAAAACTGAAACCATTTCCACTAAGATCAGGAACAAGACAAGGCTGCCCACTCTCACCACTCTTATTCAACATAGTTTTGGAAGTTTTAGCCACAGCAATCAGAGAAGAAAAGGAAATAAAAGGAATCCAAATCGGAAAAGAAGAAGTAAAGTTGTCACTGTTTGCAGATGACATGATACTATACATAGAGAATCCTAAAGATGCTACCAGAAAACTACTAGAGCTAATCAATGAATTTGGTAAAGTTGCAGGATACAAAATTAATGCACAGAAATCTCTGGCATTCCTATATACTAATGATGAAGAATCTGAAAGTGAAATCAAGGAAACACTCCCATTTACCATTGCAACAAAAAGAATAAAATATCTAGGAATAAACCTACCTAAGGAGACAAAAGACCTGTATGCAGAAAATTATAAGACACTGAGGAAAGAAATTAAAGATGATACAAATAGATGGAGAGATGTACCATGTTCCTGGATTGGAAGAATCAATATTGTGAAAATGACTCTACTACCCAAAGCAATCTACAGATTCAATGCAATCCCTATCAAACTACCACTGGCATTTTTCACAGAACTAGAACAAAAAATTTCACAATTTGTATGGAAACACAAAAGACCCCGAATAGCCAAAGCAATCTTGAGAACGAAAAATGGAGCTGGAGGAATCAGGCTCCCTGACTTTAGACTATACTACAAAGCTACAGTAATTAAGACAGTATGGTACTGGCACAAAAACAGAAAGATAGATCAATGGAACCGGATAGAAAGCCCAGAGGTAAACCCATGGACATATGGTCACCTTATCTTTGATAAAGGAGGCAGGAATATACAGTGGAGAAAGGACAGTCTCTTCTATAAGTGGTGCTGGGAAAACTGGATAGGGACATGTTAAAGTATGAGATTAGATCACTCCCTAACACCATACACAAAATAAGCTCAAAATGGATTAAAGACCTAAATGTAAGGCCAGGCACTATCAAACTCTTAGAGGAAAACATAGGCAGAACACTCTATGACATAAATCACAGCAAGATTCTTTTTGACCCACCTCCTAGAGAAATGGAAATAAAGACAAAAATAAACACATGGGACCTAATGAAACTTAAAAGCTTTTGCACAGCAAAGGAAACCATAAACAAGACCAAAAGAGAACCCTGAGAATGGGAGAAAATATTTGCAAATGAAGCAACTGACAAAGGATTAATCTCCAAAATTTATAAGCAGCTCATGCAGCTCAATAACAAAAAAACAAACAACCCAATCCAAAAATGGGCCGAAGACCTAAATAGACATTTCTCCACTGAAGATATACAGACTGCCAACAAACACATGAAAGGATGCTCAACATCTTTACTCATTAGAGAAATGCAAATCAAAACTACAATGAGATATCATCTCACACCAGTCAGAATGGCCATCATCAAAAAATCTAGAAACGTTAAATGCTGGAGAGGGTGTGGAAAAAAGGGAACACTCTTGCACTCTAGAACTACCATATGACCCAGCAATCCCACTACTGGGCATATACCCTGAGAAAACCATAATTCAAAAAGAGACATGTACCAAAATGTTCATAGCAGCCCTATTTACAATAGCCCGGAGATGGAAACAACCTAAGTGTCCATCATCGGATGAATGGGTAAAGAAGATGTGGCACATATATACAATGGAATATTACTCAGCCATAAAAAGAAATGAAATTGAGCTATTTGTAATGAGGTGGATGGACCTAGAGTCTGTCATACAGAGTGAAGTAAGTCAGAAAGAGAAAGACAAATACTGTATGCTGACACATATATATGGAATTTAAGAAAAAAAAATGTCATGAAGAACATAGGGGTATGACAGGAATAAAGACACAGACCTACTAGAGAATGGACTTGAGGATATGGGGAGGGGGAAGGGTAAGCTGTGACAAAGTGAAAGAGCGGCATGGACACATATACACTACCAAACGTAAGGTAGATAGCTAGTGGGAAGCAGCCGCATAGCACAGGGAGATCAGCTTGGTGCTTTGTGACTGTCTGGAGGGGTGGGATAGGGAGGGTGGGAGGGAGACGCAAAAGGGAGGGGATATGGGAACATATGTATATGTATAACTGATTAAATTTGTAAGAAAAAAAATACTTAAATAAATGGTTAGCTATAAAAAAAAAAGAATCAGACACATGGAGAGTTGTTGAATCATATTGCTAGCTAAGCAGTAGAGTGATGAGCCATGAATTCCTGCTGCTGAGAATTCTAGAGCTGCCTTGGATTCAAAATGGCCACTGAGTTCCCATTTCCATGGCTCCCATTCATGGATTTTTATGAGATTCTCCCTTGTATACATATTTATCCAATAACTCCATTACTTGAGCTGGCTTGAGTGAGTTTCTTATCCTAGAAATCCCAAGAGCCTAACTATGAGTATCACTCTGATCCAAATTTTAGCTCGTCACCTTCCATTACAAGCACTTTTTCCAGTTTATGTCACCTGTCCTTGCCTTGTGCTCCCACTCTGAACTCACATGATGTCTTCTACATACCTCTAGATAACATCTATATCATTTTATGTTATATGGTTTCCTTTTCTAGACAGTGAGCCTGCGGGAGGAAGAGACTGCATTGTTCCAGTGCTGGAAAATGGTTGGTACTTGATTAAGAGCTGTAAAACTAAGTGAATAAGTGAATGACTCTATAATCTATACTTTAATATTTATTCTCTCCTCCAGATTATTAATAAATATATTAAACTTAGAAGTGAGCATTGGAAACATAAACAATCCAATTAAAAAGTGGGCAAAAACTTGAGTAGATAGTTCATAAATGAGAGTATCCAAATGGTCAATAAATACATGAAAAAATGTCTAACATCAATAGTGATCAGGGAAATGCAAATTAAAACCACAATAAGATACCACAACACAATGATCAAAATAGCTAAAATTTAAAAGACCAATGACATCAAACATTTCCAAGGATGTGGAGCAACCAGAATTTCATACATTGCTGATGAGAGTGTAAGGTTGTACAACAGTAGCTTAAATACCTACCTACTTACGTGCATACATACATATAAACACACATACATTTATTAATCATGATATACTCATGTCATGGAACATTATAAAACAAAGAAAAAAAAAAGAACTACAGATATATGAAACACCATGCTGACTCTCACAGATACGATATTGAGCAAAAGAAGCCAGGCACAGCCAACTACATAAGGTATCATTCCTTTTAAATAAAGTTAAAGAATGGGCAAAAACTGATGTGTGTATATACAGACATCAAAATCATTGTAACCTGAGGGGGGATTACCAAGTGCTGGAAATATTCTATAACTTGGTCTGAGTGGGGGTTACACAGAAGCATACAAATGTACAAATTCATTGAGCTATATATATTTAATATTTGAGCACTAAACTGTATGTATGTTATAACTCAATAAAAGGAGAAAAGTGAGCCCTGGGAAGCTGAAAATATACTCTTTCCTAGAAATGTACTCTTTGCTGGTATGTTTTGTAGATTTACTACATATATTAGCATTTAAACCTTATGGAGAATGTTTTGCTCAACAACAGCACGAATCCTTATAGCCAATAGCATGGTGTATTGGAAAGATTTGGGATTAGAAGCCCTGTGTTCCCCTAGGTACATAAACGGACCAAGTTAATGAAACTGAACTTCAATTTTCTCCACTCTTACTTCCCTGCTCTAATGGGAGAAGATAACAAACAAGTAAGATAAACAGAGTGCTAACAAGAAAAAGAAGTCAAGAAAGGGCAACGGAGAGGGCAGGAGCAGGAGAGAATCGTGATTTTAAATAGAGTCATCAGGGAAGCGCCCCCCGATAAAGTGACATTTGAGCAGGGGTGACTGAAGCAGACAGTTAGAAGAAGAGGGTCCCAGATGAAAAACAGCAAATGACAAGACTCTGAGGCAGGACTGTGTGTGGCATGTTTGAGGAGAAGGCCAGAGTCCCTGGAGCAGAGTGAGTTGAGAGACAGCACAGCAGGAGATGAGATCAGAAGGGTGGAGGGTGTGGGCAGATGACATAGGGTCTTATAGACCAAATGTAGGGACTCTGACTTTCATGAGAAGCCACTGGGAGGCTTTTAATAAACCTGTAACATGACCTGGTTTAGGATTTTAAAGTTTTTTAGGCAGCCATTCAACCTGCTTCATTAAGATTATACTGCAGGGGGCACAAGGAGGGAAGAAGGAAGGTAAATTAAGGAGACTATTACAGTAATCCAGGTAAGAGATAATGGACCAACATGGTGACAGCACAGGTGGAGAAAAGTGGCCACATTCTGGATATGTTTTGAAGTTACAGGCTTCACAATATGCTAAAGGATGGAATGCTGGGCTCGAGAAAGAGAGGCGTCAAGAGTAACTCCAAGGTTTCTGAGCAACCCTGGAAGGATGGAATTTCCATTTACTGAGATGAGGAAAACTGTCGAAAAGGCAGGTTTGGGAGGAAAGATTAGAACTTCACTTCTGGACATGACAAGTTTGAGATGCCTATTAGATATCCAAGTGAAGATTATTGAACAGGCAGCTGGATACTAGAGGTTGGAATTTAGGAGAATGATCAGGAATGAAGATATACATTTGAGAACTATAAGTATAGAGATATAGTATATATCCATTATTAAATACATATACAGCATAGTATATAGTATAGTATTTACATATCAAGTTTTTTAAAAGCTGACACTGAATGAGATCACCCAAGAGTGAAAATAAATGGAGAAGTGGTCCAAAGATTATAGAAAATAATACGTGTAGAATACGAACACAGTAAGTGTAGACTCCTGGGGATTCGACACACTTCCCGACTCCCTTTTAAAAAATCAGGAATTGTAATCTGATTGGTCAGATTCCAGGACACTGATGGATTATTTATACTAGTGTTCAGGATCACTGTGTGTATAAAAAAACTGCATATGTGGATGTGGCAGGTTCTTTTTGATTTTTTTTTTCCTGCTTCATCTGATCAAGTAGCTAGAGCAACAGGAAGATGTCCTCCTTCCTCCCCACAAGAAGAAGAGGTCATCATCTCCCTCTCCGCTCTGACCAAGTGTGCTTGGATTCTCTCGTTTTTTATCGCAGTGGAGTGGCTGTAAGGTTTAGATTTGGGCTTAGAAGGAAAGAGAGATTTCCTTCTCTACTTCCCATGCCACCCCCTTGGGTCTTGTCTCTAAGCCCTATAATCCAGTCCATTTTACCAGCAAGTTCTGCACTGATGTGTGGGGCACAAACCCCGATAATAACAAAGTGGCGCTTTGATCTTCTACTGTCCATTAGTCCTTGTGCATATATCTATCGCACCTCAGAAACTTAAGGCAGAGGGGTGGCTGTAGGTTAAGGTAGGATTTTAGCATTCCCGGATCCCAGGCCATAATGTCATCAAACTAGTATTAACCCCTATCTATCAGTAGGCACTTAATATGTATTCATTCTTTTCCTTTAACATTCCAATAATTCCTATTACATAGACACTGACCTAGAAATAAAAGGGAAAGCTTGTTAGTAAATAGAAGACTTACTATTCCTTTAGTCCTTCATTCTTAGAGCAGCCCCATTTCCAATTTGCCTCCAGGGTAAGACACCAGAGACAAGAGGGAAGGAGTGTAGTGATGGGCACAAGTGAAAAAGTTATAGGAAAAATAGGGAGGTGAATAGATACAGGTCTGCCAGCTTGTCTGATAAGTACTTCTCATTACTGATACATACCAATGTGACAAAATCTAGAAAAAGAGGTGCAAGAATCAGGGAGGAGGGTGTAAGGAAGGCTCTGAGGCACTCTTTTAGGAAAAGTCTCCAATCAAGGGCCATGATGGTGTGAGCACTGGCGGGGAACAGAGGGAGGGCTGGCCCCCGCTGCCCCTGCTGGCCACTTCCTGGCTGCAACTCCCAGGACAGGTATCTTGCCACCTTCTAAGGTTGTCTCACCAAACAGTGAACTGTCTTAATTCTGTGCAAGCAGGATACATCGAGTCCTCACCACGGTGCCCAGCACTGGTGCAGAGCTATCTGGGCCATTTTCAGACCTGGTTCAATTTTCTATTGTTCTGTAAAGTCACTGAGTCTATGTTTTCATCCTCAGTGGGCTAGCAGAAAGCAAAACAGTTTAATATGATTTATAAACATGTCCTGTACGTGGAGCCACTCCAATGACCCTTCATTCATGGAATATACTCATCATTTATGTAGCCCCCATGCCTCAATCCATCTTCTAGGCCTGAATTTCCCTGCCATGGACTCAGCCCTGCCCCCGGATGCTAGACAGAAAGTGCTTGAGCAGCTTCATCCTTGGCCTAGGAAGGTTACATAAGTTAATTTAAAAAGCAGTGTCCCAGCAGTGATCTTTGGGTTCTGGCATTTAGGTGGGCTTAAGTGCCACCTATCTTGTCCTGCTGAGATAAGATCAAACCAGACTAAACCAGCTCATCCTAAGTTGTGGTCACCTGATAGATGGGATAACTGCAATGTCCAGTTGGCTCACAGAACATTTGTATTTCACATTCAGTGCGAAGGTCATGTATAGCCGAGCTTGCTGAGACCCTACCTACCTCTCAACCTGAAATCCCATAAATTCCAACATCTTGGGAATGTTCCACCAATGTAACTACCTAGGATCTGTGGCAAAGATTTTTCTGTCAGAGAAAATTGACCGGGCTTCCCTGGTGGCGCAGTGGTTGAGAGTCCGCCTGCCGATGCAGGGGACACGGGTTCGTGCCCCGGTCCGGGAAGATCCCACATGCTGCAGAGCAGCTGGGCCCATGAGCCATGGCTGCTGAGCCTGCGCGTCCGGAGCCTGTGCTCTGCAACGGGAGAGGCCACAACAATGAGAGGCCCGCGTACTGCAAAAAAAAAAAAGAAAAGAAAATTGCCCTGTTTGCTCTTGAGCCTAGATTTAAACGTCTATCCCAGGCAGCTTTCTGAGTGCTCCCTCCATCTGTGCCTCTGTATACTAACTCTAACTCTTCGCGAAAACAGGTTTTAGTCCTCCAAAGTGCTCCTAGTCTCATCTTTACTATTGAGGACAATAATAATAAATAATAAAAATAATAATTTAAGACTGTGCTTGTCTATTTTTTCCTGTTTTAAAAGACAGATAAAAATCTGCTCTATGCCGAGAATAAGAAATAATGAAGGGGCTTCCCTGGTGGCGCAGTGGTTAAGAATCTGCCTGCCAATGCAGGGGACACGGGTTCGAGCCCTGGTCTGCGAAGATCCCACATGCTGTGTAGCAACTGAGCCCGTGCGCCACAACTACTGAGCCTGCGCTCTAGAGCTCGCAAGCCACAACTACTGAAGCCCGCACACGTAGAGCCCGTACTCCACAACAAGAGAAGCCAGTGCAATGAGAAGCTCGCACACCGCAACGAAGAGTAGCCCCAACTCGCCACAACTAGAGAAAGCCCGCGTGCAGCAGCAAAGACCCAACTCAGCCAAAAATAAATAAATAAATAAATAAATTTGTAAAAGAAAAAAACTTTAAAAAAAAAGCAACACACACACAAAGAAATAATGAAGATATGATTGGGCAATCCCACTCCTGGGCTTATGTCTGGAGAAAATGATAATTCAAAAAGATACGTGCACTCCAATGTTCATTGCAGCACTATTAACAATAGCCAAGACATAGAAAGAGCCTAAATGGTCATCGACAGAAGAGCATTTAGAAGATGTGGTATATATATACAATGGAACACTACTCAGCCATAAAAAGAATGAAATTACACCATTTGCAGCAACATTGATAGACCTAGAGATTATCCTACTAAGTGAACTAAGTCAAAAAGAGAAAGACAAATGTCATTGATAGCACTCACGTGTGGAATCTAAAATATGACAGAAATGAACTTATCTATGAAACAGAAGCAGACTCACAGACATAGAGAACAGTCTTGTGGTCGCCAAGGGTTGGGGGGATTGGGAAAGGATGGATTAGGAGTTTGGGATTAGCAGATGCAAACTGGTATATATAGAATGGATAAACAACAAGGTCCTACTGTATAGCACAGGGGACTATATTCAGTATCCTGTGATAAACCATAATGGAAAAGAATATGAAAAAATGTATATGTATGTATAACTGAATCACTTTGCTGTACAGTAGAAATTAACATGACATTGTGAATCAACTATCCTTCAATAAAATAAATTTAAAGAAAAAAGGAGTAATGAAGAAAAAAATTTCTTCTTTATGAAAAAAATGTGAGTGTTGGCCAAAATGTCAATATATTAATCTTAGATTTAGGGGGCTGGATGGGGATGGTTCCTTGCCTTTTCTCTAAAAAAAGAAAAAAGTGATTTACTTGTGAAATATGGATTTTAACTCATATTCATTAATTTTTTTTAAATAAAAATTTAGCATGTAAACTCCTATATGACCAACAGTTATCTTGCAATTAGAAAGAACATTTCAATCATTTAAGCTTAGAATTTTGCATGGATGAGAATTCAGTCATTCCAGTGTCCTTTTAAATAAATTCTATTTAGATTTCTATCATCTGATGCCATAGTTAATAATATTTTTGACAAAAATTCCCAGAATAAGTAGCATTCTTTAAATGCAACTAAAGATCATGTATTTGAAGAGCATTGATAAACACAGTGTACTTACCAGATAGTCTTTAACTTTGCTACTTTCTGTCAGCTCTTTGCTTGTAGATCAAACCCATGGTGAAGGGCATTAGACATACTTTAGAAAGAATGTTTAAGAGTGACCAGCTGACTGATGGTCCATTTTGGCTTCAGTATCTAAGATCTTTGCTTCTTTGTCAACACAGAGAATATTTTCCAGCCATGGTAGGAGCTGTGTCAGGACTTGTCTAAAAGAAACATGTTAGATCAAATTCAACAAAGAATAAGAATCTTTTGTTTTGCTAAAAATAAAGGTAACCAAAAATAAATAAATAAATAAATAGAAATAAAGGTAACCAGAACTGTTCCAATAAATTTTATAAAAATCTCCAGATGTAAACTTGACTTCAGACTACATTTGATTTGTTTTGCTTGTTCTACTGCGGAAACAAATTTCCCCTGGCAATCAGAGTTGATACTTTCTTAAATTATTTTTTTCTTAATTTTTCCTATGAAGGGAAAACTATTTAAATTGACATTTCTCACAAGACAGAATAAGAATCATTTCAGTTCTAAAATTTTGGAAGAAACATTTCCCATCTGTTTCAATAACCCAACCGGCTAATTACATTGCCAAGAATAATTTGTCACAAACAGAAAGACCATTCTTTGGAGGAAAATGCTTACTGCTTTATCTTATATTACATACTGATTGATGAGCAATTTATAGAAAACGCATGATGCTAACTTATGCCATGAATTTATTTCATGAATTAGACTCCAAAAAGAATCTCAGAATGCTGGTTAATAATTTACATTGCTTTAAAAACAGGGGATGGAGTCTCTTGGTTAGATCAAATTATATCAGAGAAGTTGCATATATATTAGCCAATTCTGCTTTTAAAGTGTAGCCCACTGGAGTGTGAATGGATCGGCCTAACAAGGAGGAGACAAAATGCCAGCAGTGTGTCTGCAATATGATCACCACTCTCTGTGATCTCAGTAGTGAAGTATGGGCACTGATGCTAGACTGGGTTTGGATCCCAGCTTGAGCGCTCACTTGCTTGGCGAATTATTTAAATTTTTGGTGCTTTGGATTCCTCACCTGTAAAATGAGTGTATTAATAATAATAGTAGGGCTTCCCTGGTGGCGCAGTGGTTGAGAGTCCGCCTGCCAATGCAGGGGACACGGGTTCATGCCCCGGTCCGGGAAGATCCCACATGCCGCAGAGCGGCTGGGCCCGTGAGCCATGGCCGCTGAGTCTGCGCATCCGGAGCCTGTGCTCCACAGCAAGAGAGGCCACAACAGTGAGAGGCCTGCGTACCACCAAAAATAATAATAATAATAATAGTAACTATCTCATAGAGTCGTTGAAAATTAAATTGGCCAACACGGGGGCTTCCCTGGTGGCGCAGTGGTTGAGAATCTGCCTGCTGATACAGGGGACACGGCTTCGAGCCCTGGTCTGGGAGGATCCCACATGCCACAGAGCAACTGGGCCCGTGAGCCACAACTACTGAGCCTGCGCGTCTGGAGCCTGTGCTCCACAACAAGAGAGGCCGCGATAGTGAGAGGCCTGCACACCGCGATGAAGAGTGGCCCCCGCTTGCCACAGCTAGAGAAAGCCCTCGCACAGAAACGAAGAGCCAACACAGCCATAAATAAATAAATAAATAAAGCAAACTGTCAACAAGTAAAAATAAATAAACACTAAAAAAAAAAAGGGGGCAAAAGATTAAAAAAAAATTGGCCAACACATCTTAACGTCAATGATATTAGTTATTCATATTAATAACAGTACTACTATTATTACTGTTATTGCTAATATTGTTTTTATATTCCCCTGGGTGTTAACAGTTCTCTGGTCTTCCAAGTCTCCAAGAAAAGCAAACTCTCCCTGGGAAGGGCCACCCCTTGAGCATTAATTATCAGTGTGGTTCTCAACTCTGGCTGAACATTAGAATCACCTAGAAAGTAGTGGGAGGTGGGGGAGGGAGGGAGGAGAAGCAATGCCCAGGATCCACAGGAAGAGATTCTAAATTAAAAGGTCTTGAGGGCTTCCCTGGTGGCGCAGTGGTTGAGAGTCCGCCTGCCAATGCAGGGGACACGGGTTCGTGCCCCGGTCCGGGAAGATCCCACGTGCTGCAGAGCGGCTGGGCCCGTGAGCCATGGCCGCTGAGCCTACGTGTCTGGAGCCTGTGCTCCGCAGCGGGAGAGGCCACAGCAGGGAGAGGCCACAGCAGGGAGAGGCCCGCGTACCGCAAAAAAAAAAAAAAAGGTCTTGGGTAGGGCCCAGACACCCATTTTTTAAAAGATTTCCCCAGGAGTTTGCTAATGTACAGTCAGAATTGAGAACCACTGACAGCTGGATCTTAGCAAGGACAGCTGAATGTGAGCAGGGGGAAAACCTTAGGAACAAGCACACTAGCACCAGAAAGGCAGATAGAAACAAAGCGCTGAAGTCCAGGAGAGTAAGTGAAATTGCTGGGAGGACCTCTCTTTTTGCGGAGGAAGAGCCATGCTAATGTGCTTGCATCTCAGAGCTCATTCTAGCATAATTATTTCTTGATGTGGCCCTAAGATTAGGCTTGACAACCAAGCCTCCTGGTGACCTCTGCCTTTTCCTCTGGGTCCAACCAAGCATGTTACTGTTACCTTTTGGCACCCCCATTTAAAGAGCACCAGAACCCTTCTTTGGATATTCAATTTGTAAATTCCAACAAGGAGCCTCATTTCTTTAGTGATAAGTGAAATTTCAGACAGATGGAGTATAGTTACCACGATGAATGGTTTCAGCTCAAGGGACTCTTAACCACTAAATAGATGTGCTTGTTCTTTTGAAGGAATGAGAGACTCCAAACCTTGAAGGATGAACTAGGTTATTGTTCTTATTTTGTAATAGCTTCAATAGCTCACTTTACTCTTAACTAAAAAGAGAGGCAGGAGGGGAGGATGATAAGCATTAATATCCACATTCAAAGAGTCAGAGAAACGGGCCATGTGGAAGAAGAAAAAAGTCTTACATTTTCGAAGTTTTAAAAATCTGAAATTCTGAGTGATCCTATCCTTTCATTTCTGTCTTCACTCCACACATTCATTATAGGAAATTTTCAAAAAGTAGTGCAAAGCACAAAAAGGATGTTAAAAATGACTCATAATTCCAATACTTTTTTCTTTCCTTTATTTTTAGAATATAAAGTCAAGAGTGAAAGTCTGCCCTCCTCCATTTCTCCAAAGGTAAACACTTCCCCAAATGTTTTATATTTATGTGTTTCATAAAGACACCTTAGCATTCTTATGTTTCAGTCAAGTAATAAGGGAATTATCTCACTTAATCCCCACAATAACCCTCAAAGGTAGTTACTATTACTATCTCCTTCCCCCAACCTCCATTTTAGGGGTGAGGAAACAGAGCTTTAGAGAAGTTACCTTTATACATATTCATCTCTCATTTATTCATTCACTCAACAAATATCTACTGTGTCCCTACTATGTGCCAAGTACTATGCCTAGACATAAAGTGTATAAGAGTGAATCAGCTAGACATGCCCATCATCCAGCTCCTACCTCCTCTACTGCTCTCATTCAAGCCTAAACCACCATCATCTCTCACCTAGATTGTTGTAATAGCTCCTAACTTGTCTTCCCACCTCCACTCTTGTTCCCCGGCCGTCTACTCTAAACAAAAGGAAACCTCAGGTTCAGAACTATAAATGTTTATGCTTCACGTCCAATGTAAAAAGTACAGCATTAGGCCTCAATAGTTGACTTTGCAATGAAGTTAAAAACATTGTTTAATGATATGGGGCAGGAACAGGAAATTAAATTTAATGCCCAAGAACTGAGTGAAGTATTACAATGATAGTACAGATTGTTCTGAGAACTTTCTATTTAAATGACATGACACTGTGCAAGGGATACAGACTGAATCATAGTTTACTTCCAATATTTTGAGATCAGCCAAGGCTCTTGAGCATATAAATTAGGTTTAGGTCCATCAGCTCTGAAGTCTTCTAGCTCTGATAACTTTCTTTTACTGTTTTCTTTTTTATAGAGGATTTTCAGTTGCTGATTGTAATAAAAAATACATTTAAGAAATATACTGTAAATAGGCAGCACAAGACAAATTGGATATTCTGCTCTTCTGCCAAATTTTTATTTGTTCTAGAAACCAGATGAACATATGTAAAAAGAAACTGTTCAAATAAGAAGCACCATCTATACCGTACTATCAAAGCACAGTAGTTCTTCTCATTTTTCTCTGTATCTGTCTAGTCTCTGTCTATAGGCTCACTCTTAAAAAATACATAATTTCTGTTTAAAGAAGAATTGGGTCACACAGAGTTGAGCTAAGTTGCTGCCACATTCTCTCTAGAAACCCCTCTAAATAGAAACTACTTGATATGCTGAAATCACAGCATTGTAGGGCTGGAAGGGACCTTAGAGATTATCTGGTTCAACTTTTGCATCTCAGCAGTAGCTGCATTGTCAGAATGGTCAGCCTTAGTAGCTAGTTATAACAGTTGCTGCCATTCATTTGTCAGGAATATGTGCTAGATACTCCCTAAGTATTACTTCTAATTTTCCTGGCAATTCTGCAAAGAAGTGAGTACAAATGACCTGGGTTTAAGTCCTATAACATGGGGACAACAATAGCACCAACTTCCTAGGTTTATAGAAAGGATTAATTGAAGTGACATGTGTAAGTCACTCAGCATCGTGCCTAGCTATATTTATTATCATTAACCATTTTTCAGTTGAAGAAACTGAGGCTCAGAAAGGTTAAAAAACTTGGTCACAGGGCTTCTCTTGTGGCGCAGTGGTTAAGAATCCACCTGCCTATGCAGGGGACACAGGTTTGAGCCCTGGTCCAGGAAGATCCCACATGCCACAGAGCAACTAAGCTTGCGTGCCAAACTACTGAGCCTGTGCTCTAGAGCCCGCGAGCCACAACTACTGAGCCCATGCACTACAACTACTGAAGCACATGCACCTAGAGCCTGTGCTCTGCAATGAGAGAAGCCACCGCAATGAGACGCCCACGCATCACAACCAAGAGTAGCCCCGCTCACCGCAACTAGAGAAAGCCCACGCACAGCAACGAAGACCCAATGCAGCCAAAAATAAATAAATAAATAAATAAATAAATTAAATAAAGAGGGGGGCTTCCCTGGTGGCGCAGTGGTTGAGAGTCGCCTGCTGATTCAGGGGACACGGGTTCATGCCCCTGTCCGGGAAGATCCCACGTGCCACGGAGTGGATGGGCCCGTTAGCCATGGCTGCTGAGCCTGCGCGTCCGGAGCCTGTGCTCCACAACGGGAGAGGCCACAACAGTGAGAGGCCCGCGTACCGCAAAAAAAACCACAAAAAAAACAACTTGGTCACATAATTTGTGTGCTTCAGTTTCTCATACAGTCACCTGAGCTAGTGCCTAGGGCAAAGTTTCACAAGTATATCCAGTGGACCACAAGCTTTAAAATCACCTAGGTTACATGATAAAAATTGAGTGTCCTTGGCCCTTCCCAAACAGACACTCAATCAGACACTCTGGAAGTCGAGAACAGGAACATCCATTTTAGAAGCTTTGTAGGTGCTTCTGTGCACTAAAATTAAGAACCACTGGTGCTCAGCTTTCCAAACTCACCAGCCAAGGGCTCTAGTCCAAGTTTCCCCCTCTGTGAAATGGGAATAACATTACTGCCCCTCAAACTAAGATTAAACTAGCATATTCTTTAGGAAAGTGCTTTGTAAACTGTACAAATGTGATGGTTTCTCTCCATCTCAGTCAGGCCCTTGCCAAATAGGAAAGGACAATATCCAACATCTCCAAATTAACAGCACCATCGCAGACACAGCTCATGTTGGGCCCAGTCAGATAGCCAATGAAATTGTACTTCATTTGTTTTTCTCTCATTATTTAACCTTGGCTCTAAACCTATAAACACTGTTCTAAAGACTGGATGTCATTCCCTTCTATCCCCCATTGCCATGGTCTTCCCCAACAAAACTGGACATTGCTGCAATTGCTGTTAACTATTGTTCTTCACCGTGTTCTTTCCTTGCCTGTTTCATGTGTCTGTTGGCAATGAGAAAGTCTACAGTTTGCTTTGTACTCCATGTTTTATATACTGAGCTATTAAAGTGTGTCTGACATTTTCTTTTCCAGGTATATGATTATGAGTTAAATCAACACATACTCAAACCAGCCCACTTGACTAATCTCCCTCTTAATAGAGTCACTTTTAGGGAAGGGAATATGAGCAGTATGCAAAGAAAAGAGAAAAAAACCAGAAGTCACAAGAGCGAGGAATGACATGTGAGCTGTGGGAAGGACAGGACTAGCGTACCAGGAGGATGTGCCCCAATAAGAAACAGCATGAGTTGTCTTCTTCCTGCTCTCCCACGAAGCTAGCCTCTCCATGGAAACTCCTCACAAGAGAATGGAAACATTTTAGCTGGAAGAATGTGGATTTTCATCTGCCTAAAAGAAAATGTTTAGGCCACCTCCGCTCTGGATATCTGCTTTCATAGAACCAAGTACTATAAACTCCGTGGAGATCTGTTGTTTTCTGTTTGACTAGTTCCTATTTTGCTCTGTTCTTGTGAGTCTTGTGGAACTACCAATGCTGGTTGAATTCCCCCACTCAAAGGCCAGGGTTGGACACGTATACCAGGCCGAGTCAATAAATATTCTTCCCTGGGGTTCTTTTCAAAATTTGAAGCCAGAAGGAAAGAAGCCTTGCATTTTTGGTCACAAAGCTGGAAAGATATATTGTTGGTTGTCATCACCATCATGGATAAAAGTCTGTTTGCAGAAAGAGAGAATAAAGCCTTGCAGAATTCAAGAGAACTGGGAGTGAGAGGAGGCACCTGCTTCCTGGTCCCTGCAGTTACTCTTCTGAGAAGTTCTCTATGGCTTAAACTAGTCTGAATTAGCTGTCACTTGGAACCAAAGGGTTCTCACTGACACTGCTGTGTCCTGCCCAGGTCTCTCCTGTCTCCTCACACTGCACCTAGATACACAGCATTCCTCATTTCCAGACTCCAAACCTGCAGTAAGTCATCTCTACGTGTTTCTCATCTTGACGAACCATCCTTTTGGGAAACAGCATGAAAAGGCTAGTAAACTAATCCTCTTGAGGCAGCTCATGACTGATCCTGGCTTAACATGCTACTTTTCCCAGGTTACGGAGCATCTTAATACTACTGTTGCCAATGATAATAATAACTGCAGCAACAACCATAGCTACTATCTATTGAGTGGCAGGTACTGTGCGAAGCACATATATGTATTAACTCATTATGTATTAACTCAACAACCCTAATATTATCTCTCTTAGGAGATGTGGGGGTGTGGGGGCAGGGGAGAGAGAGGAGCCTCTTAACCCAAAGGAATAATCCCCAGCAGTGTAATTTCAGGGACTGTAGCTAGGGTTATCTGCCTACCCATCCTTAAACCTACGTCACCACCCATATTCTACAGCTTCCATGGATAACTGGTCAGGGGTACAGGGGCAGGGCTGGGCAGGGAACCCCATCTTTTTCTTTTGATTTGGAGACTTGATGGCTAAGAGAGGCCAAAGTTCTGCATTTGTCAGCAGAAAGGAAGGCCATGTACTGTCTGTTTAAAGCAGGCAGGGTACAGGCTGGAAGCCAAGGAACCCTGGCCAAAGAGACCAGGGCAAGAGAATATTTATTATCAACTATCACCCACACAGTGAACACGTGATTGAATAACTCCCCAGAGGAAAGGGATCAATGACATTGGGAATGTGGTTCAGAAAGATGAGCTGGAGTTTTCTAGCCAAGCCCCCTGCAAGACTGAACCTTGCCAAGTTTAGGAACAGGACAAGCTCTACCCCAAAGTTTCTTCTCCCCTAGTTGCTTCTCTCCCTCCCTCTCTCTCTCCCTCCTTCCCTACCTGAGACAGAAAGGCAATTTATCTTTCCTTTCTTTAATAGATTTTTAGTGAGCCTCTACCACATACTAAGACAAGATGCCTGCCTCTGGGGAAGTTATAATTCACAGGAAAGCCAGGCAAGAAAGCTAGCAATAACAATAGAGTATGGAGTGTGTGGTGATAGAGTATAAAGAACATTAGGTTTAAGAGCCAGATAGATTTAGCTCAGAATCATTCCTCTGCCTCCTACTGATATGATCTTGGGCAAGTTATTTAACTGTATATGCCTGCATTTCTTCATTTGTAAAAGGAGGGTAATAATCATGTCTATTGGATAGGGTTGTTGGAATGATCAAATGAGATATACAATCCATGTACAACACTTGGAGTGGTATCTGGCAAATACTTAGTATTCAATACATTTTTCTGCTACTTCTCTACAAGTGTTTGTCCTGAAGAGGCAAGCTGGTAAAGCAGCCCTTCGTTGTTTCTGATTTCATTCAACAAGCGTTATTAAGAGCCTACCAAGGGAATGGTATCCTGGTAGATAATTTAGGAAAAAAAATCAAACAGTTTAAGACTCAGTCCCTATCATCAACCAATTTGCAGACTAACAAAGGAACAGGATAGATGCATAGGAAACTGTGTGTATTTAAGTGCTAAGAAGTGTGATTCTAATAATACATGTCCTTGGGGAAATAGAGTGGTCAGGAAATATTTCATGGAAGAGGTGGGACTGGAACTGGGCTTTGAAAGAGGATAAGATGTGGTCAGCAGAAGGAAGGTATCCAAGGTGGAGAAATGGCTTGAGTAAGTACTATTCTGGGAATGAGGTAGAACAACCTGACTAGCGTTTGCTTCCTATTGGGGACCAATAGATCAGAAGGTTGGAAAGGTCCCATAGGTCCTGTGTACCAGGCTGGGGAGTGAAACTTGATCCTGAATTCAATGGGTAGCCATGAAGGTTTGTATATTGGAGAAAGGCACCATTTGAGTGCAGGTTTAGGAATATGAATTGCTCCATGCAAGCAGGGTAGATTGCTGGGGATCAGCTTCAAGGGGGTGGAGTAGGGGAGACTAAATTGGTAACTATCATTGTCCATACCTGGGGCAGTGGAACCTGAATAGGACTGTGGCAGTGAGGAGGAAATGGAAGCTGACTATAACATATATTTTTAAACTGGTTTTTTAAAAGTTGTGAAAAAATACACATAACATAAATTTACCTTCCTAATCATTTTTAAGTATACAGTTCAGTAGTCTTAGGTATATTCCCATTGTTGTGCAACCCATCTCCAGAACTTTTTCATCCTGCAGAACAGAAACTATACCCATCAACTCCCCATTTTCCCCTCCTCACAGCCTCTAGTAACCGCCATTCTACTTTCTGTATAACAGACATTTTTATATCATTTAGAACTCTTGATTTCAAGAGCAAAAGAACTTTAACATGAAAAGGGGACGAGAAAGGATGTATTATAGGTTTATGCAAGTGGATCATGATGCTCCCACACAGGAACGCATCTGGGCCTCTGAAGTGGCTAGCATGTAACCAGAAAGGTATCAGGCTTCTTTGAATTCATGTCTGCTTCTCTTTGCTACTTCATTCTCTCTATGCAGGCTGGCTTCTTCTGCTTCTCTCTCCACTTCTTAGAATACTGCATCCCTCCATCTCTGAGTTCATATATTTCAGTTCTACCCACATGTAGAGACTAAATGGCTGCTTCTGAATCTCAATTCAAAATCCAAGAGAGAGAGAGAGAATTTGATTGGTTCAGTTTGTGGCAATTGTCCATCACTTTTCCAATCAGCTACTGCCTCTGAAAGAGTCATCATATAGTACAAATATGGCTGGTAAGGCTGATTTCAAGAGAAGACAGTGGTCTTTGGAAACTGGCAGACATTCTAAATAAAAGGAAGCTAAGACACACTTCAGAGAAAGGATTAAGATGGCTTGGTAACAGATCGTTGAAATCCTGTGGCATGTGAGCAGCTGAGAAGATCCGGGAGGAGTAAAGGATATAGCTGCTCTCTTAAGGAGTTCACAACCTAATTGGGAAGACAGGTTATACAAGGAGCCCTCAACTCAGAGTTGACTGCAAAGAACTCCCCCATTTTCTAAAGTAGCCATCGTTGCTGCACCTTCCAGAAGTGTTGCTGCGTTCCCATAAATTTAGCAAGATATCACAGGACTGGGAAAGAAGACTATTAATATCATTTATATTCCTTTGTGAGAAACGGAAGCAAGAACCCCTTCACCTCTAGGATCATTGCAAAGGAGAGCTGATGGATCTCAGGCTGTAGCCTAAGGGGTGAGAATTATTGTCCTGATTTATGAAACCACCTCCAAGTTCAGGGTAGTTTCAGTGGCCTTTTTTGTAGCCAAGCTCCTGGGGAGATTTCTGCAAAGGCACAGTTTGTTTCTACTGCTGAGGTTAAAGAGACAAAAGAGAGAAGGCAGAGTTGAGAGAGAACCCAAAATTAAAAACAAAATTCAAATTAAATCAGTCTTTGATACATCCTGAGAACCTCCCACAAATGATTCCAGACTTTGTTATCAACAGATCAGTGACGCTAGCTGCACTTAACATTCAATAAACAGAATTAAATACAGGATTCGAAAGGATAAAATGATATAATCACAAAGCTACTGGAGGTTTCCTTTCTTCAAAATACTTAAGCTCTAGCTTCTTTAAATTTAATTTCACCTAAAAATTTCAAGAGACCAGTTGACTTCTTTGAGATTACATATTCTGTTTCAGATGAAAGCTGAGTAGTTCAGTGAATTATATTTCAACTCATTTCTCTAGACATCCGTTACCAGAAACCTTTTTAGTGAAAGCTTTGAGGACTGTCTGTCCATTACGCTGCTAAGGAGCCTGAGTCAGCAAGCTCATTCAGATTTTAAAATTTAACTGGCCCTCACCCAATCTTTAATCAAAAGCTAATGTACTTTTCCAACCTAAGTCTTTTGCATTCACTGTCTATGGAGGATATTGGATACAACATTCTTGGGAAACAGCTGGTTCAGTATGTAAACTGCCATCACCATTGTTTTGCAGCAATATTGTGTGTGCATGTGTGTGTGTGTGTGTGTGTGTGTGTGTGTGTGTTTTAAAGAAAGGACCTATAGAAGGTCCTCAATGTCATCCAGCATTAATGCACTTTTGTAAGGTCAGCTTTGCCACAAATGCTTTTTCTAGTACAGAAAATGGAGCAGGATAGGGACAGTTTCTTCTTGTCTGTCTTCCAGAACTTGTGGACAGAATAAACAATTAAATGGGTTTGAGTAATGGAAGGGATGATAGAGCTTCTGCAGAAATCTAAGTTTCTTCCCTAGATCTTTGAAGTAAGGCTGAGTATATCCTGGAAGGCAAGTTGAACTTTTGTTTACAAATATTGAACTAGAAGGCTGTACACCTGAAACTCATATAATGAAAAGAAAATAATAAGTTGAACACTTAATTCCCTGTGTTTAAATTGATCACACATGAGAGAAAAATTAGCAGTGTCAGGGCCTGGGACAACATTTAATGAATTAGAAAAAGTAACTACTAGATAGAACTCTGGCAGAATGACTTCCCCAAGGATGGAAGAGGTGTTCTTACAGAGATTTGTTTATTCTCTTTCACTCACTGAAAGACTAAAATATAATCCAGAGTGCTTTCATTTATTTTTTTTAAATTTTTTATTAGTTTCTGCTTTATAACAAAGTGAATCAGTCATACATATACATCTGTTCCCACATCCCTTCCCTCATGGATCTCCCTCCCTCCCACCCTCCCCATCCCACCCCTCCAGGCGGTCACAAAGCACCGAGCTGATCTCCCTGTGCTCTGCGGCTGCTTCCCACTATCTACCTTACGTTTGGTGGTGTATATATGTCCATGCCTCTCTTTCGTTTTGTCACGGCTTACCCTTCCCCCTCCCCATATCCTCAAGTCCATTCTCTAGTAGGTCTGTGTCTTTATTCCCATTTTACCCCTAGGTTCTTCATGACATTTTTTTTTAAATTCCATATATATGTGTTAGCATACGGTATTTGTCTTTCTCTTTCTGACTTACTTCACTCTGTATGACAGACTCTAGGTCTATCCACCTCATTACAAATAGCTCAGTTTCATTTCTTTTTATGGCTGAGTAATATTGCATTGTATATATGTGCCACATCTTCTTTATCCATTCATCCGATGATGGACACTTAGGTTGTTTCCAGCTCCGGGCTATTGTGAATAGAGCTGCAATGAACATTTTGGTACATGTCTCTTTTTGAATTATGGTTTTCTCAGGGTATATGCCTAGTAGTGGGATTGCTGGATCATATGGTAGTTCTACTTTTAGTTTTTTAAGGAACCTCCATACTGTTCTTCATAGTGGCTGTACCAATTCACATTCCCACCAGCAGTGCAAGAGTGTTCCCTTTTCTCCACACCCTCTCCAGCATTTATTGTTTCTAGATTTTTTGATGAAGGCCATTCTGACTGGTGTGAGATGATATCTCATTGTAGTTTTGATTTGCATTTCTCTAATGATTAATGATGTTGAGCATTCTTTCATGTGTTTGTTGGCAGTCTGTATATCTTCTTTGGAGAAATGCCTATTTAAGTCTTCTGCCCATTGTTGGATTGGGTTGTTTGTTTCTTTGCTATTGAGCTGCATGAGCTGCTTATAAATTTTGGAGATTAATCCTTTGTCAGTTGCTTCATTTGCAAATATTTTCTCCCATTCTGAGGGTTGTCTTTTGGTCTTCTTTATGGTTTCCTTTGCTGTGCAAAAGCTTTGAGTTTCATTAGGTCCCATTTGTTTATCTTTGTTTTTATTTCCATTTCTCTAGGAGGTGGGTCCAAAAGGATCTTGCTGTGATGTATGTCATAGAGTGTTCTGCCTATGTTTTCCTCTAAGAGTTTGATAGTTTCTGCCCTTACATTTAGGTCTTTAATCCATTTTGAGCTTATTTTTGTGTATGGTGTTAGGGAATGATCTAATCTGATCTAATACTTTTACATGTCCCTGTCCAGTTTTCCCAGCACCACTTATTGAAGAAGCTGTCCTTTCTCCACTGTATATTCCTGCCTCCTTTATCAAAGGTAAGTTGACCATATGTGCGTGGGTTTATCTCTGGGCTTTCTATCCTGTTCCATTGATCTATCTTTCTGTTTTTGTGCCAGTACCACACTGTCTTGATTACTGTAGCTTTGTAGTATAGTCTGAAGTCAGGGAGCCTGATTCCTCCAGCTCTGTTTTTCGTTCTCAAGATTGCTTTGGCTATTCGGGGTCTTTTGTGTTTCCATACAAATTGTGAAATTTTTTGTTCTAGTTCTGTGAAAAATGCCAGTGGTAGTTTGATAGGGATTGCATTGAATCTGTAGATTGCTTTGGGTAGTAGAGTCATTTTCACAATATTAATTCTTCCAATCCAGGAGCATGGTATATCTCTCCACCTATTTGTATCATCTTTAATTTCTTTCATCAGTGTCTTATAATTTTCTGCATACAGGTCTTTTGTCTCCTTAGGTAGGTTTATTCCTAGATATTTTATTCTTTTTGTTGCAATGGTAAATGGGAGTGTTTTCTTGATTTCATTTTCAGATTTTTCATCATTAGTGTACAGGAATGCCAGAGATTTCTGTGCATTAATTTTGTATCCTGCAACTTTACCAAATTCATTGATTAGCTCTAGTAGTTTTCTGGTAGCATCTTTAGGATTCTCTATGTATAGTATCATGTCATCTGCAAACAGTGACAGCTTTACTTCTTCTTTTCCGATTTGGATTCCTTTTATTTCCTTTTCTTCTCTGATTGCTGTGGCCAGAACTTCCAAAACCAAGTTGAATAAGAGTGGTGAAAGTGGGCAACCTTGTCTTGTTCCTGATCTTAGTGGAAATGGTTTCAGTTTTTCACCATTGAGGACAATGTTGGCTGTGGGTTTGTCATATATGGCCTTTATTATGTTGAGGAAAGTTCCCTCTATGCCTACTTTCTGCAGGGCTTTTATCATAAATGGGTGTTGAATTTTGTCAAAAGCTTTCTCTGCATCTGTTGAGATGATCATATGGTTTTTCTCCTTCAACTTGTTAATATGGTGTATCACATTGATTGATTTGCATATATTGAAGAATCCTTGCATTCCTGGAATAAACCCCACTTGATCATGGTGTATGATCTCTTTAATGTGCTGTTGGATTCTGTTTGCTAGTATTTTGTTGAGGATTTTTGCATCTATGTTCATCAGTGATATTGGCCTGTAGTTTTCTTTCTTTGTGACATCCTTGCCTGGTTTTGGTATCAAGGTGATGGTGGCCTCATAGAATGAGTTTCGGAGTGTTCCTTCCTCTGAAATTGTTTGGAAGAGTTTGAGAAGGATGGGTGTTAGCTCTTCTGTAAATGTTTGATAGAATTCGCCTGTGAAGCCATCTGGTCCTGGGCTTTTGTTTGTTGGAAGATTTTTAATCACAGTTTCAATTTCAGTGCTTGTGATTGGTCTATTCATATTTTCTATTTCTTCCTGAGTCAGTCTTGGCAGGTTGTGCATTTCTAAGAATTTGTCCATTTCTTCCAGGTTGTCCATTTTATTGGCATAGAGTTGCTTGTAGTAATCTCTCATGATCTTTTGTATTTCTGCAGTGTCAGTTGTTACTTCTCCTTCTTCATTTCTAATTCTATTGATTTGAGTCTTCTCCCTTTTTTTCTTGATGAGTCTGGCTAATGGTTTGTCTATTTTGTTTATCTTCTCAAAGAACCAGCTTTTAGTTTTATTGATCTTTGCTATCGTTTCCTTCATTTCTTTTTCATTTATTTCTGATCTGATCTTTATGATTTCTTTCCTTCTGCTAGCTTTGGGGGTTTTTTGTTCTTCTTTCTCTAATTGCTTTAGGTGTAGGGTAAGATTGTTTGCTCGAGATGTTTCCTGTTTCTTAAGGTGGGATTGTATTGCTATAAACTTCCCCCTTAGAACTGCTTTTGCTGCGTCCCATAGGTTTTGGGTCATCGTGTCTCCATTGTCATTTGTTTCTAAGTATTTTTTAATTTCCTCTTTGATTTCTTCAGTGATCACTTCGTTATTGAGTAGTGTATTGTTTAGCCTCCATGTGTTTGTATTTTTTACAGATCTTTTCCTGTAATTGATATCTAGTCTCATAGCATTGTGGTCGGAAAAGATACTTGATACAATTTCAATTTTCTTAAATTTACCAAGGCTTGATTTGTGACCCAAGATATGATCTATCTTGGAGAATGTTCCATGAGCACTTGAGAAAAATGTGTATTCTGTTGTTTTTGGATGGAATGTCCTATAAATATCAACTAAGTCCATCTTGTTTAATGTATCATTTAAAGCTTGTGTTTCCTTATTTATTTTCATTTTGGATGATCTGTCCATTGGTGAAAGTGGGGTGTTAAAGTCCCCTACTATGATTGTGTTACTGTCAATTTCCCCCTTTGTGGCTGTTAGCATTTGCCTTATGTATTGAGGTGCTCCTATGTTGGGTGCATAAATATTTACAATTTTTATATCTTCTTCTTGGATCGATCCCTTGATCATTATGTAGTGTCCTTCTTTGTCTCTTCTAATAGTCTTTATTTTAAAGTCTATTTTGTCTGATATAAGAATGGCTACTCCAGCTTTCTTTTGGTTTCCATTTGCATGGAATATCTTTTTCCATCCCCTTACTTTCAATCTGTATGTGTCTCTAGGTCTGAAGTGGGTCTCTTGTAGACAGCATATATATGGGTCTTGTTTTTGTATCCATTCAGCCAATCTGTGTCTTTTGGTGGGAGCATTTAGTCCATTTACATTTAAGGTAATTATTGATATGTATGTTCCTATTCCCATTTCCTTAATTGCTTTGGGTTCGTTATTGTAGGTATATTCCTTCTGTTGTGTTTCTTGCCTAGAGAAGTTCCTTTAACATTTGTTGTAAAGCTGGTTTGGTGGTGCTGAACTCTCTCAGCTTTTGCTTGTCTGTAAAGGTTTTAATTTCTCCATCAAATCTGAAGGAGATTCTTGCTGGGTAGAGTAATCTTGGTTGCAGGTTTCTCTCCTTCATCACTTTAATTATGTCCTGCCACTCCCTTCTGGCTTGTAGAGTTTCTGCTGAGAGATCAGCTGTTAACCTGATGGGGATTCCCTTGTGTGTTATTTGTTGTTTTTCCCTTGCTGCTTTTAATATGATTTCTTCGTGTTTAATTTTTGACAGTTTGATTAATATGTGTCTTGGCGTATTTCTCCTTGGATTTATTCTGTATGGGACTCTCTGTGCCTCCTGGACTTGATTAACTATTTCCTTTCCCATATTAGGGAAGTTTTCAACTATAATCTCTTCAAATATTTTCTCAGTCCCTTTCTTTTTCTCTTCTTCTTCTGGAACCCCTATAATTCGAATGTTGGTGAGTTTAATGTTGTCCCAGAGGTCTCTGAGACTGTCCTCTGTTCTTTTCATTCTTTTTTCTTTATTTTGCTCTGCAGCAGTTATTTCCACTATTTTATCTTCCACCTCACTTATCCGTTCTTCTGCCTCAGTTATTCTGCTATTGATCCCATCTAGAGTATTTTTCATTTCATTTATTGTGTTTTTAATCGATGCTTGACTCATCTTTAATTCTTCTAGGTCCTTGTTAACTGTTTCTTGCATTTTGTCTATTCTATTTCCAAGATTTTGGATCTTGGAAATAGAATCTTGGATCATCTTTACTATCATTATTCTGAATTCTTTTTCAGGTAGACTGCCTATTACCTCTTCATTTGTTAGGTCTAGTAGGTTTTTATCTTGCTCCTTCACCTGCTGTGTGTTCTTCTGTCTTCTCATTTTGCTTATGTTACTGTGTTTGGGGTCTCCTTTTTGCAGGCTGCAGATTCGTAGTTCCTGTTGTTTTTGGTGTCTGTCCCCAGTGGCTAAGGTTGTTTCAGTAGGTTGTGTAGGCTTCCTGGTAGGGGGGACTAGTGCCTGTGTTCTGGTGGTTGAGGCTCGATCTTGTCTTTCTGGTGGACAGGTCCACGTCTGGTGGTGTGTTTTGGGGTGCCTGTGGCCTTATTATGTTTTTAGGCAGCCTCTCTGTTAATGGGTGGGGTTGTGTTCCTGTCTTGCTAGTTGCTTGGCATAGGGTGACCAGCACTGTAGCTTGCTGGTCGTTGACTGAAGCTGGGTGCTGGTGTTGAGATGGAGATCTCTGGGAGATTTTCGCTGCTTGATATTATGTGGAGCTGGGAGGTCTCTTGTGGACCCGTGTCCTGAAGTTGGCTCTCCCACTTCAGAGGCACAGCACTGACTCCTGGCTGCAGCACCAAGAGCCTTTCATCTACCCGGCTCAGAATAAAAGGGAGAAAAAGTAGAAAGAAAGAATTAGTAGAAGAAAGAAAGAGAGAGAGAAAGAAAGGATGAAGGAAAGAAAGGAAGGAAGGAAGGAAGAAAGAGAGAAAGGAGGGAGGGAGGGAGGAAGGATGGAAAGAAAGAAAGACAGGAGGGAGGGAAGGAGGAAGGAAAGAAAAAGAAAGTGAAAGGAAGAGGGGTGGGAGGGAGGGAGGGAGGAAAGAAAGGAGGGAGGGAGGGAGGAAGGAAAGAAAGAGAGAAAGAAGGAAAGGAGGGGCAGAGGGAGGGAGGGAGGAAGGGAAGGTAGGAAAAAAAGAAAGAGCAGGTAAAGTAAAATAGAATAAAGTATGAAATATAGTAGCGTTATTAAAATTAAAAAGTAATTATTGGAAAAAAAACGGACAGATAGAACCCTGGAACATATGGTGGAAGCAAAGCTATACAGAGAGAATCTTACACAGAAGAATACACATACACATTCACAAAAAGAGAGCAGGGGGAAAAATCAAAAATCTTGCTCTCCAAGTCCACTTCCTCAATTTGGGATACTTCGTTGTAAAAAGAGGAAAAGGGCGAGAAGTCCGAAATCTTGCTCTCTAAGTCCACCTCCTTAATTTGGGATAATTCGTTGTAAAAAGAGGAAAAGGGGGGAAAGTCTTAAATCTTGTCCTCAAAGTCCACTTCCTGAATTTGGGATGATTCGCTGTCCATTCATGCACTCCACAGACGCAGGGCACAGGTGGACCGTGGAGCTTTAATCCGCTGCCTCCGAGGCTGCACAGAGAGATTTCCCTGTCTCTTCTCTGCTCTTACAGCTCCCGGGTCTCAGCCTTGGACCTGGCCCCGCCTCTGCTAGTAGGTCGCCGGAGGGCGTCCGTTCTTCTCTCAGAGAGGACGGGTTTAAAGGAGCCGCTGATGCGGGGGCTCTGGCTCACTCAGGCAGAGGGGAGGGAGGGGCGCGCAGTGTGGGGCGGGCCTGCGGCGGCAGAGGCCGGCGTGACGTTGCACCAGACCGAGGCGCTCCGTGCGCTTTCCCGGGAAAGCCGTCCCCGGGTCCCGGGACCCCGGCAGTGGCGGGGTGTGCAGGCCGCCCGGAAGGCGGGGCGGACAGTGACCCGCGCTCGCACACAGGCCCCGCGGCGGCGGCAGCAGCAGCAGCCCCAGCGTCCCACGCCCGTCTCCGGGGTCCGCGCCTTTAGCCGCGGCTCGCGCCCGTCTCCGGTGCTTCCCAAAGCAGCCCTCTTAATGCCCTCTCCTCGCGCACCAGGAAACGAAAGGGAAGAAAAAGCCTCTTGCCTCTTCGGCAGCTCCAGACCCTTTCCCCGGACTCCCTCCGGGCTAGCCGTGGTGCACTAACCCCTTCAGGCTCTCTTCCTGCCGCCAGCCCCAGTCCTCTCCCTGCGCTCCGACTGAAAGCCGATACCCGAGCCTCAGCTCCCAGCCCCGCCGCCCCGGCGGCCGAGCAGACAAGCCTCTCGGGCTGGTGTGTGCCTGAGGGCACCGATCCTCTGTGCCGGAATCTCTCCGCTTTGCCCTCCACACCCCTGTTGCTGTGCTCTCCTCCGCTACTCCGAAGCTTTCCCCCTCCGCCACCTGCAGTCTCCGCCCGCGAAGGGGCTTGTAGTGTGTGGAAACCTTTCCTCCTTCACGGCTCCCTCCCACTGGTGCTGGTCCCGTCCCTATCCTTTTGTCTCTGTTTATTCTTTTTTCTTTTGCCCTACCCAGGTATGTGGGGAGTTTCTTGCCTTTTGGGAGGTCTGAGGTCTTCTGTCAGCGTTCAGTAGGTGTTCTGTAGGAGTTGTTCCACGTGTAGATGAATTTCTGATGTATCTGTGGGGAGGAAGGTGATCTCCGCGTCTTACTCTTCCGCCATCTTCCCAGGGTCCTCCCCAGAGTGCTTTTAAAAGCAAGTCAGGGCATTTATCTCAGTATTCATGCTAGGTGAGATTTTATGGCAAGGCCACCATTCTAGGTAAATACAAAAGGCCAGAGAGGTTATCACTTACCACTTGATTCAAGATAGTTCTCATCATAAAGAAAAAAATATTTTAATAGACTCTCAATAATCTGATTAAAGAAATACTGTCTTTCATGCAGTTTCTTTTGTCTTATTTTTACATCAGGCAAAGTCAGTCTGTTCTTTAAATTGCATGGATTTTCCTTTTTTGTTCCTGAGCTAATGATGCCTTTGTTACAAGTGAGCAGAGAAATGGACAAGTCAGTCTACCTCAGCAATCCAATGAATTTTTTACATATGTAGAGAAAAGATCTTGGTATCATAGTACTCAATATCCTTTGTATGTAAGCCAAGAGCCATACACATATAAAACATTTACACTTAAGAAGTAGCTCTCATTAATACATATGTATTAGCAAAGCCAAACATCGCATGAGAGAGATTTATGTATGAATGACTTACAGGAAAATTGTACAAATTATCAGTGGATTCAGAATAATTATGCAATAAACTGAGGGGGCCTGTAAAAAGCAAAGTTTATCTGAAGAGCTCAGCTTTCTCATTTCACGCCCATAATCTATCACAGGCTTTGGAGCTCCAGCAGCGGATGCTTTCTGGTACTGTCAGGAGTACTTACTACTCCAGGTGATGATTTTGAGGATTCAGGCACTGCCTTTCCATGGAGAGTCAGCAGAAAACACAGCTGACTTCTGAAGGAAGGCAGGCTGGCCACACAAAAGAGATTGGCTCGACTTCTGAAGCCGCATTGCATGAGAACAACTCCATGAATATGACAGACTTAAGTGCTGTTAATTTCAGTGCTGTGCCCTAAGCACATCTTTCGGAGAATATGTTAAGTGCCCAAAATACTGCTCTCTAGAACATTCCACATTTAGCCCTCACTACAGTTCAGGGGCAGCCTGGTTGATGTTGCTTTTAGTGGGGTAATGCTTTAGTTCCAAAGTGTGGATAACTTTCACAGCATGTCAAAAACAATCAGAGTCTGGAATGTCTACTGTGAACTAGGTTTCTCACTAATCAGGAATGCTTGACCTAAGCTAGGGTGAAGGGTGCTGGGAGCATGGCCCAGCTGGAGCAGGGGGAGACTGTAGCCCAGTGGCTATAGTTTATTTGGTTTAGGGTAATCTGAAGACTTTGTCCTCCAGGATGAAAACAAAAGCAAAGTTAGGCAGTTCAGGCAGACAAGTCATCAGTCCCAGGGGTCAGGAAATGAGGGAGCTCACCGGTGTGAATCAACAGGGAAGGGAGAGAACCATATGAGGAGCCCAGCTCGAGAACGACTTTGTAGAAGCTTTTTACAGGGAACCTATAGCCTCAGGCAAGGCAGTGAATGAGCTGTTCAAGACCAGCACCAGGCTCATGACACAAGCACAGCACACACCAGTAAAGTCCTTGTGTTCTCTTCCCTGCGTGCTACTTTGTTGGAAGTATTTGCAAAATTTAAGACGACATCAAAAGAAACCATTTTTTAAAATGGTTTGGTGGCCCTTGTCCTTGTGTGCTTACTGCCACCCTACCATACACCCCCTCCTCTAATTGGACTCCACTCTCACCACTTCCACCTCTGGGGCAGGCGGGCAACCCACCGTGGATTAATCCTAGTATCCCATTCCCTTGTCCCTGAGGCCTTATCCACCCTGACCTCTCTGTGACAAGGTTATGTGAACCAATATATTTTCCTTTTGGACTCAGGTTGGTTTGAACTGAGTATATGTCACCTGCAATCAAAGAGTTCTGAATAATCCATGACAGTCTAGTTTTCACTTTTCCTGTTTCTCTCATACAAAGAAAGATGGGCTTATCGTAAACACACACCAGAGAACTCAGGATTTATACTGCTATGATAAAATAAAATAATGATTTTCTCTATATCTGGCCCCTTTACTCTAGGGACTTAATCCCCACAGAGAGTCCAGAGTGAGTCCACAGGGTGAGCAGAAGAGGAGATGACCAAAAATAGATCCTCCCACAAGATCTGCTATTTGCCATGGGGCCTCAGAAGACCGAGGGCCTGATGCCAGGGAAGGATTATATTTACCTTCCTTGGTTATCATTTAGTTGCTGTGGGGATGGAACCATAGCTTCAGGTAAAGCTAAGTGCTTTCTCTGGTACTCCATGGAGATGTTTGGTATGAGTGGGGAGTTGCTGAAGATAAAGGAGAAAGTGGAACAATCAATCCATAAATGTCTGTTGTATACTTCCTTTGTGAAAGGCACTGCCAGGTGCTGTATGACATCTACAGATGGATGGAACGTGGTCCAGCACCCTTGAGAAGACCCCATTCTATCTGAGGAGAAAAGACATGCACACAAACATACACAAACGGAGATTTGACAGGAAAAGCTTCATCAGTTCAGCAGTGACATAGCGCGCTGCAAACTGGTGTTCGGTTGCAAGGAGACTCTGGCTAACTTAAGCCAAAATAGGAATATAGTGAAGGGGCAGCTCATAGAACCAGCAAAAAGGTTGAACCACAGACTTCTGGATGGACAGGAACTAGGGTGGCCCTAGAAGACCTCCTTAGTGGCCAGCATGATGGTGTAGTTGGAGAGAAGGGACTGACTGGCAGAGAGGCAGTAAGAAAGAAAAGGGAGCAAAGAGAAAGACATTTAGAAGCTCTCCTGTCCGCTAAACCTGGTAGAATATGCACTTAACACTCTTGGAGACTGGAAAGAGACAGTTGATCAGATATGACTAATTCAGGGAGCTAAGAAACTGGGGAAAGATCTGTGTATACTAAGGGCAAAAATATCTTAGCAGAATCTCGGCCATAAGTAAGAATTCTCCAGACCCAGATTAAAGACCAGCTAGGGATTTTAACCACTTAAGAACCAAGACTAATATTCTAAGATTGACTGCCTGGGAAGTGCTTCTGCACTGAGAAATCTGATCCAGCAATTCGTATGCAGAAGGGAACACGTGGCCTTGTGGCTTTATTGAGTACTATTGACAGGACCAGGCAACCATGACAGCTAATCAGAAAATTCCCATCAGCTCTTGTCTCCTACTGTCCTTCCACGGGGCTTCTGCTGCCCAGATGCGGCTGGCACACACTTGGAGCTGAAGGGGACCCCACAGAGAAAGAAAGCAGCCCAGGCGCTGTGAAAGGGTTACATCAGAGAGCGAACAATGCCAGCATTCTGACAATGGTCTGTATTCCATAGGAGAGGAAACACATTTCATTTTTTAAACGAACAATTTGAAGGCCACATGGTGGGGAGTTAAGGAGTGGGTGTGGAATTACAAAGTTGACAAAATCATATGCAGCAGCCACAGATGGCTCCCTTCAGCTCAGCCACATGGGAGGCAGAAAGAGTTGAGGAAAGACACCCTCTGATTCTTGTTTTCCTGTTACTAATAAGGATGGTGATTCTTCACTGTTAAGAGGGAAACTGTCTTCTCCCAAACCTCATATTTCCATATCCCCATAAAGATTCCCGGGTGGGTAAAACTTGGGAGGAACTCTTGATCTGTCTCTGCGCCACCTCACTGGCTTTGTCCAGAATGAATGATGTGATTCTTTACTCAGGAAGGAGGACCTGACCAGCTGTGGCTCCGTGCCATTCATGCTCTGCTTTTTGGAGTAGGCTGTCCTCAGCCAATTTTCTCCTCCATCGCCATGCAGTAAGAGGTTGCCCTGTGGGAGAGCCACCGAGTGTCCAGATCTGCCAGTGGCAGGTCAGTAATCTGTCTCCTTATTCAGTCATGAAGTATTAGGAAGCCCGTCGTGGCCACACACTTAAACCCCATCCCAGTCCAGGTGATAGCTCATTCTCATCTATTGGACTTGTGTATGTGTCTCAACTGCTTCAAAACTCAAGGCAGAAAAAGAGGAGTGGGTATCCCAAGGCCCCAGTATTCTTTATGACCTCTCACAGAGGTCAGAGATATTTCTCCATGGTGTTCACTACTCTACGTAATCATGCTAATACTTTACGTTTGTAGAGCACATTCCCGCATTATCTCTATGTGTTTCACAAAGTCCTATGAGGTAGGTAGAGTAGGTATTATTGTTTTAGTTTTATAGATTAGAAAACGAAGATTCAAAGAAGTGGAGTGAATTCCCCAAGGCTATCCAATTACTATGTGGTGGAGTCAGGAGTCCAACCTGGCTTTCTGACCCCAGGTTCTATAGGAAGAGATGGGTGAGATGCAGTTTTATAGTAGGGTTAAAAGCCACATGGATTTGGGTTCTGGCCCCAGTACAAGCTGTGGGAAAGTTAATCAAGTTCTCTAAGTCTTCCTTTCCTTACCTCTAAGTTAGGGATAATAGCAGGGTCAGTTTGAGAAGCTCATGGAATGGTGCAAAGCCATTTGCAGGGTGTACATCAAATATTCAGTAAGTGTCAGCTTATTATTACAGATTTAAGTTTGTTGAACAAGCAATCTGTTTATTATCCTATGTTTGGTATAGATCAACCTATAAATGCCTGTTTGGCCAAAATGGTGTAAGATCTCATAAACAACCCAATTAAATGGTTTAAAAGTTAAACTGAAAGCACTCTATGTTCCTACATCAAGTACTTTCAACATAGTATCTATTATAAGGTGCTCTGAACAGAGAAGCAAATTTTCGTAGTAGTTTTCGATAGTACTTTCTGTAACATATATTATAAAATATAAATTGTTATAATCCTCTTAAGAAACCTTTGAGCAATTTATATTAAGAATCAGAAAAATATTCATATCTTTTGACTGAGTAATTCCACCTCTGGGAAATTATTTAAAATGTATAAAAAGCCCTTATCCATACATATGAGCATACACACAAAGATGTTTATCACAGAAGTATTCAAAATAGTAAAAATAAAGATGCCTAGCAACAAGTTGACCATTTGGAATTCCTTGGTTGCACAGAACAGAAAACAACTCTAACAATCTTCAGCAAAAAAATATATTGGAAAGTTCGGGTAGTTCCTCAAATCAGTGGCACCAGGAAGGATGGGAACCAGGGTAACTCCAGGAATCTCAGTATAATGGACAGTATTTCTTAGGGATACTGCTGTTAGAATGACCCAACTGCAGTCACCTGCTGCTCATCAACCAAACTTTTTTTTTTTTTTTGCGGTATGCGGGCCTCTCACCGCTGTGGCCTCTCCCGTTGCCGACGCAGGGGACACGGGTTCGTGCCCCGGTCCGGGAAGATCCCACATGCCATGGAGCGGCTGGGCCCGTGAGCCATGGCCGCTGAGCCTGCGCGTCCGGAGCCTGTGCTCCGCAACGGGAGAGGCCAGAGCAGTGAGAGGCCCGCGTACCGCAAATAAAAAAAAAAAGAAAAGAAAAAAAAGACATTATATAGATGATATTAAATGTTTATAATGTAACTTTAAAGAAAAAGACAGGATATTCAGATATGTGTGTGGGTGTACTATTGTAACTATGACGGAAGAAAGATACTGGAAAAAGACTAGAAGGAAATTCACTAAAGATCCTTGTGAATGGGTGTGTTTCTGACTTAGGCCCACCCAAAAGGGATGCCTGCCTCATGGACTAAAGCCAGAGGGAGGTCTAGGCTTAGCGTTGGTTCTGAAGGAGTGGTGCCTAGTTACCAGAAGAGGGTAGAGGCAGAGGGCTAGACCAATCAGAGGGAAGAAGGAGCATTAACCATCAATAAGCCAATCAGGTCCTAGGACCTGAACTGAAAAAAAGCCAAAAGTCAACTGTTGAGAACGTGTTGGAGGAGAGGAAATGGGAGGGTCAGTGGCTTTGGTCTGATCAGGACTGAGTTGCCCAGACATCCGTCTTGTGGGACATGGGCTGCACACTAAGTAGGGGCTGTGGCCTGAGGAAAAGGCATAGATTTGAAGGAGATAGTTGGGGAGAGAGAAAGTGGGTTATCTTTTGCTCCCTCCTTCTTTCAAACTTTTTGTGATGTTTTAAAATTTTTATGTAAATAAAGAGAATGAAAAAAAGATACATTATAGTTTTAACTTGTTCATTCATTCTATTTATTTTCTTCTTAAGGGCAGACATCTATTAGCACAGTAAAGGAAGCTTTAAATTTAGAATGTCAGAAGTCTATTAAACTCAACTGTTGCTAATACCCCTGAAATGTAAAAATTTACTTGTTTGACTTACATTACCTAGCTTTATCTGAATCTCAAAATGCAATCTTTCTATTCTTCTATAACTTAATGATCCAAGAGGAATTTTGCTTATGCTTAAATGACTTCAGGATTGTTTCTCTTGTAGATTCAGTAATCTGTTTGTTTTTATAACTCCCCAAAGATTCAGGGATGGAAACATTGCCTAGAGCTTTCTTTAAAACATCTACAATTTTTCCCTTAATAATATGAGGACAAGGAAACCGTGAATAACAAATTACCTTTCCCAAAGAGAAGGGAGTTTTTGCAAAACAAAGTAAAAAATAGGGGGCTTCAGAATTTCATATGCCTGGTTGGGGATATGGCACCCCTCTTTCATCTCTAGGTTAAAAAAAAAAAAAAAAGAAAGAAAGAAAATTGGTCCCAGTGTCATGCCAAGAAACATTTGAGTTCCTGGAAGGGAAAAAAACAATCTGAGAAGAATAAAACATTCATGATTAGGGACAGGTTTTTCAGTACATTGAAAAAGAAGTTCTATATACATATATGGCTTTCTAACTGCTGATATGCACATTTTGAAATACACATTCTTTTAGAACAGGAGGAAAAATACCTGTATTTTACAGAAAGGGTGCCAGCCTTATTGTACAGAGCTATTTAATGCTTCCATGAGGAAAGATGGGCCATAAGTCAAATGAGCTTCTAAAGTCGTACCATGAAACTTTTTTTGATCTAGAACTGTATCCTCAGGACTTCCCTGATGGTACAGTGGTTAAGAATCCGCCTGCCAATGCAGGGGACACTGGTTCGAGCCCTGATCTGTGAAGATCCCACATGGTGCGGAGCAACTAAGCCTGTGCGCCGCAACTACTGAGCCTGCCCTCTAGAGCCATCGAGCCACAACTACTGAGCCTGCATGCCATAACTGCTGAAGCCTGTGCACCTAGAGCCCATGCTCCACAACAAGAGAAGCCACCACAATGAGAAGCCCATGCACTGCAATGTAGAGTAGCCCTTGCTCCCGTCAACTAGAGAAAGCCCATGCACAGCAACGAAGACCCAACGCAGCCAAAAATAAATAAATAAAATAAATGTATAGAAAAAAAAGAACTGTATCCTCTATTCTTTGACATGTCCTTCAACCACAGAAGATTTTTTTCTTTTAAAAAAATCCTACAGAATATAAAGAGAATAACGAGAAACACAGGTGATGAGAGAGAGGAAAGAAGCTCGATTATGCACAGAATCCTTTGCAGGGTTTGAGAACATCTTTTTTTTTTTTTTTTAGGTTTGATTTTTCTTTTTTTTAACATCTTTATTGGATTATAATTGCTTTACAATGGTGTGTTAGTTTCTGTTTTATAACAAAGTGAATCAGTTATACATATACATATATCCCCATATCTCCTCCCTCTTGCGTCTCCGTCCCTCCCACCCTCCCTATCCCACCCCTCTAGGTGGTCACAAAGCACCGAGCTGATCTCCCTGTGCTATGCAGCTGCTTCCCACTAGCTATCTATTTTACATTTGGTAGTGTATATATGTCCATGCCACTCTCTCACTTTGTCCCAGCTTACCCCTCCCCCCCACATATCCTCAAGTCCATTCTCTAGTAGGTCTGCGTCTTTATTCCCAACTTGCCCCGAGGTTCTTCATGACCTTTTTTTTTTTTTTTAGGTTCCACATATATGTGTTAACATACAATATTTGTTTTTCTCTTTCTGACTTACTTCACTCTGTATGACAGACTCTAGGTCCATCCACCTCACTACAAATAACTCAATTTCATTTCTTTTTATGGCTGAGTAATATTCCATTGTATATATGTGCCACATCTTCTTTATCCACTCATCTGTTGATGGACACTTAGGTTGCTTCCATGTCCTGGCTATTGTAAATAGAGCTGCAGTGAACATTTTGGTACATGATTCTTTTTGAATTATGGTTTTCTCAGGGTATATGCAGTAGTCGGATTGCTGGGTTGTATGGTAGTTCTATTTGTAGTTTTTTAAGGAACCTCCATACTGTTCTCCATAGTGGCTGTATCAATTTACACACCCACCAGCAGTGCAAGAGTGTTCCCTTTTCTCCACACCCTCTCCAGCATTTATTGTTTCTAGATTTTTTGATGCTGGCCATTCTGACTGGTGTGAGATGATATCTCATTTTAGTTTTGATTTGCATTTCTCTAATGATTAATGAGGCTGAGCATTCTTTCATGTGTTTGTTGGCAATCTGTATATCTTCTTTGGAGAAATGTCCATTTTGGTCTTCTGCCCATTTTTGGATTGGGTTGTTTGTCTTTTTGATATTGAGCTGCATGAGCTGCTTGTAAATTTGGGAGATGAATCCTTTGTCAGTTGCTTCATCCGCAAATATTTTCTCTCATTCTGAGGGTTGCCTTTTCATCTTGTTTATGGTTTCCTTTGCTGTGCAAAAGCTTTTAAGTTTCATTAGGTCCCATTTGTTTATTTTTGTTTTTATTTCCATTTCTCTAGGAGGTGGGTCGAAAAGGATCTTGCTGTGATTTATGTCATGGAGTGTTCTGCCTATGTTTTCCTCTAAGAGTTTAATAGTGTCTGGCCTTACATTTAGTCTTTAATCCATTTTGAGTTTATTTTTGCATATGGTGTTAGGGAGTGTTCTAATTTCATTCTTTTACATGTCCCTGTCCAGTTTTCCCAGCACCACTTATTGAAGAGACTGTCTTTTCTCCACTGTATATTCTTGCCTCCTTTATCAAAGGTAAGGTGACCATATGTGCGTGGGATTATCTCTGGGCTTTCTATCCTGTTCCATTGATCTATCTTTCTGTTTTTGTGCCAGTACCATATTGTCTTGATTACTGTAGCTTTGTAGTATAGTCTGAAGTCAGGGAGCCTGATTCCTCCAGCTCCATTTTTCTTCCTCAAGATTACTTTGGCTATTCAGGGTCTTTCTTGTTCCCATACACATTATGAAACTTTTTGTTCTAGTTCTGTGAAAAATGCCAGTGGTAGTTTGATAGGGATTGCATTGAATCTGTAGATTGCTTTGGGTAGTAGAGTCATTTTCACAATATTGATTCTTCCAATCCAGGAACATGGTACATCTCTCCATCTATTTGTATCATCTTTAATTTCTTTCCTCAGTGTCTTATAATTTTCTGCATACAGGTCTTTTGTCTCCTTAGGTAGATTTATTCCTAGATATTTTATTCTTTTTGTTGCAATGGTAAATGGAGTATTTTCTTAATTTCACTTTCAGATTTTTCATCATTAGTGTATAGGAATGCAAGAGATTTCTGTGTATTAATTTTGCATCCTGCTACTTTACCAAATTCACTGATTAGCTCTAGTAGTTTTCTGGTAGCATCTTTAGGATTCTCTACATATAGTATCATGTCATCTGCAAACAGTGACAGCTTTACTTCTTCTTTTTCAATTTGGATTCCTTTTATTTCTTTTTCTTCTCTGATCGCTGTGGCTAAAATTTCCAAAACTATGTTGAATAATAGTGGTGAGAGTGGACAACCTTATCTTGTTCCTGATCTTAGAGGAAATGGTTTCAGTTTTTCACCATTGAGAATGATGTTGGCTGCGGGTTTGTCATATATGGCTTTTATTTTCTTGAGGTAAGTTCCCTCTATGCCCACTTTCTGGAGGGTTTTTTATCATAAACTGGTGTTTTGTTGAAAGCTTTCTCTGCATCTATTGAGATGCTCATATGCTTTTTCTCCTTCAATTTGTTAGTATGTTGCATCACATTGATTGATTTGCATATATTGAAGAGATCTTGCATTCCTGGGATAAACCCCACTTGATCATGGTGTATGATCCTTTTAATGTGCTGTTGGATTCTGTTTGCTAGTATTTTGTTGAGGATTTTTGCATCTATGTTCATCAGTGATATTGTCCTGTAGTTTTCTTTCTTTGTGACATCTTTGTCTGGTTTTGGTATCAGGGTGATGGTGGCCTCGTAGAATGAGTTTGGGAGTATTCCTCCTTCTACTATATTTTGGAAGAGTTTGAGAAATATAGATGTCAGCTCTTCTCTAAATGTTTCATAGAATTTGCCTGTGAAGCCATCTGGTCCTGGGCTTTTGTTTGTTGGAAGATTTTTAATCACAGTTTCAATTTCAGTGCTTGTGATTGGTCTGTTCATATTTTCTATTTCTTCCTGGTTCAGTCTTGGAAGGTTGTGCATTTCTAAGAATTTGTCCATTTCTTCCAGGTTGTCCATTTTATTGGCATAGAGTTGCTTGTAGTAATCTCTCATGATCCTTTGTATTTCTGCAGTGTCGGGTTGAGAACATCTTGAGAAGAATCACACACTTTAATCTTCAGTGCTGTCTTCTTTTCATGATGAAAGCTTAAAACCTAAAATCCAAACTAAAGTTTCCAAAGAAAATTAATTTGTTAAATTAGAAGGGAACCCCCCCCACAGCTTGTCATTTGAAATAATGAATGTCATAATTCAGTGCTTACATGGTATGTCTTTGACTTAAATATGCAAATATACCCGTTGGGTTTTGAATTGGACGTTTATGCTAGTTGAGCTTTCTTCTCTAAAAAGGAATAGGAAAGATAGAAAATGTTTATTTCTATGGTTCACACATCTGCATGTGTAACCATTACATTCGTGGAGTTTACAGAGGCTCTCACTGCCCTTTTTATCTGCTCTAGGACCTCATTCTTACCCTGCCCCTTCAGGAACACTCAGTCAGGACCCCCACTTTTCTGGATGCTCTTTTATCACTACAAGCTTCAAAACATGGTCTTGGTTTAATAATTAAAATATCCACTCCCACCATAGTTAAGCTATAAAATGCTTTCAAATTAAATGTTAACATTAAGTTTTTCACTTTAAAAGTAACATTTCTTTCCCTCCTCCAGCCCAAACCTGTGGCAAGGGAGAATCCTGCAGTTGAGGAAGGAGAAAAGCTTCTGGTCTTTTTTTCCCACCCAGCGTTTCTCCTCCTCCTTTCCCCTTCTTGCTAACCCTACCAATTAGAGAAAACAAAGGAGAAAGTGATAAGGGAACAGCAAAGTTCTTACTTGCCAGGTATCCTGGTGGTGATTTAGTATCTGAGTTTTTCAAGGCTTGGCCTGAGTTTACAGCTGACTGGTTAACTGGCTGGCTGTGTGTGTGTGTGTGTGTGTGTGTGTGTGTGTGTGTGTGTGTGTGTGTGGTGAGGGGTTGTAATTGTTAGAGGTATCCCCACTCCCCATTACCAGGGGTCTTTCCCATGTCACTCTCTCCACAAGGTGAATGAATTCAGGTCCTCATTGGTGGCTTACTCTTCCCTCAGCACTGAAGGTACCTCAAGCTTCTCTCTGCTGCTGTGTGCTGGTTCCTCCAGGGGCATCTCTTGGACAAGACCCAAGGCAACATTTCAGACGCCCCCCAGTGAGGGCGTCTTGGCTCTACCATCAAAGCAACCGGCCAATCGGTCTCCCCCGCTTTTGCTGAGAGTCAGAAACCAGAGCACTTTGTTCCCTAAGCCACAGTTTCCCCAGAGTAGGTTCTTGAAGAGGCCCTGTCGAGGGCCCTGTCCAACCAGGCTGGAAGGGAAGGACAGGCCTCCTCTATCCTAGCTCCATGAGGGGAGAGGGGGTGGGACTCATTCACAGCAAACCAACACCTCTCTCCAAAAATGTTCACTTCCTGATTTCCAACTTCCACCCTTGCATCCTCTTATCAAGGGTGAAATACTTAGGAGCTGTAAAACTGATTTTCTGCCATCTCTCCCCACCCTCAACACACTTAAAAAAAAAAATTCTGTATGGTGATCTGGCGTTCATTTTGGAATCTGGTATTTTTATTGTGTTCAGTCTTAGACAAAACTTCCATTTTGATATCTGATATTGATGTTCACAAGAATGTTCTAGTTCAGTCCTAAGACTTCAGAGGCTGCAGATGTATGTCAGGGATTGGATGCTCCAGATTTTTCTAAAAGTTACAGATCCTCCGTGTAACCCAAAGGTAATATAAATGTGAGTGATTATAAATTCAATAGTGCAAAAGCAAAATATCAGAAAGGCGATGCCTACAAGCTATGTATGCTTCTGCTATTGTCCTATTAAGCAAGTGCAGTATCAAAGAAAATATGTCGAGAACATGTTAGTTGCAGAATTTACTTTTATCAAACAGCCATTGTTTTCATGCCTGTTCATATTCTTAACACTATATTTGCTGCCTCCCCAGAGACAGCCTAGTCAATTACATGGTCTTCCTTTCGCACTTACATCAAGGCCAAGAGTAAACTGTTCCAAGCACAATGCAACAGACTGTTTCTTTTGAAGCACACAAAATAGGGCCATGGTTTTCACTCTTTTTTTTTCTTCTGAAAAGTGACAGGATAAGAATTAGGCTAAAGAGAGAAGCATAAAGAAACATTTTCTTCCAGTAGGCTGAACAGCACTATATTAATACACTTCCTGATGGGTAAGCAGTGAATTCTTTTGTTTACTAAAAATACCTCAATCAATTTTTCTTTTAATGACTTTCATCACCACTACCTACATAGTGCTGAAGGACATTTCAGTCCTCTTATCTCTCCTCCTGTTCTTTATTGTTCAGAACAAGTACACACACTGTGGTCACGTGATATTCCTTATTAGCTGTAACTGAAGCTTAACGGATATAATTAACGGATTATTCCAACCCTCTTTTTAGTTCCTCGGTTCCTTTTGTTCTTAAAGAGATGAATTCTAATAGTGGTATTATCAGATTCTACATACAGTAGAGACATATTAGAAGAATAAAATGCCCCTTAGGACTTACCATGTGGCTTATTGTAGTTAACAGAATAAATGTCCATCCAGAGGAATATTGTTAGCTTTTTAGCACTTCACTCTTGACTATTTCTTCGAGACTAGAAATCTGTTATCCAGTATTCTCCCCTGTCCCTTACTAGCTGTGTGAGGTTGGCAAGTCATTTACCCTCTCAGTTACGTCATCTGCAAAATAACCCCAGCAAGAAAATGCCTAGCCTAGATAATTTCTTAAGTCAAATATGCTTCTCCAAACTTCAACCTTCAATGCTACACTGTATTCCTAGCATTTACTTAGGGCTTAAAAAAAAATCAGAATGTATGGTACAATTATGGGTAATGTTTATTTTATTCCTTTATCTACTATTTTTAAGGTTTCCACAATGAATAGGAATTATTCATATAATAAGACAAAAAGTTATCTGAAAAGAAGAAAAGGAAAATAAAAATTAACAAAAATATGTTTTGGTATCTTACACATCCCCAAGCCTCACCCAGCTACATTTTAAAATTTAAAACAACTTGATGTATAGAGATCACTATGATACATTTAAGAAATCTAACCACGGGAGATTAAATGTAGCATTGTATCAGATTTTAATAACAATTGTAGAACATCTATACATGGAAAAAGTATATGAGCAAAAAATAAGCAAAAAAAAAAACAAAAAAAAAACCAGTTTAAGGACAAATCACATGTGATCCTAGTTTCCAGTGCACCAGACTATGATCTATGATCAAGAAACCTGGGCTCAACTCAGTTTGGTTTAACCAATATTTATTGAGGCCAAGGCATTGGAAAATGAAAATGAATGAGAAGAGTATGGTATAGTAAAGGGGATAGATATTTTAAAAACTCCAGAACTAGTCAGACTGGCAACTGTGCTAAACCGAGGCAGAAATGAGACCTTGTCAAGTATGAGTTAATTCTGACTGTGAAGATCATGTTTATGTTAAGGGGTCTGCACTGTAGGGTGATCTGTGCTTTGTGTCCTTAGACCAGTTATTTAGCCTCTCTGGCCATCCGTTTTCCCAGCTGAAAACTAAAGAAATTGGGTTTTTAAAATGTCTCATCATATCAGTTGTTTTTCTAAGGGTCCATGATTTTATGTTATGACAATGACGAGATCCTTTATCTAGTGCTTCTTTTAACTTCTTTTTCTAGTCCCCCTAATCACTCATGACTGTTGTAATTCTCTATAACTAAATCCAGTTTGCAGTTATACCTCTGCCTCTATTCCCGTTTCTTTGTGACTATTAAACTACGGAAGCACCCAATTTGCAGACAGAAAACTCAATGTTTTGAGTGTACACAATAAAGCAAATTTGGTTCAGAGCTTCCCTTTCTTCATTATTTCTCTTTAAGGCTTATTGATTAAATGCTAGGTAGGGCAGGAGGAAAATATAAAAACCCTTTAAATTAGCTGTTTTTATAATTAACTGGTTTTGGCTGTCATTCTAATTTAAAGGCATGCAGAGAGATCATACTTTCTTTTTAGTCATAGTGATTTTTCCAGTTTCTGTAAATCTTACAAATTAACCTTGAAGCCACATGCTTTTCTGACATTCTTTGAATTCTTTAAATAGATCTGGGGAGTTGGGTTCATGGCTGGCTTTTATTAGCACTACACTCTCAGCAAATAATAGCCACTTGGCTCTCTTTTTTAAAGAGCATTATTGGATCCATTCAAAGTGAAATGCATGTAGCCTACGTTTAATGATCCACTCAAGACAAATACAAGAACAAGTTAAACATATAAGAAGTCATCTGCCTGTTATTTATTAAAATACATATAAAAGTAATGTTTTAATTTATTCATCCATTTAATTAAAAAAATACTTATTGAGCTCCTGCTATGTGAAAGGCAAAAACATCATTAAGCGAAATGACGCATTCTTTCATGTGAATTTATTCTTTTCTTGTGATACTAAAATAATTCAGACCTTTAAAAATTCTTCAGAAACTGCTGGGGCAAGAGATTGTTGGATGGATCCTAATGCTGAAACAATTGACTAGAATGTAATACAAGGGAAAAGGAAGCTAGAATAGGGTTTCTTAACTTAGGAACTATTGACATTTTGGGCTGGATAATTGTTTGTTGTGTGAGACTGCCCTGTGCATGTAGGATGTTTAACAGCATCCCTGGTCTCTACCCACTAGATGCCAGTAGCAACCCCCAGTGACAACCAAAAATGTCTCCAAACATTGCCAACTGTTCCCTGGAGACAAATTCACCCCTAGTTAACAACCACTGAGCTAGAATGACTCTCCCTCCGATAAAGTGCCAGTCTCTACTCACAAGTTTATTCTTTTTATTCTTAGAGATGATAGCAAAACCTATGCACTTCAACTTGTGTACACTGAGATTTCATGTAAAGCAAATTCCATTCCTGTGTTTCTACCTCCATCACCAGGGGTAATCATCGTAATGGGTGGTCCCTTTTTGGAAATGACTGAAAAGGTGACTGAAAAAGGCCTGGAGTCAGGGTTAGAACTTTGTTTTCCTAAATTGGGGTAAATTTTTACTAATATATGTATACTTGTAATAGGGAAAATCCTTTGTATTCCATTACAAGTTAATCACTAATGGTGTGTTGGCAAATTTTAACAGACAGCACTCCAGAAAAAAAAAAAAAAAAAGCACCAGTCTCCATGGTGCAAATATTCACATTTCCACCAGGGCCAATTTCAAGCTACTAGCCCAATGGCAGTTTATGTGGAGTTAGGGAGAGAGTACCTCATTATAAAGTATTGTCACCATATGTATACAATAAATGTAAATAATCTTGAGGCATAGATAGTAAAATAATTATGAAGGGAAGAGTATGGAGTAACTATTGCCTTGGTTTTTATTTTAATTTGTCTTATTTAATAGCATAGTAAGTTTGTTTATATGTTAATTTAAAATAGTAACTGTTTTTAACAGCCAGTTTACAAAATTCCTGAAAATTTAACAATTGGCTCTCGTGAGCTGCTACAAGCTGGCTCCAGCACACCACTGGAGGACTAACTTTTATGGACTAGTTTGGGTGAGCAGATCACCTTCCCCAGGTGGCCCCTCTGTTTCAAATGTGCATATTTTTTAGAGTTTCTATGTGGACATAGAACAGGGTCAGTCTTACTACCCACTTGAGCTTAAAAGTCATCAACCTGGTCTCATTAATCCCTTCTTTTTATAGTGTACAAAGATCTGTCATGCATATAATTTCAACTGATTTTTATAACCATTTCATGCATGGAGTGTAACAGCTATTTCCCTCATCTACAGATGAAGAAACTAAACTGAGAACAGCTAAATTACTTGCTCACTGTTAACCAGCTAGGATATGGCAGAGCAGAGAAACAAGGAAACTACCATTTATTGAATGTCAACCATAGACTAAACATTAACATCTTGACTAACCCTCAAAACAATCCTATGAAATAAATATACTTGGGCCTATTTTAAATATGAGGAAACTGAACTCAGTGTGATTATATAACTTTTTCAAGATCATGTCCCTGGTGTGTCTAAGTCAGGATCAACTACACAGTGCTTCTCAAACTCTAATGCACATCAGAAGCACAGGAGAGCCTGCGAAAATACAGATTTCAGGGCTCACACCTAGAGATTCTGATTCACTGGGTTTAGGGTCAGACCCAAGAATTTGTATTTCTAACATGCTTCCTGGGGAGACTCTGATGCTTGTCTGAGCACCACTCTTTGAATAGCCCTAAGTGTACCATGCACCCTATTAATTCCTGGGAACCCAGGTGTCCTGACTTCTAGCTCTGTACTCCGTCCACTGCAATAACATCCACTGTATATTGTAATAGTTTATTCTGACCTCTAAATTGACCAGACAAAAGGTGATATTGTGTATATATTTGTAAATATTTATTACATATAATAAATTAACGTTCTCATTAATATATACTTATATTTAATCAATCAACCTAATATGTGGTGGTTCTGAGCATTTGTATGAACTGATATTATATAGAAAATTTAATTGTCATGAAAACCATTAGATAAAAACATTTTAAAGACCTCTCATTGGGGTTTATTATTAAGGTTCTGAACATTCCTGGAAATAAAACATTTTAAGTCAAATTTTGTTGTCAATAGTCCATGTAGAATACAGATTGCCAACAAACACATGAAAGGATGCTCAACATCACTAATGATTAGAGAAATGCAAATCAAAACCACAATGAGGTATCACTTCACACCAGTCGGCATGGCCATCATCAAAAAATCTAGAAACAATAAATGCTGGAGAGGGTGTGGAGAAAAGGGAACCCCCTTGCAATGTTGGTGGGAATGTAAATTGATACAGCCACTATGGAGAACAGTATGGAGGTTCCTCAGAAAACTAAAAATAGAACTACCATATGACCCAGCAATCCCACTACTGGCCATATACCCTGAGAAAACCATAATTCAAAAAAGAAACATGTACCACACATTTATTGTAGCACTATCTACAATAGCCAGGACATGGAAGCAACCTAAATGTCCATCAACACACGAATGGATAAAGAAGATGTGGTACATATATACAATGGAATATTACTCAGCCATAAAAAGAAATGAAATTGAGTTATTTGTAGTGAAGTGGATGGACCCAGAGTCTGTCATACAGAGTGAAGTAAGTCAGAAAGAGAAAAACAAATACCTTATGCTAACACATATATACGGAATCTAAAAAAAAAAAAAAAAAAAGGTTCTGATGAACCTAGGGGCAGGACAGGAATAAAGACGCAGATGTAGAGAACGGACTTGAGGCCACGGCGTGGGGGAAGGGTAAGCTGGGATGAAGTGAGAGAGTGGCGTGGGCATATACACACTACCAAATGTAAAACCGATAGCTAGTGGGAAGCAGCTGCATAGCACAAGGAGATCAGCTCTGTGCTTTGTGACCGCCTAGAGGGGTGGGATAGGGAGGGTGGGAGGGAGACGCAAGAGGGAGGGGATATGGGGATATATGTATACATATAGCCGATTCACTTTGTTATACAGCAGAAACTAACACACCATTGTAAAGCAATTACACTCCAATAAAGATGTTAAAGAAATAGTCCATGTAGAAAAAAATTACGTATGTGTTGCAGAACATTTGTAATCATATAAGGCAAAATAAGCTCCCCAAATCTGCATTTTCAAATTTCATTTTTGCTTCAGGGAAAACTGACTTCTTACTCAGCTGATATTTATACTTGGAAGATCTGCATTCATGCAACACTTAAGGATAACATTAATTACAATATTTATAAGACATCTTTCCATGAGGCTCTCAAATAACTACATACAGTCATGTAATCTTTTTCTCAGTGTGGGCTCAAGATAGGTAGAGAATTATCAATGCCATCTTAGAGATGACAAGCCTGCAGTTCTGCACACACCTCAGGTGTCTTGCTGAAGGTCATTCACAGACCTAGCAGTAAAGGGCAAATCAGAACCCAGGCCTTGGAAATCCTAACTCAGGAGAGCCCACTCACATAACCATTCTTTAACAGATGATGCGCCTCTGCACAGGAGGGTCGGGAAACTGTGAACACAAAGGTGCGACTCAAGCCAGCCAGCCAGCGTGGTTACTTGGTAATGGCTTAGGGAAGAAGGACAGGAGAGGCGGAGAGTCAAGCTACTGGCTAAAGTTAAACCACTGGCTTGAATTACCCATTTCTCTTTATTTCCCATTATCATGGAAAAAATATGAGTTGATATTTGTTCTTTATGGCTTATCAAATCTGACCTGGGAGAACCTAGTATAGCTTCTGATAATTGATGGTTTATTAAAAGAGCTTAAGTCGAATGTATCAGATTCGCACATGAACAATTAGGAGGCAATTCATTTTCAAATAATAAGGGCTCCATGAGTGCTTAATGAAAATTATAATTTAATTATCTTCAATTGCAACATATGATTGGGGGAAACCTATTTAAAGTGTTTGCCTAGCCTCCACTATTCTTCCCTCTGCCATCCTTTGAAAATACTATGTATTCCTGGTGAGTGCTCATTTTGCCCTGCTTGAGGGTGATGCAGCAACTTACTGTATCTCCCCAGAATGTTCACTTCACGGATGACTGAAAATAATGATGTTCATTGTATTGCGGGTGCTTTACCACTTCCAAGTGATGAGCGGCTTTATGAGCTGAGGAACTTGGATTCTTTTTATGAGCGACATCCAGGGAGTTCCAGAGCCCAGGCGTTACACTGCTGGCAAGGCTCCCCATTTGTTAGGACCTTGGGCCAGTCCCTGGAGGCCCAGAAAGAGCCTGGAAGCACATCCATAGGTACAGCGCTGAGTGTGAATTTCAGAGGAGGCTGAGTTGTCAGGATTCAATCTCTCTCAGTTCAGCCCCTCCTTTCACCCCACTGACACTGAACTAGTTCAGGTTTCCACTGTGTCTAACACCTAGCTCACTCCCTGGCCCATCCTAAGTGCTCAAATGTTAACTGTTGTTGCTACTGCTTTCCAGTCTTTAATACTAGTCTGATCGTGCCCTTTCTAGCCTAGACGAAAGCACAAATGCGATGGTTCTCTGCAGGACAACCCTCTCTGCCAGGGCTCACCTTAGCCAGCGATGTGCGTGCTCGTTCTGAAAATTACAGCTGCTCGTGATTAGCTCCTACAGTTCAGAGTCAGGGGCTTAAGGGCTCCAAGTGTGGACTTCATGTCAGTGTCTGCCACTTCACAGAGCCAGATGTAACGGGCCCCCTTTACCTGGACGACTGTTACCTGGCCACACTTCACCCAAAGAGTGAGGCAGCTTTTTGAGTACAAAGACCTCTTTACACTTTTCTTGAAGCCTGATTATCCGACATTTATATAACGAAGAGTAGCCACTTACCTGGTTTTTCCTTGAGTCAGGCAATCTGCACTCTGGGATAATGGAGAAGCTGGAACTTTTAGCCCAGCCTTCAATGAGCACCACGTTTGATCATTTGATCACTGTCTTGACTAGCACCCTGATACAGGATTACTTTCTAAGTCTCCATTCTACAATGAATACCTCAGAGATAGAAGCAATAGGTGGGGTTTGGAGAAGAGAATACATATTCCTACTTTTGTAGGGGTCCAAAGAGCATAGCTATTCTGGAACCTCCTGATTGCTTTTTGCTCCATGCTCACTCCCTTCTGATAACTGTGAGGACTAGATGTGATTATACAGTAAAGCACTTAGCACGGCGGTTGGCACACCATGAACACCCAGGAGATGTAACCTTCTATTATAATTCTGGGAGGATAGCCATGTCCTTCAGTCCTTCCCTTCACCATTGTCAGAGCAAGAATGCTGACCAATACGCAAGGTACGTTCCATGTGTCTATGCAGGAATAAATACCTCGGCCTTAAGAATTTTCTCTAAGAGCTGCAATAGGTCCTTGTGAATTTTGCCAAGTTCTTTCACAGCCGTTACCAAAGTGATCAAGTTACTAGAGGGGTAGATCCTTTATTTCATGGTCAGCACCGCCAGCCTGACCTACACACACATTTCATCACCCATCTTCTCTTCAAGTGGCCCTGCCCAGGAGTGACCCTCGCCCAAATTCCCTCTGCTTCAGAAGCCATGAGTGTGGGGTGAGGGGAGAGAAGACTGCAGCTTTGCCAACTCTTGGCAGCGATCCTTCTATTTCATATCGTATAGAGGACTGCTTCTACCAGGTCTTTTAGCTGTGCAAAGATAAAAGCATAAAGCATTGTTTCCTCGATTAAGAGCAAAGTTAGCCAGGACAGTTTTCATCAGAATGAGGTTTCTTTCCAAGAGGTAGAGAAGCAACTCTATTACTGTTGGCAATGAATAAGTAAGTGTGTGTGTGACACAGAGACAGAGACAGGCAGGTGGGAGGGGAGGGAGGGGATAAGTGCGTTCCCTGCCCTGCATATAGAAAATGTACGCATCTTTTCACAATGCAGTTCCACGTTGAAATACCGTGTCATGAGAAGTTAGACTTTCTGTGTTTTTCTCCTCTGTGAGCATTTCACTTCCTCAGTCTGCTGGGCAGTTACTTGAAAAGCATTTTCCAAAAAGGATGACGCAGCACAGTAAATGGCCCAGGGGACTGCTCTGTTCAAACCTAATTCAAAATTCTCTAACACTGTCTGATGGCTACTTGGCAGTCCTGGTGAAAGCAGTTCACAGAAGCAGCTACGCACCCCTTGGGCTCCTGACAGCTCCAGCCCACTGACCAAGTCAGGACTGAGCTGGCTACTGTGCAATGGGCAGTAAAGGTGACCAGGCAAGTCCCGATCCACATGGCCACCCCTGCAGAGCCACAGCTTCCGAGACCACACAGTCTGAACAGGACCCATGGCCTGACGTGCCTAGGCTGTAGTGTGTGCCACAGAGTTGGATATTTAGGAATATCAGACTGCCCAGCCATCACATATATCAGGCCCCCAAAATGTGTCCTTTGAATCATTTAGATGCATCAATAGGTAAGAATAGGTGAACAAATACTCCTGCTCTCTTCATACCATAATACAATTAAAATAAATGTATCAACTCAGGATGGACCAAAAATTATATACAATTATTTGCAGGAACGTGTCAGGTAAATATGAACTGACTTTAAATTACTGGCTTACAAAGACACATGGTGAACAAGGAAGACACGGAAAGAGAGTCAGTAAACAAATAACCAAGTAATATACTTTAAAAGTTAAGATAAATATAAGTTATGGTGGGTGCTAGAAGGAGATTTACGGGGTAAAAAGAGGGAGAGTGCCTGGAAGGGGGTCACTTGAGGCAGGGCGAGAAGACATCTGATCTGAGTCCTGCAGGAGGAGAGGAAGGCAGCTTTGGGAGGAGGTGGGACAGCAGTGGAGGCAGGGAACTGCTTGGTCTGTTAAGGACCAGAGAAGAGGCCCCGGGGTGGCTGGTGCGCAGTGACCAGGGGGAGGGAGGTAAGACATGAAGGTAACACATACTAAGACTTGGAGGGAGAGGAAGAGGAGCAGGGCATGCAAGCCTTCCAGACCGCGGCAAGAATGGATGGCACGGGACCTCCCTGGTGGTGCAGTGGTTAAGAATCCTCCTGCTAATGCAGGGGACACGGGTTCGAGCCCTGGCCCGGGAAGATCCCACATGCCGCGGAGCAAGTAAGCCCATGCGCCACAACTACTGAGCCTGCGCTCTAGAGCCCACGAGCCACAACTACTGAAGCCGCGTGCCTAGAGCCCGCGAGCCACAACTACTGAAGCCGCACACCTAGAGTCTGTGCTCCGCAACAAGACGACACTGCAATGAGAAGCCCGCGCACCGCAACGAAGACCTGACACAGGCAAAATTAAGAAAAAAGGAATGGATGGCAGATAAGTGCCTTGTGAAGAACTTTCCAACACTTCCAGCTGTCCAAATGGAGTGGGCTGCTTTCGCAGGAAGAGAAGTTCCCATCAACCAAAGCTCAACTCTGCTGTTCTCAAAAGTACGATGCTAGCTTTCGTGGGTCTGGAGTTTGGTTTCACAGTTATCCATATCACATATCATCTTATTAGGTTCAATCCCCCCCCCTCCAGCCTGAGGAGCTCTTTTCAGATAACTATGCCCCCAGTGTTCTCATTTGAAAACCATGGATAAAAATTGACTAGGGTCAGGCTGAGGACGTGGTCATCCCCAGCTGGCTGCTAAACCTGCCTGCCAGCAGTGGCTAGAAGCCATTCTTAGGAAGTTAATGTAGGGGATACCCCTTAGATGGGGAGTAGATTACCTTTACTATCTGTGTTATTCCTGAGAGTTTATGGGATCTGTGTGAATACATTACAAAGCATAGCACACTTTCTCGTGTTACTGGGTATTTAGGGGAACTTGGCTTCAGGAAAATTTAGGATGTAGATCTGGGGAAAGCAAATTTCGTTTTTTGATAGTATGTAGGTACGACAATTTTTATTATAACTGATCAATGTTTCTTTTAATGCCAACAAAATGCTTCCAAAAGTGTCAAGTATACACAGTGTCTTTTCAGCAATTGCTTCATCATTTGGACCCCGGGAGATATTATGAAATACATGAGGCCATCCATCCACTCATCATCCTCATCATCTAAGGAGAAAGGTGTGTGACAACCTTCATGCACTGAGTCCCTTTTTAACCTAGGTGCAGTTTTTATTTTTGCCACCATTAGAGTGTTCCTACTTAAGGAAGCTAGGCTTAGAAATCTAGCGTTTTGGAGAACTACTTGCCTTAAGCATTGAAGCACAAAGGCAGAACCAATTCTTTTTGGAAAATGCAGAGCATCCAACAACTGACCAATATTTTTCCACTGTGACTGCAGTCCACCTCCATCTCCACTGCTGTGAATCACCTGGAGCTGAAAACGTTCAGCTTTGGTAACTTGTTCCTCTCAGCGCAGTGTTTAGAATTTTTCTTATTTTCAGAATTAGTGAAATGGGATTCATCTCATAATAAAAATGTTAGTGTTAAAAAAAGAAAAATCGTCTCGGGCTTCCCTGGTGGTGCTGTGGTTGAGAGTCTGCCTGCTGATGCAGGGGACACGGGTTCGTGCCCCGGTTTGGAAAGATCCCACATGCCGCGGAGCGGCTGGGCCCGTGAGCCATGGCCGCTGAGCCTGCGCGTCCGGAGCCTGTGCTCCGCAACGGGAGAGGCCCGCGTACCGCAAAAAAAAAAAAAAAAAAAAATTCGTCTCCTGAAAATACAGAAGAGTTGGAGAAGGAAGCTGCTAAGTGTGCCCAACACAAGATCCACATCTGACCATGACAGTGAGACACAACTCTGCCTCGGAGGAGGCTGCTAGTGCTTCTCAGGATTCTCACTGCCTGTCACAGAAGAGGCCCAACTAAAAGAGCAGAAATTACAGAAGAAGACCTTTGACAAAAGGCCTTAGAACCTCCTTCTCTCCTGTTATAGATATGCCAGGTAAGAAATGGGATGCTTCCGTGTAATTCTGTTTCTCAAAGCCTGGTGCTCAGCATCACATGGGGTGGGGGTGGGGAGATGCTTGTTTAGAGTGAATATTCCTGGGCTCTAGTCCAACCTAGTGGATGAGAATCTCTCAAGATGGAACCCAGGAATTTGCTTTATTTGAGGTGCTATCCATGTGATTGTTGGATTTACTAAAGTCTGAGAACCACTGGTATTGTTTTCTGGATGGACTTTTTGGTCTATTTTCAGTCAAGTAATAAAAATAATGGCAATCAGTGCTTACTCTGTGCTAGTCATCATTCGAAATACTTTTATTTATATATTTACTAATTTGACCCTTATAACAACTTTATGACACAAGTATTTTATAAGCCCCACTTTATAGAAGAGTGGACAAAAGCACAGAGAGATTAAGGAACTTGCCCAACATCACAGAGCTAGGATTCAAATCCAGGCACAGTCTGGTTTCAGAGTCCACACTCTTAATCCTAGATGAGACTATTTCATACCTTGGCTTTCTATAATGTGACCACAGCCTTCACCTCCCATTCATTTAGCAAACACCTCTTCTTTCAAGGCTAGCTTAGCATTCCTGCTTCCATGAACCCTTTCCTTACCCCCATGAAGTAGAATGCCTCCTTTCACTGTGTGTGAGAGGAGAGACGGGGGCACAAGCAAGTGGCAAAGCTGTAGTCTTGCCTCTTGGCCTTCCCCCCCGACCCCGACACCGTTGTTAGGGAACCATTGACCGAAACCCCCTGCCTTGGCCAGGCACGATAATAGCCCCTTGCATGAGTTGTGTCACAACAGAAGGTCCTGATGAGGAGTACAGTGCTGCCACAGAAAACTAACTGGGAGAATTCGAGAGCGGCCAAAAGGAGGGGGGAGATGCCAGCCCATAATATGTCCTGCCAACCTGCCAGAAACCCTCATGCTGGAATCCATCTTGGCTGAGAGCTTCACGTGCTGCCAGGAAGGGCCTTGAATTGGATCAGATATTGGCACAAGCAAGATGATTGTCCAGAGACAACCCAGAAACTAACCCCATTACCATAAAACCCTAGTCTGTGAGCCCCGTGGCAGAGCAGTCCTCCTGGGTTCCCTTACCCTGCTGCTCTCAGCCCGGGCGCCCCTTCATAATAAAGTCTTTTCCTTTGTCAGTATCTGTGTCTCCTCAGACAATTCATTTCCAAGTGTTAGAAAAGAGCCCGCTTTAGGGCCCTGGAAGGTGTCCCCCTTCCAGTAACACTGTGCCATCTACCACTTGTTAGCATTGGCATTAAAAAACCACAGTTCTTAAGTTAATAAAAGTAACCATACCTGGGCTTCCCTGGTGGCACAGTGGTTGAGAGTCCGCCTGCCGATGCAGGGGACACGGGTTCGTGCCCCGGTCCGGGAAGATCCCACGTGCCGTGGAGCGGCTGGGCCCGTGAGCCATGGCCACTGAGCCTGCGCGTCCGGAGCCTGTGGTCCGCAGCGGGAGAGGCCACAACAGTGATACGCCCACGTACCGCAGAAAAAAAAAAAAAAAGTAACCATACCCAATAAGATTCACTGGCATTGAGTTTACTTGTTAATGAGACCATGAAAATCCATGCGAGATTCCAGATGTGAGGTGAAAGTCCCCCTCATTTACTAATCAGAGCAGCATTTACTAAAAGGCTGACACAGGCCAACGTACCAGTGACCTCCTAAGGCAGGACCAAGGCTTACATCATGTTTTCAAATGCCCAGGACAGTGCAAGAGTTCTATAGGTGTCTGTTAAATGAATGAATGAATTCAGTATGACCACATATCACTTTCTGTTATCTCATCAGTAGAAACATCAGTGCCCAGGGAACACTTCCTGTCCTTATCCAACCTCACCCCCTCCAAACCAGTGACCCTGCTTTACTATGGAGGACCCTTACCTTTCTGTAGCAATTGGAAATGAGCTTATTTGACATGATAATGCCCCATATTTATGTAGTACATTTACACAAAAATAGATTGCAAATCCTTTTGGATTGTCTGATCCGTCCTACAGTAGTGCTGGGAATTGGGCTTTGTTATCGTCTTCGTTGTGTGTGCAGAATCAGAAGAAGTAAAGGAAGGTTAATGACTAGCCCAAGATCACCACATGTGAGAAGCTCAGCCAATCTCAGAAGTAGGTTTCCTTACTCACAGGCTGGCCCTGTTCCGTCCTGGGGTCCTTCAGGCTCTTTGACTCCTAACGCCATTTGTTTCAGTGCACATCTGCGAGCTCTGGTCACTTAGGCGTTTCCTGGGATCTGATACCCTTTCACTACCCACCAAGTACATTTTCAGTGTGACGATTACTCCATCAGCCTTTCCAAGCAGGAGGATTTGAAAGGAGGGCTGCTATTTTCCATGAGTACAATTATTTATGTGCACAAATAATGGTGCCCGTAATTGGCTAATGGAGAGTGCAATCGGCCACATGTGGGCATAATTAGCCACTTGCCCCTCAATTGGAGAGTGTAATTATCCAAGCAGGCAATTTTATATTTGCAGATAATTGTACATGCAGAAGAGAATGACGGGTAGGAAATCCTGTCCTTAATTACTTTTCATGTCGTTTTTTCCAGAAAAGCATTTTAAGGTAAAGGTCACTTTCTGTTTTCGATTGCCTGCTTGGATCAACCATCAGATCTAGTTGGGAAGAGGAAGGCAGCAAGACGTAGCAGAGAATGAGCCAGGACCCGTGCACCAAGCTGAAGTCTGAATCGCCCTCGCCAGAAAAACCCCAGCAGCCAATTACCCTGGACATTACACTGAGGCCCACCTAGTGGTCAGCCATCTGCCTATGCAGACAATGGAGCTCAATTTTTATCCTTCTCCACTACTGTGTATCATTTTTGCTTAGCAGTTTTAATGTTTTCCTCACTTTGTGGTTTTATAATCTCAGAAACGCCAGTTGGCTTGGCACAGTAAGTGATTTTGTTCACTGCTGGAAGTGGGTCATTTAAAATGCTTTAACAATACCTTTAGCTAGTCATTCATCTGGGGATGTACATAGAATAATAAATTGAGAACACGTCTCTCCTTGATTTTTCCGAGACCTTAGGTGGTAGAGATTTTACAGTCTCTGCTGTGCCCCCTGCATTCTGGCTTAAACAGCTCTGCAAAACTTTTCCCACTCTCCCACTCAATCACACAAAAATACACTTGCTCACAGCAGATCCTAAAAATACATGTCACATGCGAGCACAAGGGAAATTATTTCTTAACATGAATCGACTCTTTAGGAATATGCAAGCTGAGTAATTTTTTAAAAAGAAACTCCAAATCTCCTATTACACCATCCTTCCTCTCCATCAGAGTATTACCTTTAAGGGTGGGGAAGGGTAGTATGTTCAGTGGTTGGGGGACAGACTTTTTGGCATTAGAAAGACCTGTGTTCCAGGCTTGGTTCTGCCACTTGCCAAAAATGTGTGACCTTGGACTCAATTTCCTCATCTATGAAATGGGTTGTTCTAAAGATTAAATGGAATGCAGGGTAACAACACAATGCTAGGCACATTCTAAAGGCTCTGATAAGTAGCATCTATCATTAATATGAAGAGCCTCATCTTTTAACCTATAGCATACCTTATCTGTACCAGTCTCAAGATACTCCATAATACCGGTGTACTGGCCTCATTTCCCTAGTAAATGGACAGGACTATTGTCATCTGCATCTTTATAATCCACACAGTGTCAGGCCCATAGAAGAGGCTCAATAATGGGTGATGGATGACGGCCCACAACGTCACATGAGATCTGACTCCAATGTCTGCTGGCCTCGAGCACAATGTCACACTTCCTTCTGTGGCTTCTGGACCTGGATCAAAAATGCCATCCTCCACCCCATCTATGCTCACCCTCATAGATTTCGGGTGCTTTCTAACCTCTGTTTCCAGCTCCTCAGCTTCATGACCTCTGCAGTCACTCCTACAGCCACCCTCAGTACAGCCGCTCTTTAGTGGCTTATCACCCCTCAGACCTGAGGCACCTCAAGATCTCGAGTTTCCTTTGACCTTGTTGACTTCACATTCCTTACTTTCCTCCTTGGCTGGGGACCAGTCGTGCACATCTCTTCCCAGCTCTGCTTTCAGTAACTTCACGTTGATCGCTTGAAACCAGTCATAGCGGGAATATTTACATGGCAAATATAAGCAAATGCTACAAGTCAGGACTTCCCTCCACTCCTAGGAGAGCCAGGTGCTAACCATCTTCCAGTATAACACTGTGTGTGTTTATATATGTTTACGTTATTATCCAGAATCCCTTCACACCTAACTGTTCTCCATCATCCCCTATTGATTTCATTTACCTTCCTATTTTGTACCCAAAGTCAGCTCTTACAATACTATATGTAACACTACCCTTCAATCCCATGCCCTTTGATGCTCTGCTGATTCTACTTTTCTAGTCTCTGTTTATGGGCATCTGGACCATTCTCTTCCTCTGATTCCTTTCATTCCTCCTGTTACCCATCTCTCACTGACTCCTCATGTGCTCCCCACAGTGGATTCTTAACCATCACCACCTAATGCATGTATAATAGGCAATATTTTAAATACGATAGACAACTGTCTGTATGTACTTATTTGTTCTTATAGTCCCAGTATCTCTTAGAGAAGAGAGGGAGAGAGAGAGAGGAGAAAGGTCACATGCAGGTCTTTTAATGGCTGGCCCATCAGTCCCTTTAGAATTTTTTAAACTCAGTTTTAATACTAATGTAACCCTTCAGGCAGTGAGTTTCATGTGACATTTGATGCTTTTTTCACTCATTTCAAAATGGAATTCGTTACCGTGCATCCCTGCACAACTCTCTCAACGCGTCTCAGCCTCGAAGTGTTTACCAAAACTGATAGAGCTCTTCCCTGAAAGAAGCAAATCATCAATATTGTCCTTTATAAAATTAAAAATCTACAGCACGGTGCTTACCACAAGAGTAATGGATCTCAACGTTGTTTATACAGCACCCGCAGTTGACACCCAGTGTTCCTCTCTGGAATGTTCACTGCTCCTGGGCCTGGGGCCCCAAGGGGGCTGCAGGGAGAAGAAAGCCTACAGGAAGGCAGGAAGGAGGAAGGAAAAAGAACGATTACAAGGGCTCTGCTCACGGCTCTCTGTGACTGTCCTGCGCGTGGCTAAGTGAGAGCCTGCAAACTGAGCGGGGTACATTTGGCCTGTACAGTCCTTTTGGAAATTTGAGAGATTTTACACAAAAATCGAGATTTCTGGCTTTTCCTGAGAAAGCTTCAGTACTGGCCATACTCAGCCTGCATCTCTACATGGGAACACAATTGGCTGGAAAATGAGTAGCAGCTGCCCCTTTAAAACAAGTGTGAGCTCTCCAGCTGGCGGCAGCCCTCGCTCCCACCCACTCGGCCATAATTGTTTTACATCCAGCCAAAATCATTCACTTATGTTGTCAGCTGGGCCTCTGCAGGCGTGTGAGTTTGTGACTTCTAGCCTAAAGGAAGCCCTGGAACTTATGCACATGTAAAAAATTTCCCAAAGTGTTGGTTTATAGGATATGGTGGAATATCAGGGTTTCATTCATCTTGGATGAAGCTTTATGCATCTCCAGAGCGCCTTATAGACAAAGTAGGTGTTCAGGTAACTAGAATGAAGTGCTCAGTGAATTAGATGGATGGAACATCTGAGCGAGACAGACCCCAGGTGGCCTTGCTGAAGCTCAGGCACATGAGTGCTGCTGGGACAGGAGCCTCAGAATGTCACCCACAACACTTTAGGCTTTGCTCTCTCAGCGGTGGAGGTGAAGTCCCCTCCAGATGTGTGTATAGGATGTGCAGGCCCTTTGGAGAACACCAGTTAGAACCAGCATGTTAGGGATGCTCCTTTCATTGGACAAATTCATTACTGAGTCAAGGTTTCAGTGCTTAATAAAAGAACCAGAGCACTAATTAGTCATTTAATCCACAGTTTACCACGGTGGGCCTGTTTCCTCATTAGAGAAGCAAAGATTTGATGGTGGAGTGAACATTCTACATGATTCCATCTCTGGCTTCCTCCAGAAGAGGGGTTGGTGAACTAGAGTTAATCCCAGCGCTTTCACAGTAAGTGTCTTTATAATTAAGCTTGTTTCTGACTTTAAAATAGTTTTTTTTTAATTTCTAAATTCCAATTAAAATAATCAACTTTGTCTTTCTGATGTATAAGGAAGTGGGAGATGATGAGAATTCTATTTTCTAACCCTCTTGACTTGTTCTTTATAAATCCTGGCTTGGGTTGGTTAAGGCTCTGTGATTGCTTGTCTTCCTGATCTGTTACCTCCAGTCTCGACAGTTTAGAAGCAAAAATCCTGCACAGAGATTAAGGAAGACCTGTGTCACACCGCCTTCAAAGCATCTGCCTGCTCTCATACTAATTAGAGCAGAACAAAATGGGTGCCTTTCCTTTTTGGTAGAAAATTAAAAACCAAGAAACTGTTCCCCCCTGTTTTGATGTAACCTGACACCACTGTGCATGTGAAGCATCTCTCCTACTGAAATGAAGGATAAAGAAAACACCAAGGTGCTAATTGAATTCATATCTCCTCCTCTCCCAGAAGCCAGAAAAACAGAACTAACAAAGCAGTTTCAGTTCTCAGGCTCTAAATAACCCAAGTGGACCCCTTCTCAAATTAAAAATCCTTTTAAAACATCTGAAACTGTTACCAATCAGATTTGATGCTTAATATTGCTGTGTACAAACTGTTTCAATGGAGGAAATTCCCCAAAAGGAAGCAAGAATATTATTTTATTAAATAATGTGTTTATCACATAACCAATGATATAAAATCTGTGAGGGCTTAATTAAGAGCTGCCAGAAGCACTCATATCAAGTCAGAATAAATGAACAAAGATGAATTTCTTAAATGAAGACTGGTATGACACATTTAGATCATAGCAAAGCTTTTGGCTCATTAAGAATATTTACGAGTTTTAGTTTTTAAATTTTTATTTAATAATTTGTAGTACAAAACTATAACGCAAATAAATCTTCAGTAGCAGCTACTACTTGTTAAGTACCTATTTCATATTAGACACTATTCTTGACACTTCGTAAGTTTATTCCTTAATGCAAGCCATTATTATTCTGTCTTATATGTGGAGAAACAGAGGCTGAGAGAGGCAAAGTCATTTGAGGTCATTCAATAAGTGACATTATTGGGATTTGCATCCAGGTCTAACTAAGACTAACATCTATGCTTTACATTATAAAAGCATTTAAGATTATGAATTTGACAAGCACAGCTTTGACCACACCCCATAAGTTTAAAAATTCACTGTTCTCGTTATTTTCTAAATTGTTTATGACAGTTTTTATTTCTTCCTTTTCAGACACATCTCTTGGTGTCGTAAAATTTTTTTAAACGTATGGCTAGAAGTTGTTATACTATAAAATTATTAGCTTTTTGTTGTTGTTCATCATATCTGTCTTAACTATTTCCTTCTACTTCTGAATACTGCCTATCAAAAATCTACTGTTGGGACTTCCCTAGTGGTCCAGTGGGTAAGACTCCACACTCCCAATGCAGGGGGCTTGGGTTCGATCCCTGGTCGGAGAACTAGAACCCGCATGCATGCTGCAACTAAGACCCGGCACAACAAAAATAAATTAATTAAAATAAATTTTAAAAAAACCTACTCCCCCTAATTAGACATTCTGCCATTTTCGTCTCATTCTGGTCAGGAGAATTAATGGATGGGAATGAATAATTAAGAGATGATGGAAGGATGTGAGGTTTAAAAAGACTAAGCAGTAAGACAACAGTGGTGTTTGTATGGGTGAAGAAATGTGCAAAATAAAATAAAAGGTCTTAGAGGAAGTAGCATGGCAAGATTTTGAGTTCCCAGGTTTCTAGTAGCTCTTAACAGCTATTTATAAAAATACCAATGCATTTAATTTATTTTATTCATGTGTTTAACTATGAAAACCAATATATATCATACTTCTCCAATAAAATACTCAACAAGTCCCATATCAAGCCCTCGAATGAGCATCTGATTAAAAAAAGTTAATAATGTTTACCTCCATGGCCATGTATATCTTTCTGTATATTTTTTTCCACTTGTCTGCTCACTTTTCTGTATCTTTACTTCCCCTGTTAGCAACTTTGGGACAGTTACTGTGTTTACTTATCCTAGTATCCCCTGCGCCTAGCACAATGCCTAATACAGAATAGACACATGGTAAATTCTCATTGAATGAAGAGAGGTATTGCCTGGAAATCCCTACTGAACACTGACTGGATTGGACCCTAAGAACTAGTACTGGTCCAGGTCCAGCACAAGTTTTCCAAGCCCTTTTGAATACCAAGTGTTACGCTGCCAGGTCCCCCCACCTGGAGATGGGTCAAGTTCCCTAGCTTTGGTTTGACCTACTTCCAGCTTCCTCCTCTTCTGCATCAATGTCTTAGCAAGCCCGTGTACAAGAATACACGCATTACGATAATAACTGTGCAACTAATCTGAAGACATCCTAGATGAGGGGATGCTCAAGCACTGAGGAGAGTGCAAAGTGAGAAGCATGAAGTAAAAACTGGAAATGTAGACAGGGGACAGTCAATTAAAAAGACAACTTGAACTCAAAATGGATTAAAGACCTAAATGTAAGGCCAGACACTATAAAACTCTTAGAGGAAAACTTAGGCAGAACACTCTATGACATAAATCACAGCAAGATCCTTTTTGACCCACCTCCTAGAGAAATGGAAGTAAAAACAAAAATAAACAAATGGGACCTAATGAAACTTCAAAGCTTTTGCAAAGAAAACCATAAACAAGATGAAAAGACAACCCTCAGAATGGGAGAAAATATTTGCAAACAAAGCAACTGACAAAGGATTAATCTCCAAAATTTACAAGCAGCTCATGCAGCTCAGTATCAAAAAAACAAACAACCCAATCCAAAAATGGGCAGAAGACCTAAACAGACATTTCTCCAAAGAAGATATAGAGATTGCCAACAAACACATGAAAGGATGCCCAACATCACTAATCATTAGAGAAATGCAAATCAAAACCACAATGAGGTATCACCTCACACCGGTCAGAATAGCCATCCTCAAAAAGTCTACAAACAATAAATGCGGGAGAGGGTGTGGAGAAAAGGGAACCCTCTTGCACTGCTGGTGGGGATGTAAATTGATACAGCCACTATGGAGAAGAGTATGGAGGTTCCTTAAAAAATAGAAGTACCATACAACCTAGCAATCCCACTACTGGGCATATACCCTGAGAAAACCATAATTCAAAAAGAGTCATGTACCACAATGTTCATTGCAGCTCTATTTACAATAGCCCGGAGATGGAAGCAACCTAAGTGTCCATCGACACATGAATGGATAAAGAAGAGGTGGTACATATATACAATGGAATATTACTCAGCCATAAAAAGAAACGAAATTTAGTTATTTGTAGTCAGTTGGATGGACCTAGAGTCTGTCCTACAGAGTGAAGGAAGTCAGAAAGAGAAAAACAAATACGGTATGCTAACACATATATATGGAATCTAAAAAAAAAAAAAAAAAAAAACAAGGTTCTGAAGAACCTATGGGCCGGACAGGATTAAAGACGCAGATGTAGAGAATGGACTTGAGGACACGGGAAGGGGGAAGGGTAAGCTGGGACGAAGTGAGAGAGTGGCATGGACATATATACACTACCAAAAGTAAAACTGATAGCCAGTGGGAAGCAGCCGCATAGCACAGGGAGATCAGCTCGGTGCTCTGTGACCACCTAGAGGGGTGGGATAGGGAGGGTGGGAAGGAGATTCAAGAGGGAGGAGATATGGGGATATATGTATATGTATAGCTGATTCACTTTGTTTTACAGCAGAAACTAACACATCATTGTAAAGCAATTATACTCAATAAAGATGTTAAAAAAAAGAAAACTTGAAAAATTCTTTTAGATTTGTCAATGAGATTGGAGGTCATCGGCAAATCTTTGCCATATAATTTAGGAGATGAGAAAATGGAGACAGACTTGCTAAAAACCTTTAGTGCCAAGAAAAAAGAGAAATAGGATGGTTAGATAGTGGGAAAATTGGGACCCAGGAAGATTTTGTTTGTTTTTGGCTTTTGTTTTAACTGCTTGGAAACTGCGCAATAGACAAAATCTGGAGCAAAGGGAAGATAGAACTGCTAACCCTCAGAACTCACACTGAAAGGAGGTCATAATAATTTAGAAAGTGATCTGAAGTCAGCCATGACATACCCTTCAAAGATTACAAGAAATCAGGAGGAGAAGAAAAGGCCTTAGAGAATGTGACTGTACAGCTAAATGTCATTTTGACAGCTCCTTTCTTGGAGGTACATTTAAGATTATTTGAGTTGTCATTTTCTCTAAGAAGACTTAACTTTAATTATACAAATATTGAATATTTTTCAAGACAAAAATGGGAAAGAGTTTGCTTTGAAGTCTTTAGCCTTCAGACACTATTACGTGAAATCCTTGCTGGAGAAACAGTGAGGAAGATGGAAATAAGTGCAATTCGGCCTCATAAATGAGGAGCTGTGAATGTTAATGGTGCAATTTTACCACAAACCTTTTAAAGGGCCAATGGAGAGCCTTTATTATCTCAAATATCACAGATCTGAGGGCTCCCTAAGGGAAATAGTGATCAATATTGGTAAAATGCCTATAAAGACAGCAAGGCAAAAAATAAGCCAAAAGTTTGAGTTGGCCATTTAAAAAGCCTCCTAACCTTTCATTTAATTGCCTTTTTGCAGCAAACCAGACATAAGAGTTGAACGCAAAATGTGCTGGTTACCCCGAACAGGCTCCAAAATATCTGCTATAAGGGGATTTAAAGTGCAATTGCTTTGCCCTCAGCTTGAGAGCACCCAACTGGGGACAAACTGAATTTCACTGCTGGACTGTGGCCGTGTGTATCTCCTGTAGGGGTGGGGGTAGAGGGCGGAGGGGAGTCCAAAGAGGTGCCATTATGTGATGGGAAGCCTGGAATAGTTGAAAGAGCAAGACATCATTTAAATGCCAGCTCTTCCCTTTTGTAGCTGAGTGATCCTGCAGAAGTTACTGAACCTGCCTGACCTTCATTTTCCTCATCTGTAAAATGGTTGCATTAACATCTAATCTAGACACCTATTGTTAGGATTGGTAGACATAATTCATTCATTCGATACGCACTTATTGAATACTGTGTGCCAGGCTCTGTTCTTGGCTCTGGGACTACAGCTGTGAACAAAACAGGCTGGCATTTTAGTGTAGGAAGGCAGGCAACATAGAAGACAAGCCAATTAAATAGCTGTCAGGTGAGAAGAAGAAAGTAAAAGAGGTGTGACTGGTTGAATTGTTCACAGGTGGCGTCAACAGTATCTCCCATCCTACAGGCTCTGATTACAATGTGACTTTGACCCTTCTCCAATTAAGAGATGGGTTCTTTGTTTCCTCCCCTTGAAACTGGATGAGGTTTTTGTGCCTTTTCAACCAATAGAATATGTGGCAGTGATGCCATGTGAATTCCAAGGCTAGAGGCTAGATCATGAGACAACGTAGCTCCCACCTTACTTACTGGAATGCTCACCTACAAAGCCTCCGTCACCATATAAACAGCTCACTGCCCTGAGGCCACCATGTTGCAAGGTCGTTCAAACTAGCCTAAGTGGAGAGACTGCATGGAGGGGCCCTGAGTCTGTATGAAGAGAGAGAGACAGAGACAAACATATGAAGATGGCCCCAGCTACTTGAACCCTGCTTTGTTCCAGTTCTAGCCACCATTTGATGACAACTATATAAGAGATCCAAAAACCAGAACCTCCCAGCTGAGCCCTTCCAGAATTCCTGACCCTCAGAAACCATGAGAATAAAATGTTTGTTGACATTTTAACCTACTAAATTTTGGGGGAGACTTGTTACATGGCAAAAGATAACTGGAGTGGTGGAGAAAGGAATAGAGTACATTTTCACTTAGGGGTGAGAGAGAAGACTTCACTGAGACATTTGATCAATGAATTGGGAGCTAGGGAATGAACTAAGATATCTGAGGGGAAGTATCCCAGGCAAAGAAAGCACGTGGTGTCTTCAAGGAACACAAAGGAGACCAAAATGTGACTGGAACAAGTGAGGGAGGGAACTAGAAACAGCAGGTGAGGTCAAAGACCAGATAGTCGAGGATCTTGGCAGGCCATGGTAAAGACCAGATTTTACTCTGAGTTGAGAAGCTACTGGATGGTTTTGAGCAGAGCAATGACAGGATGTGATTTATATTTTAATAGAAACACTACAGGTGTTCTGCTAAAACTGGTACCTTGATTATTACTTTCATTACAGCATCTCTATAGAAAGCAAAGGTCAGTTCAGTAAGGTTAAGTAATTTATCCTGTCACTAAGCTACTAATAGCAGAGACGGGATGCAAACCCATGTTATCCTTACAAGTCCTAAGGAATAAGTTTTACAGACACTTAACACCCTATCATAATTTTAGGGCTGGTCATTGCCATCACCTCAGTTCTTCTTGTGCTGACCCCTTTTGTAGAGGAGGTAAAGCACAGTAGTCACAAGCTTGGACTCTGGAGTCAAATGGAGTTCAAATCCTGGCTTTATCTCTTACGAGCTCTGTAATATTGGGTGAGTTATTTAACCTCTCTGTGCCTCAATTTCCTCATCTGAAAAATGAGGATAACTGTACCTGCCTCAGAGGGACCTGGCAAAGGGTGATAGACAAGCATCTCAGGCACTTAGCCCAGTAACTGGCTAATAACTGACATAATAACGATGTCACACTGATCATAAGCACAGGCCTCCAGTGACTCCCCGAATTCTGCCTTCTTCTACTCTGCTTTCAAAAAAGCACCATCCTACCTTCAACCCCTCTCCCTGCCCCCTCCAGCTACATTCTCCTTCCTTCGGGGCTCAACAGCACCTTTCCTCTTGCTCTCCTAGTCAGAGCTTCTAATCTTATACTCTATGTCCTGAGTTTTTCCCTCTCTGTGTTTCTAACTCCTCTCTATGACCACTTGGTCAGTATCTTCTTAGGAGACCTCAGGGAACCTAGCTTCCCACCACCCCTCCCAGGCTCTCCTCCCACCTCTGTTTTGCAATAACGGCTGCTCTTAAGTAGCCCTCATTGTCTGCATATTCCACCCATTCTCCGTTCTCTTCTACCTCTGGAACACTTCCTCAGCTTCCTGGATGATTCTAGAACATGATTCATGGTCTTTTTCTCTGCTGTTGTTCTGGAAGACTTTCCAACATCCCTGCTCATCGTGCTCCCCACACCCTGGACTCATAGCTCATCAAACTCTTATTTTTCAGCACCTTTGTCTTGGCCTCCTCTCAGTCACATCACAGGCATGACTGTGGCATTGTTCTCGTGATTTCTCAGAGTTGCTTCACCTCTGTGATTATGTTAGTCTGCTTGGGCTGCTATAACAGGGTACCATAGGCTTATAAACACAGAAATGTATTTCTCACAGTGCTGGAAGCTCAGAAGTCTAAGATCAAAGTGCCTGCAGATTTGGTGTCTGATGAGAGCCCATTCCCTGGTTCATAGATGACTAAGACCTCAATGAGTCCTTATGTGGCAGAAGGGGTGAGGGAACACTCTGGGGTCTCTCTTATAAAGGCCCAAATCCATTATGACGGCTGTGTCCTCATGACCTAATCATCTCCCAAAGGCCCAACCTCCAAATGCCATCACACTGAGGATTAGCTTTACTGGGGGGATGCACTCAGGCTATAGCACTGAGCTATGGGGTGGAGGAAAGAGCACCGGGCTAAGAACCCAAAAGTGCTGCTAATGGACTGGGTGACTGGAGCAAGTCATCCTCCTTTTCTGAGTCTTAGTTTTCTTCACTGGGGAGACAGGAGCTCGGACATTAATCTGGGAGCTTTAGTCCTAGCTTATCTGTGTGACCTTGAGCAAACCATCTAAGCTTTCTGGGCTTTATTTGTTTAACTGTAAATTGAGGTGGCTGGAGGAGAACGGCCTTTGATGGTTCCTATAAGCATGAAATCTTTATGTTCTCTAAGATTGAAATTCTATTCTTGATCCCTCTCTTCCTTCCTGGTCTTCCGCTTCCTCACTTGGTCTGGAGCCATTTTTGTTCTCATTGTGGTCCAGTCTTCACCTTGGCCTTTGTACCCTCCCAATCCCCTCACTGGCCCAGCTGCAGTTTCCCAGGTATCCGTCCCCTCTCCCGCTCTGCTTTTGCTCTTGCTATGACCTCAGTGTAGAAAACCCTCACTCACTTCTCCTCCAACACAGCTCTGAGTCCTCCTTTACAACCTGGCTCAGGGTCACCTCCCTGGAAGCCACTATGGACACCCTTGTCCCACACCTTCTATCCATCTCCATAGCTCCCACTGTTCATCTCTAGCAGAGCCCTTATGCCATGAGATCATCTATTCAACTTTGAGACCTAGAATGGTATCAGTCATTTTCATATCCCCGGCTCCTATAACAGGGCATAGCACATGATAGTTGGTGAACTGCTACTCGGTGAGTGAAGAGATCCCAGCACAACAACAAGGGTATATGTGCCTTTGGACATGGGCTGTGGGATGTGCCTACTAAAGAAAGACCAAAATTAGAATCTCTATCCCCTCATTTTACAAGGCATATACTTTCAATGGGACATCTCTTTAGAGCACATAATCAGGACATCATGCCCTGTATCCCCAGTGTTGAATTCACCTTCCCTCCCAGGTCAGCCACTTTTGTGTTCCCTATTTTTAAAGAAGCTCTGTCTCCTAAAGGCTCAAACCTTGGAACTATCTTTGACTGCTGCCAATGCCCTTATCTCATTGTGTACTTCCTCTTTCCTGAACTTTCTTACTGGTTTTCTAATGCACCCCCTTGATTCTCCTCTATCATACTTGAATATACCCTACAGATTAATCTTCCAAAACTTCAATCCCAATCATGTCATTCTTCTCTTTAAAAAAAGTCTTCACTTCCTGCTAAATAAGATCTAAACTCCTCCGGCTCTCATTCAAGCCTTTTATGATCTCATGCTAACCTCACTTTCCTAGATCAAGGATCCATCAATGGAAGCAAAAAATACTGTCTTCAAAGTTGAGGGTCTTCAGCTGGGTTTTGGAGAAGATGGACGGAATGTAGCATGGTCTGGTGTTCAGAGCTATGAAGATGTGAAGATTCTTAATCACAGTTCTGTCACTTAACCATTTGAGTGACCTGGACAGCCACTTTACTTCTCTGAATCTTAATTTTCTTAATTAAAACAAGAGTTCTGAAAATTTCCCTTGATTCTACTGGGGCAGGAAAGCTTCCATTTGGTATGGGAGTCCTTGCATTCATGTAGCTAATTTCTTTGACCAACCAAGTCTAATATACATAGGGGGGTAAAATTTACTTTGATTTTCTTCTCCCAAGAGAAATTCACTGGACAGGCAGTAACAGAAAGTCTCCTTGGAGAGGACCTTCTTTGTCTTAATACTGGTTCTGAGGCTTATGAAAGTGCAGGCAAGCAGGGACCTATTATCCTAGGTAGAGCTTACATAACATGGTATTTTGTTTCTTGGTATAAGAGTTGCTTTCAGCTATGAAGAACCTTGGGAAGGGGAGGTGTATGTATTTGAAAAATAGCACAGGGGCTGTTATGGGTTGAATTGTGTCTCCCCAAAAGATATGCTGAAGTCCTAACTCCAGTACCTCAGAATGTGACCTTATTTGGAAATAGGGTCATTGCAGATGGAATTAGTTAAAATGAAGTCAATCAGGGGTAAGGCAGGGCCCTTAATCCAAAATAACTGTTGTTCTTATAAGAAGTTTAGGAGAGACACAGAGACACAGGAGGGGAGAACACCAAGAAATTCCAAGGATTGCCAGTAAACTGCCAGAAGCCAGGAAGGATTCTCCTCTACATGTCTCAGAGGGAGCATGGCCCTGCCGACACCTTGACTTTAGACTTCTAGCCTCCAGAACTGTGAGAGAATAAATGTCAGTTGTTTTAAGCCACCCAGAGGTACTTTGTTATGGCAGCCCTAGGACACTAATACGGGGGCATTCTGGTAGTAAAGGCATTCTACTCCTGCGCCCCAAGAGTCTAAATAATCCCTGTGGTTGATAAAAGTAAAAATATCCCCGAAATAAAATACCTTGAAGAAAGGATGTCAAGAACGGTGATCCAGGGCTTCCCTGGTGGCGCAGTGGTTGAGAGTCCGCCTGACGATGCAGGGGACGCGGGTTCGTGCCCCGGTCCGGGAGGATCCCACGTGCCGCGGAGCGGCTGGGCCCATGAGCCATGGCCGCTGGGCCTGCGCGTCCGGAGCTCCGCAGCGGGAGAGGCCACGGCAGTGAGAGGCCCGCGCACCGCAAAAAAAAAAAAAAAAAAAAGAATGGTGATCCAGCTCTTCCACAGCTCTGGAGGTGGGCTGGTTCTAGTACAGCGTGTGGTCCAGGCTGCTGGAGGCGCCTCCAGATTCAGCCACTTCAGCATGGTGGGAGTTCTCTGCTGGAAAAGGGCTGACCATGTGCAGAGGAACTGAAAAGGACTATTACCAGGACTAATAACCAGCTGGTAGTCTCTACTGCTCTACCAGCTGTGTATAGTTGATTACTCAGTACCTGCTGTAACTTACAAGTTAAACATGGAACACGATTGCAGCCTAAACAGGAAGCTGGCCTGGCCAGTGTACCATTACCAAGTGGACAAGGGTCTAAAGATCTACACAGGACCAGTTTTCCAAAGTGATACTTTGCAGATGACAATAGCTACAGTTCTTTTTTTCTCTGATATTAAGAAAGAAGACGGACCCCTTACAGACCAAGTAAGTTCCTGGACTGAGAAAAGGAAATTTTCGAGAAGATGTTAGGCTTCCTGCTGGTGAAGGAAAGTGGGAATTCAAGTAATTAATAAGAAAAATAAAAGAAATTTTATTCTTTATCCCAAGTTGAAAATGTAGGTCATAACGGCAAACACAGAACACAGTGAACAACAAAGCTGTCCACATGCCTGGCTGTGAAGGATAAAGTGTTCCAGGAATAATAGATGAAAAAGTCTATTATTGGAAGGTTCAAAAGAGATTTTCTGAAAACTGTAGTCCAGTTTGTTGAACCAAATCTCTGAATGGACTTCAAATAAAATCTCCTTGCTACAGAAGAGAAGCTATTACTCAAAATCAACCAAGAGCAAAAGAGCCACATTGCAGCAATGAAAATTGGTCAACTGTTTCCATGCAGAACTGAATTCAGAAAAATTTTCATTTTCTCAGCAACAGCTTGTCATCAGCTTTAAGTTCTGCTTGGAAAAAGCCAAGTGATGCTCACCGTCCAACATTACATGGATATAACATGGATGCAATAGCCACTCCCCCATGGGCAAAATAAATAAGCCAGCAAAAAGTGATGAAAGACATCATTTGCATCCCGTGAGTACTCAAGATCAGCATGGCGGCGCTTAGCTATGTATGCCACCTGCTTCAGCGGGGTCTTGGTGGGACCTGCTGAGAGTACAGTGCTATGGATTTTCTTTGTTAAAGTGGGAACCGTGTGTGTACATAATGATATACAGTCAGTAAGTGCTCAAAGAACACTGACTGGTGATGTTATTGAATGTATAAAGGAGGCTTTAAAGGGGCTGTTATAATCCTAAGGATGGTGAGAAACAAACACGATTTTCGTGTGCACAAGAAAAGATCAGAACTTTGGGGAGAGAGACAAAAGGTGAAGAGTCACAGCTGGGAATCCAAATTCTATAACCCGCACCTGGAGGTTTATGCTTCATTTCTATGCCATGTGTCCTTGTTTAAGTCACCGATAATTTGAGCTTCCCTATCTATCTAATGAACATAGCAGCCCTTCTTATGTCCAGGGATACTGAAAACTTTAATAATTTAATGTCTCCTATGTGAATTCATCAAAACTAAGGTGAAAAAACAGTGAACTAAATACAAAGTGAAGAAAGATGATTGCTTACCCAGTTTACCTTCTTGGATGCCCCTGAGTAAGAAAGGATGGCTTTTCTACATATTATTCTTACTTGCCCCTCATTTTCATGGTTCCTCATTTTCTTTTTTCTTGCTCTCCTTTACATGAATACACACAAAAGACTGACTGTACAAATTTTTTTTTTCTTTTTGACAGGCTCTTTCATGGCAAGACCGTAGGGAAACAGATTTGTTCATTCAACAAATGTCTATCCCTTGCTTTTGATAGATGAGGTACTATGTTAGCTACTATGGGAGATACAAAGTTATGTAGAACGTCACTTTTGCCTTCAAGGAGCCTAAAACGCTTTGAGATCATCTAAGGGCATATAAGGAATGAACTTACAAATAACAAAATCAAGTAAGTATTGTAACAAGTGCCAAAAAGATTTGTGAAACCAAGTTCATAGACTTTCAGAAAAAGGAACACTCTCCTTGGAATTTTGAGCTAGCATTTAAAAGTTAGGGTATGGAATTCAACACGGGAAGATGAGCACAGGACATTCCAGGAAAAGGTGATGGTGGAGCAAAGGCCTGAAGGGGTGGTGGACTACTTGATTTCCATAGGCGACAGCCAGTCCAGTTTGGTTAAGAAGTGGATTGTCTGTAGCTGATTACTCGTATGTTAGTCTGGAAAGTCATTCAGAGTTTGATTGAAGACGGCATGAAGTATTAGGCTAAGGTTAAAACAGTAGTGTTGAAAACATTTTTTTAGCTTTTAAAGACAATTATTAAATGGGAGCAGACAGAGCTGCTGTGGCTGAAGTGCTTCCTCCCATTAAACTCACAGACTTTGGTACCTTTTTTTTTTTTTTTTTTTGGCGGTATGCGGGCCTCTCACTGCTGTGGCCTCTCCTGTTGCGGAGCACAGGCTCCGGACACGCAGGCTCAGAGGCCATGGCTCACGGGCCCAGCTGCTCCGCGGCATGTGGGATCTTCCCGGACCGGGGCACGAACCCGTGTCCCCTGCATCAGCAGGCGGACTCTCAACCACTGCGCCACCAGGGAAGCCCACTTTGGTACTTTTAAGGAGCTCCACGGAACCCTTAGGACTCTGCAGAGTGCTTCTATATTTTGCAGTAGGCAAAGGGCAGCCGTTTAAATGTTTCTAAGCATGGAGATGACATCATCAGAATAGAATATTCTGAATATACACCTGGCAGCACTTTTGAATTAGTTGGCAGGGGACCAACTAGAGACAGGAAAACAAGACAAAACAAAAATGTTTGGTGTATAGTAAGCACTCAGTAAATATTTGCTGAATGAATGAATGAATGAATGAATGATAATAGCAGGAAAGGAAGTATAGAAAGATTTTATCAAGGAAAAATTGATAGCAGCTGCTGATTAATTATGGGAGACAAGAGGGAAGTTGTGAAAAAATTCAAGGTTTCAAGTCTGGGCTCCTGGGAGAACTGTGGTATCACCAAGAGGAAACAGGAAAAGTTGAAGCAGAAGTGATTTGGTGGGAAAGACTATCTGTTAGATATTCAGCAGGTTAAATATATTAGAGAGATATTCAATTGGAAATGTCTACGGACTTTTGCAAATGGGAAACTGGGACTTTAGAGCAAGACCGGAGTTATTGACATAGATATAACAATGTCATAAAGACGTGTGTGAACAGGACGGCCTGGGGAAGACAAAGAGGTGAGGCCAATCCTGGGAAACAGTGACATTGAGGACACGAGAGGGGAAGGGAAGCTGAAAAGACAACGGCATGGTTGGAAAGGGAAAAGAAAACCTCATCACTTCATGTCCTGCAAACCAAATGAGAGACACTCTAAAGGAGGAAATAAACAACACAGTCAGATGCTCTAAGAGCATAAGAAGGAAGAGAAGCAAGAAAAGGTGACTAGATTTGGAGCTTATGAGTCACCCTCAGGAAGAAGTTTCAAGCAGTGAAGAAGGAGGCCTGACTATCCTGGATTAAGGAATAAAAAGATGGAAATGAAATAGAAATAATGATACAGGCCAGACTTTCAAGAATTCCAGCAATGAATGGAACAAGGGAATCAGACAGTAACTGGATACTAAGAAACTTTTTCTTTTCTTTTTAAAGCTTGGGGAATCCTGAGTGTGTTTATAAGCAAATTGGCAAAAGGGAAAGAGTTGATGGAGTGGAAGCTGATGGCGAAAAAATAATTACAGTCATGTTAAATTTTCTGAGTGATTAAAACCATACTTTTCAGAGTTGGAGATATAGTCAGTGAAAATAGAATGGATGAAATGTGAACATAAGTCTTGTAATTGGACAATTATTGCATAGAAGCCTGCATTTTAAGAAATCCCAGGAAAGATACTTTACCTGGAAAAATGCTCTTGCATACCCAATTAGTCATCTGGCAGGAGACTAAGCAGCAGTTTTTTCAGTTGGCACAGAAAACAGAGATGTTTACTACCTTGAAACACTGTTATGAGCCATCATAACATTAGGCTGTTTGTATAGAGCTTGAAAATATGGAGCTGTGATTCTTCAAAGGAACTAAGCTAACATCCTCATTTTCTGCCTAAGGCAGATTAAAACTCAGTCCTAGCCAAGAGGAGCCTAAGGGGCCATGAAAATCAAATGTCACGTGGATTCCTGGAAGAAAAAAAGGACATTAGGTAAAAAGTAAGGAAATCTGAATGAGGGATGGACCTGAATTAATAATAATGTATTAGTATTGGTTCATCAATCGTAACAAATGTACCATACTAATGTAAAATGATAATAATCATGGACTCTGGGTGTGGGGTATATGGGAACTCTGTACTGTTTTCTCAATTTTTCTGTAATCCAAAACTGTTCTAAAAAATAAAGTCTACAAGGAAAAACAAAAACAAAAGCTCAATCCGAACCTCAGGGCCTAGAAACCACACCTTAACTCTGGCCATTTTTATTCTGTAAGACATTAGATCATAAATGCGTGGGCCACCTGGAAAATATCAGTGAGGTTGGTATACACAAACACACACTAGCAGGGTGTGTTCATCAAGACACTATTTCCCTGCCTTGAGATTTTTTTTTTTTATTTAAGTGAGATCTGATCACACTTTCTGTTTTGGCTACTGGAAAACACAGAGGCAGATTTGGGGCCCACTTCTGCCAACGTTGATATTCACTTCGTGCAGCGACTGAGAACATGGATCAGTCAATTTCAGGTTCAAATTCTACCTCCACCACGTGTCAGCTATGAAACTGGGCCAGTTGCTCAGTCTCTTTGGGTCTGTTCCTCATCTGTAAAATGGGGATAATAATGTCTGCCTCAGAGGGCTGCTGTGTGGATGCAATGAGTTAATGTATGTCAAGTGATTAGAACAGTTACATCATAAGAGCTCAGCTGTCAGTTTGTGGTACTTCTGCGTGTTAGTCTTACCTTTTGCTTTCATTCAAAAGCAAGTTCATTTCCCAGCCCTCATGGTGCCTGTGCCCTAATGTCCTCATTTATTACTCTTCATTCCTTTTTTCCGTCCTTTTGGGTATATTTCATCGTGCCATTCTGAGTCTTTAATCACGTTAATTTTCCCTCAGGTAATTGAGGGTTGATTGTGGAACTATTGATATTTTTCTTACTAGCAATTTTAAAAAATAATTTAAAAAATTGTAAAATACACATAACATAAAATATACTATCTTGATGGGTTTTCAGTGTACAGTTCAATGGTATTAAGTACATTCATGTGTTGTGCAATCATTACCACCATCCATCTTCAGAATTTTTTTCATCTTGTAAAACTGAAACTCTACCCATTAAACAATAATTTCCCCTTTTCCCCTCCCTGCAGCCCCAGGTGACCACCCTTCTACTTTCTGTCTCTATTATGATGTCAACTACTCCAAGTCCCTCAAATAAGTGGAATCATATGGTACTTGTATTTTGTGACTGGCTTATTTCACTTAGCATAATGTCCTCAAGGCTCATCCATGTGGTAGCATATATCAGAATTTCCTTACTTTTTATTTCCTGAATAATGTATGTATAACCACATTTTCCTTATCTATCCATCTGTCAACAGACACTTGGATTGCTTCCACATTTTAACTATGATTGTGAATAATGCTGTTATGAACATGGCTATACAGATATCTCTTCAAGACTCTGTTTTCAATTCTTTTGAGTATATACCTAGATGTGGCATTGCTGGATCATATGGTAGCTCTATTTTCAATTTTTTGAGGAATCACCACACTGTTTTCCACAGCAGCTGCACTATTTTACATTTTACATTCCCATCCAACAGTGCACAGGGGATCCAATATCTCCATATCCTGGCCAACACTTGCTGTTTTCTGTTTTGTTTTGTTTTGCTTTAATTGTATCTATCCTAATGGGCATGAGATGGCATTTCACTGTAGTTTTGATTTGCATTTCCCTTATGATTAGTGATGCTGAGCATCTTTTTCATGCACTTATTTGTCATTTGTGTGTCTTCTTTGGAGAAATGTCTATTCAAGTCCTTTGCCCATTTTTGAATTGGGTTATTTGTTTTTGTTGTTGTTGAGTTTTAGGAGTTCTTTTTGTATTCTGGATATTAATTCCCTATCAAGTGTATGATTTCCAAATATTCTTTCCCATTCTGTGGGATGACTTTTTATTCTGTTGAAAGTGTCTTGTTGCACAAAATTTGAAAATTTCACGAAGTCCTACTTGCCTTCTTATTTCTTCTGTTGCCTGTGCCTTTGGTATCATATCCAATAAATCATTATCAAATTCCAATGAGTAATTTTTGAAACACAAAAATACAAATTATATATGCATCTCTGTTGTTAGGATGTAGTTCTGCACCCTGACATTTAGGACTGAATTTTGATATTATATAATTTCTAAATGTATGTGTTTGTGTGTATGTCATTTTTTCAAGCAGCTAAAATCAGCCTGTTGAGGAAAATAGTTAACATAAACAAAATGTATTATTTTGCTAGGCTAAGCCAAGATCATTTTGATATGTTAAAAATTCCCAATATAAACTGCATCTGTTGGTTCAATAAACAAATTTAACCATAAAAGTGTCCAAGCAGGTATACTCTACTAATTTTGCTTCGTGTTAGTAGATGTCAGAATTAGCTCAACTTTAACTCTGACCCCCTGTGCAAAGAACTACCAATCTCTTGGTCCTTCAGGTATAACGTCTAGCTCTAACCGGGCCTAAAAAAAACTGGTCCACTTATTTTTTAAATATGAGAGGTTCCTACATTGAATGGGAAGATTGAGTTCATCATTTGAGAAGGCAACTTCCATATTAATGCTCATTCAGCGAGTCAGTGCAGAATGTTAAAAATAACATTCTTTCTAGGGAGAGGGAAGAGAGGAAAGGCAAGATAGGGGTAGGGGATTAAGAGATACAATCTACTATGTATAAAATAAATAAGCTACAAGGATATATTGTATAGCACAGAAAATATAGCTAATATTTTATAATAACTATAAATGGAGTATAAGCTTTAAAAATTGTGAATTACTATGTTGTATACCTGAAACCTATATAATATTGTAAATCAACTATACCTCAATTAATTTTTTAAAAAGTAAACACATTTTTTAAATAAAATGCTTTGATAAACTGGGTCTGTTTTACAGTTCTGCATCTTTATTTGATCAGTGGCATGGTTGGTTCCAGCAGATATTCTAAAAAAATATATTTTCAATGTATTTAGCATACACAGATGTCTTTTATCCATCTCCAATTCATTTAGTATAAGGAATGAAGTAGGGAATAAGCTTAATTCTCTCCCAGTGACAAGCCAATTACCTCAATATCAATTATTGCGTGATCAATTTTCTTCCACTGGTTCACCATGTTACCTTTATTTTATATTAAATTACTTTATGCATTTGAGTCTATTCCTGGACTTGATTTCTGCCTCATTGATCTGTTGATTGATCTGCCTCATTGATCTGTTGATTTATTCCTGCACCAGTTCAGATTTAATAACTGTTGCTTCACAGTACTTTTTGATATTTTGTATTTTATGTTACAGAAATGCAATTTAACACTTCCTAGGATTGGGATCCTTTGCTGTGCAACACTGGGGAGGATTTCGATGGTGGAGTTGGGTCAGGAGTACATTTGAAACCTCTTACAGCACCAAGCTTTTCTTTCATAGAGCTGCTTTTTTCCTTTTTCATCTGAGACACTTGTGATTTTGGAGACTGAGAAGTAAGAAATCCTGAGTGTTCTCCTAGTGAACTGCCTGCTGCCTTGTTCTCTCATTCTCTCTTTATAGCCTCCGTTTTTTCCGTTTTATGGAGATATAATCGACATTTAACATTGTATTCATTTAAGGTGTACAACATAATGATTCGATATTTGTAATTTTGCAAGATGATTACAACAGTAAGTTAACACCCATCATCTCACACAGTTACAAATGTTTCTTCTTGTGATGAGAACTTTTAAGATTTACTCACTTAGTGACATTCAAATATACAGTATTGTTAACTACAGTCACCATGCTGCATATTACATCCCCAGAACTTATTTATCTTCTAACTAGAACTTTGTACCTTTTGATTACCTTCACCCATTTCTTCTGCCTTTCACACCTGCTTCTGGCAACCACTAATCCTTTCTCTGTTTGTATAATTCGGTTTTTTAAGGTTCCACATATAAGTGAGGTCTTACAGTATTTGTCTTTCTCTGACTTATTTCACTTAGCATAATGCTCTCAGAGTCCATCCATGTTGTTGCAAATGGCAGGATTTCCTTCTTTTTATGGCTGAATAATACTTCATTGTATACATACCACATCCTCTTTGTCCATTCACCCATCGATGGACACTTGGGTTGTTTCCATGGCTTGAATATTGTAAATCATGCTGCAGTAAACATGGGGGTGCACATATCTCTTTGAGATAGCGATTTAACTTCCTTTGGGTATACACACCAAAGTGGGATTGCTGGATCATATGGCAGTTCTATTTTTAATTTTTTGAGGAACCTCCCTACTGTTTTCCATGGAGGCTGTACCAATTTACATTTTACAATTTACATAGAGTACAAAGTTACATGTAAACACAGTTTATGTATCTTAACTACATTAAAGCTGAGTCTTAAACACTTCATAGTTTAGGGCAGATGAGTAGCTATTCCAGGTAGACACAGCACGTGCTAGGGTTTTACATTTCTTTGGATCGCTTAATTCTACCTGCAGCTCTCTCTACTCAGAAAGGATCAGATATGATCTCTATAAATTTTACTCTATAGAAATATACATGAGTATAAACAATATCTACTTTCTCTGATGTTATTTTTCTAACAAATAGGTCATTCAGGTTATTATTTTGGTCCTCTCTTCCCTCTTTTTTCCTTCCTATCAGTTTTTAATTGAGTCAAATGTCTTCTCATTCCTGTTAGTATACTGCCTAATTTATATTTTCATTTTTACTATCAATTTTTATTTCTTTAATTAATTCTTCATTCAGTAGAAGGCAAGTGGCTTCCATGTCTTTCCATTTCTAACAGAGAAGAGGGAGAGGCAGACATCATAGGATAATCAGAATAGGCTCTGAAGGCATAGAGCTCAGAATAAGGAAGAAGGGACTTCCCTGGTGGTGCAATGGTTAAGAATCCGCCTGCCAATGCAGGGGACACGGGTTCAAGCCCTGGTCCAGGAAGATGCCACATGCTGTGAAGCAACAAAGCCCGCAAGCCACAACTACTGAGCCTATATGCCACAACTACTGAAGCCTGCGCACCTAGAGCCCGTGCTCCACAACAAGAGAAGCCACCGCAATGAGAAGCCCCGCATGGCAAAGAAGACCCAACACAGCCAAATTTTTTTTTCAATTTTTGAATGTTATTTTATTTTTTATACAGCAGGTTCTTATTAGTTATCCATTTTATACATATTAGTGTATACATGTCAATCCCAATCTCCCAATTCATCCCACCACCACCCCACCCTGCCACTTTGGGCTGCCTGCCAGGTCGGTGTCAAAGTTTTCCAGGCTGGGAATTCCCTGGCGGTCCAATGGTTAGGACACAGTGCTTTCACTGCCACGGCCCAGGTTCACTCCCTGGTCGGGGAACTAAGGTGCCAAAAGCCCTGGGGTGTGGCCAAAAAAAACAACCCAAGTAATTAAAAATTTCTGGGCTGTCAGAGAGCCTATCCACCACAGGAAGAAGAGGAAACTTGCATCCACTCTTATTCCTGCTGGGAAAGGCCCTTAGGTCTTGCCCTGAAAGGAAGGGATGACTTTCTGGCACACTGTGTTCTCTAAATTCTGATTCTAAGGAGGAGAAGGAGAAAAGGAGACCTAGCAATGGACATGTCCATGGGCTTCTGCAATCAGAAAGTGAGTGGCCCATAGGTCCTTCCAGTGAACTAGTTTCTGAGTAGGATATGGTGACAGCCCTTTCCTAGGGCCTGGTTCCATGTTAGTGTTACTACTCTGCGGAGAAGAGGACCCAGCAGACTTGTGGGTCCCTGAAGGTGGTCACACTCCAATGCCAATGAGTGGATGTGAAAAAGCAGCTCTGGGAAGTCAGAAGAGCTGACCTAGACTTTCCCCATCACCTGGCAGCTCCAAGGCTGCTCCCTACGGGAGGCCCTCCCTGACCCCTGGGCTGCACAGGGCAGCTCTGAGTTCCTCCCTGGTGTGTATCAAGCTTCATCAGGCATGCCTCTTCCATCCCTCCTCTGTACTTCATGGGCACAGACTATGTCTGCTTCACCTCGGGACCTTTCAGAGCCTAGATTCGGTGAGCCTCTCATCTACGGCTCAAGCCCAGAGAGGTCCCTTTCCTTCCAGTTTTTGCTATGTCCATGCTGGGTTCACATTATCTTATTGCATCATACTTTGGCATTACGCTCAGAAGGGGGAAGTAGTCAGTGTACTCTGTGAAATACTGCAAAGAATCCTAACAGTTAAGTTTGTTACTGGCATTCAGTCAAAAGATAAGACATACTGGAAAAAAAGAATCTGTTAGAAGCTCTTTATTAGATTAGCCAGTTGGATTTACAGGGTAATAAGAGAACAGAAGCTTGATGACCAGAAGTGAAAACTAGTCCATACAAATTAGACATATGCTTTAAATCCTTAGAGAAATAAACAATTTGAAAGAAATGTAATATCAGCATTATTTTTTACAGAAATATGAAAGGAACCAGAGAATTTTCCAAAGATACTCGATCATTAAAAGTTTTACTTAAATGCATCACTTCCAAAATGAATAAGATAGAAATGAAGGCTTGAGAAACAAAATACAAGATCTGAGAGAACATAATTAAATACTTCTCTGAAGAATTTCAACACTGAAGTAAGCTGTCTTTTGTCACACATGGTTAAAAATCTCCCTCTATTGGGTTTTGAAGCATTTTCGTGGAGTTTGATTTGGGAGTTACACTGGATATAGTGCAGTTGTTGACAAAAAGTTTTTAAGGGGTATATATTATTCTACCAGATTCAGGTGGGAATCAAGACATAAAGGACAACCCTTTAACTATATCCATACAAGAGTTCATATTCTGCATAGTCTATTAATTTTTACTTGCTTATGACCTGCAGTCACAGTTTCCAGCCTCTTGTATGAGATTGTTAGCCAACACTCAAGTGAGACATCCCACCACCTCTCCATTCCATCGGAGAAAAGGAGGCAACTGAGATCACAGGCAATTGTCTCTTTACCCAACTGGCTGTGCCACTGAAGATGTAGATCCTGCTCTGAAGCTCAAAATTTCTGTAACTTCCTATTGGAACCACTAGGCTTGAGTCTGGGCTGAGCACACTATGTTCAAGGGGCACTAAGGCCACCTTAGCTTCTATAAAGTTATTCTTTCGAGAGAATTTACATGGGTCCCAATGCTTGATGTAGCTCCTTTGTCTTTGAGCATTAGGTGATTCCCAAGAATCATTTGCTGAACTCATGAGTTGAAATCAGCAGTGTTTAGAGACCAGGAGAAGAAATGAAGCAGGAAGGGGCTGCTCGAGCAGCCCCTGAGTTATGCTGAGCAAATACTACTTGGCTCCTGGCACACTGGTTTCACTCTATTGAATCCCCTATCATGATTCTGATTTGTTTCACTCGGTTTGGGAATCTGGCCAAAATTGCAGTACCCTGCTCCTGGGTTGTCGGTAAGATCAAATGAGATCATGCATCTAAAGCACTTTAATATAGAACCTAGCATATACTAAGCACCCAATGAAGAGATAAGAATTGTGGAATATTCTGCGGCAATTAGAATCAATAGACTTGATATGCACATAGCAACAAGGATAAATCTTGAAAACCTAGTTGAGTGAAAAAAGAGAAAGATACATAACACAGTAAGTAGCATTATGTAGATTGATAGTACACAGTTTGTAAGAATGCACACAAATAAACAAATACACAGTAAACACATTAGAGCAATCACCTATGGGGGTAAGGGGGAGTGGTCAGTGAGAGAACAGGAATGGGGAATAAATACATGAAAGAAGAGCAGGCATTGTAAGGCATGGCAATAAAAGTGTGCCATGAACTGAGCAGTATAATTGACTCCACTCCCTGCCTCTGAGGTTAAAAATAAAGAGATAGGGGCTTCTCTGGTGGCGCAGTGGTTAAGAATCCGCCTGCCAATGCAGGGGACACAGGTTCGAGCCCTGGTCCAGGAGGATCCCACATGCCACAGAGCAACTAAGCCCACGAGCCACAACTACTGAAGCCCATGTGCCTAGAGCCCATGCTCCGCAACTAGAGAAGCCACCGCAATGAAGCCCGCTCACCAAAATGAAGAGTAGACCCCGCTCGCTGCAATTAGAGAAAGCCTGCACGCAGCAACGAAGACCCAATGTAGCCAAAAATAAATAAATATAAATATATAAATTTATTTAAAAAAATAAAAAGTAATAGTTATTTTTAATACTCCCAGACCTTCCACATCCTTTCAACTGTAAAATGTCGGAACATCCTTCAGATAGCACCCTTTTTGCACCTGCTCAAGCAGGAAAGCATCTTCCTCCAGCTTTCTGGGTGATTTAACACATAAGGGAATAAGTATCTGAAAAGGCACAGCACTCCCATGTAGCCATTCTGGACTTCAGAGGTAAATTGCAAAGTTGGTTCTACACATGTGATTTCATCTATGAAATTAGGGAAAGGTAGGAAACTGACACAGAAAAAAAAAAGATTTCTTATAGTGTTGCTACCCCTTACAGTGGAGGGTCAGCTGCCTCTTTTCGTCCATTAGTTCAAGGCAAGATTGACTGAACGTGGCTGTTACCATATCCCTTCAAAAGCACAGCCTGTGGGCTTCCCTGGTGGCGCAGTGGTTGAGAGTCCGCCTGCCGATGCAGAGGACGCGGGTTCGTGTCCCGGTCCAGGAAGATCCCACATGCTGCGGAGCGGCTGGGCCTGTGAGCCATGGCCGCTGAGCCTGCGCGTCCGGAGCCTGTGCTCTGCAACGGGAGAGGCCACAGCAGTGAGAGGCCCGCGTACCGCAAAAAGAAAAAAAAAAAAAAGCACAGCCTGTGAATAATGCTTCAGTAAATATGGGAGTGCATATTCACCTTAGCCAAAACATGGAAACAACTCAAATGCCCATCAACAGATGAATGGGAAAAAAACCACATGGTACATATACATAACAGAATATTATTTAGTCATGAGAAGGGAGGATATCCTGCCATTTGTGACAACATGGATGGACTTTGAGTATATTATGCTAAGCAAGATAAGTCAGACAAAGACAAGTACTGTATATCACTTATACATGGAATCTGAAAAAGTCAAACCTGTAAAAAGTAGAGAGTAAACATGCTGGTGACTAGGGAGATGGGGTGTAGATAAGATTTATGGTGTTTAAGGGTACAAATTTGTAACAAGTAGTAAATAAGCCATAGAGATCTAATGCACAGTATAATGAATACAGACAATAATATTGTACTATAATTATGTAATGTAATAAATATCACTAAAACATCATATTACAATATTACAATACATCAATGTATCAAAGTAACATACTGTATACCTTAAGCTTACACAATGTTACATGTTGCATTAATTCAATAAAACAATTTTTTTAGTAAAAGAAAAAGCCTATGGAATGGGAGAAAATAATTGCAAACCATATATTTGACAAGGGGTTAACAATGCAAATATGTAAAGAACTTCTACCAAAAAAAAAAAAAAAAAGCACAGCCTGATCCAGCAGCTGCAGGAGGTGGGCCGTCCGCACCTGCATGTCCAGTGACATGGTGAGTAATCTTGGTGTCTTGATGTTGCAAATGCTCGCACTTAGCTTGATCAGTGCTGGCACAGCAGAAAAGAACGGATGGAAAAATGTTTGCATTTTAAAGGTAACAGAGGGAAGTTGGAAAACAACTACTGGCTGGCCAAGACTGAGAGCTTTGCTGGAGGCTGGTACGGGATTGTATTTTTCCGCTGACAGCTGAAAATGAGCCCAGCTTCAGTGGAGCTTTTTTCCTTCCTTCCTCAAGGTTACCTGCAATTCTAATGACCAGTTCTCTCAGGAAAGCACGAAAATGGATTGGAGGGTTTCAGCTTGTTGTTCTATTATCCATTATAGGTCTGAAAATATGTTTTCCCACCACGTTGTCTGCTTGTAAACACAATATCCATTTCCTTACACTACTGCATATGCACCAGTGTTATTACCAAGGTAAACAGATCTCAGCAGCCCCTGAAGGAACCCTGTCCTGCGCATCCAGCAGCGCTGCCATTCTCTTCTCAGACAAGAGGTCTCATCCCCTGGGCTTCACTACGAAAACCTGTCCCAGTCTCCTCTCTTGGCCTCCGACTGACCCTCTCTCAAATGGCTCATTCTGTTCAACTTTCTCCTCCCACCTGCCAAGTCAGGGCTGCTCCTGTGTGTGTGTGTGTGTTGTCAGCCCCTGTATAGACACATATCAAAATCTGGGAGTAAGGGTTGAGTTCAAAAACAAAGTGGCATTTTGTCCACTGCTTTGATTTCCTTCACAATATTTCATGTGACTTGCATTATAAATAACATTACAGGAGGATATGAAGTTCTTGTGCTCATCAAAGGCGATGTGAGTTTTTCAGAGTCTAAGAAACCTGGGTCTATTGGTAGATATTTTCAAGGGTCTAATCCTCAGCTGGTGATCAGCTCACTGTCCCTGTGATTGTTGGGTCTCTCTCTCTTCCACACACTTAATTTCACTCTCCTCACTGATCTCATTCACAACTACAGCTTTAATTTTTACTTCTGTGTAAACAACTCCTAATTCTCTGGTCCAGGGGTGCTCCCTCCCCTCTTCTCCCTTCTCTCCCCTCCTCCCCTCCTCCCCCTACCTCCCACACAATCTTCTATGAGCATCAGCCTAGTAATTAAGAGCAAGGGCTCTGGGGTCACAGTGTCTGGGTTCAAATCTTCGCTCCGCACTAATCAGCTGGTGTAACCTTAGGCAAGCTACTTAATTTCTCTGTGCCTCAGTGCTGTCATCTGTAAGATGGGGATATGGTACTTATCTTAGAGGGCTGCTGGGAGACCTCGGTGGGGATAATACAGAGCGGGGCATGCAGTAACTGCTCAGTAAGTATTGGTTGTTTTTCTGGTCATTTGGCCCAGAATAATGCAATTACAAATAATTTCAAATGGTCTCTGAACCTACTCTTTTCAAGATGACCAACAAACTCAAGTTCTCCAGGTTCGGGGATCACTGGTTCTGACCTGACCAGTTCCCTCATTAGCACTGACCAGTACCCCCTTCATTCTCCCCAGGCTTCCTCCTACCACATCAGCCTGATTTGGGATGACTAAGGACTCAGAAGTCATTCAGCTTCTCCATCTACACTCTCCCTAGAAGGATGACCTGATCCTAGCCCACGAACATCCATCACACATTGAAGAATCTCAGCTCTTCAGCCTCCATCTCTCCTTTGAGATCAACCCAACTGCAACTCCTGAATATAACACTTCTCAAACCAGCACAAGCACTTCTCAATATCCTCTGGATTTCCACACCTGCTTCTCCCCCAGTCTCACCTCCTTCAGGTGCTCAGAGAACAAGACCTGTGCGGGGAGAGAAAGGAACCCACTGCAGAGTCCTGTCAAGAGCTGTGTGTGGCTTGGATTGCAGTTGTGCTCTGGGGAAGGTGAGTAGTGGGCATATACCAGATTGCCTTGGCAAGGGATGGGGTGAGGAGAGAGGCAGCCTTAGGGCCAGGTGCCAACACGCAGTGTATATGAGATGGGCAAGGTTAAGAGAGAAAGACAGGGCTTCCCTGGTGGCGCAGTGGTTGAGAGTCAGCCTGCCGATGCAGGGGACACGGGTTCGTGCCCAGGTCCGGGAAGATCCCACGTGCCGCGGAGCGGCTGGGCCTGTGAGCCATGGCCGCTGAGCCTGTGCGTCTGGAGCCTGTGCTCCGCGACGGGAGAGGCCACAACAGTGAGAGGTCCGCGTACCACAAAAAAAAAAAAAGAGAGAGAGAGAGAGAGAGAAAGACAGAGTGAACCTCACATCAAAGACTCTTAGCGGCAAACCATGGGGGATGTTCCGGGCACCCGAAAGGATGTGTTGTGCTGCCTACCACTGAACAGGTGTGGGAGAAAGAAGACTCTTTCCATGAGAGAGTTTTTAGGGAAGCTAAGTGACAATTCAAGGAAATGGAATGTTGCAGAAAAGGGTAGATAAACCCAACACAGATCCTCATAACCGGATGTAACTGCCCAGTTCCCTGAATTCTCCTGGTACTATATAGATATAGCGATACACAGCTTAGAATTTTTTTAAGTGATATTTCAAACATGCAGAAAATTATAGACTTGTGTTATAAATATCCTTATACCCACCACCCCGCTGTAACGTACGTATCTTTTTAATGGCAACTGCCTCTGTAGTATTGTATTGCTATGCATTCACTTTATTTTCTGGTATTACAGAAAATGCCTTGAGGGCAGGGACTCACCCTCCTCTTTGTATCTCAGAGGCATCTAACACACAGAGTAGGTCCCCTGATATTTGCTAAGTTAAACTGCATTCTTGAAAGACCTTGAAGTGATATTCAGGAAAAAAGAAATTGTGGCAAGCAACATATACTATTCTTACAGATTTGAGAATCTGCAGCTATTTTTAAGGTATATTAATTCAGAAGGAAGACTGTAAGTGAAAATAGGGCAGTAGCTGCATCTCATGACATGTAACAAAGAAAACGTATTTCATTTGCTGACATCCTTGGCTAATATTTCTGATTCTAGAATCAAAGCCACATGCAACCCAAATCTCAACTTCCCCTGTAGGCTATCAACTTCTGTGCCCTCCTACAAATGCTAAATATATTTGATTTACTAAGAAAGATGTTTAGCCAATAACAATTAACCATCAGCTACAGCAGGTTTATCATTAGGCAGTGTTAAAGCCTTTGTCAAGTCCCAGTTGCTCTGTCTTCTGCTCTAACACGCCTTTTACCTACTAGAAAGCCAGGAAAGTGTTATACTGCCTGATATATTAGAATTCCTACCATATCACTCCTTGACACAGCTACATCAATGACCTACAAGAATTCCCAGAAGAACTTGCTATATACCATGGTAAATGAGACTTTAAATAGTAGTTGCAAGTAGTTAGGGTGACAATGGCATCTGGTTGTCCTGGATAACCCCAGTTTAGACCTGCTGTAGATCAATAATGTCTCAATTATTTTAGGACTCCCATTTCACTCTCACAAGCATCAGGGTTGAGATACTAAATTATATGGTCACCCTATCAATCCCCTTACCTAAACTTTTTACATCACATGACTGCCTTATGTGAATGAGACTTCCATTTTTTTTATTTGTGTAGTGTCCTGACAAATGAATTAAGTAAGACTCTTTGCTTTGTTTTAGGAAGCCACACTAGACATCACAAACAAGTCTCTATTTTTGGCAAGCTTTCTGAACAGAACACAAACTGAAATAAATCCATTCACCCAGATGTTACCATCACAAATTGTGCTGACACGGCACAACTGCCTTTCCACAGGGAAAGAGTAAACCATCAAAAAACAATAGGAACTAAAATTTAAATTACACAATAAAAATGTTCAACATTTAAAGTCTAGGACTGTGTTTACTGAATTTAAGTCAAAACGAGCTTAAATTTCAAGACAACAAAAATCGAGGATGGCTTTTATAGATAGGATCTCTCCCTCTCTCTTTTATTTCTTCTGCATCAACTTCAGGAAAGGAAAAATAGGGCTTCCCTGATGGCGCAGCAGTTAAGAACCCGCCTGCCAATGTAGGGAACTCGGGTTCGAGCCCTGCACCGGCAAGATCCCACATGCCGCGGAGCGATGAAGCCCGTGCACCACAACTACTGAGCCTGCGCTCTAGAGCCCGCGAGCCACAACTACTGAAGCCCGTGCTCCTAGAGCTGGTGCTCCACAAGAGAAGCCACCGCAATGAGAAGCCCGCCCACGGCAATGAAGAGTAGCCCCCACTCACTGCAACTAGAGAAAACCCACGTGCAGCAACGAAGACCCGACACAGCCAAAAATAAATAAATAAATAAATAAATAAATATTTTTAAAAAGAAAGGAAAAATAAAACAACACTAGAATAACATGTAGTTATAATTATATTTTCAGCCTAGAAATTTCAGCCCAATTTTCAGCAGCAATGTTACGTCAGAATCAAACATTTCCTATATGGTTAAAAAAACACAATGAAAATCTGGCACTTGGGAGCTTATGTGAATACAGCTTTAACTTCTTATTTTCAGAGAAAAATGAGATTTAACTTAAAAACAAAAAAACTAAGGCAATGTCCCAAAGGTCCTTATAAAAAAAAAAAGAGAGAGACTCAACCTGCTGTACACATTAAATAATTCAAATCAATGATCCTTTTAAGCCCTTAGCAATGCATGAACCAATGGGGGAAAGCAATCTAATACTTCATGCATTTAGGGGATTGCATTAGAACAACTTTTAGGCTGCTTCTGCTTTTATAAATGCAAATATATGCAGAGCAGACAGATTGGGATCTGTACAGTTTAGCAATGATCGAAGCTTGTAATTTTTGAAAATGGGACAGATGTCCAGACTAGTTATATTAAGATGCTTCTTACTGAAGAAGAAACCAAACAAACAATCCAATTCCACCTCCTCCTTAGAAAGGAAACAAATAGGGACTTCGCTGGTGGCACAGTGGTTAAGAATCCGCCTGCCAGTGAAGGGGACACAGGTTGGAGCCTTGATCCAGGAAGATCCCACATGCCACGGAGCAACTAAGCCCATGCGCCACAACTACTGAGCCTGCACTCTAGAGCCCGCGAGCCACAACTACTGAACCCATGCGCTGTAACTACTGAAGCCCGTGCGCCTAGAGCCCGTGCTCTGCAACAAGAGAAGCCACCACAATGAGAAGCCCAAACACCGCAACCAAGAGTAGCCCTGGCTCGCCCCAACTAGAGAAAGCCCGCACGCAGCAACAAAGACCCAACATAGCCAAAAATAAATAAATAAATAAATTTTAAAAGGAAACAAATAAACAATGCTACCACAAATTAGAATAAGCTATATATCATCTTGTTTCTTTCATAGAATCTGAAAGTTGAAAGACAGCTGAGTGTAGAGGAATAAATATTTCTAGACTGTATCATTCACTGTATTACTCATATTCCTGTCCCAACTACACTGGAAATGGGGGGAAATGCTTCCTCCTTCAAGGACCACTGATAGGCTAAAGGTTAGCTGAGAGATCAGCTAGATCTCTGGTCAATAAATAAGGGCTGAATGAATGTCCTTTATTCAGGACATTTTTATTTATAAAAATGTATTTTTTTTTTTTTTTTTTTTTTTGCTGTACGCGGGCCTCTCACTGCTGTGGCCTCTCCCGTTGCGGAGCACAGGCTCCGGACACACAGGCTCCGCGGCCATGGCTCGCGGGCCCAGCCGCTGCGCGGCATGTGGGATCTTCCGGGATAGGGGCACGAACCCGTGTCCCCTGCATCGGCAGGCGGACTCTCAACCACTGCGCCACCAGGGAGGCCCTAAAAATGTATTTTTTAAATACTTATTTTATGAAATATAAAAATATATATTTCATATTTATTTTAAAATATAAAAAATAAAATGTATTTTATTTATAAAATAAATAGGTACTTATTTTATACTTTATTCACGCCCTTAAAATTGTTGAGGTTCCACTGTCTTCCTATACTTGGCATATTATGGCAACTAAGGCTTATCTGATGATACAGAGTGCCTAGAACGTGCCAGGCACTGGGGAAATAAGATGAAAACATAGTAATTGCCCTCAAAGAGCCCTCAGTCTGGTGGGGAAGACAAGTAAAGATATGATTAAAATGGGGTGCTAAGTATGGTAATGAACATGTATACGAGGTACCATGGCAACTGAGATAAGGATGGATTGATTCTGACTGAGCCATGATGAAAGATTTCATTACTATACGCTTGGAGTCTTGAAAAATCGCTGGGTATAGATAGGTGCTAAGAGTTTAAACAGAGGCATGACATGATCAGCTGTGTTGCAGAACAGCCACGCTGGAGGCAAAGTGGAGGATAACGGCAGAGGGAAGAGGCTGGCGGTGAAGAAGTCTAATTACAGCGACGGCAATAGCCCAGGTGAAACATAAGGGCCTGAGCTAATCGAGTGATGTTGGGGCTGGAGGAAGGACATCTGGACACGAGAGAGACTCAGACAAACTTGTCCACCATTCAGCCTCTGCAACATTTCCAGACAGCTCCAGTGGCTACCGGATCCATTCTTACACTGAGCTGGAATCCGCCTCACATTTGCTGGCCTAGTGGTGCACTCTGGAGAAATTCAGACATGACAGGTCCTCAAATGCTGGGTCTGTATTCATGCTTGATTGCCATTAGTGAAATTCAGATAAAATATTTATATTCCTCTAACAAACAAAAGAGCAGAGTCGGGATACACATTTCAAATGTTCCCTAAATCTCTTGCCCTAAACATTCACCTGCAAGGTAAGGTGAGATCTGCCCTGAGAGGCTAAAGGAGGGACGATGGTTTTGTAAGAAGTTTTTAAAAGCTTCAGCTTCATAGATATTTGCTGGGTTTTGAAATCATTCACTTTGTGAGTTACCCCGCTTCTTGCTTCACAAACTCTACAAAGGGGCAATGTTTCTTCATTCAAGAGAATAGGATTTGGCCATTCTGAAGGCACCTGGTTCTCTGCTCAATGGCCAGTACTTTCCATGAACAAGGGAGAGAAGAGCAGGAGAGGTCAGTTAATGGTTCAACAACACTGCTCTCTGCTCTCTCACTAGAAATTCAACCTCCTGAAGCTACCACTAGAGGCCTACACTTCTAAGAATTTCCTTGGATCTCCCTCTCCAGTTTTAGAAAGAGTCCTTCAGCCCAGCCCCATCTATCTCCCAGAGTAAGGCGGTGAGCAGAGGCCCAGGTCAACTAGAAGTCTGGGGGGGGGGGGGGCATAAGGCTTTTCTATTCAGGGAGGCCAGTGAGTAATAAGACACTACTGAGTTTTGTTCAGGAAGATTTCGATTTTTTATTATGCAAGTTTTCAAATAGACATAAAAGTAAGAGAAGAGTCAAACGAACTCACATATGTCCTTCCTTCAGATTCAACATTATCAACATTCTATCACTCTTGCTTCATCTGTCCCTTTCTTTCATCCTTGTTCTTTCTCCCTCCCTCCCTTTCTTCTTTACCTTTCCTTTTTTCTTTCTTTCTTTCCCTCTCTTCCTCCCTCCTTTCGTGTAGTTTTTTTTTTTTTTTTTTTTTTTGCGGTGCACGGGCCTCTCACTGTTGTGGCCTCTCCCGCCGCGGAGCACAGGCTCCGGACGCGCAGGCTCAGCGGCCATGGCTCACGGGCCCAGCCGCTCCGCGGCATGTGGGATCTTCCTGGACCGGGGCACGAACCCGTGTCCCCTGCATCGGCAGGCGGATTCTCAACCACTGCGCCACCAGGGAAGCCCCGTGTAGTAGTATTTTTAAGCAAATCTCTTACATCGTGTTGTTCTACCCCTAGATTTCAGAGTAACGCTAAAAAATGACATCTTCTTATATAAACACAGTATCACTATCACACCTGACCATGTTAATAATAAGTCTCTAACATTGTCTAATATCTAGTTTACAGGAAAGTTTTAGAAGTCAGAAGGCTTGCAATCTCTATTGCTTCTCTAGGGAAAGACTATGCCACAGAGCGCTTTCCTAGATTATCAGGAAATTTCTCCTTACGTTCAGCTTAAATTTACATCCTATTACTGCATATTACACCCCCCATGTATCATGCTAAATAATTAATCTACCTTTTTTTTTTTGCAGTACGCGGGCCTCTCACTGTTGTGGCCTCTCCCGCTGCAGAGCACAGGCTCCGGACGCGCAGGCTCAGCGGCCATGGCTCACGGGCCCAGCCGCTCCGCGGCATGTGGGATCTTCCCAGACCGGGGCACGAACCCGTGTCCCCTGCATCGGCAGGCGGACTCTCAGCCACTGCGCCACCAGGGAAGCCCGAATCTACCTTTTTAATGTCTACACGTTTCAGATATTTGTACATAGTTAGCTTCTCTTTCCGTAGTCTGTTCCTAACTGAACTATACATATTTAATTCTTTTAATCTTCCCTTACTCATCTGTGCCCTCAGCTCCTAATCATTTGGTGTTTTGCTTTGAACCTTGTCCAGCTGGTTTCCATAAGCCCAGCGATGAGTAGGCCAGAACCAGATGCAGTGTTCCAAGAGCAGTCGCAACCAAATTCAACTGCTCCCCATTTCTCCTCTGAATGCTCAGTCCCAAACCACAAGAGCCTTGCTTTCTGTCACGTTATAACAGAAACAAATGTCGTTTTCTGCTTTTATTCCCAGTTATTTTTTGGCATTACAGCATGTGTTTCATTCTTCCCACAAAATATCTGTGCTTCAGATCACTTTTCTCCAGAGGTAATATGACAGCATTTGGGAATCAAAAGAGTACAGGCGCCCAGCTCTGCCACTCTGGCGATGTGACCCTGCAAGTCACCTAGTACTCAGAGCCACTTTGAGTCCTTCACCTAAATAACAGATAAAGACTAATTCTTCCTACTTCACTGGACTGTTGGAGGGTCAAATGAGGTGATGTAAATGAAAAAGTTTCACTAACTTTAATGGCATGTATGTTCTTATGTGTGTGTGTATATATCTACATTAGTACACTAAATATACAAGAGGTGAACATCTATGTTCTCTAAAGATTTTTCTACTTGCATCAATAGCCTATTGTACCATTTAATAATCTCTGCTGTCAGGAAATTCTTTATTTCAGCTCAGTTCTTCCCACCAAAACAATATCTTATAAAGCCTCTTAGACATATATACCTGGAATCCATAAGCCATGAGAATTTCAGATTTATCCTTCACTTAAATGTAAATCAGGTATATGGCATTTGCTTGTTTACTATTTACTGAGGTCTAAGAAGTATGCTAACCACTTTACCTGAATGACCTAATTTAGACTTCATAATTTCATGAAGTAGTCGCTATTAATATCCCCAATTTACATATGAGGAAACTGGGGCTCAAGAAAGTTAATTAACTTTCTTAAGGTTAATAGCTGAGTAAGCAGTAGAACTTGGAAAACCTAACAACTCCAGAGTCCATGCTTTCAACCACGGGCATGATTTATATAATATTTCAAATAATAATTAGGAACCCCTAATTACAGATTAAATTCAACAAACCTACTATAAGCCAGACACTTAGAGGAGAAGTGAAAAGGCGTAGTTCTTTTCAGGAGGCTCACTGTTTGATCACGGAACACATGGCTATTAAAAAAGGAATAAGCAAGTGGTCATCGTTATCATAGGCAGCTGTACCAACTATCCGATGCCTACGAAAATGCTTACTCCTATGCAAAAACTCAGATTTGTTTAAGAAAAACTATTTGATGACTATTGCTAATCATTTTTCCTCCAATTCCCTGGCTGTCAATTATCTACTAAATCACTGAATATCATCTATTTTCCTTTAAACTGTCCAAAGATCTATTATCTGAGAATACTCTAGTTCAGAGTTTTTTCATTACCTCAGTCCTGGATTACTGTACTAGATTCAGTTCCAGCTGGACTCTGCCTCCTGTTCCCACCTCTTTAGTTCTTGCCATGCATCACTGTCAGATTAAGCTCCTTAAAACAAAGCTTCCATATGAACTAGTCCCTCCTCTGAAGCTTTACTCAATTCTGCCTTTCAAGGCTCCGAACGATGTAATGCCAATCTGCTTTTCCAACCACATATCAACATAAATCCTCCTCTCCACCCAGACCATTCTCCTCTTTCCTGACTGAATATGCCTTGTACACTGCCGTCTTTGCTGGAACTATTCTCCCCCGTCTGACTTTTCTCTTCTTTGAATAGTATCTATTGTTCAAGGCTCAAATCAGGTCTTCCTTCTCAATGTAGCTGTACTGATCACTGAACATCCATGTTTTCCTTCCTCTGTTCTCAGTAGGATCTCAACAAATGTTTGCCAAAATTATTGCTCCATTAAACATCAATAGCATTTTTTGGCAATATCACTCACTGATACTTATGCATTGTCTTATGGCGCTACTTACATTTTTATATGTACATTTCTTGAGTTCCTATTTGAAGTAAAGTGAAAGCTTCTTAAAGGCCTGAACCATGTCTTCAAGACTTCTTTTGTATGCCATATATTGTTTCCCCATGCAAAGGCACTGGTGAATATTTGACTATTGACATATTTAAATAATATGGAATAAAATCACCTAGTCAACACCTTTAGATAATATAGTCAGTTCTACAAGCCAAAAGAATAGTCATGACTTAAGATATCTGGCCTCTAAGTCCTATCCTTACTAATGCATTAATCTGGAGTTGGGAAAAGTTACTTTTCTATGTCCTAATTTTCTCACCTGTAATAGAAGAATTAAAAGTCAAATAATTTCAAAGCACCCTGAATAGATGAATGCTAACTTATTAAGTGCTTTGCCATTAGTCAGGGGCTTAGATTATTTTCTAAGGATATAAAATTAACTACAATGTAATGGTGTTGCAAGTCATTAACTTTATCTGTCTTAATCGCTCTTTGGATATGGAGTTTCATTTCTAGCAAAAACAATAGATAAAATAACCTCAAAATCCTCACAACTATAACTCCTGGGGAAATTATATATAAGCAATTTTTAAGGTTCTGCTTTCACTTAAACATAAAAAGCTTTAAGAGAATGTCAATCACACCCTAACAGCAAGAAAAAACTGCGTAACTTCTTGAGCCCACCAGGGAGCTACGGTTGGGAGGTAAAACGAGTTCAAAGGGGTGACACACTCCTCAGAGGAGAGATGGGAAACGAATTGTTTCACTTTGGGCATAGTACAGAAGGAAGAGCCAGTCATCATAAAAGCAGGTAAGACGACAACAGCTGAAATTTGAAATGAATTCTTAAAGGCCAAGAGTGACAGTTTAGAAACTTTGGGAGCCCCACACATAAAAGAAGTCACTTCCTAGTTCTTTCCCAAGGGTTTCCACTAGTTGCTCATAAGAAAGATTAGGGGCAGGACAGGAGACCTGAGAAAGACCCTGTAGGTGGCACCAAGTCATGAAACCCACCTGCTACATGAACATGTCTCTTATATGAAGCAAAAGCTATAAGTGCCGGGGAAGAGGAGAGATCCAAGCAAAGATGCACTGCCTCTGGTGAAAGGGTAGACGAAGAAACTGCCCACTACTGGAGGAAGGGGAGAAAATAAGTTCAGCTCAGGATCCTGCACTGATACAAAGCAGTGATCTGCTACCACTGGGGAAGGGGCAGACTTGCTCAGAGACTCCACCCCTGAAGTCCAGGGCTGCAGGGCCTAAGGCTGAGGCTGGAGTGAGAGAACTGAGAAACACCCCCTTGAACCTCACTACTGTAACAAGCAGTAGCAGTTTACCACCGGGAGAGGTGAAAAAGCATGGGTCAGATTCCTTCCATTCCATAGGTATGATGGACTTGCTGAAATCTGAGCATGGAGAGGAACACTGAGAAAAATCCTTCCACAATCCAGACTCCCACTCAACACAAAGTAGCAGCAGACCACTCCTACAGTGACTGGAAGTCTGGTATACTGACAGTAAATATAACAACAATAAACCCAAACCTTTTTCAACTACTGACTAGACTGCCCCAATCCCCACACTAATGGCCCGACAGAAGATGTGTGCCCATTTCTGAATTTATTTATTTCAATGTCTATTTATACACAATATTTGGCATTCAATCATGAAACACACACATAAGTAATAAAAAAAGACTGTATGTGACAAAGCAATCAACAGAAATAGGCATGACCCAGGTGTCAGAAATATCAAAGACTTTAAAATAACTTTGATTAATATAATGGACCTATATAGTGGAAAAGGTAGACAACATGCATGAAGAGATAGGGAATTTCAGTAGAGAGATGGAAACCGGAAAAAAACACTGAATTAAAAAACGTGATATCAGAGATGAAGAATTTTTTTAGCAAGTGTATCAGCACACTAGATATGGCTGAGAAAAGAATCAGTGAACTTGAGGACAGGTCAACAGAAATTGTCCAAACTGAAATACAAGGTTTTTAAAACAGAGCAGAGCATCCAAGAGGTATGCACCAATATCGAAAGGTTGAACATAACAATGTGAGTCTCAGGAGAAAAGAGAGAGCAAGGAGTAGAATAAATATTTGAAAAGATAACGGCTGAGAATTTTTCAAACTTGATGAAAATAAACTGAAAATGCAAGAAATTGAGAAGCCCTCACAAGGATAAATACAAAGGAAAACACACCTAGACACATCAGTCAAACAGCCAAAAACCACAGATAAAAATCTTGAACCAAAGATAAAACCTTGAAGGTAGCTAGAGAAACTAAACAAGCCAGAAGATAATTAACAACATTAAAGTGCTGAACGGAAAGGAAAAAAAAAAGTTAACCAATCCAGATTTATATACCCAGCAAAAATATCTTTCAAAAGACAAAGGTAAAAAAAAAAAAAAAACACTTTTCAGACAAACAAAAGCTGAGAAAATTCATTGCTCTCAGACTTGTGTTATAAGAAATGTTAAAGGAAATTATTCACAAAGGAATATGATACCAGATAGAAATTTGGATCTACATTTAAAAATGAAGAACAGCAGAATGTACATAAATATAAAAGTTTTAGAAATCTTTTTAGAAGATAACTGACAGGGGTCAGCAAGCTACAACATGAAGGTAAATACAGTTTTATTGGAACATAACCACATCCACTCATTTATGTGTATTGTCAAGGGCTACTTTCACAAGACAATGAAAAAGTTTGCTGACCCCTGGTCTAAAGCAATAAAGCAAAAATAAAGATCATCAACAACAGAAAAAACCCAATATATTATAGAGTTTATAATATATGTAAAAGTAAAAACTATGAAAACAGCATAAACGATAGAAGATATGGAAATATACTCTTGTAAGATTTCTACAATATACATGAGGTGGTACAGTACTATTTGAAGGTAATCTGTGATAAGTTAAAGACATGTATCATAAATTCTACAGAAAACAGTAAGAAAAAAATTTAAAGAGGTAACATTAACAAGCCAATAGTGAGAAATAATGAGTAAGATGTAATAGAATGCTAAAAATACTCAAAATTGAAAGCTAATCAAGTGCCCATCATTCAGTAAAATGGACAAATATAGGTATATTCACACAATGGAATACTAATAAACAATAGTGAGAATGAATGGCCTATGAATGTGTGCAACAACATGGAAGAACCTCACTAACATAATTTTGAGCAAAAGAAGCCAAACATGAAAGAGTATATACTGTGTGCTTTATTTATATAAAGCACAAAAGCAGACAAAATTAACAATCTATAATGTTAGATACGGTTACCCTTGGCAGTGGGGTGGGGCTGGGAGCTAGTGACTGGAGGGGAACCTCTAGAGGGCCTCTAGTGGACTAGTAATGTTCTGTATTTTTTTTTCATTTGGTTGTTGGTTGCACATGTTTGCTTTGTAAAAATTTATCAGGTGATACATTTATGGTATGTGCAATTTTCTATATAGATATTAAATATCAGTAAAAATTATATACACACACATATAAAACTTTTACTGATACTTATATGAATATATATATGATACATATTTAAACTAAAGCCCTGATGAAAGACAACACACACAAAAAGAAGGATTTTGAAAAAAAAAGTTGATGTTCTATAAACTTTAAAAAACCATAGTAATCGTGGTTTTACACGTAATACATGCGTAATACATGTGTAAACAGTAAATTAAAATAGCAGAAGAATGAATTCATATCCGGGAAAAAGGTTCAAGGAAATTCCCCAAGAAGAAGCACTGAGATAAAGCACTGGAAAATATGAAAGAGTAATTAGACACAATAAAATGAGAAGACATAAATCTGACAGAAGTACTAGATGGAAAAGATGTGATATTCAAAGAGATAAGGGATGAGAATTTTCCAAAACTGATGAACAACATGAAAATTCAGGCTTAAAAAGAATGAGCTCTGAACAGAATAAATACAAATCACCTACACTCACCAGCCTATTTTAGTTCTGCAAAAGTTCTTAGAGATAGACTAGTCTGTCTCCTTTGTTTTAAATATAAGAAAGCTGAGGCCTAAAAAGATTAAGTGATTTGCCTGGATCAAAAAACTGTTAGTAGAGATGGAAATAATCTTAATATGTTATATTTTAAGAGTTACGAATAAGAGGAGCAAAATATAGTTTCTGACTTCAACTTTCCTACTGGTATGATTATGTAAAACAGCAATATGAATATGAACAGCAATATGAACAGCAATATTCCTGTTCAAAGAGAGAATTTTAACGCAAGTTGAAACTATGAAGGCACTACTGATTCAAGTGCCATGTAGTAAGTGTTTAACAAGTGACATTTAATAAATGATTAGGCCAGGCTACAGCTGCCCACACATACCTTAAAGAAATAGTTTCAAGACAAGTCTTCTATTTCAATTTAATTACAAGACCATTACAATCATTTCAAGCCATAAAGCTTATATTTATCATATTCCTCTATTTAAATGTTTCAATATTTTAGAGTGCTTTTTGAATTATAATTTTCCTATAATAGACATCATGATATGAGATAAATTACTTTCTTCTTTTGAAATAGAACTAATTAAACCTCTAAATGTTCACTGTAAGTCTAATACAAATTTCAAACTGATCAGAGAGGCATAAAATGTACTGAAGACCTTTTAACGTACTGAAGCGTTCTTTTCTTATGTAGTACAATGAATCATTTCTGATGATGGATCAGTAGCTTGTATTAATTCAAGTATTTAAGAAGAAAAGACCTAGTCAGTATAGGAAAATGTGAGTTTAGCCCTTATTCAAATTTTATAATTTTGAATTATCAAAGAAAAAGATTATATTATTTTAATGCTCATGGATCTTAAAACTGTAAATAAAATAATTCTATGACCACTTTTGATGACTTTTAAGACAATATTTTCCAGAAATATAAAAAACTAAGTGTCAAAATGAAGTCATCTGTATGTTCCAGGTTGAAACATTTTCAGAAATTTCTAACACATCTTTTCTTACAAGTAAAACAACTTTATTATTATATGAAGAATTAGGCCTAGAAATATATAAGGCACAGATATTTCTTTAATATTTTGATTAAAATGGAAAAAACAAAGCAGTTGGTATTCAAATACTAGACTCAAGAGAAAACTAATTGGTTTATGGATGAGTCTTAAACTTTTTAGAGAATCTTGATCAGTTACAGCTGCTTATGAAAGTTAAGAATAATATCTTTAGTTTTCAATAAATATTAACTATTCATAGTCATAAATCTGGTGACTCTAAAAGGGGAAGAATTCTTAATATTAGTTAGCAAATGTGGTTAGTAAAAATGGAAAATGAAACTAAAATAAGAAAGACAACAGGCCATGAAAATGCTTCTACAAGTATTTACTGCACAAATAACTCACACAAATGTATAAAGAAACCATTAAGACATTTATTTACATAAGTGAACAAAGTATGTGAAAAAGTTACACAAAAGCAAATCAGAGCAACTCTGAACCCATATAACTTACTAAATGAGCAACGACATATAAATCCTCCACCCAAAGCTGTAGACTTTTAGTGAACTGACATACTCAAATGATGACACTGTAAAATGTTACAACTCTTTGGGAAAGCAATAAGGCAAACTCATTAAGGAAAATTAAATTGTTCATATTATTCCATTTAATAATCCCGCTCCCAGAACTTACCCTAGTAAAATTGAAAATAACCTAAGTATTCAGCAATAGAGAAATGGTTTAAACAAACTGAAGTAATATGATTAAAATAATCATTGTCAAAGCTAAATACAAATAGTAAAAGAATATGAAATTAAAAAAACAGTCAATAAAAAAGTATAGGTGTCTTCAGACTGTAATTATGTGAACAAAAGAAGGGAAAAGAATAATAAACGAAATTAAAGTTCTGAAGTCACTGTATCAGGATGGTGAGGATTTGGTAATTTTTCCATTTGGCAACATTTTCTTCAATGTTTTCAATAAAAGAAAAAGATTGGTTACCATTTTAAAAAGTCACTTGTCTTTTCCAAAAATTTATACTCTTCTCCATTAGTAAATTATACATGTTAAATTTTAAGTTGAGAAATAGAGCAGAGAGGCCCTAGTTGTTTTATATTCCTCTATTTGGACCTTAGCTGGCAGTGTATGAAGACATACTGTAACCTGTGCCATTCCAACAGAAAGAGGCAGCCACTGCCACCTTTGGTTACACAAACTGCAGGGCACTAGATATGAATATGTAAAACTGTAAAAGCTTCAGTTTACAACCTTGTGTGTTTGGTGTTTTATTTAAGGCATTATGATAATTAACTCTTCCTTATAATTTTCTGTGTCATACTAAGAATGGTTTAATATTTCCATTTCCACTTGAAAAATGTTGCCAATACGCTGAAAATGTTCTATTGAAGCATATAACTTTTTATATTGAGTTTATATTAGGTTAACCACAAATAAGATCACGTTTGTTTACATATTTAAAATTTATAAGTTAGAGGTTGCAAAGCAACCACCTTTGAAAGAAAGACAATCCATAAAAATGTAAAAACTCTTATATGATGAAAAATTTAACAAGTCTTCCTTTTGAAACTATTTATTTGGATAAATGCAGTGGGATTTGAAAATTTCTACAGATGCTGCATTATATATTGCTTTCCTATAACAAAAATATGAAGCACTCATTACATATGAAATTTACTATTTCAGAATGTGACTGTTTTCACAACTATGGTAAAGAGGGACAGGGAACTTTCAGTAGGCTACCTGAATGAAAACGTTTGAGAATAACTGTTTTTAAACATTTAGAGCAGAAGGGATTAACTGGAAATGCAGGGCAGCAATCTCAGCATCTATAAACATCACTTGAAAGAGCAAATTGAAAGCAAAGTATCATGGGGATTAATACCCTATAAAGATGTATAAACAAGTACTAAAGAATAAAGAAGTTTTTCATTGAAGGCATTCTTTAGCTTAATTTTTTTAAATTAGGTTATTTAGTAAATTGGTACAGGGTGGTCGACTGTACTGATTAAATTACCAGGAAACTATCTCATAGCTGCCAAAACATAAGCCATAGGAGCTGTTCTGTGCTAATGGGAGAGTAGAGGTGAATTTAATTAAACATTTAGTCTTCTATTTACATTCCATTAGTGGTAGCAGCAATAATTTGGTTCTTCCACAAATATTTATGATAGAAGTTTATTAGCTTCTAAGATCTAAACAAACACAGCTATTTCCAAGATAAGTGCAGCCTTATCAAAGAAATGTTCCTAATAATCATAAACTCCAATACATGAGTTAAATAATGGCTTTTTCAAACATAGTTAAGGAATTTCAATAACCAGAGTCACGAGGAAGCCAAAATAAAGTCAAAGAAACTAATATACATTCACTTTGTCACACCAAAGAAACATTTAGCTCATTTTTTCCCCTCTGATTAGAAAATGTGGTCAACTTTTTCATAGGAAAAGACTTTGATGAGAGATCAAAACCAGAAAGTTGATTTTCCTGAATCTAATCTAACAACATAATAACATCCTAGAAGAACATTCTATAGTACAGCAAGAACTGAACAACTTCAAGGCTATTTATAATGTACAGCAGATAAATTGTGCACCATAGAAACCATAAATGATGGACATTTTTCCTCATGCAAAAAAAAAAAAAAAAAAAAGAATCGTTTGTCTTGGCACACACACAGCTTGTCATTCTGCACACAGGATTCAAATGTCAACCAGGAAATGAAGACAATCCCAAGCCAAACTTAAAATGTCTTAATCACATCATCTTCTCCCTTTATCTCATTTAGAGTTATGTACTCACAGCTCAAAACTTGCTCATTAGACTCCTCAGGTTTTGATTTTTTAAGTGCCATCTCTGCTGGGAGAAGGGATGAGCACTGCTCAAGAGATTGTGCAATGTCATCAATTGTCCATTTGTCTTCGGGAAGGGCGTGCTCCTCCAGTGTAAAGGGTCCCTGTTTAGTGCGGGTCAGCTCTAGCACATTGGCACAGGAAGACAGTTCTATGGCAACAAAAGGTGAAAAGAAAACACAAGATAAATGATTCAGTATTTCGTTCAAATACTGAAGCAACATAAATGATGCAGTAATTCAGTATTTCATCGGCTATAATTTTACAAATGACAGAACTCGATTCAGAACTCTCAAAACCACCTCAAATGTAAAACTCTAATTATCCAATATAATAGCCAAGAGCCTTGAGATTAAGAAACAATTAAGGAGCAAAATAACATTTAATAACTCACCTAATAAACTGCTTTAAAGTCTACAAGGAAGTTGCACACACTCTTCTTATTTAACCCATGAAACAACCCCATGAGGTAACAATTAGTCTCACTTTGCGGATGAAGTAACGTGACCTGTCCAGTGTCACAACTGCCAGAAAATGGCAGGGCCAGAACTGCAACTTCCTGGCTGTTTGTAAGACTATGGCTTCCAGTTTTTTTAAAAAAAAATTTGACTTGTAGCGATAAAAATAACTTTTAGAAGGGTTAATCTTTTCTTCTTATCCCTACTTTGAGTTAAAATATTTTATACTTGAAAAAAATGTTGGTCCTTAGATTCATTATTCACATCTTCATTTTCTATTCCTCTTTTTCTCCTCTCTCCCATTACAAGCATTTCACTGCAGCTGCTCACGCTGATAATTGTCTTCCATAAACCTATAACGCTTCGAAGGTGGAAGGTGGCAAGAATCCAGTTCCTAAGGCCAGTACCCAGAGACATGGAAAACGGAAAATTCCTTCTTCCCATCAAAAAGGAATATTACTCTCTAAATGATAATTCATAATTCATCTTTATGCTTACCTTTGCCAATGTCACTGACCAAGCTTCTGATATAAAAACCTCCTCCACATTCAACATCTGGAATGTTAACAGTGACATGGTAAATTGCTAACCGCCTATGAAATCCACTTTACATAGAAATGATGCCCCTAAACAAATGTAAAAATGTACTATGCAAACAATCGAGTGATAAAACATTTATGCACTAAAATATAAATTATTCATCCAGTAGCATATGTGTTTGTGAGACTGGAAAGTCAGAGTGTGGAGAAAGCAAACAGCAGAAACTCTTGAACCCATTTTAAATTACATGGCAAGTCATACCACTTTAATACTTCAGCCTTGTTCATTTAATAGGTTTTAAATAGTTAGAAATCTCAGCTTTGCTATTATGAGCTGCAGATTTAAAAAACTATTTTCAGATTTGTACATCTTTTTCATTTAATCAGCTTTAAATGGTTAAACATCTCAGCCTTGCTATCATGAGCTGTAGATTTAAAAAATATTTTCAGATTTGTACACTCAAAAAATACAACAAACAAAAAAAACCCTTTTCAGTGATAGGAATTATGTTTGGGGTAATATACTACATGGAGAACTCAGCATATTTAAATATTCTCTTGGAAATATTCCTGAAAAAATCATGAAATAACTTAAGATTACACAATGTACCAGAATTGAATGCATAACTAAACATCTTCTTAACGCAGTATAATACAAGTTTATTGGTTAAGCGCAGGGCTCTGGATTATTTTTATTCATCCAGAAGACATCCGGAAAAGAACTGTATTTTCACAGAAGAGGACTACTTTCTGTTTCTAGCTTAGCATACAAATAAAGCTATTTGAGGGAATTAATCAAAACTCCCCACCTGGGGATTTCAATTTCCTTTTTTCCCCATCAACTCAAGGTTGGGAGCCACTGCTGAGATAAAAAAAAAAAATGAGCACTAGGATCAAATGTAGGTGTTCTACATTCTTGCACTATATTTGACTTTGGTGAAAAGAGTCAAATATGGACTACTACAAATTCCAGTGAACAAATGCAACTGGAAACATTTGAGGTTTTTTGACTTTCATAGATAATATCTATTGTGCCAACACAGAGGCCGCATTTTCATGGATTGGAGTGAAACATTTTTTAGTATGTTTGTTTCATTGTTTGCCTAATATTTTAGAATCAGGAAACTTAAGGAGTGACTTTTTAAGAAAATTGTACAAAACCCACAATCTACAGGAACTTAATACACACTAAATAATAATGTCAATGGGAAAAAAAGCAATGAAGTTTAGGAAAAAAGGTTTTGGGAAATTATGTCTACAAGGAATCCCATTCAGTATGTGCACCATGAAATTGGGAGCAGGGTCAATTTCAGGGAGCCTGAGGATTAATAAGAACTACAGCTTTTGATTCTCCACAGCTCTTATACGTTCAGGGCTTTTGCTAGGAGATCATAAAATTTCCAAACAATAGAAAAAAACTTTTTGGGTTTTAAATTTATTTCAAATATGGATTATAGATAAATTCAAATTGATAACTTGAGTTAAAATTTACCACATGTCTAGGAATACATTTCTGCCTTACCCATTACTCCTATGTTTTCATGATCTTTAGCAGTAATTTATTGGTGAAAAAGAAGGGGGGGGTCACTCCACTCTTAGAATTTCTTGTCCAAAAACTGAAAATGCACTGTTTTAAAAGGACAAATTAATGTCAATAAAAAACTGAGTGTAAGCTATCAGGTACTAGGCAAAATGGGGAACAAGTATCCAAAAGATAATAAAATACAAAATACAAAATATTGAAACTATGTACTCCTTACCTATTCTTCCCCATAAAGATCCAAAGTATGTTACTTCCAACTTTATAGTAAGATAATATAATATATGAAAAACTCAGACTATTTAGGACATTTCTGAACCTCCATATAGCCATAGGTATTCTCATTATTTGTGCTGTCAAAAAGGTATTAACAAATTCTAACCTTCTTTAAATTCAAATTTTTAAAAATCTCCAATATCCTAGGGATCCATTAAAATTACACAAAAGTAGCCAAATATAAAATAAAGGCACATGTAAATACAAATGTTTTCAAATTTCTTCATCTTACCTAATGTGAAAAATGGTGGCTGGAATTTCTGAAGGGAAAGACTGTACACGGTAACTGGCCTGGCAGGTTTTGCTTCTACTACTTCACCTCTCTTCATCAAAGTTGAAAGTCTCTGTCCGTCTTTCTTTAATGCAGAATAGCTTGCAAGGTACAAGAGGGAGACAGGAAGAGAAGGAGGGAGGAAGAATAGAGAGAGATTGAGAAAGAAAGAGAGAATAATTCCAGATTACAGCATGGAAAGAAAGGATGATTAGCAGCCCTTTAAACTGAAAATCCTTCTAAGAATGAACTCATTTTTTCTTCTAATCTACTTCACAATGGTGTCACAGATAGAGTTCCTAAATATCTTTGAGGCTAATACAGCTCATTCTGGCACTCAGTGAGCAATGTTGTCAATATTTCTCTTTAACTATCTTCCTGGAGATGGGCTATTCATGTCTTCACTAGTCCTCATTCTGGGTTAAGGGTCTCCGGTCACAATGATCTCAGCTATATTTCCTTTTAACAATATATTTCCATTATAATAATATTCATTTTCACATATAAGTTACCAAAATGTTTCCAAAGAGCAAATAAGCAAATAACAGATCTTATCTTTGTGTGATTAAATTTTACTAGACCACAAAATCCTTGCAACAACCACAGAGAAGAAAATTCTAAAATGATTCTTATAAATATAAATGTTTACTATATCTTAACAATAATGATCCAAAATAATGTTTATTCAGATCCTGCTACAATTTTTAAGTCTTCACATTTGAGGCAAAATTATGAAGAAACATTTCTCCATAGATATTTCAGTGTTCTTGAAAAAACTTAAGATTTTTTAAAAACACAAAATATATTCTAAATTCTAAAAGAACTGTTAGTAACATATCCTGACACATCCTATAAGCCATTAAAAAAAAAAGAAGCAATTTGCTTGAAATGGTAACATGCACAAAAATATGGCTAACTGGTAAATCAATATCATTATACTTTTAATAAGTTATAATTCTCATCTGTTTCATTTATTGCAGAGAATTGTGAAGTATAAGGTTCTGGGCCCAAAAGGAATGGGCCCAACACCTGACAGGAAGTGCCAACTGGACTCTGAATCACAGCTCTGATGCCTGTACCAGACTGGACTGGTCCCTTCACAGCAATTCTGGGAAAAGTGACATCTCTGCTCTCCAGAACTGCCCTGATGTCTACAGATGGAATCAGAAGAACCAATAAATCCTGGAAGAGCACAGAGGTCAGGCTGTGGCAATATCCAGAGACAGAGGAGACGACATCCCACTACCTCTTAGAGAGTGTCAGAAGCTCTGCATCCTATCTGAATCAGGTTCACCTTACTTGATCATTTGTCAGATTTAAAACCTGCCTCACCATATAGTAAAAGGAAGCCCCTCTTCTTTTTTTTTTTTTTCATTAAAGTGATGTTAGCCACTGGAAAATAAAATTAAACATTTATTCAAATTCATTAATTGAACTTACAGGGGAGGTACTTGCATTATATTCCCAGTAAACTTCTGTAGAATGCCTTCAAGATCTTCCTGTGTTATTTTATCTGCCAAAAATGAACCAAAAAAGTGACACTAAAACAACCACAGAAGTACATGTGCTATTTTTACAGCACTGACAACTCTGAAAATTAAAAAAAAATTTCCAACAAAGCATTTATTACAATGTATGTTTTGCAGGTCAAATTCTACCTTGTTGAGATGGATAAAATACATGCTAATGAGATAAAAAGGGGAAAGTCTTATATTGTCCAATATTAAGACTAAATTTAATTTCCTTTGCTTCATTTTTTTCTCCATTAAAAATGATCCAATCATCTTATATGCATTTACTACATACTTACTATGGCCTTCAGAAGACCTGAGAAAAATGTTGCATAAAGCTATAGGAATGGTCCTGCAGTGACCAAAACCAAAAATGCAGTGATCAGAAAGTAAGTAGAAAAATACCAGTAAAGTTCATTTCTAAGGTTTTCCAGGCATCAACTATTATAAATAACTGAATAAGTTATTGTAGATTATCAAGTACTAACCACATTTAAAATTTTACCTGATAGATTTCAAAACTGTTGTATTGTATGGTATACATTTTCCACACTCACATTAACTTTGTCCCCAAGTAAAGTTGTATTTATGTCTCCTTCACTGCTCTTTGAATTGCAGTCAGGAGTCTGGCTTTTGCCTCAAAAATAAGCCCAGTGCAAAAAGAGAATATACATAGCAAAGATTTTATCTGTCTTAGATAAAGCTTTTCAGCTTGTATATGATACTCTTTCAAACAAAATGATGCAATATTAAAGTACTGTTCTATAATTTTAACAACTGAAAACTATAACACACTGAAATTCAATATTTGGGATTTTCACATATAGATAGGTGACTATCCATATTTCATATTCAGTAATAAACTAAGTTACAGAAATATTCTATAACCTGTTTAGGTTATAGCGATGGAAAGAAATTACAGTCTTCTTTTTCACTTTGTAGGCAATTTATTTAAACTTTTTATTCTGGTGTATACATGTCACATTTGATTTTATTTGAACAATATTAAACAAAAACTAATGTGCTTTGAATTACTGTTCGAACAACAGAATAAAAAACAGCATGGAACGTGTCCAGATTTCAATATCAATGCAGCAAAAGAGTCTTAACCTCAGTGTGACCTTGATCCTTACAAGCTAAACATGAACAAAAGACCAGAATCTACTAGACTCAGAGGAGAGCTACAGAACTCAAAAGAATTTCTCTAACATCTAGCTCCAAAAAGGCAGATCTGAAAAGCCTATTCTGTTCAAACTGCTTTTCAAACAGATGTATCTCATGATATGAATGGATTTTTCCATGAAAATTTTTTACTCTACTGAAACATTAAAACATAATTACTGGTGGCACCTTAGTTATGCAAAACTTCCAAATCTAGACAGCCAACATGACCACCATGCTGGCAATTGCTGAAAGAAATGCCACTGTTGATAAAATTGCTATAGCTCACAATCTAGTCTGCCACACATTTTAAAAATAAGACCAAACAGCTTTCTACTTCCGCCAAATTGGTCTCTTTACTGACATTCCTGCCAATGCGTGCTCCTTTGTCCTGCTTCGGTGGCTCTTTTACTGATATTCCCTCACACAAGGTGACAAGATGTACTCTTTCTCATTCTACTTCTGCCATGCATCCTAGGCATTTATGGTTTTGCTGTTCATTCTGAAATTAATCATTCACAATTTTTAACTGTCACCTACTATATATATGTAGGTATTACCTCACCAATGGAATGCTTATCTCCTTAAAGGCAAAGATAGCTTTTCCTCTTACATAATGCACACAATTAAGATGGTACTAAAGACATTCTTGCTGAATTTAATTTGCTGATGAATAATAGAATCTCAAGGTTAAAAGAGCATTTAAAAGTCACCAAGGAATCATTCATTTGATGTTCGAATCACCAGACAGAAAGCCTATGCAGCAAGTTATTTTACAATAAAAGCAAATATAATATTTTAGGTATTTTTAATATGTAGTGAAGCATGCTGGCTATATCTGAAACATGATACTAGTCTGATCCAAATAATAATAATTGTCCCTATAAGAATAAAGACTCTACCTCCAAAGGATTTAAAAAGAAATCAAGAATAAAATCTCTAAAGCAAGTATATCCAATAACTGGCCAAAAGAAGGACCTTTGGTAGAAGATGATAGGTACGACAGAAGTACCATAGAGCTTGAGTAATTATTCTTTGTTTAGCAAATTAATAAATCATCAATGTGATAGTATTCATTTGAAATTAATTTTTTTAAAGTCACTCCCATAAAATTAATATATACAAGACCATGTTACATGTTATTATTTGCTTAAAATTTATTGGCTCTTCCAGTGAACTTCCAACATGAAAGCTGGTACTTAACTGAACTATGGAGTTAAAAGCAGGATGATGGATTTAAAAACAATATTCAGGGACTCCCCTGGCAGTCCAGTGGTTGAGACTTTGCCTCCCAATGTAGGGGGTGTGGGTTCGATCCCTGGTCGGGGAACTGAGATCCCACATGCCTCATGACCAAAAAACCAGAACATAAACAACAGAAGCGATACTGTAAACAAATTCAATAAAGACTTAAAAAAAAAAATTCACCCAGGATAGAGTTAAATGGTTACTGGACAAGCCTTGTCACCAAAAGCAGTTGTTAAACTGGAAACAATACAGCAAACAATTGTTTTCAAACATTAGACAACACATAGCAAGGACTATCATCCCTGAGAGAAGGGGAAAAAAACAAGGTAAGGCCCACAATCACTTGCTTTTGCTTGGGGGTGCTTTCTAAACTGTACTGCAGGGAGGGGAATAGCAAACAGAACACTGAGCAAAGATCAGAATTTGGGGAAGTGGCAGCAGCTGGAATTTGAGAGCATTACACAGAGAAAGAGATGTCTACAGGGGTCCACTTGAAACTGGCTAAATTCCAAGCTGCGCATATATATAGTGAGTCTTCACAAAGTTAAAAATGAGCTACTACCAAACCTCTCCCAAGGCTGGAAGATGTCCAAATTCCAACCCCCCAAAATGAAGAAACTTTGCTGAATACCCCAGCACTCGATAGACACCCAAGAAAAGCCATGCCTTTGGAGTAGGGCTAATGCAGACCTGAAAAAAAAGTCTCCGTTAGACCCATCCTAACAAGGAATCTACAAAAGCGACTAGAATTAATAAGTGAGTTTAGCAAGGCTGAAAGGCATAAGATTAATACACAAAACTCATCTCCATCTATGTATATCTAGCAATGAACTATCGGAAATTGATATTTAAAAAATCCAATTTATAATAGCATTAAAAAAACGAAGTACTTAAAGATTTCATATACAAAAGAAGTGAAAGATCTGTACATTGAAATCTATAAAAATATGGCTTTATTTTTGCAACTTTTCTCTAAGTTTGATATTATTTCAAAATAAAAAGAAAAATCTTAAAGGAATACAATAAACAACTTTATACCAATAACTTGGAAATTTGAGATGCAATGGACAAATTCTTAGGGGAAAAATTATCTAGAATGACACAAGAAATAAAAAATATTAAGTTTGATAGCTAGTAAAGGAATCTAATCCATGATTAAAAGGCTTCCTAATAAAGAAAACTCCAGAATCAGATGTCTACCAGTAAATTCTACCAAACAGTAGAAAAAGAAATAATGCCAATCTCACATAAATTCTTCCAGAGAATAAAAAAAAGAGAGAGAATACTCCCCATCCCATTTTATGAGGTTGGTATAACCTTGATATCAAAACCAGTCAAGGACATTAAGAGAAAGGAAAAATACAGGGTAATCTCACTCATAGACAAAAATGCAAAAATTCTGAACTAAATATTAGCAAACTAAATCCAACAATTTATGTAAAGGATAGCATATTATGATCAGGTTGGGATTATTCTGGAAATGTAAAGTTAGTTTAATATTTGACTAAGGAGGAAAATCAACAGATACAAAAAAATTTTGATTAAATTCAATGGCTGCTCATGATTAAAAAAACAAACAAATGGCAAATTAGGAATAGAAAACAATTTCCTTACATTGATAAGAAAGCTATAAAAAAAACCTATAAAAGAAAATCTATAAAAGTAAGGTAGTAGGGCCTCCCTGGGGCGCAGTGGTTAAGAATCCGCCTGCCAATGCAGGGGACACGGGTTTGAGCCCTGTTCCGCGAAGATACCACATGCTGCAGAGCAACTAAGCCCATGCGCCACAACTATTGAGCCTGCGCTCTAGAGCCCGCGAGCCACAGCTACTGAGCCCGTGTCCCACAACTACTGAAGCCCAAGCACCTAGAGCCCGTGATCCACAATAAGAGAAGCCACCGCAACGAGGAGCCCGCGCACCGCAACGAAGAGCAGCCCCCGCTCACCGCAACTAGAGAAAGCCTGCGCGCAGCAACAAAGACTCAACGCAGCCAAAAATAAATAAATAAATAGAAAAGGGAGGAAAACTTGCTCTTTCAGATAACAAGACTTATTCTAAAACTATAGCAATTAAGATAGTTTGGTATTAGCACAAAGATTGATTTTTAATAAATGGTGAAAAACACTATTTAGAAATAACAGAAGGTGTCAGGATAGAGGATAAAAGAAAGGGCCCCTATTAATATGGTTTGAACGTTGTGTCTACCGAGCTACAGACTCATTTTCTATGGCTAAAAATATTATTTGTCGGGCTTCCCTGGTGGCGCAGTGGTTGAGAGTCCACCTGCCGATGCAGGGGACACGGGTTCGTGCCCCGGTCAGAGAAGATCCCACATGCCGCGGAGCGGCTGGGCCCGTGAGCCATGGCCACTGAGCCTGCGCGTCCGGAGCCTGTGCTCCACAACGGGAGAGGCCACAACAGTGGGAGGCCCGCGTACCGCAAAAAAAAAAAAAAAAAAAAAAAAAAAAAAAATATATATATATATATATATATATATATATATTATGTCTAGATAGGATAAAATGACCTAAGATCATTCACTTGCCATTTACTGCATACTGCCTTACTTTATCCAGATGTCAGTTGTTCTCAACAGGTTAATTAAGAACCGTATTTTTGATTGTTATAATGATTGGGTAGGGTGGCGACATCAGCAGCACTTAATAGGCGAGGACCAGGGTTGCTAGATTTCCTGCAATGTGCAGTGGTACAGCACAGTGAAGAACTGTCCTATGCCCTTGCATGACTTCTGGAGGTCTGCCAGATGTTCATGTGGGTGAAAGTCTGTTTATAATTACCTTAGGCTAGAACATAACTCCATTTCCCATTTAAACGCAGAATTCTTTGTACAGTCTTACATACACTGAACTTTCCAGTACTGAGTCATCAATACAACATTCCTGTCAGTCCGCATTTGACTTGTGGCATTCACAGTGATTTATGTATAAGTATCTGTTATATATAATATATATATGACTACTTCATGAAGACTTTCCATGTAGTAATATCTGTGTATTTACATAATGATGTGTCTATTTTGCTACAAATTACCTTTATTTCTTCTTTATAGTCCATTTACTGTATTAACACTGATTTTTTTTTAACGTGTAGGTAGTGGAGAATACCTCTGACTTTTATTTCAGGATAATAAAGAAGCCATTAGAAAATATAGGTTATAGGTCTTCGTATTAGTTCACAGAGGGTTGAGAACATAGGTCTTAGTTCTCTATATGACAGAAGTTCCTTAAGGAAACAGGGTAGGTCTTATATTTATCTTCCCCCTGGTATCCTGCTGTACAGCTTAAACAGATGACAAACATTTACTGATTTACAGAAATCATACAGAAAAATCACGTCAATCAGCAAAATTCTCTGAGCTCTCATTTTCTGGGACTACAAATACTATTCAATAAACTATAGGGAGCTCTCCTTTTCAGGGCCTAAAGAAAGTTGCTTTTCAAGATTATAATGAGACGATTTTAACAAACTAATATGCTTTCTTTAAGGTAAGTAAATAAGGTTATAAATGATACAATACAAAGTAGAGTTTGTAAAAATTCCAAAATGCTTAAGGGCAGGAAGGAAGAGTATGTTTAAGTAGTTTCATCACCCTGGTCCTCTTCTAATATCACCTACTCAACGAACTGCACCATCATGTAACCAGTTTTACAACCCAGAAACCTAGGTCGTGGTTAACAACCTCCTCTCTGTCATTACCCCATCCAACCAAGTCTCACCAATTTCACTTCCTCACCATTCTTCTAATTATATGTGTACTGACATATACTGTAGGATACTCTGGAAATCGCTGACATCCTCCTAGGCCGCTTGAATCTTAAAAGCATTCTGGCTGAAGATTGCAGTTGGGTTTCCATTAAGTGAGCATTTGCTATTATTCCATAATAATAATAATTTCAAGGCTAATTCAACATCTATTTTTTAAAAGACTCAAAATAAATCAGTGATTTTTCTTTTCATTTTGGTGCTTGATTAATCATGCAAGATACTAAGCCACATATAAATGTTAACTGGACAAGTGAAGCTATTATGAACAAGAAGGTTGGTCTCACTACTAGGGTAATATGTAATATATATTAAGACCACTCAACATAAAAACATAGGGAAGCAGATGCTAGACTGCCTATAGGTACATTAAAAAAAGATAATATTAAGCCCAGGCAGAAAAGAAACCCAGGAAGCTTACAAATAATTCACAATTGATGACACAATAATGTAGGTGAACTGACTGTACAAAAACCACAACTGTTGCATTATAAATAGCATAAGCACTATGAGAATTGCTAGGAAACCATTTCATTTATCTGTCCTTTCTTAAAGTAGTGCAAGAAGGAATGGTAGAAAAATTAAGGTGGGCCCCAATGAGTTCTGCTTTATTGCTAGAGAAACAGCTTTCCTTTTGTCTTATCTTTTTACATACTCCAAAAGCACAGGAATATGATCAATTTTAAAGTACTAAACCTAGTACATTTATTTCAACAGCTAAGAGATAATTATAAAAAACAAAAACAAAACAACAATGGCAAGATGCAGGTAAAATCTAGCAAGAGAGTTTCTCTGCTTTGTTTCACATTCATTAGGAAAAATGTCCTAAATCCTAGCTATAAATGGTTTTTGGCAAGGGAGTTATTTGGAAGAATTCTGCACATTAAAGAAAAACTGATTATAGGAAAAGAGGTAATTATTATAAATCTTTATTAACAGACATACCAAATAAGCAAATATGTGATAAACCATTTCCAACCTTCTTAACCCAAAGAAATGTACTGATAATTAAAATCACTGGGAATATGAGATTTATTTTAAATTCTGAATTCAGAGAAACTTTCTCTAAATATTAAAAACAAGGACTACCTAAGATGAACTTCTTACCGTAAGGTTTTTCTTCTGTTACTTTCCCTGTAGAATCTAGCGTGTCAGTAGCTTTCCCCAGTTCGCCAGTGGCAATATACCTCTAGAGGAAGAGAAACAAGGGAGAGAAATAGGCCATAAGGTAAAGAAGAACTGCTATGCATGTCTTAAAGTTTATACAGAACCTTACTAATACTACCTGATACAAAATAAAGGCAAAAATCAATAGACTGTAATTGCTTTGTTAGTTTTTTTATAAGTTTATTTATTTATCTATTTATTTTTGGCTGCACTGGGTTTTCGTACGTGTTTTTTTCTCTAGTTGCAGTGAGTGGGCTTCTCATTGTGGTGGATTCTTTTGTTGGGAGCTCGGGCTCTAGGCGGGCGGGCTTCAGTAGTTGTGGCACACAGGCTCAGTAGTTGTGGCTCGCGGGCTCTAGAGTGCAGGCTCAGTAGTTGTGGTGCATGGGCTTAGTTGCTCCGCGGCATGTGGGATCTTCCCGGACCAGGGCTTGAACCCGTGTCTCCTGAGTTGGCAGGCGGGTTCTTAACCACTGCACCACCAGAGAAGCCCCGCTTTGTTAGTTTTTGATATGTGGGAAGTATTGTACAGATTGACGAACATTCACAAACTTCCCACACCAGCCAACATGACTGGGAAAGCCTGATTTTATTGATAATCATGGCTTATAAATATACTGTTACTATAAAAAAAATTTTTTTACACCAGTTTTCTACTGGGCAGTTTTGATTTTGAAGGAAAATTTTCAAATATACCTATGAGTAGAGAGAATGGTACAATAATCCTCTACCTAGTCATCTCAAGATTCAATGATTTTACCATACTTAAAAGTAAAATTGGGCTTCCCTGGTGGCGCAGTGGTTGAGAGTCCGCCTGCCGATGCAGGGGACACGGGTTCGTGCCCCGGTCTGGGAAGATCCCACGTGCCGCAGAGCGGCTAGGCCCGTGAGCCATGGCTGCTGAGCCTGCGCGTCCGGAGCCTGTGCTCTGCAAGGGGAGAGGCCACAACAGTGAGAGGCCCGCCTACCGCAAAAAAAAAAAAAAAAAAAAAAAAAAAAAAAAAAGTAAAATTAATTTTTAATTAATCAATTTATTACTTCTTACATGAAATACCATGAGTAATCTTAGTAACTTGTTTATGCATTTAAACAAAAGCTAAATATGTAGAAAATAAGGCAAAACTAGTATAGCATAAGTCATGTACATACGTGTTTCTTAATAAAGAGAAATTGCTACTTCTTAAGCTCTCTGAAAGGATACAAGTCACTTCTCAGAACTGCTCATTATTCACAAATGAAGAAGTAGATCAGTGAGTTAACTGAGGATTGTTCTCCTTCCCATCTCAGGCCACGCTTATACTACATATTCTTTGTATTCCTCTCTTTTGATCAAATTCAAATTTTATTTGGAGGTTCACATGAAGTAGTGAGAAAAATGCAAGGAATATAATTCCCACTGAAAAGAATATGTAGTTACACTGAGCAATTTAAGCTGGAGAACTTTGCAGAATTATGTTTATTAATGATAAGCTTATTATGCTACCACACTGAAAACATGTGGTTTTGAATATCTTCATTAAAAAGCAATAGCTCTATACAGTTCATAAATGTAAGTCCTTCAAAAGTTTCAATATAGTACTTATGAAATGTATGAATATTAATAGAGTGTAAAGAAAAGGTACAAATTAGACTACCTCTGGAGAAAGTAGATTAGAGATGCTCTAATCTCCGAGAGCTGCTAAGTTTCAGAGGAACATTATTCAAGTCACACTTCAGAGTTGACATTGACTGGTTAACCTAAAAATGCTGCTGTATACCTGGGGGAAATTACTGCCCTCTGAACATATCCCGGGGGAAAAGTTTGTATATCCCAATGATAACACTTGTTCAAGGGCTGGAGGGGGATACAAAGCTGCTTTCTGATGAAATGCTGGCTTTGCCTACAGGTACTATTATGGTTTATCTCTGCATATATATATACACACATACCTTATATACCTGGAAAATGCTAGTTAAGAGTCTTTATCCGGCATCAATGATTTCCTATTAGAACATCAACCCTTCCATCGCTCACTGGTTTCAAAAGCACATATAAGTAAGCAACTTTTAGTCAGCAATATAGAAAGCTAATAAAGATAATACTCCAAAACCTCATCAAAGTCTGTTACTTCAAAGTACATCTGCCATCCAGATTCTGCTGAATGACTGGCTCAAATAAAGTATAATTTAGGCAAGAGAGTAAAGGGACTATGCATCTATTGCCTTCTTCTAGGTAATCTATATTCCATAATTAGATCAAGTTAGGTCAAAGGGATGTATTAGCCTAACCCCCTTAGAATCCTTTTACCAAAGTTATATTTCATGCAGATCCACTTCTTCACCTGTTGTAAACTATTTTGAGAACCACTATCTGTCACTCAATAACCCTTACTGTAAGAAATTTCTTTCTGACTATAATGCCCAGAGTAAAGTCTCTTCCTTAAAAAACTGGCATGCTTTCTCTTTCTAATGAATGTCATATTTTTGCCTAGGCCACCAAAAATCACAGATAGAAATAAAAGCAATGAAATTAACTGTATTCAAGATTTCCAATAGAAATTGCTTGAATAAAATTAATGTCTATGGAACATGTAGCCAGAGAGACCCAAGAGGCCTGAAACTCAGGAGAGAGAGATTTGGGGATAGTGAAACACTTGAGAATAGTAATAACAGTATTTATTGAGCAACTTTTGTATAACAGGCACTGTACAGAAAACCTATATGCTTTATGTACATATTATATTCATAATCCCAAAAGAGAATGCAGTGAGAAAAAAATGACTCAAGAGAAAGCTGATCATTGGCAGAGCAAGGCTTACCATATGACAAGAGAGAAAGCTAATGACGAAGACAAGGAAGGGCTCTTTTCTTAAATCTTACTCCAATCTGACTGGAAAGGAATGCATGAAAGGAGTGGGGTGGTCTAAATAATCTGCGGTCTTCACAAAATGGAGGCAAATTAATCTGATGGCCTAAAGATTTTAGGTAAAGGTCAGCACTCCACCCATTAATTGATAGTGTTGTATGAACTGGTTTTTATTACATTGAACAGGATTCTAAGGATATTTCTTGGCTCAGCAGGAAAGAGTGTTAGGCCATATTCAATCAGCAATGTCTATCCTTAGGACTGGATGGTGAGGCAACGGTGTATTACGATATGGCTATAACATGAACAGCGAATATCTGCCATCCTAGAACTAAATATTTCTACTCTTGAGGTAACCCCACTCTACACATACTAAAAGTCTAATTTTTCCAGTAGCACTGTGATGCAAATAAAAATTCATCTGTAAAAGTGGAAAAAGTAAACATGAGGTCAAACAGCAGGTCTGTGCCCCATTAGAAGGCTGCATATAATTTTTTAAATGAAAGAAAGATATCAAGAGTACACTGTACATAGGGTTAAATTTGTTTGATAAAATGTTTGGTTCTTATACATGAATGGATATATAGAGTCATGGTGTAAAATGAAATTCTTATTATGGGTCTTCGTCAAAAAATTTTTGTAAGTCACTGCATAAGAAGATCTCCAAGATTCCAGCCAGTGCTAAAAACAAAATCTATTTTAAAAAATTCATTAACAGGGCTTCCCTGGTGGTGCAGTGGTTGGAAATTGGCCAGCCAATGCAGGGGACACGGGTTCGATCCCTGGTCTGGGAAGATCCCACATGCGGAGTAACTCAGCCCGTGTGCCACAACTACTGAGCCTGCACTCTAGAGATCGTGAGCCACAACTACTGAGCCCATGTGCTGTAACTACTGAAGCCCGTGCGCCTAGAGCCTGTGCTCCGCAACAAGAGAAGCCACCACAATGAGAAGCCCGTGCACCGCAAGGAAGAATAGGCCCCGCTCGCCGCAACTAGAGAAAGCCCGCGCGCAGCAACGAAGACCCAACACAGCCAAAAATAAATAAATTAATTAATTTTAAAAAATTCATTAACAGCTTTTAACTACTTTTGATAAAAGTATAATGTCCAACATACTTAAGGGTAAAATTTAAAAGATTTAATTTTTTCAACAAGTACATAATCTAAAATTAAAAGTATAAGAAACACAAATAGCTAACAAGATAATAACGCTTATTTTTTATTTATTTATTTTTTTTGCGGTACGCGGGCCTCCCACTGTTGCGGCCTCTCCCGTTGCGAAGCACAGGCTCCGGACGCGCAGGCCCAGCGGCCATGGCTCACAGGCCCAGCCGCTCCACGGCATGTGGGATCCTCCCGGACAGGGGCACAAACCCGTGTCCCCTGCATCGGCAGGCGGACTCTCAACCACTGCACCACCAGGGAAGCCCAATAACGCTTATTTTTGAAACATGAAATACCCAAGAACTAGGTCTCTATAATAAGATGCACCTGGGATTTTCTATTTACTTTACAGTCATCTGAGGATCGGTGATTTCACTGTATGACATTCAGCTTTCCTAACTGAATACCAAAATGGTTTGTGATAAATAAACTTAAGCCAGAGCCAATGATGTATTTATATTTCCAGTCATCATATTTCTGGAAATATGCCTGGAATTTACATGTAAAACCTTTCAACAACATATAGTGTGTTACATGTACTTGTGGTTTTGGAGGGGAGGGCTGGATAATGAATATTCCAGTGAACTTCATGTATTTTATCTTGGAGGGAAAAAGAAAACAAACACATTCCTTAATGTAAATATATCTTTTTGCTATTATTATAAAAGTGACTTTTCATTGTAAAGATTTTGGAGAATACCAAATCATGTGAAAAAAGAAAATAAAATCATACATAATCCTGTATCAAGGTAACCATTGTTTGTATTTTAGAATTAAGAAACATATATCAAGCAACTGGCAAATCCTGTAACAGAAACAGATTCTAAACTCCATGGGTCAGTATTTAAGTGCAATGTTCAAATTTACTGTAAAACTGTCAAACTCCTCCACTCTAACACAATTTTTATACTCTGTGATTTTTCAACACCAATATTTTGAAGACTGCAGAGCAAGCTGCATGGAAATTTTTCCATTTATCTAAGGTATTAAGATCCTTCCCAACTGAAAGACACAGGTTTTTATGCCAGTTAATAACTAAAATGGGATGTCAAAGGCAACAGGCTCTCCAGGGCTTTTTATTTTAAGAAAAGCTTACTTAGAGCCCTGGCACTCAGAGTATGGCCCAAGGGCCAGTATCCACCATGAGATAAGTTCAGAAAATGAAGGTGCTTAGAAGCTTCTTTAGCAATTTGACATTGCCATAACATTTTAACTGTATTTTATAAAAGTCATCAATCAGTCTGCAATGAAATGGGAGGTTTTTTAAATGGTCTTTGACCACATTTTTTTTCTTTTTAAGAAACAATTTAGACAAAACCACTTTATCCAAACTATTTATATCCTGCTTGGAGCAAGGGTTTTAAAACAAATAAAAAGTTTAGTCCCGGAAATTGCTGAAATTCTTCCCTAACTAGTGGCATATTAATCTTCCTTCCACAGGCATTTTCACTGGCCCCTAGCCCCAACTATCATAACCAGCAACTAGTTGCTAATTAGAATACAGATATTATTATCTCTTTTAAAGCTAGAGAAGCCCTTGAGAGAATCAAAACCATTTTTCCTAAGGAAAAATTGAGAGGCCCGGAGAGGTCAAACACTGACATCTAGACTTGTCTTAGGGCTCCCCTGCTATTTCGATGAGGGTTCTCACTCAACAGGTTTAGAGCCTCTCCTGCCTCTGCCTAACCCCTCCTCCCTCTCCTAGCAAATACCTCAAAAGATGCTTTCAGATTTAGTCAAGGAATGATGTAACATCATCTTAAAGAGGCCCCATTCTTTTATTTAGTAAACATTTTATAACCATTGAACAAAGCGTATCTTTTGTTGGAAATTGCATGGTTTACAAAATGGTATTGCTTCTACAAAAATTCCAAGGTTTAAAATAGTCTTCTGGTAGAATTTATGATCTGTAAGTTCCCTTTCAGTTAAGAAATATGATTATACAAAACAAAAAAACCCAAAAGAACCTAAATACATATATATTTAAATTATGGGCATCACAAAAGTTTTGCTTCTATGAGTCAAATTTGTTTTTAAATCACGAATTTATAGTCTCAATATTTTGAATCTCAGATATCATGATTATAGACATTGTGATTAATACTCAGTGTTGACACCCATTCATGCAATTTATACAGCTTATTTTTTAATTGATAAAATCCAACACATAGGTCATTAAGAAAACATTGAAGAAAAACAGAACCATTGCAGTATTCTTACCTTGGACCCTGACAACATACTGGTCAACAGTTTTGTTCCCCTTCCAATTCCAACCACTACAAATCAAAGAAAGAAATATCATGACACTCTATTGTGAAAACTAGGTTTTAAAAATGTTTTATGACATACATTGGTCATAATTTCCTGGCATATGTAATGTAAAGTTGGAAAACCATTTATTTAGCATAATGTGAGGGCTCCTATTACTCCAATCGGTTGAACTTGTCCTGCAAGTAAGAAATTCTGGAGTGCAGGTGGGAGACCTTTTTTTCCTTTTCGGAAGTGTGAAGCATAATAGAAACATCATTCCAGACAATTGGATAACAAAAAGTTTTGGAAAAACCTCAAAGGACTCACTGGAATTTTATATGGGCATCAGTGAAGATACATGGTACAATTAATCTTGGTATGATAAAATATTTGATAGAGTTCATTATTAAACAAAGCAAAAGCCATCATCATAACTAATGAACCATTTAAAGATGATTAGTGCCCAGCAGCATACAATCAAGAAAATAGAAACAACAAATCAACCCAACACAAAAAAGAATACAGGGTAAAATGAGAGCCTGGAGAGTGTATGTCCGTGTAGGCCGTACACAAAGTACAATGGCTCACATGTCTCCTCAATTTCAAACATTATCCTTATGACAACACATTTCACCAGCCGAGGATGAGAGGACATAATCATTTCTTCACCTAATAGCAAGCAAATTTTTCTAAGAATTGAAGTGTTTCTCATTAATGGATACAATTTTGTAAAAGAACACAATATAACCACCACAATTCAGAATTATAAGCAACAAGGAGAAATGATTGGCAAGCTAAAAGAATTATCATGAATATTTATAGCAGATTCACTGAGTTTACTATGAATCAAATTCTACTCTAGATGTTTTCCATTCATTTGCTCATTTAATCCTTATAACAACCCTGAAAGATAATACAATTATCCCTATTTGATAGGTGAGGAAACTGAGGCATAGAGAGGCTAAGAACTTTGCCCAGCATCTCCCAACTAGTAAATGGTGGAGTTAAAGTTCAAACCAGACTAACAGCAGACCCCCTTCCTCTCATCCCCCCTGCCACCTTACTCATCTAGGCATTCTTCCCACTGCCACCAGCCTAAATCAGCCTGTATACTGTAAACCTAGCTATTCTACATCGTATCCCTTCCTCTTTCAATTCATACCATTTCTGAAAACCTATACTGCACAAAGCCCCCAAACAATCCTCAATAGGGTCCCAATGCCTACAGTACCAACTCCTTAGTAAAGTATTCAAAGTCCATCCTTTGAAACACAGCTCACATCCCAACTCCTTCATAAAGTCCATCCCAAACCCCCACCCCTCTCGGCTTCTCTGACAGGCATATTGGTTCAAGGACCAACATAAAAACTGTCTGCCTTAAGGATCCTCTGTTGAACATAGCACTCTTCAAATACTAGCAGCTGCTGCTGAGGCAAAAACTTTGTACAATAATAAAAGATTCAATTCAATTTTATTCCATTCAAGAATCCCCAATCAATATTTTGCAAGGAGCTACCATGCACTCAATGCCAAGAAGAACACTTTTAATGGAACAGCACATTTCCTGACTTTGAAAGAGCTTATAATCTCATGGGAAAAATACAATACAGATAAGGGAAACTGCAAGTGCTCAAAAAAAAATGTTGCCTTAATTAATGAGTGAATAACTCTAAATAACAATACAACAGTATATGATTGTGTCAAAATGAACACAGAGAGAATAACTGCTGTAGGAGGTCAAAGGAGCAAGCACTCTAAATGGCTAGAGGCCAGAGAATGCTTCATTCAAGCACTTAGTGTGAGTTAGGTCTTAAAGGATGTACAGGATTTGAAGATGCAGACAAGAGAGAAGCATGTTCTAAAGAAGGAACAAACTGACAAATTCTCAGATACAAGGATGAGCACAGTGGGTTTCTCAACCAGAGTGCAGGGCGTCTTAAGAGCAGGCTGATGTGTTTGATTCTATCATGGTTTAAATGCTAGACTGATGATGATTTCTCTGCTAGTTCAGTGATCCAGAATGAAACAAGAAGGCATCTTAGAGTTACCCAGCTTAACGCTCTCATTTTATATCCAAGAAGACCAAGGCCCATTGAAGTTAGGTGATTAGTGAAAGCAGAATTTTAGGAAGACTAATACAGAAGTGGTATATAGAAAAATTAACTGGAGTTGAGAACTAGCCAACCAGCAGCTTTTCATTCAAGGGACAGTTTATGGGACAGAATTTTTATTCAGCTTTTTCCCACTCAACCATTCAAAATTTTATTGTATAGGTACAGAAATAAATAAGACCTGGTTTTAGCCCTCAGTGAGTTAACAAAAACAAAGAATACAGTGAAGTTTTACATTGGCAATATAAAAAAGCAAGTGGGCAGTCTTTACATGTAGGAGACAGCATTTTAACCAAATCAGGAAAGGTTAGTAGGATTTCTACAACTAAAGAAGACAGAGATGAGCAGTTTATCTGTGAGGAAAAGCATAAGCAAATACATAACAGTTTGAAAAAGTGTGCAGAATTAGAAGAATGAATGAAAACCAGGATTTTCCAAGTACTGTCTCACAATTACTACTCTATCTCCCAAATTTTCTGTGCTCAGATGTTTCTCTATAAAAAAATAAAGCCACTATCTCCAAACCTATACAAATGTCCTAATACTCTATTCTCAAATCACTGAACTTATTTATGATGAGAGTCGCTTTAGGGTCGGCAAGTCTATTACACATGTAATTCCAAAGCATTTTGCAGTTGGAAGTTTCTACTGCCATTTATCTAACTCTCCAAGACCCTTGCAATCACTTTAAAAGACCAGTATTTTTCCACTTCCAGGAATCTATCTTAATAATCCAAAACAAAGAGGAAGTTTTATTCATAAAGATGACCCTTACAAAGTCAGTCCTACTAACAAAACTGGTAATAACCTCCAATGACCTCAAATAAGGAAATGGTTAAATCAATATGATATCACATGATACTGCCATTAAAAATAATGTTTATTTCCCTCTTAGAACCGCTTTTGCTGCATCCCATAAGTTTTAATATGTTGTATTTGCATTTCATTTGTCTCAAGATATTTTTTTATTTCCCTTTGATCTCTTCCTTGACCCACTGATTATTCAGAAGTGTGTTATTTAATATCGTTTGCCTCCTGTAATTGATTTCTAGTTTCATACCATTGTGGTTGGAGAAGATACTTGATATGATTTCAACACTTTAAACAGACACAATTATATTGGTCAATTATTCCTCAATAAAGTCTAAAAAAAGAAAAAAATCATGTTTACAAATATTTTTAATTAACATGAAAAATACTATGTTATGATGTTAAGTAAAAAAAGGATACAACGTACATACATACAGTAAAACAGCTCAACTTAAAAATTCTGCATAGACAAAAAGCTAGGAAGAAATAAAACAAAAATGTTAACAGTGATTATTGCTGGAAGGTAGAAAATGTATAAGTTTTATTTTCAACTTTTTTTGTATTTTCTAAATTTTTTCACTGTAATTTTCTAACCTCTAAAGTTAAAAAATACTTCTAAAATGGTGTATAAAAACTCGGTTTCCGGGCTTCCCTGGTGGCGCAGTGGTTGAGAGTCCGCCTGCCGATGCAGGGGACACCGGTTCATGCCCCGGTCCGGGAAGATCCCACATGCCGCGGAGCGGCTGGGCCCGTGAGCCATGGCCGCTGAGCCTGCGCGTCCGGAGCCTGTGCTCCACGATGGGAGAGGCCACAGCGGTGAGAGGCCCGCGTACCGCAAAAAAAAAACCCAAAAAAACAAAAATACTCAGTTTCCATTTTAAGCGATTTATAATAGATGGGTATATTACTTTCCTATTGCTGCTGTAATAAATTACCAACATAGTGGTTTAAAACAAAACAAACTTATCATCCTACAGTTCTAGAGGTCAGGAGTCTGAGGTGGGTTTTACTACGGTAAAAATCAAGGTGTCAGCACAACTGCATTCTTTTCTGGAGGCCCTAGGGGAGAATCTTTGTCTGGAGCCTTCTTAGAGGAGTTTTCTTGCCTTTTCCAGCTTCTAGAAGCTGTTCATCTTCCTTGGTTCATGACCCCCTTCCCCATCAAGGCCAGCAATCTCTTCACTACAAACTTTGCTTCCATCGCCACATATTTTTGGACATTCCTCTGCCTCCTCTTCCACTTTTAAAGACCCTTCTGATTACGCTGGATCCACCAGGATATTCCAGGGTATCTCTTAAAGTCAACTAATGAACAATATTAATTCCATGTGCAACTTTAATGTCCCCTCGTTACGTAACCTAACATACTCATAGGTTCTGGAGATTAGGACATGGACATCTTTAGGGGGGCCATTATTCTGCCTATCACAGCAGCACATTTTGTCCTCTTTCTTCTTGGATTTATGGTGCTGTGCCTTAGAAAACAGAAGATTATAATAAATAGGCTTCAACTCTAGAAGAGCTGAACTGATAAGAATCCTGAAGCCACTTCTAGAACCAATGGCAAAGAATGCTGTGATTGACTGGCAATTTCTGCTATGGACATGGGGAGCAGGGAACGAAGCCAGGAGTGCCAGGTATTTGCCATCCCAGGTTAGGACAGAGACTTTAAAACTGAGCAGGTCCAGGTTCAGCTCCTGACCTTGCCACTAACTATGGGACAGACCTCACATACAATAAGTGCTCAATAAATGATTATTATTAGTTATGGTAAGAAACAGTAATTAAGGTGTCAGAATTTGCCTATTCAAGTGCTCTAATTCAGGAAAGTGAATTTCCATGTGTTTTTTTTCTATTTCAACCTCAGGTAAAGATGTTTTTGTCAACATGCATCAAATACAATCTATAATTTCAGAAAATGCAAAATCATAAACTGCTTCTAATTTTCTTGAAAAATACAATTTTTTTCACCAGTTTTATCCTTTTCTTCTAGGTAAGTATTCATTTCCTTTGGCTAGCTTAGATCAGGTTTGTTTTTATTTGTATCTAATTTTAGCTCTAATAAAATGGATTGGATCATGTGGTACAGTATTTTTTAAAGCATGAGTCACAATCCATTAGGGCAGCATGAAATCAATTTACTGGATTATGATCAACATTAAAAAAAATGGAATACAATAAAATATAAAACACCAGGGCATGTAAAAAGGTAAGTATTGTTCCATAAAAGTTTTTTTCTAGTATGTGGGGAAGGGGGAGATAGGGAGAATCCCAACATATGTATTTCTGTGACTGTGGATACAGTTACAAAAAAGTTTCTAAGAACATACCCTGTCCTGTGGATACACACTTTAGCAGTCTATAAAGATAGACTTCAGAACCTCTACTAGATGCCAAAAAAAAAAAGATGGAAGAAAACAGGATAAATGACTCTTCTCCCCTCAATCAATTCTATCAGTTTTCCTCCACATGCAATAAGACATTCAACTAATGTCCCCAAGACAAAGTGACTTCCTCTGAAGAACTATAAGGTTCGCCTTCTCAAGAGAGCTAATGTCAGAGTTAGATTCAATATAGGCAGAACAAAGAGCCATATACCTTGTCAGGAGTCCCCAAGACTATCCCACCCTGGAAGATTCATCCATGGCTAAGATTTACCTACAGTGACATCCTAAGGTTACACAGCTGTATCCTAAGGGTAAAGACACTGGAGAAAATCCATGCTCAGGTTCCTTATTCTCTCTCCCTCTTATGAGGGGGGGACACTTGAGCACATTCCTTCCTCCAACAATCCAACAAGGAATAACATGTGTACAATGTTCCTGCTCAAGGGAGCCCATTAGAAACTCAGCACCCATAGTTTTTATTGGAGGGGATGAGAGGAATGGTCACCCAGGCACCCTCTGCCTGCATGGTGGGACAAAATCCCAGATTCCAAGATAGAAAGCAGGCATTTAGCATAAACCACACTGTTCACACTAACAGTCAAGGCACAGTAAACTCATCCTTATCGGATGGGGAAGGGTGGGAACACCACCAAATCCAAGTCCTCAGATGCAAGCAGGCCTTTCTAAAGATAGTGATTTCAGGCCTGCTGTGTTAACTCTTTTCTGCACAGATACAAACCCTTTCTCAAAGTCCATCCAGACATAAAAGTGGCTATTTCTAACAGCCTTCTATACCTTGTGCCAAATGATACAAGGGCTTCTTGAGAAGATGGCACTATAAATCCAGTAGATCTGAAATATTCCAAAGTAGACTGAAAATGGCATGGCCTTGGTTAATTTTATCTGTTCTTAATCAATATTTCTTTCTGGTGTAAGTGGCAGTTACATCAAACTTCTGTTCATATCTCTTACCCAGGACTCCTCGGGCTGCACTGTCTAGTGTCCCTCCGTGCCCAATTTTCAAAGTCTGCTTTTTCCTCTTGGTCCATTCTGGAGAAGGCATTCCAGCTTCTATAAGAGTAATTGGGATGAAAAAAAGGTAATTACTGAGACAAATGAAGTAGAATCTCCATAAATATGGGATGAGGCAGTGTGGATGGAGTACTCAAAACAAATGAAAAGTACTGTACAAACTTAACATATTAAGATTATGACGATATTACTAACAAAGAAAAGACTTTAAAATGTACAGACGCTCCCTAAATTACAAAGAAATAGTATTCCCAAATTAGTTGTCTAGAAACTAGAATTCATTTTCCAAGGAAAAAAAAATTTTTTTTAAGTGGGTAAATATCCACACGAACCCACAAAGATCTAGTGAATTCCTGGTAGTAGTGGGCTGCTAGATAGAGAATGATGAAAAGAAGTTAGTTTTTACATAGGCAGCTAGTTTTTAAAGTCCTCAATTTCATTTCTAAAATCTCTTTTGTTCCCTGGTGTTCTTTGCTGGTCTCTCCAGCTACCTAAATGTTGGGAGTACATCTCATACAGGGTCACTTCTGAGAACACTAAGTTCCCAAACTATCTGTAGGTCTGTCCCCCTCTCCTAATCAAAACTCTCAATTCCCTAAAGAAGCTAATCTCAACAAAAGGTTATGTGGGAAGAGGGTAACAGTTTAAGTTGCCACTTATACTCCAAAGCATTTAGATATTAAAAAAGAATGAAAAAAAAAAGCCAACCTGGCCTATCTCATATTCCTATTGTAAAAAATAAAATGAAATAATGCTATCTGAATGTGCTTTGGAAACTCAAAGCACTATAACAATATGCTGTTATTATCATCATCTTCAGCATCATGGCATATAATATTATATTGAGAGAATATTGGCTACTAGGCTTCAAATGAGAAAGGCGAGAACAGCAGGAAGAGCTCTATTGATCTGTACCCCTCCAAACCCATCAAACCTTCCTTTTTACCACTGACACAGAGAAGATGGAAATTGAGTAAAAGAAAATGAAAAGAGAGGACAGAGACAGGAAAGGAGGGAAGGCAGAGCAACAGTGAAGAAGCCAGGTTAAATGGCCCAAAGGATAAGTTGGGTTGTCATTACCACCTTACTGAGTCAGAACTCAGTCTGGAACACAGTCCTATTGTCCCTCTCTGATTACAACATCACCCTGCTTGCAAGGACATGACCATATGCTTTAACATAAATCTGTAAGGCCAGGCCTAGGCTTCAAACCCTGCACTTTCACTTGCAACCCATTATGGATCTCTTGTACTGTATTCACAGAAATATTTTGGGGAACTCTTTGTATTTTTAACTTGACGGTCCTTGGAGTGTGGAGGCCCTAAAATTTACTGTCTGCCCTTTGTGTCCAAATTTACCTCTTTCAAGTCTGAAGACACACTGTCTCTACTATATTGGAATTTGGTTCACCCCACTGGTACCACTCATGGATGAATATTTATTAAGATCTTTTCTAGCTATAAAATTCTGATATGTTTTAGTCCTTGAAGGATTCAAAAAGATGGAAGAGCAGAGATTTTAGTACGACATGAATCAATGTAAGGAAAGGCAAGGGATGTTAGTAGAGAGCATGACAACTGACTGTGGCCTAAATCAGTGGTTGTCAAACCTGGCTGGCATTAGAATGTCTTGCCCTGGAATCTGTATCTTTTTTTTTTTTTTTTTGCAATACGCGGGCCTCTCACTGCTGTGGCCTCTCCATTGCGGAGCACAGGCTCCGGATGCGCAGGCTCAGCGGCCATGGCTCACGGGCCCAGCCGCTCCGCGGCATGTGGGATCTTCCCGGACCGGGGCACGAACCCGTGTCCCCTGCATCGGCAGGCGGACTCTCAACCACTGAGCCACCAGGGAAGTCCTGGAATCTGTATCTTTAAGGGAACCTTCCCAGACAATTCTGACAGCCAGTTAGAATGGCATTTGGGAAGCCCTGGTCTGTCTAACATAAATATAGACTAGGCCAATCACAAGCAATATAGAAATGGAGAGTAATGAGAATGTCTACTTCTGAGTGAGTGGCTTCCAGAAGATGGTCCAGCAACAGCCTTGAAACAATCAATTTTAACTAAGTTTCAAGAGGAATTTCAGTTCTTGATAGGCAGATTAACCAGAAGGCCAGGATATGGCTTCAATCCTATCAGAAACTTGTCTGAATGATAATCATTACCTTGAGGATCAAAAAAGCCTTAGCGGGCTTCCCTGGTGGCGCAGTGGTTGAGAGTCCGTCTGCTGATGCGGGGGACGCGGGTTTGTGCCTGGGTCCGGGAGGATCCCACATGCCGCGGAGGGGCTGGGCCCGTGAGTCATGGCCGCTGGGCCTGCGCGTCGGGAGCACAGGCTCCGCAACGGGAGAGGCCACAACAGTGAGAGGCCCGCGTACCGCAAAAAAAAAAAAAAAAAAAGCCTTAGCGTAGCTAACAAATCAGGCCAAATGAAAGCAATTCTATGAAGGAAACAACTCCATCATGACACCACAAAGCTTGTCCTTGATGTAATTCCTTCCTTCAGCATCCCGTATATGACCCATCCTTACAGGTAACAAAGTATAATGAAAGTATAACAAAAGAATAAGCAGATATAACACAGGTATTAAACATCTTCAGGAATGTACCTTTGCCAATAAACATTTGAATCTGTATTGTGTCAGTTTTAATTAACAAATTCCTACCAGAATATTTGCTTTTGCAGTAAAAAGGGCGGGGGATGCGGTAACATTTGCCAGGGGACACTAAACAAAGAAGAAATTTCCTGTACTGATTTCATGGAAAAATAAGCCAGGGGCAAACTCTGGACGGCCTTGAAAACCCAGTTAAATAGTTTGTTTTATCACCAAAGTTTGCAGAAATTACTGCTATGAGCTTAGCAAGACACAGTGTCTTTCACCCTCACCTCTCCATAGGCTAGCACAGGTCTGGCTTATTGCAAGAGTCCAAAAAAATCCAAGGTTCCTTGATTCCATTGTCTGAAATGATCTACTGGACTGATGAACTAAGAGATCCTTCAGGCTTTTCTAATATTCTCCCAGTGTATATGAGGAAACAAACAAACAAACGAAAAGAATGCTCTTAGAAGTGGCCGAGTTATATTTAGTGTTCGTCAAAATGTGGTCCATTGACTACTTACACCAGAATCACCCGGAGCAACAGTTTAAAAATGCAGTTTCCTAAAAATACCCATATCCTCAGCCACAGTCTCTGAGGGGGGCAAGGATTAGGAATCTGCATTTGTACAAGGGACTTTAAATAATTCTTATGCCCACTATATGAAAACCACTGCATTGAGTCTTGGTTAACTAAGTAACATCCGCATTTCCAACATATTTTTAAGAATGCAACTTTGGGGTGTAGAGAGCCAGTGATTCCGTCGGGTAGAGTTCATCTACGTGAGCCAAACAAAAGGCTTCTGAGCGATCAGATTGTAGAAAACTCGTCTGCAGGCCCAAGAGCAGAGGTTTATTTGTGGATGTGTGGGTTTTGCTTTTTGTTTTTGTTTTTTTTTTCCCTTGAGAACGACAACTGCCAACTAGGCTACAGGAGTTCACATCAGGACAAGTCCAAGCCGGAGATGCCCCAGATTTCTGTCCAGAGCTTACACTGTGGCCGTTCTCCCTTTCCCTTCCTCTTATCTCTTGAGCCACGAGAGCGCGAAAAGCCCCGTGTGCTCTGTGCGGCTTCCGCTCTCACGGCGACCGCCTCGCCTCGGCCTGGTCCCCACCCGGCTGCAGTACCTGCCAGCAGCTTCTCCTTCAGCCGATTCAGCAGCTCGGCTGAAGTGGGCCCTTTGGGCTTGTGCACGGCGAACACGCCGCTCAGGGACAGCAGCTTAGTAGCCAACGCGGGCTTGGAGACCCTGCCTTCGGATCCGGTCCTGGCCGCAACCGCCGCGACTGCAGCCATCGCTGAGGATGTGGCGGCCGTGGCTGCAGCCATTCCTGCACTTTCGGGGGCTGGGGCTGTGTCTGGTTTCAAGGATGACGACGGTACGACCGGCGCCTCAGCAGCTGCCATACTTCTGTAGCCCAGACCTGTTTTGTTTTGTGGAGTCGCACGCTAATGACGCAACAAGGAGTGCGCCCGACAACCCCCAGTCTTTCCCCTTGCTTTGAAGCTGCCCGGGCGGGGTGGGATCGCAAGGGCTTGTGGGAATTGTAGTCCGTGGCTTTCCCGTGCTGACCGAGAGTCGCTGAGTCTTCCGAGGGCTGTGATGGAGTAGTTTTTCTCGTATAATACTGCCTGCTTCTTAGGTGGGGTTAGTTCGGTGCCGCAGGTGTAATTTGGGGTTGCCGAACCCAAACACCAAGTCTGTGTATATTTTCGGCGAGAAATCTCTTCACATCTCTCCCCCCGCCCCCTTCAAGAATTAAGCAGAAGTCAGCCACCAAGAATAGAAAACTTAAAATGCTGACTTCCGCTGCAGCTTGTGAAGAACCACGGCTCCCGTGGTTCACTGCTTTATTCAGTTTATTGTGCTCTTGGATTCATGGTTCAGAATTAAAGTACACCTGAATGTAATCTCTATTAGAGCAAAGAACATGTTTACCTTGTTCACTGCTGTAGTCCAGTGCCTCACACATAGCAGGCACTTAAATATTTGGGAACAGATAAATGGATACGAGTTCTTCAAATTCCTGAAAGAAACCTCTAGGCCAAGCCAGTGCTCAATCACCCAGGCTTATTTTGATGCCCTTCATGCACTCCTTTCCACCCCCCAAACCCCACAACTCACATGTAATTCTTAAGAATTCTAAGATATTTAATACTAACCCTTCTGTGGATTGCAGCCTTTAGTAACACATTGCTTAGGCATTATTGCAGTTCATAAAATTAAACTTTACTTTAGATTTGAGACCTCTCTAGAAGTTATTCACTCCCCAGCAAAATTCAGGAACACTGTTCTGATCCTGGCACAAGGCAAAGTGGAGAAAAATTCTTCATTTTACTCCTGCTTCAGAGATATTAAATGGTATTACCAGTGTTGTGAGACAGATAAAGTTTGTCTTCATTGTTCCTACAAATTTCCTTACAGCCACCCTTTCTCCTCATCATCCTTTTTTACATTAATATCTATTATCCTAATGATGCCTCTTAGCTACTCACAATCACCAATTATGGGATCCCATTTGAACTTGCCCCATTCATTCAAGAAGAACGAAAAAACGTTTTAAATACAATAATTATTTCTTCCTATATTTCCACCCTTCCCTGCCTCAGTCAGATCACCGGACTCTTATTAAATCTTTGGGGTGCACAACAACGTAAATGTACTTAATGCCACATAACTGTACACTGTAAAATGGTTAAAATGGGAAATTTTATGTGATGTATAATATATCACAAAAAGAAAGAAAGAAAAAAAAACCCAAAAAAGCCAGCATCTGTGGAGGAGTGGGAAAGGGAGGGAGAGTTTTTGTAGGGTGGAAAGCTGAAATTCCTAGAAGCAGTTTACTTACTCTTGTGGTCTATTATAAAAACCTAAGCTAACTGAAAACATTATGCACAGGATGTCTTGGAGGCCAGAAGAGAAGAGAATTGTTTTGAGAATCAGGAGAGAGAAACTGAAAGATTGACAGGTCCCATGATTAGTGAATACCTCAGCCTGCTTCAGGATTTTCCCTTGTCCAGGAAGGTGGCTCGGCTTCAGAGGGGATGGCTACACCCTAGGGAGCAAAGCGTCCTTCAGCCTTGGTAAGATTTCTGTGCTCTCCTCTTGGCAGAGAAAGTTTAAAGCAGGCTTGAACAGTGATGACTTGGAAATTAGAGAGCCTTTTCCCAGTTGTCTAGACATCAGTAAGCTTGCCTAATTCTGCTGTGACTCCGATGCGGGGAGTGGAGGGAGGGCATAACTAGGGGTGAAAAAATAATGCTTTCATTTGAATTTTCCACAAGCCCAGTGCAGAATCAGAGCTCATTTGATTAATAGAAAACAAAGAAATAAGTATTTCTTGTACATTTTATTTCCTGGGTGCTAGGGAACAGCAAGATTAATTCAACTCTGCTATCCAATCCGTATTATTGGCATCAGAAGCATCAAGTTCTAATTTTCTGAGGTAACCAACGTCTCCCACATTGGGCAAGCCTTGCATTTACAAGTTATCTTAATATATGTGTGAGTTAGGATTCTTTGATTGAGAGTGACCGAAACTGATTCATATCAGCTTAGAATTTATCAGAAGGATTCTTTTTAAAAAGGGTTTATCAGAAGCGTACTGGAATATTATGCAGAGCCTGGGAAGTTCTCTCTTTTTCTCCTTCTCTCCCCACATCCTCCTTTCATGCTACTCTCTTGTGCCTTTTTCGTTCTTCTCTTTTGCTTCTAACAGGCTTTTTTTCTACTCCTTACTCCACATTCTTGCTTTAGACCACCCTGTTTTGATCCAATTCCAAAAATATCCTGGATGAAGCCACTCCTGGCCACCTAATGAACTATGTTCACTTCACTAATTTCATTCCTCAACCACAGCACTTTCCTTGATTATTTTCCTGCTTGATTTTTCTCCATAGCGTGTTTCATCTGACATACCAAATATTTACTTATTTTGCTTAATGTCTTATTTCCCCCATCAGAATGTAAGCTCTGTGAGGAATTTTTGTATGCTTTAGTCGCTGCTATATCTCCAGGACCTGGAATAGTGTCAGATATAGCACTCAATAAATAGTAGTTGAATAAAGGAATGAATAAACATGGCAGCTCCAGCAGAAACCATGTAGATAGAGGGGAATTAGCACCAGTTCCCGGAAAAGTAGAGTGCTGGACACATAAAATATATATATTCCCAGTGTAGCTTATCTCATGTGGCCTCAAATGTTTTTATCTCCATTTTATATGTATGGAACTGAAGCAAAGAAAAAATAAGACTACCTACTGCTACGTAAAACTTCAGCTTTCTACACTAGCTTCCATGCTGTCCTCAACTACCCATGTGCCTCCAAAGATTGTTAATTAATGGGAATCAAAAATTGATAAGACTTTCAGGTTTTATTCCAAATCTGTCACTGGCTCCCCCATGGTTGTATCACTGGGGCACTTCTCTGCTCCTTGCTATAGGTATGTGTGCCTGGGAGAGCTGCTCTTTACAGAGGCTTCTCCAACTGTTGCTCATCTGTGCAACTTTCTATAGATGACAGAATCATAGAAAATAGTGCTTGATGGGGACTTCCCTGGTGGTGCAGTAGTTAAGAATCCGCCTGCCAACGAAGGGGACACAGGTTCGAGCCCTGGTCCGGGAAGATCCCACGTGCCACGGAGCAACTAAGCCCGTGCACCACAACTACTGAGCCTGCGCTATAGAGCCTGCGAGCCACAACTACTGAAGTCTGGGCACCTAGAGCTCGTGCTCCGCAACAAGAGACGCCACCACAATGAGAAGCCTGCACACAGCAACAAAGACCCAACGCAGCCAAAAGTAAAAAATAAATTAATAAATTTATTTTTTAATAGTGCTTAATGAGGACTTATAGACCATATAGCCCGAGACTTTCATTTTAAAATGTGCTCCTGGGCTTCCCTGGTGGCGCAGTGGTTGAGAATCTGCCTGCCAATTCAAGGGACACGGGTTCGAGCCCCGGTCTGGGAAGATCCCACATGCCGCGGAGTAACTAGGCCTGTGAGCCACAACTACTGAGCCTGCGCGTCTGGAGCTTCCACAACAAGAGAGGCCGCAGCAGTGAGAGGCGCGCACACCACGATGAAGAGTGGTCCCCACTCGCCGCAAATAGAGAAAGCCCGTGCACAGAAACGAAGACCCAACACAGCCAACATAAATAAATTAATTAATTTTAAAAAAATGTGCTCCTGATACCCAAGAAGAGAAAGCCCAAATCTATACCATGGACTTGATAAAAACATAGATTTTTAAAGTTTAGAGAAAAGATGGGCATGTTTCATTGTATGAAATTTGAAAGAGCTGGAAAACTCTCAAAAAAAAAATCTTCTGTTTAAGCCATTGAGAATTATCCTGATAGGGAGGAAAATGGTAAGATAATTAAAGAAACCAGTAGTTGGTTGCACAAGGCACTCTGAGCTGAAGTATATAAAGGAAATATATTGTGATTTCTTTAGAGGTGAACTTCTAAGAAAGTTTTACTTTGTAAGAAATAAATAAATAAATAAATATTTGTAAGAAATAAATAAAAAATACATTTCTTTTGTAATTAGGAAAAACAGGTAGCAATAAAATATTTTTTTAATTAGGCAAAGAATTTTTTAGAGGAAGGGCAGATAATAAAAGACAAATACTGAGAAGTATCACAAATATGTAAGAGTAAGCCCAGAAAAGTCTTATTGGGAACAGGAAAAAAATACCAGAGGCAAGAAAATTAAATGGAACTTTTAAAAAAGATCAAGAAAGAGATATATTTACTGCTTGAGGCAAATAACTGATAAAGGTCAAGCCAAGCTTCTACTTTGCCTGCCTTCTCCATCAAGGAGAATTTTTGGATGAAAATGAAAAGAGTAAACAGTTGATAGGAGGAGGAGGATGTCCATGAGGGGCAAAAAGATTGGAAAAGGACATCTCTGCACTAATTGAAGTTAGATCTCCTAGTCCAGAAGTTACATCTAGGGGTGGGGGGAGAGTGAAGATATGAGAACTTACAAACAAGATTACTCAAGGGAACCAACTTTTGTTGAATATATATGTTATGTTCTGGCACTTTATATTTTCCTGGAATTTCTATAGTATCTCTCAAGTTATGCTTGTGGAGAAAATAAAGTGTAGGCTGGGTGCCAGAACTTCACTGCAAGGTAGGTATTATTATTATCATTATTTTACAGATGAGGAAAATGAAACTAAGTGAGGTTAGATAATTTCATTGAGGGTATATAGCTCGCATAAAGTGGATGTTTCAGGGGTCCCCAAGACCAAACTTAGACTGGACTTGCTAGAAGGACTAACAGAATTCAGAACAGCTATAATAACTCATGGTTATGGTTTATTATAGCAAAAGGATGCAGATTAAAATAAGCAAAAGGAAAAGGCACATGGGATGAAGGCCCCAGGAGAAACCAGGTGCAAGCTTTCAGCTATCCTCTCTTAGTGCAGTCTCAAGGACAGCTCTTAATTCTCCCATCAATGAAATGTGACAACCTGTGTCAAGTGTTGCCCATCAGGGAAGCTCACCTGAGCCTTGGTTCCAGGGTTTTTATTGGGGATCAACTATGCAGACATACAGTGCCTGTATGACTGACCCTTAGCTACTCAGTCTCCAGCCTTCCAGAGGTCAGAGTAATTCAGTGTAGCCCAAGGCCTCAGGCACACTGAAGCATCCTTATCAGGCAGGATATACCAGGGGCTCAGAGGTTAACCTCCCAGTAAGTCAGTCAAAGGCTAGTCTTTACTTTGGAATGTACAGAATTGGCACAATAACTGACCCACATGTAACTCATCAAACAACCCTGAGAAGTATTATTGCATGTAAAGATGAGGAAATTGAGGCTCAAAAAGATCAAGCAGATTGCTGAAGGTCCAACAACTAATAAGTGACAGTTAGATTTAGAATTCAGTTTTGCCTGACTCCAAAACCCATAACGTAACCACTTCTCAGTGACTACTAATCAGAATGGATAGACTAGAGAAATAAGCTGAATTCAAATGAACTTTTATAGAGATGAACATTAAGTCCTAGAATATAGATGCTAAAAACCAATTTTCAAGGACAAGTCATAGAAAACATGATTTAGAATCAACCTAAATGAAAATATTGGAGGGATTTCAGTCTATATCTAGCCTTACGTGAGTGCATTATAAACTTTATATGAATAGTAAATGGCCACCAGAACAACTAATATAATCTTGGAAGCAATAACAGAATTATTATGTCTGGAATGAGGGAGGTGTTATTGGGTTCTGATAACATGGCTGACTCTAGGTAGTACTTCATACTCCAAATCTTTTCCTATTGCAAAGATTTCTTGCCCTTTCTTCCCTCAGTTCAATAACAAGGCAATCTGACATGGTGCAACTAAGCCTGTGCGCCACAACTACTGAAGCCCACGCGCCTAGAGCCCATGCTCCGCAACAAGAGAAGCCACCACAATGAGAAGCCCGCACACCACAACCAAGAGTAGCCCCCGCTCACCACAACTAGAGAAAACCTGTGCACAGCAATGAAGACCCATTGCAGCCAAAAATAAATAAATTAATTTTAAAAAATAACAAGGCAATGTGATAAACTATCCCTATAAAGGTATGATGTTGAATCAAATAAAACTACTACTTGTGTAGGTCAAAATGCTTGAATATCAGCAATTTCATTCTAATATTAACACCTGATAATAATTTTACGTGTCATTTCTCTAGAGGTATTTCCATTTTAGTGGAGGAATCCAAGAGACAAGAGACAACATTTCAGATCAGGAAAGGCAGATACTTGTGAACATGAAAACATTCAGATGCTTGCCGAATTACACCATACCCAACCTACACTTTCTTGACAGTTTGTTCCATTAAGCTGTACCAATATCTCTTTATGGCATTGTCAACTCATACCCATTCAAATAAATTAATGTCCCCATCTCAGCTGACTCATTTGGCAGTAAAAGCTAGTTCACATGCCAATGCATTAGCTGGCTCACATGACCTCTCTATGAAAAAAAGCACATTTTCACAGTAATAAGCAAAAAGGAGCAGTATGCCCTCCCTTGCCCAATGTAGTAGCTCAGGTTAAACAAATGTGAAAAGTTTTAAGGGGCAAAGAGATGGAAAAGAGGAGATACAATGCAGAAAGACCTGGAATGACACAAACATTTTACAATGTATAAAATAAGAGTGCTTGACATTTTGTGCTTTTAGGTCTATAAAGAGATGACTGTAATTACTCCTGAGCTCTCAGAATATTTATTCAAAGAGCACAATTGATTCCCTACAATGTACACAATGTTATCGAGATACATTAAGGACATTTAATAAACTCTCAAATTAAATCAATATACACAATTATAAATATTAAATTTGTATTAAAGGGCATGAATAATATAAATATTGATAGTTTAATACAAACTAAATATACATGATTATATATATTAGGTAAATCACAAACACAAAGGAACAGATTACTCTGTGATTGGTCAAATGTTGTCTTTAATGCTGCCAAAGCAACACAGTAGATCTGATTGTTTTTATTTTATTTAACATTCATTTGTACAACAAATATTTATTATGCACATGCTCTGTGATAGGCACGTGAAATAACTTTCATATTGACCACTGCTGCAAATAAAGTCATTTATAAACAGCCTGGAGAAAGTGTTATCAGTATCTGTTTTTAAGTAGGCTCTGAGGATTTGGAATATTTAAAACCCGTTCTATATTCACATTCCAAAGATAATGTACAAATTGTCTTCATTGATTAATCTATGCTATCATAAGCTGGGGAAATGTCATTTTGTGACTTCAGTTTTCTTTAAACGTTTAATAATGTTCTCCACTTGAGGAAGGGTTTAAGGCTGGACTCAGAGACAGAGGTGATGGATGTTTCCCATTACCAGGTTGAATGAAAAGCTTCTTACTTAGCATGGACTACACCTAGAGGCTAGCAGAAGAAGAAAGCTTTGCCCGGTCATTAGTTATCTCAAAACTCCTGAAGACTTCAACCTTTTCTATTACTACTTAATTGAATTTAGAAAATTATGATCTTCCTTTTGAATATTTTACAGGTTTTTAAATGTACGATTGATTTTTTTTTTTTTTTTGGCCTGGAGAATGTTTGGATGTGTTCACTCTAATCTGTGATTTGCTATCTATTCCACAATTTAAAAAACATCTGAATGTTTTGGCTAAGTTAGAAAATAAAAGTATGTTCTCATATTTTGGAGCCAAGGCACATCTGCATAAGTTTCTTGATTATGTAGATATACCTTGGCTCCAAAAATTTCTGATTCTTGTGGTTGGCCTTAAGTATGAAAAGCTATTTTGGAAAAAGCAAAGCTTGAGTATGAAATTCCGAAATTACTTTTTACTACTTAACATTGGATAACATATAGTATATTATACATTTATTATTATGAAATAAAATTCATATTTTATGACAAAACAAGAAAAATTTAAACATGAAAAAATGTTCTCTTCCTTTTGACCTCTTTTCCCACTATTGTACATTGTGTATCTGCATTATGTATTGAACAACCTTCCAATCAGCAAAAATACCTGCTTAACCATAAAGAGAAATATATTCCTAGCATCAACAAGGCAACTCCTTAAAAGATAACATTCCTTCTTGATCTTGTAAGGGGCCATGATGACCCATGACCCTCTACTCACTAGATTGTGTAAACAGCCAATAATATATCATTTAATGTACAGCCCTCTGTCTCAAAAACTTATATAACTGTGCCTTGGCCCCTAACTGGTGGAAACGTTCTCAGAACTTTCTGAGAGGCTGTTCCCGGGTTATAGTCCTCAATTTGGCTCAAATAAAATATTCCATTTCATGAACTTATTTTCAAAACAGAAACAGACACTCAGACATAGAAAACAAACTTCGGGTTGCCAAAGGGAAAAGGTGGGGGGGAGGGATAAATTAGGAATTTGGGAGTAACATATATACACTATTGCATATAAAATAGACAACCAACAAGGACCTACTGTGAAACACAGGGAAGTATACTTAATATTTTGTAATAACCTATATGGGAAAAGAATCTGAAAAAGTATATATATATTCATATATATATATATATATATATATATATGAATCACTTAGCTGTACACTTGAAACTAACACAACATTGTAAATCAACTATACTTCAATAAAAATAAATAAAAGAGAGTAAATCCTAAGAGCTGTTATCACAAGGAGAACATTTTTTTCTTTATTCTTTTCTTCTTTTTTTTATTGTATCTACATGAGAAGATATATGCCAGCTGAAATTGTTGTGGTAATCATTTCACAGTATATATAAATCAAACCATCATGCTGTATGCCTTAAACTTATACAGTGATGTAAGTCAACTATTTCTCAATAAAACTGGAAAAATTTGCACTTCTAAAAAATTTTTTTCCGTTTCTTTCTAAGATCGACTGATTAATTTTTCATTGACATTACCCTACAGACTTTATAATAGGGATCTCAAAAATAAGTTCTAACATGCATCTAAATCCATAATGAACATAATTTATTTTTCTTTTCTCTATTTTCTATTCTACTCTCCCACTTTGAATAAGCACTAATTCACCATGAATACTCCGGTCATTTTCCCCAGAAATAAAATTAATGTCTACTTCACAGAGTTTCTGCAAGTGTCACTGGCAAAGCCCACTGGGGTGGAGAATAAGCTGGAATCTAGGTTATGAGATAAGATCTAACCTCTTCTTTTGTGCTTAGTCTAGTTTCACTTGCCTACAGGGGGCACATGCAGAGGCCTTGCACCTAACACGTAGAATCAGCCTTCTCAGCACAGAACCGCTGCACCTGGCACGTGACTTGGTGGGCCGTGTGCAGAAGCGGTGCACCCGACGCCTCAATTCACCATGACAACAGCATGCAGTGGGCAGAGACGCTGCCCCTGGTGTGAAACCTGGAGCCCTAAGCAACACACCTGCACCTACGAACAAGAGCCCTGTCCCTTACTCCACAGGTGAGATCCCCATAAAGCAGCCCCACGCATGGCCTGTCCAGGAAAGGGTGTGCTCTGGAACTAGGGCTTGCACCTCTCCATTTTTTGATCAAAGAATAAAACTTTCCTTTGCTTCTGATACTACTTGGTCTTGTTCTGAGCTGAACGACACCGGGTAGCAGGACCGTTGCTGGAGGCTGACTCTGGAGGGTCAGTAACAAAAGGGAAGAAAACAATTTTCTCTCAGTTTAGTTAAGATCATACTCAAACTCAATGTTGCTGGGCCTTGATCTGTTTCTTAAACTATAGGATGGGAACTCCAAGTTTATATATGGTTTGTGAATTAACCCTGGTCAGGTAATGGTCGAACTGACTTATTTTAGCCTATCTTGCTAAAGGTTATATCTCACCTGTAGGGGAGGAAAAAGGTTTTCTTCACTCTCTTAGGTTCCCTGGCTGGGTCTGGAAATTAAACTGACAAAGACAAATTAACAGGTGAAAAGTGTACAAATTGTATTAAATTTTTACATGTATGTGGGAGCCTTCACAAGAGAGTGAAGACCTGAAGAAGTGACCAGAGCAGGAAGCTTTTATACATTTTAGACAAAGAAGCAATGAATTTATGAAGAATTGACAAGACAAAGGGATTTGGGCTTGGGGTGGAAAATGGTGAAGAGGTAACTAGTAAGGGTTAGTTTAACCAAGTTTGTTTTGTACAGATTTCTAGGCCCCAAATTCTAGGCTCTAGGGATAAGAAAGTCTTCCTTCCTCCTGATACAGGGAGGGTACCTTTCACCTGAGAGATTTTATCTCCTGCTTTCAGGGAAGAAAAACAAGGCAGGAAGGTCAGAGTGACCTTCCTGCTTCTGCTGTTTTCTCCAATTCCTTCAGCGTAAGATATTCAATATGCCAAGGGGGCATATTTTGGAGTGGCATGTCCTGAATCCCATTACACCCAACAAATTTATCTTTGATAATAAATAACTCTTCCAGGGGAACATCTCTCTCTATCTTTCTCTTTATCTCTCTCTAATATATATAGTTTTTAGAATAATATTGAGATCCTGCTATCTATCTTACAAAATAAATATTCCATATTATATCAGAAAGCTGGGGCACTTACGGTATTCATAAAGCTGCCAGTCTGTGTAATTCATCAAATAGATGAGCAACCCCATATATGAAATTTTAATCTTGATTCATTTTAGAGTTTAGAACAAGCCAGCTTGTTTTATTAAACATATGTATCTAATATTTATGTATTTCATGTGAATAAATTATATTTTCTTATTACTATGAAGGAATATATTTTTTAAAGACCTTTTTTTTAGTTTACTTATTTATTTGGTTGTGCTGCATCTTAGTTGCGGCAGGTGGGCTCCTTAGTTGCGGCTCGCAGTCTCCTTTGCTGTGGCATGCAAACTCTTAGTTGCGGCATGCATGTGGGATCTAGTTCCCTCACCAGGGATCGAACCTGGACCCCCTGCTTTGGTAGTGCAGAGTCTTAACCACTGGACCACCAGGAAAGTCCCTATGAAGGCATATTTCATTCACACTCCAACATATAACAGATAGGGATGCCAGGCAAGAATTTTTAGATATGGTGTCTTTTTATTGAGAGATACTTTCTTTCCTGATAAATGGCTTTGAAAGAAGCTGTGAGCCTCCCCCTTCCCTCATCTCCCCCACCTCACAGAGTTTGTCGGTGCACCTTTATAACCTGCCTGAAGAGAATTATAATCTGCAGTGTGACTTTGCCAGCCATTAATCTTCCTCCCGTTTTAGGGTCTGAAAGGAGAAATCCCTAGAGCATGTTTTCCCCTGGCCTCCCAGTCATCCCGTTAGCTTCTGCAGTCACAGATAAAAGAGCAGTCTTGCGCTCTCACAGAAGATCTCTGGGGGCAGAGACAGCCACAGAGCTCTATTCCTTAGATTTTTGCATGAAGGATTCATGTTTGTCACCAACCAGCAAAAAGTCAACCCTATCAACTTCAGTTAAGGTGTCACTATAAGCAGAAGATGTTTTCATGGCCAGGACACAGCTCTGAAAATAAGGAAATGACACATGCAGTTGAAATCTTAAATATATTATCATTCAGGGTGTGGGGAAAGATATCTTTTAAAAGCTTTCATAAAATAACATTTTCTGCCACCAGCAGCATTTTATCACCAGTTGCAATAACCAGTTCCTTAAATGCATGTCTTCCCTTGGAAGTCATGAATAAGCCAATTCTGATTCCTGGGTACATAAATTGTCCAGGATGTTTCTTCCAAGTACCAAATTATATGTCTAACTTCTGCCCACAGAAGAGCCCTGAGCTTATCTTACAGCCTTGTTTTATTCACTGAAATGCTCCAGTGAGGTAGGGTAAAGAGCACCGTTCTCAATCAACACAGTCTGTAAATCGCACCATGTAAGAGCATCTTCCAACATCTGTCACTAAGTCCTGTGATCAAAATTACTGGAAGGTTCGCTGATATACCCACACTTAATTCTTTTTGCACCAAGCACTATGAATTAAAACTCAGAAGAAACTTTACCTCATGGGTCACTGGTCACTAATTGTTCCATTTAACATTCATCAAGCACCTCCTGAAACTCCCTTTGTTCCAGGCACCAAGCCAGAGAAGCTCGGAGCAGATGTGCTCCCTCGAGGGGCCCAGTGTTCCCATATCCCCCAGAAACAGATCCAGTAATCACTTAGCAGTCTATCGGTGCAGGAAGGAGAAAAAATCTATTTCTGGGTGTCCTAGTGGTGTTTCCAGAAAAATCATATTGATAGCCAGCTAACATGACTTAAATTTTACATATTCAGAATGACCTAAACCAGTGCTTCTCAAACTACTTGTGGACTAGTTCTTTTAAATGCCCAATTCATGTGGACTGATATTTTTGTAAAATATAATAAAAAGGAACTACTAGAAAAATTAAATTTTAAAAATCCCCAAAATATAATGCCATGTGGTTTATTATTTTTTATTATAATTATTATATGTTATTGTGTATTATTATATTATATAATTACTCTGTCAAATTGCTATAAAAGTTCCTAAATGCTTAGTTTCAATTTCTATATTTAGCTCATCACAGACTGATAATATTTACATCACCGGCTTTCACTGGTCTGTAAGTCAGGCTTGAAGTATCACTGACCTAAATCATAGCCTTTTTGCTTTAAGTATCCTTATGTGTTTTAAGCGTGAGCCTTTATGAATTATAATCAAATGAGACGTAAGCATTTTCAGAGAAACCTCAGAAGAGTAGAAATCGCTCTTCAGTGCAGTGGTAAATTTCTTCCAACGTGGAGCTTATCTTTTCCTTTCTAGGAACAGAATATTATTATGGAATAAACATTGTTTTTGGATCCAAACAGGTCTGGGTTTGAATCCCAAATCCATCATTTACTAGCTGTGTGACCTTTGGCAAATTAATTAACTGTTCTAAGCTTCTTTTCTATCTGTAAAATGGGGTGGGCAAATGACTTCCTCTCGAGATTGTTGTAAAGATTAAATAAAACAATGGATAGAATGCATCTGGAAGGAAGCAAATGTGCAATAAACGAAGCTAACATTATTATAAATGGTTGCTCACTAAACTGGGAGCTCCTTTGAAGCAGGTTGGAGGAAAAAGCACAGCTCCTAACTCCGTAGCCAGCAATAAATGCTTCTGGGTGTGAATAGAAAGGGAAAGGAAAGGAAAGTGAGCTCAAGGGAAAGAAGGAAGGGAAGAAACAAGAAAGCAAAGGAGGAAGGGAATGCTAGTAGGGGTAGATCAAAGATTTTCTTCCTTTAATGAGTTTCAGAAAGTGCTTCCTTATAATTTGCAGAAATTGGAATGGATGAGACGTAAATTCCTTGGTTAGCTGCCAATGAGGGTTCAAGGTAGGGTCACAATTTTTAATCTGGCATGGGACACCCACTTTGGCTAATCCACATGCAGTCATGGAACAATCCATCAGTCCGTGGTATTTATTGAGTGAGGTACCCAGCATTCTGCTAGGCATACAGAGCATGAGGTTGGATGACCTTGGGACACCGCTATTTAATTGGGGGTGGGGGGGACAAGTACATAACTCAATATCATCTTGAAAATTAGAAATTGTCCATAGCTCCAAAAAGACATATTTAGCAGTTTTTTATGAACAAATAAAGTGTCTCAGTGGTTTTTAATGCGTAAGTGAAATTGGGTATCATTATTCAGAAGGTTGATCTAGTGGAACAGAGTTTGCTTCACAGACAGAAGTGGCAGTGTAGGCTGAGGTTATTTATAACCTGCCATCGCTTCAGCACTGCTGATGGAAGCTGCGGAGTGCTATTTCTTTTTGCAGACGACGTCAATTATTTGGGTGTGTGGTCTTTTCTAAAAGGTTGTAACTGGCCTCAGCTGTGATAGGAATGATATTGGTCTTTGGCCTTTCGCGATTACAGTAATAAAACATGCAACTGGGTATTAGTGTTCAATGATTCATTTTAAGACTACAGCCTTTTCTTCCCTCTTCTTTTTGTAGGGAAGAGTTGCCTTTGGAGAAACTACATTTTGTTCCTCCAAAGAAAGAGTCACCATTTTCAATATTTCCCTAGAAGTCTATAACACAATGTTCTTTTTCTTGTACATACAAGACAAGCTTTTCTGTGATTCAGTACTTAACTTGGTACTTCTGGTAAGAGATTTTAGTTTTTACTGAGGCTAAAGTAAAATATTCACCTATCAGTAATACTGCAATGCTCTATGCTGTGAGAATATTTAGTATGGTAATTACTTCTCTGATGGAATTGATAATGGCTGCTTTTTTCTGAAATAATTCTCTTTTATTTCTAGGGATGAGTAAAGGAAAATATGTAGGCCACCCAGTGCACTAAGGAATCAGTCTCCATTCCTACAAGGAATTCTAAGTTTCATCATATTGAGTTTACAAAGTTCTTTAGTTTCCTTTAAATTTATATTTTTTAAAATAATTCTTCAATTGGATAAACCCTTCCAAACTAAATCCAAAATGATAAGCTCTAGAAGCTGATAAACAGCAAGGTCTTTAATAAAGGCCTTTTTCCCTTCAATGCATTAAACATTTGTGAGCATCAGGGTCTATGTGTATAATTAGTAATGTACAACGTAATATCTCATCTTGAATATCTGCATAGTTCAGCCTATTATGAAAAGATAGCAGGCAGATCCTGACATTGGAAGAATCAGACTGCTCAGGGAAAAATGAATGAAATGTATTTTACAGTCCCTTGATTTCCTCCTAACCCAGGGGGGGCATTCATTCCTGGTTTAAATTTATAAGATTTATGATCATTCTACTTGCAATAAAGATATGCTCATTTTTCAAGTAGTAATACTTTAATTAAGAGTTGAGGAAGAAATTACTGTAACACAATGGAATATAGAGCTTTAAGAGCTTTCAAAAAATTATCAGTATAAACAACTGGTTATTTAGGGCCGATGACAGATCTTCTTTTGTTCTGGCAAGATATGAGAGAAAAATTATTTCTATAGTTTTCATCCTTTATCAGCGGTAAATAAAGATGAAGATTAGGACCCATCCTGGCATGCATACACACCAGTCATGGCAAGAGTCATTTACGAAAACCATGGAGCAGAATGTGGCTCTGTATTGAAACTGTGGTGAACCCCAGCTAGGTCCCCTAAATAGCCTAAGGAAGCAGTGTCCTGTGTTAAACATCATCTCCCAATTTTTAGTGATATCTGGAGATACCCAGATGACACCCTCCCTCTCGATGTGTCTCCAGTGACCCTCTCCTGACCTTTGGTCCTGGTTTAAGCTTTCAAAACTGAGACACAGTCCAGATGATTTCATATTGCTCATCAGAAGAGCCAAACTGTTTCTCTCTTTCTCTTTATTGCATCCTACCTCTCTAAGCCTGGCTGTTTCATTGTTCCAATAAGCTGAAATACCATAGAGGGTATATTTTCATACATTTTGTTCCTTTATAATCTCTGCATGCAGGGTCCTGGGAGAATGGTGAGGCTTTTGCACTCTCTCCAATGCTGACTGCCTCACATCCACTCAGTTTTAGGCTCTACGATCCTTTTATGCCCCCTTATTCCCTATCAAACTTTTCTTTGGATTCTCATTTATACTAAGGTTCAAATAACAGATAAGAACCTAAAGCAATGGTTCTCAACCCAGAGTGCCCATCAGAATCACATGGGAAGTAAAGTTTCACGTGGTTTGGTTCTACTCCAGGCTTAGTGAATCAGAATCACTAGGAATGGGAACCAGGAATTTTTATTTTGTAAAAGCTCATAAGCATTCCTGATTAAGAAATACTGGCCTTCCATTGGACCTTCCCTTTAATATGTTCAAAACCTGCAGCTAAAGTCACTGTGATCAACTGAAGAATTTTAAGCAGATGGGGAAGTGAACTGCAGAAAGCCAAGAATTCCCAGGACATAATGAGTGGAGGGCTTTGCCTCCAAATTCCTTGCCTGTAACAACTACATCTTTTTTTAACAATGAAATGTTTTAATAAAGTTTTTTTTCTGACTAAAAGCTGCATATTCTTTACAGGAAACATGACAAATATATAAAGGAGAAAAAGCTATATTCATCAGATATAAACTGTTAATATTTTAGCTTATTTCCTTCTATTCTTTAGGCAATTATTTGTATTTTTCTATTTTTGCTTTTTATGAAATTGGCTTTATCTTTTTCATATTGTTTCCTGCCAGGAAACAGTCATTTTGTTTGATGAACATAGGATCTATATCCGATATTCCCTCTCTCTCTCTCACACACACACACACGCACACATGCATGGTGCCTAACATATACTGCCTCTAATATCTTATGTTCTCAATAAATATGTGCAGAATGAATGAATTCAGAGACCCAATTTTGGAATCCTTTCTTGGCATTCACGGAAAGATAGTAACAAATTATAATGATTTCTATTCCTTGCTTTCTCAATCAGTTTCAAAAGATAATTTTTTAGGATGATTGTGTAAAAAATACAAAATAGAATTATTAAATACAATTTGAGTAGCTCCTTGTTCTTTCAGAATAACTCAATGACAATATTTAAATTTGAAAAGAATCTGGCTCCTAAGAAATAAGGCTTCTGCTCCTAACTTAATTTCTTCCAAAAAGTAGCACTTTTAATGCCATTCAGCAGCTGCAACAGTCAGAATTAGGTTTGGTTGCATGCATCAGTAATGCCAAATAATAGTGGTTTAAACAAGAGAAAGTCAAGGGATAGATAGTCCAGTGCTGGCATGGTGGTTCCATGGTCAATCAGAGACTGAAGCTCCTTCTTTCTTTCTGCTCTACCATCTTTGTGAGTGGCTTCCATCCTTAAAGTCTACTCACAGTCAAATATGGCCATTGGAGTACCACGATTTACAACTATATTCCAGGCAGGTAACGAGAAGAAAGAGGGAAGGGAAAAGAGAGAGCATTTTAGCCAAATTAGTGCCCTTTAGGGAGGAAGCCCAAAAGACACACCCATCAATTTTTGTTGACTCCTCAGTTAAGCCCTCAAGAGAAGCTGGAAAATGTGTGCAGTTGTTACTAAGAATATAATCAGGGGTCTCTTAATAAGAAAAAAATGGACAACAGATACCGTACAGGCAGCTAGCAGTCTCTCTTCCACAGCATAGTCTCTTATGTCATTTAACAGTTATGCTTGTGGCTACAAATAACAAAATATCTAACAATAAGTGGCTTAAACAGTAAATTTTATCCTACAAACTAAGTCAGGGTGGTTGAGAAGCTCAAGGGTGTTGTCAAGGTCCAGGTACCTTCCATCTTTCTGCTATGCCATTCATAATATATCAACAGTATCCTTTTTCTCCAAAAGATGGCTACATCATGCCTTCACATTACAACATCCAAACATTGGAAGGGTAAATTCTCATTTGTGTCCCTTCAGGGTAGAAACCGCCCAACTGACTCATGGGTTGTCATGTGTCCATGCTTAAACCAATCATTAGCAAGAGTAATGGAATTACAACAATTGGTTTAAAGTGATGAATCAGTGATTCCCTCCTGGGTCTGAGTGTGTGGGAAGGTAATTACCTGAACAAGATCAGGGCTCCCCTACCAAGGAAGAAAGGAGGTAAGCAGTGGGGAAAACGGCTATTGGATAGATAAAGGTTTATGTCTGTCACACTTTTTCTGTTTTACAAAACACAGTGATTTACAACTGTTCTCCTGAGTAGTGAACACTTAGGAAATTCCATGATACCTCACTCATTACGTAAATAGCATTTTCTTTCTAAAGGGCAAAAAACAAGCTTGAGATCAGACAATGAATCATCAAGCGTTAACACACAGACACAGATTTCTATTTCTACAGCTGTAGAAAAATTAAAGGATAGTTACCTTTTTTTTTTTTTTTTTGGCTGGGTTGGGTCTTCGTTGCTGCGCGCAGGCTTTCTCTAGTTGCGGCGAGCGGGGGCTACTCTTCGTTGCCGTTCGCAGGCTTCTCATTGCGGTGACTTCTCTGGTTGCGGAGCACAGCCTCTAGGTGCGTGGGCTTCAGTAGTTTGGCATGTGGGCTCAGAAGTTGTGGCTCACAGGCTCTAGGGCACAGGCTCAGTAGTTGGGGCATACGGGCTTAGTTGCTCCGCGGCACGTGGCATCTTCCTGGACCAGGGCTCGAACCCATTTCCCCTGCATTGGCAGGCAGATTCTTAACCGCTGAGCCAGCGGGGAAGCCCAAGAATAATTACCTTTTGATGAATAGTATCAGTACTCTTTAAGTGTTAGACTTTTAGCATTATCATTGGTGTACATTACAATTGGCGTACATTACAAAGGACCAAAAATCCCAATTATTCTAAAATTCAAATAATCATAAAATAATTTGCATTTCTCCCACATAGATGAAAATACATTTTTATTGGTTGTTCCATTTAAACTGCTAAGGACATTAATGGGTCAATGTAAAATTATCCTTTATTTTTCCCCCAATCATAAAATCTGTGTGCCCTGTTGTATGCATCCTCCCTCTCTTGCCCCAAATAAAGCAATTAAGCCTTCTGTGTTGAAGATTTGAATTTCCTTAGCTTCAAGAAGAAATATTTGACCTGGATTTCAAAATCTAAGCTGAATTCTCAAAACCTAAGCTGATAGGGGTTTCAGACAGATTATCCCGGATTGGGGAAAGAGGGGTTCCTAGGGGTTCAGGGAGAGATACGTGAACCTACACGGGAGCGTTAAATTCCATCAGACTGAGTAGTGTGGTAGGACATTTGGCAAGTTCTACAAGGTATGACATCCACTCCTACCCAGCACTCTGAGGGTGACTGGTCATCTGATGGATGCCCCTATGGAGACTGAACTTCTAGCACTGTGGTCTAGAGGACAACCTATGGCCAATGGATTTCTGTGACAGCATTCTTGGATTCCACCCAAAACACTGGTGCTTGGTAGCAGAGAATGTAGTTAAAGAAGCATCAGGAAAGGTGGCAATTATCATAAAATCAGGGCCCTGCTTGTGTTCCCAGAGTCAAATAAGTTCTTGGATTCTTATGATCCAATGGAGAAAGGGAGAGAGTCTCTGAGTGACACAGTATGATCATGTCTACCCAATATGCATTCTTTCTCACTAGCAAAACTGCTAAGTTATTGGAGGCAACTGTACTTGCCTTAAAAAAATACATTACCTTGTCTTTCTCACTCGTATGTGGCTAATGAAAATAAAAAGAAGTTGAGAAGCACTTCTGAAGAAGTTCTTTTGCTCTTTGGAGTTTTTTTTTTTTAATTTATTTAGGGCTGTGTTGGGTCTTCGTTTCTGTGCGAGGGCTTTCTCTAGTTGTGACAAGCGGGGGCCACTCTTCATCGTGGTGCGCGGGCCTCTCACCATCGCGGCCTCTCTTGTTGCGGAGCACAGGCTCCAGACGCGCAGGCTGAGTAGTTGTGGCTCACGGGCCTACTTGCTCCGCAGCATGTGGGATCTTCCCAGACCAGGGCTCGAACCCGTGTCCCCTGCATTGGCAGGCAGATTCTCAGCCACTGCGCCACCAGGGAAGCCCTCTTTGGAGTTTTTTTTCTTCCTTCCGGGAATGAAGAAATCGTGTCTGGAAATCCAACAGCCATCTTTTAACCCAGAAGGTTACTAAAGATTGCAGCGCAGAAATAAAGGAAGCAGCTTGGTTCCTGGCAACTTCCTGGAGCATCCATACCATCTCAGGCTGCCTCCATCAGAATTCTACATGACAACCCTTATCTACTTTAACACTGTAGTCGGGTCTCTTACTGGCAGAAGCATTGACCTCCTAATCGATTTATGTAACTGTCACAACAACCTTGGAATTATTATTATGACTGATCCCAGTTTTTACATGATGAGGGACTGATAAATCACGGAGTCAGAATTCAAACATGGTTTTGTCTGGCTCTAAAGCACATACTTTCAATTTTCATGCTATTTGGTAAATCAAGCTGGGATAGACAAGGCTGGGAAGGAGTGGGGTTTGGGGAGGGACAGTAAGAACCAGGTGACCAGAAGCCAGGGGGAGGAACTCTTGGAGGGGTATGTAATAGTATCATGCTGATGAGTACTGCTCTGTTTGCTTTTTAGCCCTGATCGTTGCACTTGAAGTATTTCTGAGCTTGAAACCTGAAGCCCAAATAAAAAATATGCCTAGCCATTAGTCCACTAATTGAATTAATGTAGATGCCAATCCTGATAAGTCAGATCCTGAAGAAGAAATTTTGATCTGAATTAGCTAATTTAATTGTCTGCGAAATCCAAATTGACCAAATAATTGCAAGTTAATCCTTTCATTTAATGCTGTATAGGTCCTCCCACTCTGATTGGGAATCTGGTATTTGTATTCTTCGAGTTCTCAGCCTCTAACAGGTATGACTCCCTTTACCAGCCTGGAATACAAATGTCAGGGGACATCTGGCAATCTGTGGAGACATTTTTGGTTATCACATCCGGGTGTTGTTATTGGCATCTAGTGGATAGAAGCCAGGATGCTGCTAAACATCCTGCAATGCACAGGACAGCTCTCCATAGCAAAGAATTATCCAGACCAAATGTCAATTGTGTTGCTGTTGAGGAACCATGCTCTAGTCAAACAGTACTTAGTGAAGGGAGAATTGGGCACTTTAAACAGTTGATGACAGTCCAGTCGGTTATTTCAGGCTCCAAAGTAATATTTAAACCTGGCCTCTTGATTCATCAAATTAAGCAGGTAATTGATCACGCTCTATTTCCCCTTTTCCATTGTAGATTCAGCCAGAAAGCATAGCGGATAGGTTTCTAAAATCCTTCCTCCTTTCTGTTTCAAGTCTTTGTGTTTACTGGAAGGTCATTAAGTTGCTTTGCTTTTTTTTTTTTTTTTTTTTTTTTTTTTTTTGCGGTATGCGGGCCTCTCACTGTTGTGGCCTCTCCCGTTGCGGAGCACAGGCTCCGGACGCACAGGCTCAGCGGCCATGGCTCACGGGCCCAGCCGCTCCGCGGCATGTGGGATCTTTCCGGACCGGGGCACGAACCCGTGTCCCCTGCCTCGGCAGGCGGACTCTCAACCACTGCGCCACCAGGGAAGCCCGAGTTGCTTTGCTTTTGAAGTCCATTTATTACTTCTAAATCTAGTGCAGTCTATTTAGTCTTTCTTAATGCTGTCTAGTGAAACATTAATGAGAAGCTCACAGCATAGTCATAGAATTTGTCTGATTACCTCATTAATTTTTAATGAGCTTGCTGCTTACACTTCAGGATAACATAACAGATATTGGGTAATGTAATTCTTTCCGGGTGGAGTGCCCCTAAATTTGGCTCTAAATTATTAATCATGTAGGCTGGGGGCATTAAAGAGTCTTTTGCAAATTAATTTACCTAAATATTTGGCTACATAATTTCTATAATATATTCTCTTCCCAGAAATTTCTTTTGATCAGTTATTGTGGCTGAAAACATACAATTTTCTCCAGAGTGAAATCCTCAGAATTCAAAATCTGAGAAATTGAGCTTCATCGTAAGATTCAAACTTGAGCCTACCATTAAGAAACATTGTAATCACAGTTTCTTAAAAGGGAAAGGGAATTGTTATTTTAAATATCAATCTGTGACTTCTAGAATCCAGGTAGTAATTTCAATTCAATCTGTTTCTGTACCTAGAGCATCTAAGTTTATTATACATTGTTTTAAAATTCTCATCTTATGGATTTGGGGCACAAAGTTTTATTAATATTCTACTGGTTTTGCAGCTATGAGCAATGTAAGTCCCATGGTAGCAATGATTATAAGATTACTTGGCCAGTAAAATTTATTCTACAATTGCAAAAATCAAAGTACAAAAAAGGTTATGTTAGTTGTTCTAGTCAGTCAACCTAAAATTTCTGTATCCCAGTCCTTTTCTAAGAATGGTAGCAACTATTCCTTTCCAATAGAGCAAGAATAATAATGAAAGTCAGACCATAAAAGTTATGAAGACTCCTATATAATCCTCACTCTACCAGTCCTAACTACCCCATGCCAAAAAAACAACAGCAAACTATTCTGTCAATTCGTGGGAGCTATAAATCGATTCAGGCTGTGTTCATGTATTCAGTCTAGAATCATTACAAAACATTACAAAAGGAACATTCCACTGAATTAATCAACCTCAGGTCATCAGCACAGGAGTACAATGCAGGTGGCCAATACTTCCCAGCCTCTACTAATCCAGCCATCATTTCTCTCAGCCAAAACCAACTGGTTTGACTGCAAGCTGGAGTAATAAAGTTGCAGCAAGTGCTTTGCAGTGCCACTTCACAGCATGGCTTTCGTGGAAACACAACAAATAAGGCTGTCAAACGGGTCATTTTGGTCATGTAGATGAAACTGTTACGATTCAAGGGGGCTAATTAGTCACATCCTTTTGCTGAATTAGTTCAGCAGTAGACCCAGAAGCCAAATGAAGATCAAAATATGAAATTTTTTGCTAGTAAAGCTGGACTAGAATAAGCTGCGTGAACCTATGACAAAACCAGACTTCCTGGTCTTCCTTCTTGAGATGCAAACCGATGCTCTCTGCAGGGTAGGGCTTGCCCTCATGCTTGTCATCTGAAGTGAAGAACACGTGTGTCCAGCAGACGGGCTCGTTGAGAAAAGATGGATGCCAGCAGCTCAGTACTCTTCTGGAAATCCCACCGTGGGAAGGAGCCAGCAAAAGAAGGAAGGCAGAAGCTTGTATCAAATAACTCCAAGAACCTGGAAGTTCCCACTTTGTCAGTCAAGCCTGGGAAGCTGGGAGAAGGAGAACATGAGCCCACGTGCCCAGAAGTCTCATTGCTTTGCAAAACAAGGGACTTAATATTTCAGTTTTCAGTAGTCAGTCTTTAGGTATAAAAATAGAAACCATCCTTATGCTTAAAACAGACCTTACTTTTAAGATCCTTTCAAATACACTATTGATTTGATGGCTCAGACAGGATTGCATGAAATATTTAACTTCATCAACCAGTGTTTTTTTTGTGGCGATGACCAGATTATACTAACTTGACTTATTGAGTAAATCTCCAGTGTCTCTTGCCTTTGATGACAGGGTCAAGATTAGACACTTAAACAATAGTGTGGTAAAGGAAGCTTGGAAATCATTTTGGACAGTGGTTCTCAACTCTGGCTGCACATTAGAATCACCTGATGAGCTCTAAATAATACATATGTGACTGGTGGTCCCCACTTCCAGAGGTTTTGATTTAACTGGTCTAAGGTGTGGCTCAGACATCGGTGTTTGAAGAGGCACCAGCAAGGCCTCCAAATGTGTAAAAGGGTCTTTCCTTCTGGCAGATGCAGCCTCAAGCCAGGGGTCAGGGCTCGGCTCAGGTTGTGCTGTGCTCCCGGGGCCTTTGCAGGGCCTTTCTGGATCAGTGCAGAACTGTATGCATGTTCACAGTGGCCCTGCTCTACAGACATAGAAAGTAAGCCCTGAGGTGTCAAGTCTGGAAATAGAAGGGGAGCTGGATTGAGTAGAGCTACGAAAGTACTGAATTAGAAGCAGCAGCCCCAGGAGCTGGTCTGAGGTCTGTCACTTAGAAGCTGTGTGATCTCAGAGACTTGGGCTCTCTGAGTCTCCATGTCCTCCTTTGTTAAGAAGCATAATGGGAGTGTGTTGAGTCTCTGTTTCAGCTCTGGGGAGCTCTAGAGCTGGTTTTGTCCAATTTAATCCAAGTACATGTGTAGAGTATGTGTTAGATTAAGAACTTGTTTTCTGATACCAGAAGAGGTGCTAAAAGTAGACTGTCCCCCTTAATAAGTGGCTTTTTACTCAGAGACACAGATTCGCAGAGCAAGGATAAAGCAAAGCTAGCTTTATTGCTAAGTCTCATCCTCCTAAGACCCGGGGTGGGGGGGAAGAAAGAAGTGGATCCCTGGCTAAAGAGGGGGTTTAAGGGGTACAGAATCTTCCCACTCTTGGTGGACTTGGGCCATGCCCAAGGTGAAGGGCTCTTGGGGCTGTTCTACTCATCCAGGGTCCACAGGGAAACTGGCCTGTTCTTTGCTCAAGGACAGAACTTCACTCCTTTGTCAGATCTCAGTAAACAGAGAACTGGTAATTAGACTGATGCTTAAGCAGTAGTTCTCACATTTTAGCAGGCATCAGAATGACTTGGAGGGAATGTTAAAACCCAGAATTCTGGCCTCTGCCCCCTAGAGTTTTTGGTGTGAAAGGGGGCCTGACAATTTACTCTTTCTGCTGGTCTGGGGACCACTCTGAGAATCTCTGCTTTAGGCCATCTTAGAAAGAACCACGAGGCTCTCCCTCTTAGAAACCAGTTGTAATGGCTTTGTGCCTCTGTATCGTTTGAAAACTTTTGAACTCACTTGTATTTTTTGTGAGAGACATGTCCACTCTTCAGATTTCATCAGGATTAATGTACAATATTGTTGATAACCAACAACAAATTTGTTATATTCTATTAAGCTATAAATGTTAAAAAAAACCCACAAAACTTGACCTTTTATTTGACAAATTATATCATAAATAAAGATCACATTGAGATTTGCTTCTATATATCTTCTTTGATAGTTTTAAAAGTTCCATATGGTGACTCTTAGTAAATATGCCCTTTCCTACATTGTAGCCAAGAGACTATTTAACTTTTTGCTATAATAAATAATGCCTCAATGGATATATGTAGGTATAATATTTTTTTCCAGAATTTTGGACTGCAAATATAGTTATTGTCATATTGAGTGAAATTACACTTCATGCACTTTATTGGCCTGGGTTCTCCAGAGGAACAGAACCAATAGGATGTAAAGGAGATTTATTAAGAGGAATTGGCTCATGCAGTTATGGAGGCTGAAAAGTCCCAAGATCTGCCGTCTGCAAGCTGGGCCCAGGAAAGCCAGTGGAGTAATTCAATCTGAGTCTGAAGGCTTGAGAACTAGGGGAGCTGACGATGTAAATTCCAGTCTGAGGGCAGGAGATTCTAGCTCAAGCAATGAGGCAGAAAAAAGGGACAAATTCTTCTTTCCTTCAACTTTTATTCTATTCAGGTCTTCAACAGATTGGATGGATGATACCCAGCCACACAGGGGAGGGTCATCTGCTTGACTCAGTCTACTGATTCAAATGCCAATCTCATCCAGAAACACCCTCATAAACACACCCAGAAATAATATTTAACCAGATATCTGGGCATTCTCTGATCCAGTCAAATTGACACATAAAATTAATTATCACATGCACATTGTAAAAAAATTCTCTTCCCAGCAAATGATTCTAACCATCTCCCTCCCACCTCACTTTCACCCTCCAGTTTTTTTGAGCACCTACTATAGCTCTGTGCTAGGCAATGGGAATACAGTGGTGGACAAAAAAAATCATAATCCCTAATTTTATGGAGTTTACATTTTTTTGAGGGAGACAAAAAAGAGAGAGAAGGAGAGACAGAAAAAGTAATTACAAGTTATAACACCTACTGTGAAGGAACAAAGGGGATGCTGAGACAGATAAAGATCAATAGACATGGGTGATCACCAAGGAAGGCCTCTCCAAGGAGACATTTAAGCTAAAACTGAGGATAGGGAGTAGATAGCCATGCTGCTGTGGTAGAACATTCCAGCTAAAGGAAATTGCATGTGCAAAGGCCCTGAGGTGGAAAAGAGTTTCAGGCAGAGAAACTGAAGAAAGAACAGTACAGCTAGAACCAAGGGAACAGTGGATAGAGAGGCAGGATTCAATAGTAAAAGGCTTTGTAATCCATTGTAAAAAGGTGGAATTTTATTCTCAATTAAATGGATGGTTTTAAGCAGGGGAGTTATATAACCAGATTTTTGTTTTAAGCAGATCATTTTTGCTGCTGAGTGCAGAAGGAATTAGAGGAGGAAGACTAGAAATGGAGAGAAGGTCATCGTGGTGTCCAGGCAAATGATGTTACAAAATTAGACTAAGGTGGGGTTATGGAGATGGTGATTAAAGGACAGATGATAAGTAAAGGAAACACGTTTGGAGGTAAACTCTCTGGGATTTCCTGATAAATGAGGATGAGAGAGGGAAGGAAAGGGAAGAATCAAGGATGACTCCTAGATTTCTGAGCAATGAAGGGAATAGTTACATAATTTACAGGCCTGGGTAGGATTTGTGAAGTAAAGGAAAGATTGCCTATGAGGCAAATGAAGTGGTGATTCCTGAGTGGTTTTCCAGGATCCCCTTCTAAGGAAGCTGGTCAAGGGGGAGACTGTGAGACGGATACCCGATTTTCTGTTCCTATTTCCATGATCTCTTTCGTTTGGAATTCTTCTCCCCACACCAGGCTACAGGGTGCAATCGTCTTTGCAGTTACCTAACTCTCAAGACCACAGCCCCTCCTTCTACTTTTCTTGCTACTTCTATAGCCCTTAAGGATTTTACTGATAATCATATAGGGAAAATAGACAGATATTAAGGACTTCTAAAGTTTCCATTCCTGGTTCCCCTCTTGTCTTCAGTCATGGGAAATGGAAGCCCAGATGAAGTCTATGCTTTGAGATTATACTTCTAAGAGGGGACTTCACCCACTTCTCTATCTCAAACCCTCTTGTTCTCAGACTTCCTCTTGGACCCAGCTCTAGGTCTCATAGACTCTTTCCTCTTTGAGCACATTACTTCTGGCACCACGGGCTTGTGAGACCATTAGGTGTCCTCCCCTCTTCAACAGGTGTATTATTTCCTAGGGCTGCCATAACAAGTGACCACAAACTGGGTGGCTTTACATACAAAGAAACTTATTCTCTCACAGTTCTGAAGTCTAGACATCTGAAATCAAGGGCCATGTTCCCTTCAAAGTCTCCGGGGGAGAATCCTTCCTTGCTTCTTCAGCTTCCGATAGCCCCAGATGTTTTTTTGGCTTATGTTAGCCTCACTCCAATCTTGCCTCCAGTCATGTTGGATTAAAGGCCAGCCCTATTCCTAAGTGTCCTCATTTTAACTTAATTCCATCTGCAATGACCCTCTTTCAAATAAGATCACATTTTGAGGTACTGGGGGGCTAGGGCTTCAACATATCTTTTTTGGGGACACAATTCAACCCATAACAGTGTGCAATCTGGATTTCTTTTAACTCCAGACCATGTGACCATGTGGACTGGTCCTGTTGGGGCATCCCTTCCACATTAGCCTGGTAGCGTCAGAAACTTCATGGGGTTCCCTAGGTGATGCACCTGGAGAGCTCACCCTGCACTGTCATATAATCAGGGTCCCTGCTTATAATTTTTAATATGAAAAATAATCATTAGACATGCTGAATGTTTGTGTAAGTCTGATCAATGCTTTTTCTCCATGTAGGCAAGCCACGTGGGGAAACAATTTATCAGACACTTGTTTGGGAAGGATGGAATAAGCAGGAGTTTTGCAGTTTGGACATCTGGTGGCATCCACACAGGACCACCATAAGAAGACAACTGGAAGCGCCCCCATCTGCGACCAGTGCTTAGATGGGCACTGCTAGCCTTGTCTCTGACAAGAGATTTCTACCTCCTTGGCTGGCCAAACCTTCCCCTGTCCTCATTATTTCGATGTGTATTACTGGTTTCAATCTGATTAATGTCCATTCTTACTGCCTTGGGAACCATTTGGTCCCGTTAAGGTACTTAGTAATCTCTGCTCCCATCCATTAGGAATTCATTTTTAGTTTAATTCTGAGATGGCAACTTCATATCCAAGGTTTTGAGGAACACAGTGACAGCCACACTGAAGAGATTTTGTTTTTCTTCAGTTTCTCTGCTTTTCTCAAAAAGAACAGAGCTTGACATTTTTGGACCAGGTAATTTTTTGTTGTATTTATTATGTGCCTTACAGGATATTTAGCAACATCCCTGGCCAATGGGAGAGTGGGGGCCGAATCACCCCCAGTTAGGAATCACTGGTACTTTGTATCTATCTATCTATCTATCTATCTATCATATATCCATATCATATTTATACCTATATCATATATCTACATCATATGTCCTAAAAACATAGATACCAAAAAACACACATACACACATACATGTATATGCGTAAGATTATATACATATATATCTAAGATGTTATATATATGCAAATTACGATTATATATAGACAGATATAGATAGGACCATAGACATAGATGACAGCTAGCTAGCTAGGAGCTCCTGACATCCAGGTGGCCTGGTATTACGAGATGTCTTCTTGCTGCTAAGAGGTGGCCTGGCACTCATTGCGAAGCCTTGGTTTCTTCTGCTGAACATAAGCAATTTAAGAAAAAAACAAAAAAAAATCAGAGAGAGCATATTCTGATGGAAGGAGGGAGAGAAGGAAGATAGAGGTCCCAGCAAAGGGGCTCCCTTGTTAGGGCAACACACTGCAAACTCTCAGGAATGGGGTTTGGGGGGAAATAAACAGAAGACTGAGGAAATGAGAGTGAAAGCCAACCTCAACTTTGCAATTTTCCCCCAGAGCCAGTTCTGACCGTATCCTCCTGTGTCTTTACAGAAAGCAGCCAGTGAAAACGAAGATGACAACAGTGTTTTTTTCCTTGTAAAGCTGGGCTCAATTTGGAACAGAATATTAACAGCAAAAGGCTCAGTATCTCATTACCAATCCCCGTGAGCATAGAGTCCCCAGAAAAGATAAATATTTGAATAGAGGATGACAATATACATGATAATTTGTAGTCAGCATTCCACATGCATTTTCACTGAGTCTTTTATTTTGAACTCGTGCTTCAGAGTGAGATTTGCAATAATGACATACATATAAATTTTGAATTCTGAACTCAGGATTTGAGGATCATTAAGTCCACACAAGCCTTCAAAAAAGAGCAGCCTCCTTATTGATTTACCTAGGACAGGCAAGACAATGTCTAGATACTTCCCCTTTTTCTTTCAGTTCACTGAGTAAAAAAGATTGAGGCTTATATCAGTTTCCTCAAAATTTTGCTTGAAGGTGAATTTGAGGTCACCTTAATAGCTATCAAAACTCTTCTTATTATCAAGCTTGGAAAACTTTCCCCAATTTTCTCTTTGAAAGTCTGTCTTTGGGGGAACTTTAACCTCCTCTGACTTCTAATTAGCTTTTTTTCAATAAGAGTTCAGTGGGAAGTGAAAAATCACAGAGGTTGCCTGGGGCCACAGGTTACAAAAGTAATGCAACTCTTTTATCTCTTCCTCTGAAGTAATTTCAGGAATTAATACTGTTGTCTTTAAAGCATGCTTTGGAACCAAGCCTCCCAAAGAAGGTATTGATATATACAAGCAGATACAGTTCCCACATGGGCCATTGGTTGACTTATGCTGATCCATGCACCTACACTTTCACAGAGCCATCTTCAATGGCAACTCTTACTAGATGAGTCACTCTTACATGGACTCTTCATAGACGGTTTTAGATCCCCTCCAAATCCCTGCAGTCAGTACATTCTGGAGTCAAGCACTTTCCCATTAGGTGGGGAAATGTTCCTCAAGTGGAAAGGGAGGCTTCCATTTATTTGGATGTGGGGTAAGGATAACTGGCAGAAGATTCATTGTCTCAAAAGTCTTCATTCCAAAAGTTCTTTGCTCTATTTTCACATTGCTAAAAGACCCCGTCAAGTGATTTCTTTTTTTTTTTTATAAAAAAGAGGTGTGTTCTCTTAGAGAATGGACTTGAGGATATGGGGAGGGGGAAGGGTAAGCTGTGACAAAGCGAAAGAGCGGCATGAACATATATACACTACCAAACGTAAGGTAGATAGCTAGTGGGAAGCAGCCGCATAGCACAGGGAGATCAGCTTGGTGCTTTGTGACCGCCTGGAGGGGTGGGAGGGAGACGCAAAAGAGAGGGGATATGGGAACATATGTATATGTATAACTAAAAAAAAAAAAATTTTTTTTTAAATTTAAAAAAAAAGAGGTGTGTTCTCAAAGATAAATTTATTTATCCTCTGATTTATTCAACAAACATTTACATTGTGCCTACTCTGTGTGTCAGGAGAAGCTGCTTGGTTTAAAGTATAACTTTAATTCTCATAGAGCTTACATTCTAGAGAGGAAGGTCGATAACAAGCATGCAAAGATAAGAGAAAGAGACAGTCATGAGAAGAGCCTTCCAGGTAGAGGGACAATTGAGAGCAAAGCTCACGAAGCCAGAAAGAGCAGAAGTAGAATTTTAGAACAAAAAGCAGCCAGCATGACTAATTGAAGTTAGATGAGAATAGAAAAGTAGGCAGGAGCTGTACTGTGAGAGACCTGGTACATTAAGGTCAAGAGTTTGGGTTTCTGTAACACAGGGAGGAACCATCTGGGATTTCGGTTATGTGTCACGTGGTCCAACTGAAAGGTGACCTGTTCAATAAATTTACCCATGGACAAAAAACTTGTTTTTATAATCATTTATCATCATTATGATTACTTAGAATTGAACGCAACAGTTTTAACAGCATTTGAATATTCCTGTGACGTTTTAGTTGACTGATTCTCTTTTGTCTCCATAACAGCACTTTAAGGAACAATCAGGTAGCCAACCACTCCGGATTATAGAGTGGTTTAGTCTTCTATGTATATATTTTATATCAAAATTCAACTGTAACTGACACCTTAACATTTCAGTTAGGAATTTTTATGTTTACATTGATTTCTAATTCTTTAAATGTCATTTTAAAAGTATAATTTTCTCTTTTTCTAATATTTTATTCTTATTTTTTATTTTTTGGCCTGCCTTGCGGCTTGTGGGATTCTAGTTCCCCGACCTCAGACCTCAACAGTGAAAGCTCAGAGTCCTAACCACTGGACCTCCAGGGAATTACCTGTGTTTTTCTAATATTTTAGCACTTTTAAGACACTTTATTTTTCCAAGTAACAAATCAATGTTTGTTACTTTTAGCTATTTGTAGCTTGAATTTATTATGTGATGTGATCGTCCTTGTCACTTTCTGGTTCATTTCTTGACTTAAACTTTTAAGGATTTTTAAAACTTAAAAAAAATTCTTCCTTTACAATTTCATGTTTATTGTTAAGGTAACCTAAGTTTGAAGTATTAATCCTATAGTACATTATGCTAACCCCTCCCAGGCATTCTTTCCACTCAGTTAAATAATTTCCCTTTTTCACGTTAAGTCTTTCTGCAAACTGCTACAGTCTATGTATAGAATTTCTCCTGGTTAGAAATAAATTTTTTAGCATTTAATACATGACAGGATTGTATAATGTACTTCTCATCTGTTTGGGATACTCTTTAATGTTTGAAAAGTCAGAAATAATATTAAAATAATTTTTTAAAGTTTTCTTAATAAATCAGTACATTCAATAAATTTGGAGACTTGTTCAGTTGGTAAATTGTCACTGGATGAATTGAATTTCTGTAAACTGGCATTAGGCAAATTGATTTTCAGATAATTCACCCAGAAGTGATTCAGTTTCCATTAGAGAATAAAGAACACTGACCTAACTGTGGAAAATTTATGTTGAGTTCAAGCCTCTACCTTTTGAGAGAAACACAGCCTGCTTAGAGAAATGAATTGGTACTTTTTAAAGATTACAAACATCAAAGTTACAGAAAATATTTTAACCCACTCTCAGCCAGGCATCTCTTTACATACGATTTTTATGAAACTTATAAAATGTCATATTTTCTGCTAGACTTTCAGGACAGACTGTTCCAGTGCTCACCTTTCATAAATAATTCTTCTCTAGGATGAAAACTCAACTGCTAAGAAGAATAGACAGCTTCAGTAAAACAGAGACATGCATTTATTAGTGCTTCTCATTAAATGTCTTCCTGGATTTTCTTCTCCAACAAAGTTCCTGGTATACTGCCGGATGACTACCCAAAATGCTTTACAATAGTGGGATTTTATGATTTAAAAGCAATTTAAAAATCAATCCCTTCTGCCATTTTCTCTAAGAGATACTCACTTGCTCTGTATTGTTTTGAAGTATGGTCAAATGAAAGAAGATTTTCCCCTGGCCTTCAGCGTCCTCCAAGTCAGAGTTTATACCTTCCTCTCACTTGAGTTCCATTTCATGAGAATGGCAAATATTTCTGGTATGCTTTGCTTTTTTCTTTCTTTTATTTTTCTCCCTTTCTGAAGTGGTGCTAAGAAGCTGCTTCTGAATTTTTGTCTACCTTCTACTCTGCATCTTGCTTAAACCATTTTTTCTTTTCTTTTCCTCATCTTTATTTTTCTCATTTAAAAATTATACTCATTTAAAAATTAAAATGAGTATATTTTAAGAAAACTATGAGCAGTATCATTTCTGCAGAGGAAGCAAGAGTTCTTGAAACCTCACTGTTCTTCACCCAAGGTAAAGCAGATGACAAACATCTGAATTAGAGATACTTTTGCTTAGAAGACAAACATTTCCTTTAAATGGGTGACTTCAAAATTCTCATTATTGTTATTACAATATTATTTGGGCAACACAGGTTGGGTTTTTTTTTGTTTTTTTGTCTTAATGAATGAATACACTGGTTCAACTGTAGGCTAAATAATGGCCTCCCTAAAGATGCCTATGTCCTAAACCCTGGAATCTGTGAATTTGCTACCTTACATGGGAAAGGGATTTTGCAGATGTGACTAAGCTAAGGAGTTTGAGATGAGGAGATTATTTTGGATTATCTGGGTGGGAAAAATGTAATTACAAAGGTCATTGTAAGAGGAAAGTCAGTGTCTAAAAAGATGATAGATGATGAAAGCAGAGGTTGGAGTGATGACATTTCTGGAAGGCGGCCATGAGTCAACGAATACCCAGTTTTTAGTAATTGGAAAAGGTAAGGAAGCAGATTCTCCCCTAGAGCCTCCAGAAGGAATGCTGCCCTGCTGACCATTGGTGAGATGACCCAAACTTTCATTCCCCAAGGTTCTGAGTCCTCCATCATCCTGCTTTTCGTGTTTTTGCTTCTATAGTTTTCTATTAACCTTTACTATTGGCAGGAAACTCTGGAGAATCCTCTGGGTTCCAGACATAGTCTTTCCTACCTCTAATGTGTAGCAGGAACTTAATTTCCCCTGGGTGATTGGGATCAGTCATTCTAGCCATTAGTGTAACATCTTTATCTGCTTATTGACTCAGTGGCATGAGAAGCCCAAAATGGCCAGATGGCAGTCTCATCTTCCAGTAAAGCTGCAGGATCACAAATCACGGCAGTGAAGGGTGGATTTGAAGCTGAGAGATAATAATAAATTGATAACTGGCGTAATTATCTCTGTTTTTCCAATGAGAAAACTATGGTTCAGAGAGGTTGATTGGTGTGTCTCATGTCACCCTATTAACAAGAGGCAATGTCCCAGATCCTCAGACCTCAGATCTGAATGTTCCTTTCTGCTCTTTTTTTTTTTTTTTTTGCGGTACGCAGGCCTCTCACTGTTGTGGCCTCTCCCGTTGTGGAGCACAGGCTCCGGACGCACAGGCCCAGTGGCCGTGGCTCACGGGCCCAGCCGCTCCGCGGCACATGGGATCTTCCCGGACCGGGGCACGAACCCGCGTCCCCTGCATCGGCAGGCGGACTCTCAACCACTGCGCCACCAGGGAAGCCCCCTTTCTGCTCTTTTAAACGTGGTGCTTCAGGTAGACTGGATCAAGTCCCAGACCTGGGTCTGAACTCTAGCATTTACTCACTGAGAGACCTTGGGCAAATCACTTAACTATTCTAAGCCTCAGTTTTCTCAGCTGTAAAGCTGGGATAATAGTCCCCAAGTCACAGGATTAGAATGAGAATTGAATGAGTTAGCAGTCTGTGAAAGCACTAGGTATACTCAGCTGACTTCATGAAGGTATCATTATTAAGGTTTGTACAGACTCTCCACTTACTGCTCACCTACTGAAAATTTTGATTAATTCCTTAGCACCTCATAGTTTATGAAGAATGGTCTCTATTAAGGGGAGTTGCTGCTATCTGGGCAGCAAATGGAGTAAATTCTAAAATCAGCAGGAAACAGAGCAAGTGAGCATAGTCTGGTGGAAGAAATTGATAGAGCTCTTCGTACCAGTAATCTCTGAATCTCCATTATTTTTGCCAAATATTTCTTTCAAGTCATTTTGGGAAATGGCTCACTGCCTTTTTCTATTTTATTAAATCTAAGAACCTCATTAAGTCAAACTATCAGCGATGCACTGTCAGCAGGCAGAAAATGGGGAAAATCCTCATTCAGTGTTTGATCATGAAAACCTTTCTAACAAACCCAAGACAAACACATTCCCCTCCTACTGCCTATTCATACAAGATTAACTATTGTGCCGCTTCACAATATTCAATCATCATCTCTTACCCATTTAAGAGCTGCTTGCATGAATTAGGAAGTGGAGACCCAGCAGGCTCCAGTGCTTCTTTCCGTATTTTCAGCACTAGAAATACAGCTTAATTAAATGTAATTAGAACATGACACAACTTTTATTAAGAAAAGAAGAAGTTAGGGGCTTCCCTGGTGGCGCAGTGGTTGAGAGTCCGCCTGCCGATGCAAGGGACACGGTTTCGTGCCCCGGTCCGGGAAGATCCCACGTGCCGCGGAGCGGCTGGGCCCGTGAGCCATGGCCGCTGAGCCTGCACGTCTGGAGCCTGTGCTCCGCAACGGGAGAGGCCACAACAGTGAGAGAGGCCGAGTACTGCAAAAAAAAAAAAAAAAGAAAGAAAGAAAAGAAAAGACAAAGTTAAAGCTTCTCTCCCTCCAAAATAAAGAAAAAGAAAAGATAGTAGGAGATGTAAAATTTATTTTCCGCTCTCTAATACCCAGTCCTGGCTGCTTCTATATTTTAATTGTCCCACATTTCATAGATCATTATTCACAGTCCTGCCACAAACACCTATACTTTGCTTCTTGCCTTTACTTCCTATATCGATGGTCCCCACAAATCATAAGAACGTGAATGTGTTTGAAGGGAAAAGCACAACTTCAGAAGCTCAGTGCAATTTATGAAAATGTCCTTTTCCACCTGGTTTTCAGGGAATTGTTACATCAGTAAAGTGGAACCACTCTCTTATACCTGTCTGAGAACCTAATTTGGTGTCTGGCTCATAGAAGCACACAATAAATATGTGTTGAATGTGGGCCTTTGGATTCACATCATGGCCTACTTCATCAATGAAAGAATCTTATGAGACTCATAGGAGGTCTCAGATAGCGTTTAAAATTAACCGGTTTAGTTCTATAATGCTAAATCAGGATTTTTTTTAGAAACAGCCTTCCCCCGTCATTATTAAAGTGGTAACTGGTCATTGTAGGTTTTTTTGAAAATAAAATAACAAAATAAAGAAGATAAAAATCACCCATCATCTCAAAATCCAGATGGAACTACTTTCAACATTTTGGTGTATTTTCTTTCCAATTTCTCTGTCTCTCTTAGCCCCTCTTCCTCTCTCTATCTCTCTGTCTCTCTGATTAGGATTATATAATACACTGTTCAGTATTCAGCTTTCTCACATTATGTATTTTGAACATCTTACTTGCCATTATATAGTCTTTGAAAATAAAAAAAAAATTGTTTTTGGCATTTTCCCCAAATCTTAATTTCATTTTCTTAAGTCATTTAGAAAATAAAAATTTTAATAAATGCATGTTATTTCATAGTAAGTTTGCACCTATGTGTTTATGTGTGCTCCCTCAGTGTGTACACAGATACACACACACACAAATACTGCTCACAGCAAAGCTGAATGTACTGGTGATTGTAGTAAGGGAGCAGTATGCGGTCAACCAATCTCACCAAGCAGAACAGACTGATCACTGCACGCACAGTTTGGGAGAGTGTGGAGTTCAGGGACTGGCAGACTTTCAAGGGCAAAAGTAGGTTGACAGCAACTCTAGAAATGTGGTTATTCTAGTGAGACTTCTGTTGATTGGTTGGCATTGAGAAGCATATTTATTGGACTAACTTCGTTCCTGATTGGCTGACTTTGGGATGTAAGACTGTCACTTATTGGTTGGTTTGTCAAAGCATGTTCACCGAAGCAAGTTGCATTGATGGGTAGAAAGGGTTTAAAACCAGGTTATAGTGGTACTTGTTACCATGATTACAGAACAATCAGCATTTTCCTAGGAATATGAGAAATTTTTGTCATCTCCATACCATAATTTATTTAATCATTCTCTTACTGTGGGATAATTGGATTATTTACAATTTTCCTACTATTATAAATAATGCTGCAGTGCCTGTCCTAAGCAGTCTTTGAGCATATATCTGGTTATTTTCTTAAAAAAGATTCCTGAATGGATTGTTGATTCAACAGAGGATTCAAAAAAATTTATAATAGTAATACAGGTTCATTATAGAACATTTAGGAAATATAGATGCATAAAAGGAAGAAAATTAAAATCATCTATAAGCCACCCTCCTCCCCACCATATAATCACTGTTTAATCTTTATCTTTCTCATCCATTTTCTGTTTGTTTAGATCTACACAAATAAACACAAATAAGAAATATCGATAGTACTTTTTTTCAGTTTGCTTTCTTCACCTAATGAATTGTTATGGATATCTTTCCCTGTCATCATATAGTGTCATTTAAGGGCTGAATAATAATGTGTGTATCTATATCCGTATATAATACGATTTATTTCGCTTTTTTCTATTGTTGGATCCTTAAGTCTCCTTTCCTTCTTCTTTTTGTTCATGCCTGCCTGCCTGCCCGCCTAGCTTCCTGCTTTCTTTTTCCTTTTATTATTTTATTATAATTATTATTTTATTATTTTAAATGCTATTATAAGCAATAGAATACTTTATATAAAATATGTCCACCCTTGTGGCATTTCAGCTGTCTTATGATTTGCTTTAAATTTTGTTTTTAGCGTTTGAAAAATCTCTTCATTATGGAAAATTTCAAATTTATCATATTCTGTATTCAACGCTAGACAGAATAGTATAGGGAACCTCTGTGAACTCACTGCTCAGTTTCAATGATTGTCATGGTCCATTTTATGTTTTCTATACTCCCCATTCTCCCTCTCGAACGCTTGATTATTTTAACGTGGATGCCAGACATCGCGTGATTTCATCTGTAAATATTTACGTATGTGTATTTATTTTAAAGCATAACAAAATCACTATCACATCAAAAAGTATTACAGTGTTTCCTTAATATTTAAAAATATCCAGTCAGTATTCATATTTTACATGAATAACACTATATATATCTAGATAGATAGATAGATAGGTAGATAGATAGATAGATGAATGTATGTATGTATGTATGTATATAAAACACCACAAAGCATTGGATTGTCAAGTTAGACTCACAAAATCAGAGGTCTTACCCAGTATTCAAACTCCGCAAATAATTACAAGAATAATTACAAGAGACTCAGACAAAGACGAAGAGCTCTGGGACAGCAGGGGAAGCTTCCTTAGGTCCTTCACTCCTCTGGCCTAGAGAGAACAAAGTCTCAAAGCTAAGCATAAAGATTTGCACTCCAGGGAGTGTTTAGAATATGAAACATCCAGTTTTCAGTTGACATGACATTGTCCAGGAAGCCATACCCCATAAATCCAAGGATTCTAGGTTTATTTACTATAAGCAATACTTAACCAGGGACAGTTAAGAACATTCCATAGATAAAGACCCTCCCCCTAGTGTATATCATTGGTGTCTTCATCCGGAGGTCTGGTTGCCATGTTGATAAGGACGTTAGACTGAATAATCTGATTCTTTTCTTCCCCCCGCCCCCCCCGCCGAGAGTCTCCCAGGTAAAGAAAGTGCATGGATCACAAAGTAGCTGCTTTACAAGTTCTTTGGTTTTAACTGGAATCCAAAAGAGACATGTGCATTGCAATTGCTTAATACATCTCTCTAGTCTCTTCTAATTTATATATTCCTCCTCTGTCTCACTTTTCCTTGTAATTTTTTTGGGAGAAGAATGTGGCGAAGCATCTCCAGAGGTAGCCACCATTAATTCCTTTCCTCCCTCTTTGTGCATGCTATTCCTTATATTAAGAGACCAAGTCTTGGTTGACTTAAGTGACTAGTTTGACCAAGAGAATGTGGCATATGTGTCATTCATTCTAGGACTTTTTTTTTTTTTTTTTTTGCGGTATGCGGGCCTCTCACTGTTGTGGCCTCTCCTGCTGCGGAGCACAGGCTCCGGACGCACAGGCTTAGCGGCCATGGCTCACGGGCCCAGCCGCTCCGCAGCATGTGGGATCTTCCCGGACTGGGGCACGAACCCGTGTCCCCTGAATCAGCAGGCGGACTCTCAACCACTGCGCCACCAGGGAAGCCCCCATTCTAGGACTTTTGAAGCTACATCCTAAACCTTACACCTCCCCCCTGAAACCCAAACACTAGATGCTATAAGAAGCCCAAGCCACATAGACAAGCCATGTGGAAGAACTCTGGCCAACAGGCTTAGCTAAACTCCCAGGCCAAAGCCAGCATTAACTGCCAGCTGTGTAAGGTTTACTGTCTAGTCTAGTTGAAATTTCAGATGATTCTATCCCCAGCCACATCATCTGCAAATTCATGAGAGACCCCACTTTGGAAGTACCCAAAGAGATCTGTGAACTTACAGAACCATGAGAGACAACTATAAATTGTTATTTTATGGCAACAAGTTTTGTGATGATTTTTTTTTTTTTTTTTTTTTTTTTTTTTTGTGGTACGCGGGCCTCTCACTGTTGTGGCCTCTCCCGTTGCGGAGCACAGGCTCCAGATGCGCAGGCTCAGCAGCCATGGCTCACAGGCCCAGCCGCTCCGCGGCATGTGGGATCTTCCTGGACCGGGGCACGAACCCGTGGTCCCCTGCATTGGCAGGCGGACTCTCAACCACTGCGCCACCAGGGAAGCCCGTGATGATTTTTTTTTTTTATGTGACCAAAATAATTAGAATCAAGAAATCGAGTCATTTGTCCTATAGATTTTCCTACAATCAGAAGTTTGCTGATCGCATCCCAGTGGTGTCTTTTAACATGTTCTTCTTCTGTCCCCTATATTTCATACACATTTGTAGTTATGTCTAAAGGTTAAAATGGATTCCATTTTAATTTTACTTTGGCAACAATATTTCATAGGTGGTTATGCAGCCATGAAAATGTGCCTTTCTCGTCTTTGACTTTGGGAAGTGTGATTGCTCAGTCTTCAGTGTGTTCATGCCAAGGCCACCTTCCCCATATGCTGTCTACTTCCAGCCAATGACTGAGTACAGCAGGAATACCAAGGCAGGCCTGTTCCTAAGAGTCATGGGACTCCTCTGATGGACAACTTTGGACACTAAATTGGGCGTGTCAAACTTTCTTAGAACTGCACTGCAGTCTTAGGCTCTTTCACCCAACCTCCTTCCTTTCTGCTCTCCTTCCACCAGCGTGAGACCTGCGTCATGGCCTGATGTCTCTTCCAGCTTCTCTTGGCTCTCTCCTCATTTTCCTTCATAGATATTTCCCCTAATAAATACTTGCATATCTAATCCCATTTTGGCATATGCTTCTTGGAGGACCTGTACTAACACAAGTGTTAATGGAAGTGATCTGAGAAAACAGTCACCCAAGAGACAAAGAAAATGTCATCCTCACTGGTAAGTGGGGCATGGACAGTCTATTGCACAGGTGGCAGCTCAGTTACTAAAGATTTCACTTGGAAAAATGTCCTGGTAAAAGAAATGAATTTTGAGGGTGATTGATGAAAGGGACAGAAATGTTTGACTGAAAAAACAAGAATTCATTGGTTTAGGGGCATTTTCTCAGGGGGTAGGATTTAACACCTCTATTGGGAAACCACTCTGTTTTCCTTTCCTTCCATACTATTACATGCTCACAACACTTTTGACACCAGATATGTAGGTTTTCCACACAAAGCAATTCTGTGACACCCACGGGGTGTCCTACGATTCAATTCAGTTATGACACTATCTAGCTGGCGTTAACATCAGATCTCACAAGTTCAGGGCTCAGTCCCTCAGAATTGCTTCTCTTCTGATACCAATCACCAAATCTCAGATTGTCACATGTACTTCTGACCAATGGAGCAAAAACTGAGGTTCCCTGGATCCCCTCCTTGGGTTTGGTAATTTTCTAGAATGGCTCACAGAACCCAGGGAAACACTTACTTACATTTGTTGATTTATTATGTCATAAAGGATGATAAGGATATAGACGAACAGACAGATGAAGAGATGCATAGCGTTAGGTCTGGAAGGATCCCGAGTGTGGGAGCTTCTGTTCCTGTGGAGTTGGGGTATGCCAACTTTCAGGAACATAGAAGTGTTCACCAACCTGGAAGATCTTTGAACCCAGTGCTCCTGGGATTTTATGGAAGCTTCATCATGTAGGCATGATCAATCATTAACTCAATCTCCAGGCTTTCTACCTTCCCTGGAAGATTGGGGTAGGGCTGATCATGGCTTGATCTTTCTGATGACCAGGACCCACCTGAAGCTATCCAGGAGCCCACCAGGCATCACCTCATTAGAACAGAAGATGCTCCTATCACCCAGGAAATCCCAAGAGATTTAAGAGCTCTATATTCAGAACCAGAGTCAAAGACCAAATATTAGAACAAAAGGTGCTCCTAATGCTCTTCTCACTTAGGAAATGACAAGGGTTTGAGAAGCTCTCTGCCAGGAACGGGGGGCAGAGACTAAGTTTATATATATTTTCAATTATTTCACAATACCTAGCAAGAACCTTAGGAAGTAGAACAAAATCACTGCCAGTGTGGTTCTCGGAAGCCTGGAGAAAGCAACAGCCAACTCTTAGGAAAGTGGAAATGCCTGAGGGGCCCTGACAGATGCTGGAGGAAGGACTGCTAAGGGGCAGAGGCTAAGGGGAGTAGGCATGCTGGAATGGATATTAAATATAAGGCTGGAAGACCCGTCAGAGCTTTCTGATCCTCGGAGAGCCCAATGACATGCCATTTACCGAGGCCTTTAGCAATGGGCTGGTGAGAGGATGCCAGCATTGCTAGCAAGTTCAGGGATGGTCCTTCTCTGATGGTCAAAAGATGGTCTCAAAGTGGGGCTCGTTAATACCCATAGGGATGATGGGGCCTCACAGAAGCCAGGCCATAATTACTGTAATGACTAGCACTATAGAAGGGGCAGCAAAGGGGGCTTGACCCACAAGGAGATATGGAGATAACAGGTAGAGAATGGCATCTCTTGGTACAAAATAGAAAGGAAACCAGCAAGGGTGGTGCTTAACATCTGTAACCACAAAAGGGGCAGGAATAGAGACACAGTATAAGAAAGTGCCTGTCTCGTGGCTGCTCATCAGTATTGAGTGTTTCTTTGTTTGTTTGTTTGTTTGTTTGCTGTACACGGGCCTCTCACTGTTGTGGCCTCTCCCGCTGCGGAGCACAGGCTCCGGATGCACAGGCTCAGTGGCCATGGCTCACGAGCGTGTGGGATCTTCCCGGACCCGGGCACGAACCCATGTCCCCTGCATCGGCAGGCGGACTCTCAACCACTGCGCCACCAGGGAAGCCCTGAGTGTTATTTTTTATGCATTTTATTTTATTTTTTTTTAACTTTTTATTTTTTGTTGGAGTATAGTTGATTAACAATGTTGTATTAGTTTCTGGTGTACAACAAAGTGATTCAGTTATATATATACATGTATCTATTGTTTTTCAAATTCTTTTCCCAATTAGGTTGTTGCAGAATATTGAGCAGAGTTCCCTGTGCTATACAGTAGGTCTTTGTTCGTTATCCATTTTACTTTTTAAATTTTATTTTATTTTATTTTTTTGAAATTGAAACATAAGTTTTGTATCTCTATCCAGGGGATATGAAGACAGATTTTTGGCTTTCATCACATCAGCTATCCGTTTCAAATATAGCAGTGAGTTCATGTCAATCCCAAACTCCCTAAATATCCCTCCCCCCACTTCCCCCCTGGTGACCATAAGTTTGTTCTCTAAGTCTGTGAGTCTGTTTTTGTTTTGTACATAATTTTTAAAATAGTATTTGCCACTAATTCAGGTGTATTTTACCAAGAAGTATGCAAGCAGAGGCAGAGAGCAAGCTTTCTTTTATAGCATGTGAGCACTAGCTGCTCTGCTTTCCTTTGAGCTTTCCCTTGCCGATTCTCCATCACCAAATTATTTGTCCTAAACGAACCTTGCTGGCCTCATCTATTCTCCCCCCACCACAGCTGCACATTAGCAGTGGTATGTGTGGCCTCATCAATTTCAAAACCTGACAGAGCAATCTAAACTCTAGTGCCAGATCACTCCCATGCTCTCCTTCAAACCAGACTCAGCACTTCGTCTCACTCAGCTCCCCCAAAGCCCATTTCCAGAACTTTTAGTAAGTCACATAGATTTTGCAGAATGCTTCATAAGGAAATGGAAAGGAAGTTACATGACAAACTACACAGCAAAGCTTTATCAGAATCCCTGCCTTCTGGAATCTGCCTTCTAGGCTCACTCTTCACTACTCTCCACCTTGAACAGCATCTGGTAGCACTTGCGGTTCTTAGACGTTTCTATGCTCTAGATTTCTTATCTTGTCAACTTGCTATGTTTTCTTTCTAGAATATTCTCCCTATATCCCCTTTCCCGATCTGGATAATTCCTACTTGTCCTTTGGAAGTCATGTTAGATTTCACTTCCTTCGAGGAGCCTCCCCTGTCCCTGAAAGTCTAGGTGAGACACCCTTCCTGACGCTACTCTCACAACCTACTCTGCTTACACCTCATATAAGTCAGGCTCCCTGCAGGAAACAAACATACACTCAAGAGTCAAGAGAACCCACAAGGGATGGTGAAGCATCTGGGGACCACTCCGTCTCCTAAACCTAAAGAAACAAAGGGAGGGAATGGTGTTTAAGACACCCTTGCAAGAGCTGGGGCAACAGAAGAGGAGTCACCTGACAGAAATTATAGCCATAGAAGAATCATAACCTCTGCTAGAACTGAGACTAGGCAAGGCTGGGGGGCTGGCGAATAATACCCTGACTTCTCTCTCCTTCCTCCCTCACTCCAATGTCTGCCCAGAGGCGTTACCTAACAAGAAGTCAAAGGGCAAGAAAGTCGGGTCAGTCTCCTGGGCATCAGGTTTGACAGAGTCGTGTAGAGAATAGATGGAAAATGGACATCAGCTACTATAGTCCTATTGTAGTCCTTTAACACATAGTGTATATTTGCTGATTTGTTTATTTCAACTCCTTGGAGGCAGGTGCTACATTCTCAGGGCCTAGTACTATGGCTCATATATGTAAATGCTCAATAAATAAATATTTAGCAAATTCAACACACGTATTAGGTCATGCAATACACATGATTAATTCTCCTATTAACCCCATTGCTTAAAGTATGAAGAGAGGAATGGAACTACCATTTCTGAAATAATTAATTAATGAGAGGGAGGGCCCAGACTTCGAAGCCCCCTACTGAGGTCTAGGTCTGGTTCCATCACTTCCTAACTGGGTGACTTTCGGCAAGCGGTTTGACTTTCTGTGCCTCAGTTTCCCATTATAAAACAGAAGTAATAGCAGACCTACTTCATAGGGTTTTGGTGAGGATTAAACAAGTTTATACATGTGAAATGCTTAGAATAATATCAGATGTATAGTCAGCATCATAAAATTGTAAGGTGCTTATTATTAACGAAATTTTAATGTAAAAATGTAAAATATTGCAATTATTGGTCTTGTTATTTATGGCTACAGTTGTGGTCCATCTTGCAAAGGAGCTGCTTTTCTAGTATTGTGGTACCTCTGGGTCTTTTGGACAATATGCATACAATACAGTAATCGTGGCAAATGTGCACATACATAAAAGTTTCTACTTAATCTGTTAAATATACCTCAAAAGGACAGTGCAGTGGGAAAATGTACAGAAAATGCCTCTGTGGTTTCAATCTGTGGTGCAAAGCTGGCAGCTATAGGAAATGCATGGGATTATGGCCTTTGGGTCCGACAGATTTATGAGGACTCAAGTCCCATCTTCCCCACTTACTAACTGTATAATCTTAAGACAATTCTTTACTTTTCTCATCCTTGGAGTCCCCACGTGTAAAAACTGAGAAAGTAGCATCTACTTTGCAGGGTTATTCGAAAATTGAATGAGATAATACACGTGATAGCACTTAATGCTGTATTTGGCACACTGTAGACATTCAATAAATGTTTCTTTTCTTTCTGAGAAAACTTTAAAGGACACTTTACTGATAAAAACAAAATAAAAAATAAAAGTAATTAGTAAGTGTTTACTGAGCATTTACTATCACAAACTCCAAAGGTTTCTGCTGATGTTCGAGAACCAGGACCACCCCGTAATAACTGGGTTACCGTCAGTGAGTTACTTAACCTCTTTGTGTTTCAGTCTCCTCATCTGTAAAGCGAGAAGAATAATAATAACCATCCCTCTGAGTCATTTTGAAAATTAAATAACTGATAATGTGTGAAGTGCTTAGAATAATGCCTCTCATCCATAAGCACTTAATAAGTGTTGGCTGTTTCTTCTGTTACCGTTGTTGTTATTATTTGATCATTAGAAGAGATACTAAGAAGCTTTACACAATGCCACTGCTGTCAAGAAGACAGTGGACTTCAACCCAAGAAGCCTCTTTCATGGAACCACCATGTCCATGCCATCCTTTTATGTTGCTAGGAAGGCTTCCTTCAACAAAAAATAATGACAGGTAAACTATCAGGGTAGACGAAACTCTGAGATGCCTAATGCAGCATGATAGCAAAACCTGGTGCTTCCTCTATACCCTCTTTGCCACAGGTTATATTCTGGCCCCAGCTGAGAGAGAGACTGGTCTTGTAGTACCCACAGCTACAGAAGAGAAAAATGAGGGAGGATTATTCCTGAAGGGGCTTCTGAAGCTACGTCAATACAATCAGTAAATCCAACAAAACTGGACTAATTAAGCGGCATAAACAGCATGGGAAATATGAACAAAGCAAATGGTGATTACATCTGAGACAAGCTTGCAGCACAGCTGCTTAATTCTACCTTAGCTTTGTTGGCACAAAATTTTTTAGTGTCAACGAGCTGGCACACCAAACACCAACATCATGAATTAATATTGACTAAGTGTCCAAAGTCTGTTGGGTACTGCAGAGCAAGAACAATCGCTAGCATTAAGATAAAAAGAGCATAGAGAAAAAAAGTAACTATCTTTTCATGTTTATTTCCCCCAGGAAGGTAAGCAGTACGGGAAGCCACTGGATTCATTTAGGGATATTCTTATAGGGAAATAGAAACAATAATCAAAATGATGATAATCGCAGCTACACTTACTGAGCTCTTGCTATGCATCAGGTGCTGTCCTAGTACTTTACACATACTGGGTCATTTAATGCAGGTGGTTAATCCTCATTCCCTAATGAATGGAGAGAGAATAGGTCTACCATCTGTTAAGTGCTTCGTTAAGTATCTGGCACTGTGCTATGTTCTTTTATACACATTCTCATTAAATCCTTAAATGGTCATTTTTTTCAGCTGAAGAAAAACAAGTTCAGAGAGTTTATGTTATCTGCTAACGTCTCAGCACTGATAAGTTGCAGATTAGTGGTTCAATTCAGTTTTTCCTGACCCCAAAAAGTCATGCTCTTTTTTTTTTACCACAATATTCTTATAACATTATAGAACAAGTTTCAAAGTTCAAACAGTAGATGTCTTTTGTTAACATTAACTTTTTGTCCAGGAAATATCTCCTTTCTCCTGGGAAGGGATCATTCTAATTGCGTGGGAGGTACCATCTTTATTCAGACCCTACTCATTTGGCTCTCCTCATTGTATCATGAACCTTCCAACAAATAGGCTTTTTTTTTTTTTTTTTTTGCGGTACGCGGGCCTCTCACTGCTGTGGCCTCTCCCGTTGCGGAGCACAGGCTCCGGACGCGCAGGCTCAGCGGCCATGGCCCACGGGCCCAGCCGCTCCGCGGCACGTGGGATCTTCCCGGACCGGGGCACGAACCCGCGTCCCCTGCATCGGCAGGCGGACTCTCAACCACTGCGCCACCAGGGAAGCCCCTCGGCCTCTTTTTTTTTTTTTTTTTTTGTAAGCTAATTCAAGTTGAGTGCCTGACACTTGCAACCCAATGTATCCAATTCAATCCCCACTGCAATTTTAATGACGTGGCAGGGCATTAATTCATTTTTGGCAGATTACATAGTGAGATGGATGTATTACTCTGTACATGTGGTAACTGAAATCACATGGATCTTTGAGTGTGAAGGATGGCAACCAGACTCTTTACTATCTAGTCACACCTTTTCTGAGGGAAGCATGATTTGGTCTGTAGTATAAGAAAATCTATTGTGCACTGCAAAGTAAAGGAGCTGTTACAGGGGAGGATTACTGGACTGAATGTCAATATCATGACATAGTATGAGTGTGTTTCGTGTTTGGTAATTGCAATCATTGTTGCTTTTGTTGTGGTCATCCATTTACAATGCTTGGTGTCAGTCTCTGTATCTCTTGTAAAAATAAAACACAGTGTGTGTGTGTGTGTGTGAAAGAAAATAAAAATAAAGTTTACCCAAAATAACAAAAAATAAACAAATAAACATAAAAAAAGAAGAAAATCTATTGTGTACTATGTTAAGCTGGGATGGAATATTGCATTTATGTTCTTCCAGTACAAACCAATCGGATTCTTAATTGTTTTTACTCCCACATAAAGGCAGAATCAAAAGTTGTTTCTTCTAACAGCAAATAATTAGGGTTGTAGGGGTATGTGTTGGGGTGAGGGTGTTCTAAAAAGCATGGTATCTTTGAATTCAAGGAATTTACGATGTAGATAAGAAGATACACAGATATGAAAAAAATGAGAATTAAAACAATCAGTAGAGCCCCACCATATCTTATCAGTTAGGTGGATGTGTTCCTAAAGTCCCTTGGAAAACTGACTTGTGAAACCTGGAATATTTCCCCAAAGGAAGAATGTGATATAAGGTCCTGCAATCCCAGGGGTCATCTATAAAAGCTATTTAACCCTGTACTATCACAAAATGACTCCAAGGCCTTTCCCAGTCTGGCTCCTGCTCTCCTTCCCAGTCTCTCAACTCTCCTCCTTACTTTGTCCACTAACTGTGTGACACTGGCCGCCTTTAAGTGCCTCCAATGCTCCACTGTGTCATGAGCCTTTCACACTACCTAGTCCTCCTGGACTGCTCTTTCATCCTATCCCCACCTCACACCTTCACTACCCCTTTATCCTTCAGGACCCGGCTTACATACAGCTTCGGAGGTGTCTCCTGACCCACAGACCAAATCTTCCTTCTACTCCCTGACACTACCACAGCTCCTCCTGGGATGTCCTTTGTAGTCCTTACTGTATTCGTAGGAGTTTATTTAATGTCTGTCTGCTCTCTCTGAGCCTGTGTCCTCATCTGCATGACGGGGTGTGTACCATGGGGGGTCGTTAGGAGGATGGAGCTAATGCCAGCAAAGCCCACAGCACAGACTAGGTTCTTCAACCACTAGAGCTCCTCCTGTCGTGGGAAAGAAACCGAAATGCCAGGGGCCAGGTTCTGCTTCATCCTTCACTTAGAGGTGCCTGCCTGAGGTTCCTGCTGAAGGTTTGCAGGCTCCTGGAAGGTGATGAGCAGTTGCCGCCTGGCTGAGGCTGCTCAGAAAAAGCCCATGAGCATCTGTTCTGTTCCCTGGCGATCAGACATGTACACGTGGCCGCACACAGTGCTGATTCGGGTCAGCAAGCCCGAGCCCACTGCTCACGTCAGTACGTGGCCTCATTAAAGGAAAGACATGACAAATAAGCTAATTACATATGCAGACACACACACATGCACACGCCTGCGCTCAGAAATATGACTTAATGACTAGGTCTTGACTGTCTTTGAAATAGATTGGCCACTTGGGCTAAGTAAAGCTACAAATAAACCAGGTCAGGTTTGGTTTTTCCACGAGGGAGGGAGAGAAAGAGACACTGTGTGTGTGTGTGGTGTGTGTGTGTGTGGTGTGTGGTGTGTGTGTGTGTGTGTGTGTGTGTGTGTGTCTAGCAGAGCTCTGAGATACCCTAGAATGGGTACTGGGCTAGCCATCCTTGAAACGCACAGATCTTCCTCATTCTTCTGAGGCTTTGCAGACAACAAGGAACTGTCAGGCTGAATTAGCGGCTCTGTAAACCCAGTCTCTGTGGCTAAACAGCTGGGACAAAAATCTCTGAAGTCTCTTACATCCTGGCAGTCTTCTCTAAAATATTTATGACAGGGAGGCAACATGGTAAGCCCCGAGGCTTGGAAATCTACAACAAAGGCCCAGAACGAAGCCAGCTGGATAATCTTGGGCAAATCTCTTAACTTCTCTGAATCTGCTCTCTTTACCTGCAAAAAGTTAAGCTTCAAAATCCCTGTCTACCCCATAGGGCTACCGTGAGGAGGCCTGACATAAGCAGGGTCTCAGCCCCTAGTGAAATGATAAACAAGCCACAGGGATTCTTTTCCAAATATTGTTCCAGTTTCTCTGCCTTACCTTGGAAGGCTTTTGGGAAGCTCTCCAGAGGTTGTGACCTAGGAATTAACTCGTATTTATTTGCTGGGAAGCTTCTGTAAATCAAAGTTACAAAGAGGGGCTCAGATAAGGAAGTATTTCCACTCACTGAGAAAATGAGTTTCAGGCCCAGGAAGGGGAACTGGGAGGCTGAGGAGAGATTTCAGGCGTGTTTACCTCACTAAACACCCACGTTGGTTCAGGCACAGTGATTGTCTGAAGTCCCGGAGCCATTCTCCTCCAGGTCAGCAATGTCCAGCAGGTCAGCAGTTTGCAATTGTTTCCAGGCAAACAATTATACTTGGAAGTTATTTTTATACTTGAAAGCTTTATACTTGAAGAATATACTTTATACTGGAAGAATGGAATTTCCGTGTAATAACTGAACTGGCCTTGTGCAGAAGCAAAGTCCCTGTTGCAGCTACTGCAAAGAAAGGAAGATGGATAAAAAGGAGGTGTATGAGCAGAGGAAGCTTTTGTCTGCAGAGGAAGCAGGGCCTTTTAGAGTGATTCCTGAATGCCGTCTGATGCCCTCCATACAGAATCACCAGAGCCCTTCCTTAAAATACAGATACCTGGGCCCCACCCAAAACACACTAATCCCAGAGAAGGGGTCCTGGATTCTGTGTTTTAAACAAGCCCTTTAGGTGATTCAGTTGCCCAGCTGGGCCCGAGAAACAATGGGCAGAAGCTTTCCCTCCATGTTCAGTGCACAGATGGCCCTGGTGACTGCTTGCTGTGATCCAGGGCTGACCCTGCAGGGGTCCCGGGAAGACTGACTCTTTGACCTCCTTCAAGCCAATGTTCGTTCTTTCTTTCTTAATACATTTATTTATTTATTTATTTTGGCTGCATTGGGTCTTCATTGCTGCGCACAGGTTTCTCCATTTGTGGTGAGCAGTGGCTGCTCTTTGTTGCAGTGCCTGGGCTTCTCATTACGGTGGCTTCACTTGTTGCAGAGCACGGGCTCTAGGCGCGCGGGCTTCAGTACTTGTGGCACACGGGCTTAGTTGCTCCGCGGCATGTGCGATCTTCCCGGACCAGGGCTCGAACCCGTGTCCCCTGCATTGGCAGGTGGATTCTTAAGCACTGCACCACCAGGCGAGTCTGCCAATGTTCTTTAAATGTGTACTCGACACCTATTTAGAGGAGACACACCTGGTGTTAGTGGGGAAGAATCCTCTGCTGCCTGCAGCGAATCTGCTCTTGCCCCAAACTTGCCAACTTTGCTCAGTAACCACATGCCGTATGATTCCACTTACATGAAACGTCCAGAATAGACAAATCCATAGAGCCAGGAAGCAGATTTGTGGCTGTCTGGGGCTGGGAGTTGGGGTGGGGGAGTTGGGGTGATGGCTAACGGAAGGAGGGTTTCTTTGGGGGGGGTCAACAAAAATGTTCTAAAATTGACTGGGGAGGTGGAAGCACAGCTCTGTGAACATACTGAAAGCTGCTGAACTGTACGCTTTAAATGAGTAAATTGTATGGTATGTGAATTACATCTTAAGAAAACTGTTTAAAAACAAACAAAAGTTTACTAGGAAAAACCAAAACCCTGCAGTGAACCATGCCCACTTCTCCTTATCAGGTAGTTGAGTAACCATCTGTTGATATTTGGGGGAGAGGAAAGGCCCCTTCCCAGAGATTCAGTAAATCTTAAGTGGGGCTCAAATAGCTGCATTTTACGGCTTCCCTGGTGGCGCAGTAGATGAGAGTCCGCCTGCCGATGCAGGGGACACGGGTTCGTGCCCCGGTCTGGGAAGATCCCACATGCCACGGAGCGGCTGGGCCCGTGAGCCATGGCTGCTGAGCCTGTGTGTCTGGAGCCTGTGCTCTGCAACAGGAGAGGCCACAACAGTGAGAGGCCCGTGTACCGCAAAAAAAACAAAAACAAAAAAACCCCGTATTTTAAGAGTGCCTCTGGTGATTCTGTGAGAGTACACAGAGGTATTTCGGAACTGCTATAAAAGGCTCTATTGCAGAGACAATTTTTCCTGTATCACTGCCTTTCTTGAAAAAATGTGCCCCAGTGTGTGTGAGTGTGTGTGTGTTAGCATTCCATATGGATTTATTCACATGTGCTTTAGTCTGGCTCTGGTATAACTCTGCATTTTATATATGAGATCAGTTCCTTTCTCTAATCCAATTTTGGGGCTTGCCTAAGCCAAGTCCCAAGGGAAGGAGGTAAAATGGGGATTAAAGGGCTTGCTGGAGGGTTTTTTGAGACATTTTAAAACAATATCCAACTTTATGAGTCCTTCAGTAGTCTGATCCTACATTAAGATCAGGTCACTACATAATTATGGGCTACTCGAGATTGCCTGCCATTGTGGAAATAGTGAGGGCTTTGGCTGCCCTGCTCTACCTTTAATAACTGTTACTTTATCCCTTTCAGCCTATAGATTTGGACTATTGGTACCTTGCTCACAGAATGATTCTGAAGAGTAAATGACATAATAAACGTATACAAGATGGTACAAAATATGTGCTCAGTAAAAAGTAGCAAATATGACTGTTATGTTACTTCTCATTTCATGCTTCCTATGTTTCCTCATTTGGATTCTAAGCTCCTTTGAGGACAGTCCTTTGATTCCCACACAACTCCTATCGTAGCATCTCATATGCAAAAGCCAAGAGAGGGTTAAGGAAGGACAGGTTGTGGAAAACACCCAAGGGCCACCAGCCCAGGCTCCGCTCTCCTAGGGTTATCCTGACCCCGCCACCAACAAGGTTACAGCCCTGAGCTCCCAGCAGCTTCTGTAACAGTGTGAGCTCACCCCCACTCCTCCTATGCCACAACTGATTGGATTAGGTAAGAACTCCCAACCCAAGCTTGGCCAGTGAGTCTCTTTCCTGGGAATTTGTAATTGGGTCCAAGAGATTCCAGCCGGTGTCTCCAGGCCTCTTTGAAACAGACTATGTAAACCTACAACAATATGCAGCAGCTATTTTCTACTAGAAGCATAACTCCAAGGCCTACAGTGGGGTGTGGGCATAAAACAGATGCTCTCACGTCCCACCGTCACTGCGTGATTTGAAGTATATTCATAAGGTTTATTCTAGGCAGCTATTCATAAGGCTTCTAAAGAATGTTTTAAAGTATGGGAAATGGACATATTATAATGTTAAGGTAAAAAGGATGAAACAAAATTATGTAGACCTCACAGATTAAAAAAATATACATATATTCATAAAATACTGGAGATGTATAAAAATAGCAATAGCAATAGAGAGGTTGTAGATGATTTATTTTTTAATACTTCCTGACTTTTCAAGAAAAGCCTATATACAGGAGCAAGAAAAGCCAGTGTAAGTTTTCTTCCCCCTTCTCTTTAAAAAATTAAGCTCCTCTGGCCTCAGTTTTGTCAGAATCCTAGATATTTTGATCTCAGAGGAAGTCATTTGCACCTGGGTATTAGCTCTGGAAAGGTGTTATTGAAAATGGACTTCCATAGGCAGGATGCAGAAGTTCTCTGATCCCTTCCAGAGGATCCCTTTTGTGAGAGGTAAGCAGTTCTACCTCTAAAAGCAAATATCAATAGTGATTTCCTAGTTTGTAGGAGAAAACAGGATAGAATTTTCCCAAATTAAAATTCTCTCCCGTAAATTTTCCTTTGATGCCTGCCCCTGATGTTCCAACTAGAATCTTAGAGTGAACATTAGAATCACTGGGGAGCTTTAAAAATATGCAAATACCACTGCTCCATCTTCCAGAAACTTTGACTTAATTGGTCTTTTCTGGGGTCCAGACAGCTATAGTTTTTAAATCTCTTTAAGTGATTCTAATCTTCAGGCAGAATTGAGAACCACTGACTTAGTCTATCTGGTTGAATGCAAAATTCTACATTCATTTCGTTGTCTGAAGGTATATATATATACATATCTGTTGTTAGGATTTCAGAAAGAGCTTCACAATTTCCAGACGCCCTATGGATTGAGGGAATTGGAAATTCAGGCTGGTACCCCCCCCCCGCCCGGGGAACTGCCATGCCAGGTGGCCAGAGACTGTTTGGAGACATCGCCCTCCTGTGGCGACACTTGAGAACTGTTTAGCCAGGCCTGGGTTCACTCTTCCCTTGTTTCTCCAGAAAAGGTCCCAAAGCGGGCTCTGAACCTTGCCTGACAGAGCCTCCCATGGAGTCTGCCTCCATTTCAGCCACTGACCGGCTGGGCGTGGGCCTGCCCTTTGAAAGTTCCCTTGAATTAGTAATATGTTTTCCCTTCCCTGACATGTCAGCAGCAGACTTGGAGCCATAAACCTGGGACAAAGTTTCCAGACTGGCTCTTAACTGCCAGGAGTAACAGTTGCTGCTAAGAGCTGCAGAGTTGCTTATTGACACCGGGACTGCTGAATGGAGCCAGAATTGCTCCTGTAAGTTTACTGGGGGGAAAAAAATATATCACATCAACAGTTACAGGGTCTGGGAAAGAGGGAAAGTGTAAATATTTAGCAAAACAAACTCTTTAGAAGGTTCAGTTTAACACTGTCCCTTGTGTGGGGGGCAGAAGTCCAAGGTAGTGGGGTACACTGGCGGGTTGGGGGGACAGTTGAGGAGAGGAAGTGTCACCAGGGTGAACAGGGACAATGGGCCATAGTGCCGACCTAGGTCCTGGAGCGGGCCTGGGGGGAAAGATTAATCTCGGTGAAGAAAACTTTATCGCACATCAAAACCACCTGGGAAGCTTGTTCAGCAAGCTTCTGTGAAGGCCTTTTCCACCAGTTTGATTCAATCAGTGTAGGAATCTGAGGGGATTGAGAAGCAGTGCAGGGGTCCACCATTTGTCTGGTGCCTACTTGGTCCCAGGCACAGCACTACCGCATTATTCCCTTATCGAGTCCTTACAACAACTCTCTGAGGTAGATGGTACTCTTCCCATTTTACAGACGAGGAAACTGAGGCTCAGGGAGGTGGCGATAGGTGCCTGAAGCCTCACAGCTGGGCAGTGATGGGGTCTGGCTGGCGATGGCAGGTAGCGGGGAGTTGGTGGCAGGGAGCTGCTCACAGGAACAAGTCACGAGAACAAGTCAAATCCTTCATTGCTAGGCCTGGTGCCCAATGTCAGAGCAGGACCCGAGATATGACAGACCACAGGTGTGGTCCCAGAGCTGGGATGGTGTCAAACCTGTGCTCGGTGGTGAAGGAAATCTTGGGGTGAGGTAGGGATGTAGGGAGGGAGGAACAAAAGCTAGAGAGAGGAAGAGGAGGCCGGGCCCAGAAACCAACCAGACCAGAGGCTGCAGAAAGCACAGGGGGAGGTGGTGTGATGGAGGCCAAGCAGTGGTCCGCTGGAGGAGGGGGCTGGGGACTCCTCTGCAGCCCTGTCCTCCTGCAGTCCTTTCTCCCTGAGCTTCTTTCTTCCTCTGGATCTTTTCATGTTCCTTTCTTACTTCTCCCTTCTTCCTGTTTCTTGTCTTCCCCGCTAGAGGAAGGTTTTTAGCTTCCCTCAGAGATCCAAGGCGTGTCCTCCCAGCATGTCACATACTCCTCACAGGATGTCAGAGAGAACAATCAATTGCTTAAGTAAAGGAAAACATCAAAATCCTATCCCTTTGCAATCAAAATCCCCACCCGTCTTCTTCCCACAGCGCGTACATCCTCAGCTGGCCCAAAGCCCTCCTCAGTGGCGCCTTCCCACAGAGCTGAGATCACCCGGGGCTGAGAGCTGCCTGCAGTTCCCTGTGGCAACAGCAATTAGCAGCATCTCATGTTTAATGCAAGTGAGCCTCTGAGACAGGACAGCTTTCAAGATACAGCTTCAGATACCTAAACGCTGCCCTTTACAGAGCAAACAGAAGTATACACAACCAATGTGGGTTTTCCTATTTTAGAATAATTGTGTTCTCATCTGTACAGATTTAAGCAAACCAGTTCTGTCAGAAAAAAGGAAAAGCAATATGCCCAAGGGCCTCTGTGGGCCAGAGAGGTCTAGGTCCCCTCCACGTTTTTGAGTCTCCCAAGTACTTTTTTTTTTTTTTTTTTTTTTTCGGTGTGCTGGCCTCTGACCGCTGTGGCCCCTCCCGTTGCGGAGCACAGGCTCCGGTCGCGCAGGCTCAGCGGCCATTACTCACGGGCCCAGCAACTGTGTGGCATGTGGGGTTCTCCCGGACCGGGGCACGAACCCGCGTCCCCTTCATCGGCAAGCGGACTCTCAACCACTGCGCCACCTGGGAAGCCCCCAAGTACTTTTAAAATGAAGAAATGACAAAACTGGGTTTTAAAAATTGCAGTGGAATGTAAATGCTTCATTAGCAAGTTAATATTTTTAACACAAAAGATATAATGCAATGTAATTGTTCTAGTTACAAGCTAATTATTGGATTTGTGTAGAGTAATAATTCATAGTGCACCTTAGGTAACAGGACATGGGGTAAAGCTGTATGTTGAAAAACTTCTTTCAATCCTGTCAGTATATCATTCCTTTGGAAATAACATAAAAAGTCTAAAATTGAAAACTTTTGCGTGGCCATGTTCAAGCTAACAATATTGGTGACCGTAGAGGTTTCCCTTCTGTTAACATGGACACTCTTGTCTTTAAGTCCTACCGCTCTTCCTACTGTGTCACCCATTCTGAATAGTTCTGTTAATATGTTAGAGTCCTCTAGCCTGTCTTAAGAAAGCTCAAGTTGGAAGGGCTTTATAAATACCATATATTTAGTCCAACAGCCTTTCTTAGCCTATTTGAATCCAAAGCAGCATGCCAGCTCAATGCACTGCTGCAGAACTCTTTTTTTTTTTTTTTAATGGCCCTGGTGCTCCTTGATGAAACTGCTGATTCTACGATTAGGGTAGGAAATACAGGAGATGAGCCTGGAGCATCTTGTGGCGCCAGAAAGTAAGGAAATGATCAAAAACCAACCAAAAGAAACCCCTACATTGATGGGACTGTCAACAGGACATAGGAAACAACTGAAAGAGCTCCCAATGGCCAAAGATGGAGCAATTTGAGCAGTAAAATCAAGGAAGCAGTATTGGCTTATAACCCAAAGTAGAAAATAAATATCCATGAGTCTATATTGATACAAATGATTGAATAAATAAAGGGGGAGGGGGACATACATTTTCCTTGGAGAATTGCAAATAATTTATGTAGACACTCCACCTTCAACAAGATAGCATGTAACTCCCAGTTCTTAAGTGTGGACTACGCACTGCAGCTTGGTTCCAAAGAGGGCAGTGTGGAAGGAGGTGGGGAGTAACTTCATTGTGGGAATGGAGTCAAGGGAAGATAAAATATGATATTAAACCAGGCCAAACGTATGGACTTGGGTGTGTTTATCTGAGTCTGGATTTAATGTGTCAGCTCACCCAGCTGGACGTGGCTCTAGCAGTTTTCGTGGTTGATTTAATGATGTGTGTACTCATTGGCACCTACATCCGATGAGGTGAGATGCTAGAACTTCCTAGTGTGATGTAGAAAACTCATCCAAAGACTTAGGGAGACAGGACTGTAGATTTACGTAGGCCATGAATACCCAACCGTATCTCCGGGTGGAATCCATTTGGCAATGTCCTCACTAAGGTATGAAGAAATATATCAGTATCCTCGGAAAGTTCTGTGGGGCTATGCTCCCTAGGCTGAGGTTCATGGGGGAAGATGCTGCCATTGAGATGGGTCCTGTCAGGACAATAGAAACCATATCGTAGAGATTTCAGCAGAGGGAATTTAATATGGGAATTAGTTGGAGGGCTGAGTGATGAAGAGGATCATTCTCTGTGGTCATCCAGAAGTAATAACCCAGGATGGGCCCTGGGAAGCTGGGGCTCAGGCCTCTGACAGGGGCTGCTGCATGCTGCTGTTGCTGCCTCTGGAAGGCCTGATGCTGTTTCTGGGAGAGCTTAAGTAATATAGAGGCCAAAACCAACTGCTGAGAACCCACTGCTGAGCTGGTATGTCAGGAACAGGAAGTAAACTCAGAGAAGTTCCTTTTCTCCTCTGGTTTTCCCTTCTCCTCTGGAACCCCTTATTGACAAAAGCTAGAAAGCTAGCTAGTAAAGGAGAAATCTAATGTGTGGAATCCCAGTCCTACATCATAAAGAATAGAGAAGAGTGGATTTGGAACAGAAGGACAAGAACTTCATAACCTGCAAGGAACTCCCCTCATCCCCTCTACATTAAAAAGCAAACCTCTCAAAGACACACACTTTCTGGGACTCCCCTCGCCTTGCCATAGCCAGACAGGGTTTTAGTAAATATTGGTTGAGCATCATGGATGATATTACTATAATCCTGTGACACAGCACAATCCATTTTGGATCTCAGATCTCAATATTTATGAACACAGCACTCAATTATAGTGTTTTATGTATTTAGCTAGAAAGTTTTTTTCCCACTCTATTCAGGATCCTTTTGGAAAGTCACATCAGGAGAGCAGAGCCCTGCCTTTTTTATAAGGGGCATAGCCTCTTGATGTCAGTGGTCTTTATGCACAGAGATGCTGAAAGTAGTTTAACTACTCCTGTAAAATACCTTTTTCTTCTTTTTTTTTTTTTTTTAATCATTGTAAGAGACAGGGATCAGTTCAGCTTCCATGGTGATGTGGGGATTTCTGAAGAGTTTTCAGATTTAAAAAAATGTAATGCAGGGTCTGAGAAACTTGTAAGTTCTTTCTAAATATAATCCTAGAACCAGCAGAAAAACTCAGCATTTACATCTACCCAACATCTTTCTTATCCAAAAAAGGCTGATAGTGAGGATTTCTCTTTTAAGGCGTTATGGCATCAGTTGAGTGATTGATCACACAGCTCAGTGGAGGAAGGGCCAAAATACAATAGTCTTGTATCAGAAAGTATAGCAATGGTAAGCTGCATCATGAGGACAAAGAACTTTTCATAATGGCCTTAAAATGGTGTTGATATTGAAATGCTCAGCCCAGAATTATCTATGTCAAATTAATTACACTTCCCTAGTCTTTTTCTTTCTATTGAAATAAGAATGATAATAAATGAGCAAAACATTACTTGGCAAGATATATATCAGCTTTTACTTTGAAAGACTCAGAACTCAATGAATATCAATTATATTATAAGCTATGCATATAAAGATTCCAACCATTAAGAACTGTGCAGAAGATGGCGGAAGAGTAAGACACAGAGATCACCTTCCTCCCCACAGATACATCAGAAATACATCTACACGTGGAACAACTCCTAGAGAGCACCTACTGAACACTGGCAGAAGACCTCAGACCTCCCAAAAGGCAAGAAACTCCCCATGTACCTGGCCAGGTGGATGAAAAGCTCTTGGTGCTGCAGCCAGGAGTCAGTGCTGTGCCTCCGAGGTGGGAGAGCCAACTTTAGGACACTGGTCCACAAGAGACTTCCCAGCTCCACATATCAAAGAGCGAAAATCTCCCAGAGATCTCCATCTCAACACCAACACCCAGCTTCACTCAACGACCAGCAAGCTACAGTGCTGGACACCTTATGCCAAACAACTAGCAAGATAGGAACACAACCCCACCCATTAGCAGAGAGGCTGCCTAAAATCATAACAAGGCCACAGACACCCCAAAACACACCACCAGACAGGGACCTGCCCACCACAAAGAGAAGATTCAACCTCATCCACCAGAACACAGGCACTAGTCCCCTCCACCAGGAAGCCTACACAACCCACTGAACCAACCTTAGCCACTGGGGACAGACACCAAAAACAATGGGAACTACGAACCTGCAGCCTGCAAAAAGAAGACCCCAAACACAGTAAGATAAGCAAAATGAGAAGACAGAAAAACACATAGCAGATGAAGGAGCAAGATAAAAACCCACCAGACCTAACAAATGAAGAGGAAATAGGCAGTCTACCTGAAAAAGAATTCAGAATAATGATAGTAAAGATGACCCAAAATCTTGGAAATAGAATAGAGAAAATGCAAGAAACAGTTAACAAGGACCCAGAAGAACTAAAGAGGAAACAAGCAATGATGAACAACACAATAAATGAAATTAAAAATTCTCTAGAAGGGATCAATAGCAGAATAACTGAGGCAGAAGAAGGGATAAGTGACCTGGAAGATAAAATAGTGGAAATAACTACTGCAGAGCAGAATAAAGAAAAAAGAATGAAAAGAACTGAGGACAGTCTCAGAGACGTCAGGGACAACATTAAACTCACCAACATTCGAATTATAGGGGTCCCAGAAGAAGAAGAGAAAAAGAAAGGGACTGAGAAAATATTTGAATAGATTATAGTTGCAAACTTCCTTAATATGGGAAAGGAAATAGTTAATCAAGTCCAGGAAGCACAGAGAGTCGCATACAGGATAAATCCAAGGAGAAACACGCCAAGACGCATATTAATCAAACTGTCAAAAATTAAATACAAAGAAAACATATTAAAAGCAGCGAGGGAAAAACAACAAATAACACACAAGGGAATCCCCATAAGGTTAACAGCTGATCTTTCAGCAGAAACTCTGCAAGCCAGAAGGGACTGGTGGACATGTTTAAACTGATGAAGGAGAAAAACCTACAACCAAGATTACCCAGCAAGGATCTCCTTCAGATTTGATGGAGAAATTAAAACCTTTACAGACAAGCAAAAGCTGAGAGAGTTCAGCACCACCAAACCAGCTTTACAACAAATGCTAAAGGAACTTTTCTAGGCAAGAAACACAAGAGAAGGAAAAGACCTACAATAACAAACCCAAAACAATTAAGAAAATGGGAATAGGAACATACATATCAATAATTACCTTAAATGTAAATGGATTAAATGCTCCCACCAAAAGACACAGACTGGCTGAATGGATACAAAAACAAGACCCATATATATGCTATCTACAAGAGACCCACTTCAGACCTAGGGACACATACAGACTGAAAGTGAGGGGATGGAAAAAGATATTCCATGCAAATGGAAACCAAAAGAAAGCTGGAGTAGCAATTCTCATATCAGACAAAACAGACTTTAAAATAAAGACTATTAGAAGAGACAAAGAAGGACACTACATAATGATCAAGGGATCGATCCAAGAAGAAGATATAACAAGGGTAAATATTTACACACCCAACATAGGAGCACCTCAATACATAAGGCAAATACTAACAGCCATAAAAGGGGAAATCGACAGTAACACACTCATAGTAGGGGACTTTAACACCCCACTTCCACCAATGGACAGATCATCCAAAATGAAAATAAATAAGGAAACACAAGCTTTAAATGATACATTAAACAAGATGGACTTAATTGATATTTATAGGACATTCCATCCAAAAACAACAGAATACACATTTTTCTCAAGTGCTCATAGAACATTCTCCAGGATAGATCATATCTTGGGTCACAAATCAAGCCTTGGTAAATTTAAGAAAATTGAAATCGTATCAAGTAACTTTTCCAACCACAACGCTATGAGACTAGATATCAATTAAAGGAAAAAAATCAGGAAAAAATACAAACACATGGAGGCTAAACAATACACTACTCAATAACGAAGTGATCACTGAAGAAATCAAAGAGGAAATCAAAAAATACCTAGAAACAAATGACAATGGAGACACGACGACCCAAAACCTATGGGATGCAGCAAAAGCAGTTCTAAGAGGGAAGTTTATAGCGATACAATCCTACCTTAAGAAACAGGAAACATCTTGAATAAACAACCTAACCTTGCACCTAAAGCAATTAGAGAAAGAAGAACAAAAACACCCCAAAGTTAGCAGAAGGAAAGAAATCATAAAGATCAGATCAGAAATAAATGAAAAATAAATAAAGGAAACGATAGCAAAGATCAATAAAACTAAAACCTGGTTCTTTGAGAAGATAAACAAAATTGATAAACCATTAGCCAGACTCATCAAGAAAAAAAGGGAGAAGACTCAAATCAATAGAATTGGACATGAAAAAGGAGAAGTAACAACTGACACTGCAGAAATACAAAAGATCATGAGAGATTACTACAAGCAACTCTATGCCAATAAAATGGACAACCTGGAAGAAATGGACACATTCTTAGAAATGCACAACCTGCCAAGACTGAATCAGGAAGAAATAGAAAATATGAACAGACCAATCACAAGCACTGAAATTGAAACTGTGATTAAAAATCTTCCAACAGGTATTCCCTGGTGGCGCAGTGGTTGAGAGTCCGCCTGCCAATGCAGGGGACACGGGTTCATGCCCCGGTCCAGGAGGATCCCACATGCCGCAGAGCGGCTGGGCCCATAAGCCGTGGCCACTGAGGCTGTGTGTGTGGAGCCTGTGCTCCGCAATGGGAGAGGCCACAGCAGTGAGAGGCCCGCGTACCGCAAAAACAACAACAACAACAACAACAAAATCTTCCAACAAACAAAAGCCCAGGACCAGATGGCTTCACAGGCGAATTCTATCAAACATTTAGAGAAGAGCTAACACCTATCCTTCTCAAACTCTTCCAAAATATAGCAGAGGGAGGAACACTCCCAAACTCATTCTATGAGGCCACCATCACCCTGATACCAAAACCAGAAAAGGATGTCACAAAGAAAGAAAACTACAGGCCAATATCACTGATGAACATAGATGCAAAAATCCTCAACAAAATACTAGCAAACAGAATCCAACAGCACATTAAAAAGGTCATACACCATGATCAAGTGGGGTTTATCCCAGGAATGCAAGGATTCTTCAATATATGCAAATCAATCAACGTGATACACCATATTAACAAATTGAAGGAGAAAAACCATATGATCATCTCAATAGATGCAGAGAAAGCTTTCGACAAAATTCAATACCCATTTATGATAAAAAACCCTGCAGAAAGTAGGCATAGAGGGAACTTTCCTCAACATAATAAAGGCCATATATGACAAACCCACAGCCAACATCGTCCTCAATGGTGAAAAACTGAAACCATTTCCACTAAGATCAGGAACAAGACAAGGTTGCCCACTCTCACCACTCTTATTCAACATAGTTTTGGAAGTTTTAGCCACAGCAATCAGAGAAGAAAAGGAAGTAAAAGGAATCCAAATCGGAAAAGAAGAAGTAAAGCTGTCACTGTTTGCAGATGACATGATACTATACATAGAGAATCCTAAAGATGTCACCAGAAAACTACTAGAGCTAATCAATGAATTTGGTAAAGTAGCAGGATACAAAATTAATGCACAGAAATCTCTGGCATTCCTATATACTAATGATGAAAAATCTGAAAGTGAAATTAAGAAAACACTCTCATTTACCACTGCAACAAAAAGAATAAAATATCTAGGAATAAACCTACCTAAGGAGACAAAAGACCTGTATGCAGAAAATAATAAGACACTGATGAAAGAAATTAAAGATGATACAAATAGATGGAGAGGTATACCATGTTCTTGGATTGGAAGAATCAATATTGTGAAAATGACTCTACTACCCAAAGCAATCTATAGATTCAATGCAATCCCTATCAAACTACCACTGACATTTTTCACAGAACTAGAAAAAAAAAATTCACAATGTGTATGGAAACAAAAAAGACCCCGAATAGCCAAAGCAATCTTGAGAACGAAAAACGAAGCTGGAGGAATCAGGCTCCTTGACTTCAGACTATACTACAAAGCTACAGTAATTAAGACAGTATGGTACTGGCAAAAAAACAGAAAGATAGATCAATGGAACAGGATAGAAAGCCCAGAGATAATCCCATGCACATATGGTCACCTTATCTTTGATAAAGGAGGCAGGAATGCACAGTGGAGAAAGGCCAGCCTCTTCAATAAGTTGTACTGGGAAAACTGGACAGGTACATGTAAAAGTATGAGATTAGAACACTCCCTAACACCATACACAAAAATAAGCTCAAAATGGATTAAAGACCTAAATGTAAGGGCAGAAACTATCAAACTCTTAGAGGAAAACATAGGCAGAACACTCTATGACATACATCACAGCAAGATCCTTTTGGACCCACCACCTAGAGAAATGGAAATAAAAACAAAGATAAACAAATGGGACCTAATGAAAGTTACAAGCTTTTGCACAGCAAAGGAAACCATAAACAAGACCAAAGGACAACCCTCAGAATGGGAGAAAATATTTGCAAATGAAGCAACTGACAAAGGATTAATCTCCAAAATTTACAAGCAGCTCTCGCAGCTCAATAACAAAAAGACAAACAACCCAATCAAAAAATGGGCAGAAGACCTAAATATACATTTCTCCAAAGAAGATATACAGATTGCCAACAAACACATGAAAGAATGCTCAACATCATTAATCGTTAGAGAAATGCAAATCAAAACTACAATGAGATATCATCTCACACCAGTCAGAATGGCCATCATCAAAAAATCTAGAAACGGGCTTCCCTGGTGGCACAGTGGTTGAGAGTCCACCTGCTGATGCAGGGGACACGGGTTTGTGCCCCGGTCCGGGAAGATCACACGTGCCGCGGAGCGGCTGGGCCCGTGAGCCACGTCCAGAGCCTGTGCTCCGCAATGGGAGAGGCCACACCGTGAGAGGCCCACGCACTGCAAAAAAAAACACCCAAAAATCTAGAAACAATAAATGCTGGAGAGGGTGTGGAGAAAAGGGGACACTCTTGCACTGCTGGCGGGAATGTGAATTGGTACAGCCACTATGGAGAACAGTATGGAGGTTCCTTAAGAAACTACAAATAGGACTACCATATGACCCAGCAATCCCACTGCTGGGCATATACCCTGAGAAAACCATAATTCAAAAAGAGTCATGTACCAAAATGTTCATTACAGCTCTATTTACAATAGCCAGGACATGGAAGCAACCTAAGTGTCCATCATCGGATGAATGGATAAAGAAGATGTGGCACATATATACAATGGAATATTACTCAGCCATAAAAAGAAACAAAATTGAGTTATTTGTAGTGAGGTGGATGGACCTAGAGTCTGTCCTACAGAGTAAAGTAAGTCAGAAAGAGAAAGACAAATACCGTATGCTAACACATATATATGGAATCTAAGAAAAAAAAATGTCATGAAGAAACTAGGGGTAAGATGGGAATAAAGACACAGACCTATTAGAGAATGGACTTGAGGATATGGGGAGGGGAAAGGGTAAGCTGTGACAAAGTGAGAGAGTGGCATGGACATATTTACACTACCAAACGTAAAATAGATAGCTAGTGGGAAGCAGCCGCATAGCACAGGGAGATCAGCTCATTTGTTTGTGACCACCTAGAGGGGTGGGATAGGGAGGGTGGGAGGGAGGGTGACGCAAGAGGGAAGAGATATGGGAACATATGTATATGTATAACTGATTCACTTTGTTATAAAGCAGAAACTAACACACCACTGTAAAGCAATTATACTCCAATAAAAATGAAAAAAAAAAAACTGTGCAAATTTTATTTCAATGTCAAATTCCAAAGAAAAACACCCAGAAATTGCTATGCACATTTGCACTTACAGCTTTTCTTTTTAGGATGTGGTTTTGAACCCAGACTCCAATGAGTCATGTGCTCTTGCCGACAGTATTTTCAGGGAAAGGCTTTCCTGAAGCTGCATCACACTGGCTCATTTTCAGGAAAATGCACTTCTTTGTAAAATAGAACCTATTTATTGTCAAGGAGTCCAAGCTATACAGACTATTGGGATAACATTTATATCCTAAAAGTAGACGTTACCTTCCCGACTTCCATTTCTGTTGGAGCCCAACAGCAATTCAACTTAAGAAAAAGATGTTCTATTCCCAATCATTTCTAAAACGTAACTGAAATAATGATCACAGGACACCCAAATAATTGAAGTGGCCAACAAGGATTACAGAACCATAAAATGTTCTGTGACTTGCTACACTGTTGATAATAGCAACAGGATAAAGAGATTTCAGAAGGAACGCATATTTTAAACATGGAAGAATAATGTTTAAGGAATGGCCAATTTGTTTCCCTCTAGAAATCTCCTTGTACATGGTTCTCTTGGGAAGTCTGATCAATTAAAACCCTACGTGCTATTCTATTTATGAGTGGAATGAGGAATACATTTCTCATGCTATTACATAAATGAATCTCATCTTCAGGGCTTTGAAATATCACTTTACCCAGACTATAGCGAATTCGGGTGCCATCTCATCTTTCTGCATAACAGTGAAATTGATTTTATGATTCCTTACTCATAAATTACAGGACTGAAGCAGTAACAGTTACAGGAGATGCCTTTGCTTTGTCTCCTCGAGTCTCAGAGGCTGCGCATGTCACTTGCTCTTTTTTTCTTTCTTCTTTTTTTTTTTTTTTCTGAGCCACAAATAGCTCCTCAAGCTTGCAATTCTGGTTATAGTTCTCAACTGAAAAATGTGTTTTGAAAAAGACTGATCTCTTAGACCCAGAGTGTGTTCTTGGCTTATTCAGATCTTTCAACCTGAATATTTCCCCTGAAAACTTTAGCACATCATTGGTATGAAATATTTTGTTAAGAATTAATAGAATGATCACCATGCAAATGAATGTATATAACATGGGTACCATTATGAAACTAAGCTACAAAACTCAAAGGATGTCTTTTCTCCTCACCTTCACCTCCTCACCTTTGCAATGAGAGCAAAGTAACCCATGGTAGCATTTGAATTCCTGACGCTCCTACTGGGTCCTACATTCGTGTCAGGATTTGGCTACTTAGTCAAGAGAATCAATACCTTAATGCCCTTTATAAGAGAATCTCTGTTAATTCCTTCATGTACTGATTAGTCTAACTAGAGGGAAGAGTAAGGTAATATAAAATTATAAGGCAAGCTGCACTTCCTTTAATTCCTCAGACTCACTCCTGGGAGATCAGGTAATTCCTTGAGGTTACCTCAAGAAGGCTGAGGTTAGGAAGGGAAACAGAAGTCAGGTTTCCTCATCTTGTCCTGGCAGGTGTGACCCCCAGCCTGTCCATCTGCCTTCTAGCCTGACCCCTTGCCTTCAATTTCAGTAACGGATGGAGTTATGAGAAACGGTGGAAGTTTACACATTCCATCTTCACACACATCCAGCATGTGGCTTCTGAATTCACCTTTTCTGTCTCCATCAGCCCATTTCGTTCTCTCTTAATTGGATATGCAGCGACCTGTGCCCCAATCCGGCAGAGAATAAAGAATGTGGTCAAAGGAGCATTGAGTTCAAGCCGGGAGAAAGGTTTGGTTCTACAGATTTACTAAACCAAATCTTACCCTAATGTTCCGACCATTTTTTTAAGCCTTCTTAAATCTTTTGGTTTTAATATTTCAATTGACTTTTTGCCTTCTCTCTATATAATAGTTCTAGAAAGAGATCAGTTAAATCAGAACAGCTAATTACTTCTCAGCAATTGAGAAAATGTGGGCCCAAAGGCACAATTATTTAGGCTGGTGCTTTATACCAATCTCAGAATGAAGAAGGTGAAAGGAAATGGTTAATCATGGTAAATATAACAGAATACAGAACAGTTGTCTATTTATTGCTGAGTTGACTTTATCATTACGACTTCTCAGAATATCTGGCCTATCTGCACTCACAAGTAAGGATATAATTCAGTCAAGACTTGAGTTTTAGGTTTCTCTTTTGATGATCGGCAACACGACTTCCTCTCCCTGTGCTCTCACAATGCTTGGGTGCTGTTTCTCTAACAGTATTCCGGTGTGTAGTGTACCTTATTTTTGTCAGCACACTGAACCGAGACTGTGACTTGGTGAGGGCAGAAAAGCTTCTTCTTATTTGTCTTCCTAGCATCTTAAAACTTGGTTCATAAGAAGTTCCCAATATTTGTTGAGTAAACCAAATTATTGTTTTGGTTTGGTTTTAGATGACATGTTAGTATCCTATTTCTGATACATTTTTAGAAATGCTATTATAACACAAATAAAACCCCTAATGCACATAACAGTCAACCATAAGAGTATGTGAAACAGGCTTAGATGAAATCTCTCTAATGTGGGTAGTAGGGTGTAGATCAAGTCAATTTAAAAACCAGTCTCCTATGAGGCGAGGCCCATAGGTGATAACTTTCCTAACTGGCTTTAGACCAACTAAAACCTATTTCTTCCATGGAAACTTCAGCATCAAACTGTCACACAGTGTTTTTGCCTTTTTTTTTTGATAAAGAGGTACAGCTTTTACTTGAAAGACTTTACTCTAACAAAATTTCAACCTTAACAATTTTATGTTTATGCTTTAAATTCCCTTGAGATAACTAGTTTTCTAGATGGAACACTGCAAAATTCCGAACCAGGTTTTCGGACTGGGGATCTGATTATGCATTCCTAAAATGCAGTTTACTTTCGAAGGAGCTCAAGATAAGGAGGTAATTTTAACTCTTCAATGCCTAAACCTTACCTCCCTTGCATCCTTAAACCTGTTACCTTATTTCCTTCTATAACTATTTTGAGGAACACTGGCTGAAAAGAGTCACAGGTAGGCGGGATTAATAACTAGATTTTTCTCTTTCTCGTTGTGCCATGTAGTACATGTTTCTTTCAGCTTCCAACTAAGGGACTTTGGCAAATACTCAAGTGAATGGAATAAGCCTAGAGTCAAATTGTTTTAAATGTCAGTTAAAGAGAGAAGTTTTTATGTGTTATAAATCTGTTAAGAAATAATGCTTAGGGCTTCCCTGGTGGTGCAGTGGTTGGGAATATGCCTGCCGATACGGGGGACATGGGTTCGAGCCCTGGTCCGGGAAGATCCCACATGCCGCGGAGCAACAAAGCCCATGCGCCACAACTACTGAGCCTGCGCTCTAGAACCCGTGAACCACAACTCCTGAAGCCCGCGTGCCTAGAGCCCGTGCTCCGCAACGAGAAGACACCGCAATGAGAAGCCCGCGCACTGCAACGAAGAGTAGCCCCCACTCGCCGCAACTAGAGAAAGCCCGCACACAGCAGCAAAGACCCAATGCAGCCAAAAATAAATAAAATAAATAAACATATTAAAAAAAATAATGCTTACAGTGAATTATACTTCTAAGACTTATATAACCATTCCTTCCTTTAGGGAAATGGTTATTAAGGAGTGGGGTGGAAAATATCAATACATATAAGGCTCACCCAGAGAGATTTTTCAAGCTATACATTCCCCCTCCACAAATATTCTGACATATTCCTTTTCGTTCTCTCTCTGGAATCAATGCTATAATGAACCACTGACTGCTGTGTGTCATATCCTTTTGTATGTTATGAATTATTATTTTAGATTTATCAGGGAATGAAATGTTTCCAATTAGAATTCTACAAAAACATAAGACAACAGTTTGTTTAAATTTTTACATTATTTATTTTTAGATCATCCCTCTTAGTCCTGCATGCATTGTTAGCACAAAAAGTTGAACTTGATCACAACCTCCTTTGAAGAGATATTAGGTACATAATCACCATCTGAAGAGTTTCTTCATAGATGGCCCAAGATTTCCAGGCCTTGGTAACACTGTCAGTAACCTATACAATGTACAATAGGAAAATTTACCAAATATCCTTTGTTTAATGTAAACAAGGCAGGAGGCAAAACAGAGTATTATAGTAACACTATTTTACAGGGCCCAGAAATATGATTATCTATCATGTTTTAACACACCAAGTGTCACAATGACATGCATATTTTGATTAACTGTACAACCCAAAATATAATTACCATATAAATTGTGATTTTAGCACTTCACTGTAACTTCTGTCAATACCTATAAACTTCATAATTAAATGGTAATTGTATATTAATGCAATAATTTATGGAAATATGTTACCATGAATTATGAAGTAATTCCATAATTTGTGCCCCGTAAAATTAAGTGTAATAATCTTTACACTAGCAACAGTGTAAGCAAGCTAAGGATTTTGGTCCTTACAGATATATACACACATATATACACACATGTACACACACAATAATGTACAATTAAACCAAAAAGCTACGAATCCACTCATAGCTTATATATTGCACAGACAGATACATTATGAGAACCTTACAGAGTCAATGTGAGTACTACAATGATAATTGGCTGGCTAAGGACACATTTTGAGTTCTATCACGTAAAGAATGTGGCTCATTACTAAAAAAAATAAACCCAAAGACTATACTGTTAGAAAGTTTAAAAAAAAGAATGTGCATACTCATTTACACCAATGTGAAGCAAGGCTAAAATTCAGTTTGGAATTTGTCACGGCAATCGATTACTAGGGTGGTACTGCCCACGCAACACAGTGCACATCAGTCACTGTTTTGCAAATACTGAGAAACAGAAATAGCTTCTGAAAGACAGTACACAAATGGCTAGTCATGGAGGACAATGTTTCACCAACAAATCCAACTCACTGTGAGAACTTGTGCTGGCTCTAGGTCTGAACTAAATAGAAGAAGGAAGGAAGGAAAGACAGTCGCAAACTTAGAAGAGAAACAAATTATACCTTAAGCTTTAGCTGATTACAAATCAAAGTCATTACAATAACTTAGGAAAATAATTATCTTTTAAGAAGCAGCATACACACACACAAATATGAATTAAAGCTTCTCTGAGCTTGGTTTCATGGATTAGCCAAAAGGTCCTACTGTGAAATCAAGGATAAAATCATATTTGGTTTGAGAGGTAACATCATTGCCATTACACCTATCGAATGCTACAAAAACATTAAGAAATATCTAATATCTCTTAATGTTCTATTTTAAGTACACCTACATCAAAGCAGACTACAACTACATCTAAAAATGAAGATGTTGCAGCATTCCTTCATCAATAAATACAGCAAACAGAATAATGCTTTCCCATCGTTAAAAATCATTTAAAGAAAATCATGCACAAAGTAACTATCTCCCACCTGTTTTTTCATTGTTTCGCTCAATACATTTCCTAGAGTGAGCTAACAGAGATTTGCATTAAATTAGAAATTTAGTTTTTTCGTTGTTGTTTTAACAGTGGTAGCATTCTAGAGCCAAGAATATTCATAATTTTCGATATTTTCTTGTTAATAAATAGCAGAAACTAACTATAAATCAGAAAACGAATACAACAAAGTTAGCAGTAGGTGTAAAATATGCTTCTATACACATGCTACACGATGTATAGATACAAACATGCTACACAAAACAACTTGTTAGAACGGGCAGCTACAGTTCCTTTCAGGCTGGAAGGTTTGCCTAGTCTGCTCCCCCAAATATCAGTAAATGAAAAGGTAAAGAGGAAAGTGCTGCTGCTTAACATTTCAACTGAAAAAATAAAACAAAAACCCAAGGAAGCTTAATAGCAATATTTGCGTGATAAGTATCACTTAAAGGAAGACTAGAAAGTGGATGAGCAAACGCCATTTTGTAAATCAAGTACCAGCATGCTGTGCACAGCGCAGCTTTGCCAACTACCCACACCACACGTTCCTACACACGTACCCATTCACACATATACCAATTTACCCAAGTTCTTTCATATGTAAACAGGTCAGACTTGCTGGTTTGTTTTAAAAACTCTTCAGAATGATTTAAAACAAAAGACTGAACAAAATGGAAAAGAAAATGTAAACATTCAGGAGGCCATTGGCATTTTGATTGCTGCCACCTACAGGTTACCATGCATTTCAATAAGAAAATCAAATTATAAAGCAATTTTCAGAGAGGGAGGGAGTGAGAGAAAAAAAAGGGTCTCAACCCAATACATGATAATTAGCTTAAAAATACTATTTTAGTAAACACTACCAACAGTGAGCACAAATTCAACATTGTTGCAAAAATGACAAAGTTTAAATAAACTGGGACCCATACACGAAAATCAATCACTAACGTGGCTATGTGCACGAGAGTAAAAGAAGGTTTCTTTAAAAAATATATATATTATATTAATCAAGAATTTCATTATCATATTAAATTGTTATTCTTAGAAAAGCTGAAGAAAGTTAATGGTGCGCTACACAGTTTTATCTTCTATTATTAATTCATTTGATGGTTCCTAAATTGTATTTTTTTCTCACTTACAGTTTTTTTCAATATTTTGTTTGATAAGAATTCTGACCTTAAAAAGTTATAAAATTAGGTGTTTTTTTTTTCTGCTACTTATTAATCCAAAAGAATATAAGCATTTGAGTCCCAGAGAATGTCAAAATGCCTTGCTACCTAAAAGGATATTAAATTAACAGATATCATCAAAGTCATGACATCAGAAATTTTGCAGCTTTTCACACAGGCATTAGAAATGCTTATTTCCTGAAGTTCCTTTGATTGTATCCTGGACTCAAGGATGTGCAACTTTATATCTAGAACCCTTATGATAAAGTCAACATCACACAACATTGCACTGAGTGTCCACTCAGTGGGTTCCGAATGGTTCTGTCCAGTTTACAGCAATGCTTCATTTAAAAAGGCTTTGTATCCTCTTGTGGCTGGGTGGAACTGAGGCTTTTTTGATGAAATGCATACAACAGTTCTGTTCCCTTGGTTACTTGCAAGATGCTGTCTATGGTGTGGAGGCAGCATGGTATTTCACAAAGGCGATGGCCGCCAGCTCCTTACAGAACTCTTCCAGCACAATCACACCCTCCAGCAATGTGATGTGCTCGATACTGGGAAGGGAAAGCAGGCAATCAGTCAATCGATGCAGGGTATTAGCAGATCATCAAGTTCTGGCAAAAGTTTTAGATAAACAACATGTAAAACGCTGACTTACACAGGGCCTTCAGGTTCCAGACCAAGTAATCGCTTTCTGACTAACAGAAGCTTGGGAGTAAAATCTTGAATACGCTGGATTCGAACCATGAGGTCTCCAACAACCTGTGTCACAGGGACAAAAGGAGCTCAGTTCCTAACACCTCCATGGGGATTTTCAGGATAAAAAAATACTCCATTTCCTATTACTAAATGAAGACTGTCACTTTTCACTATTCACATAACAATCTTTGACAAAGGACTCATAGCTATACCTTAAAATACACAAGTTATATATACCACTTAAAAGAATGAATCTTTATTCTCCACATTCTGTAGTAAAATAATTATTGCTAAACAGTAAATATATAACATTTTTTATCATGTGACACTAATTACACACAATGATATTAAGATGTTAATTGGTCGGGTTTATCAATCCTAGAGAATGTAACAAAACTGATAACTCACCCTGACGATTACAGAGAAGAGAGATCTACAGCCAGAAGCAAGGTTCACATAAGGGTCCAAAAGGTACTCGTGTATGTGTGGATGAGGGAAGAGAGAAAGTCTAGATAACACTGATGTTACTTGTAAATTGACATCATATGGCTATGGAGAGGGAAAAACCAAAAAGATATTTGACATTATGTATAATGTATATACCTGAGCACTTAATTTACCATTTCCATTTGTCTTCTTAAGAAAAAGGAAAATCTACCATCTCATTCCTCCCACTACATGCTCTTCTACAATGAAAATATCTATAACTAAATTAGCTCTAGCTCACACCACCTTAGTCAAAGTGCATATATCACAGTCCTAAAACTTAAAATAAAAAGTATGCACATAAACATACAGAAAAAAATAAATACATAACAAAGTCAGAATGTCTCTGTTTTATGCAGGTTGTTTTATGTAGTAAAATAGTTCAAGAGGTCATCAAAACCCACCAAAGAGTCATATGTAATATTAATTACAAACAATAGAAGACATGACATATAACACCAAAGACAGAAGGGAAGGTATTAAAATCTTTTACAGTAGTCTAGTTTTAGAAATGATAATCCTCGTCTCTTAAATTATTCAACTACTGCCAATTACCAAAAGCATGTATACAACTAAGTCATATACATACAGAACCCTGTCAACAGAATGAAAGTACTTGGGGGTGGAAATAACTACCATATGCCTCAAAAGTGAACGAGAAGATTCAAAATCATGATTACAGACAGGGATCACCTCCTTTACTGTGCAGGAGCATTAACTCTTCCAAAACAATGTCTGTGTCCATCTGTGTATACTTTTTTGTATGTATCACAATTTTACTTGAATTCTGTTTTTTAATATTTAATCTGTTTATTCTTTGTAGGAAGCAGCTTGGAGGTGCTTTACAGAGCATGTGTCAAAATCCAAGCAAAATGCATAATGTACAAAAAGAGTTGCTATTATTGTGCCTAGAACTTTCAACAGAAATCTCTCATCCCTTCCAGTCTTCTTCTAAGCAGCCAAAGGCAACTGAGTGGCTGAAACAAAACTGACTTCAGTGAGAAGGTTGGAAAGAACCTAGGTGACTGGATGACTGAGAAACAGATGCTGCAGCAGGAGCAAGGGAAAAGTGATTCAGGACCAAGTTGATATTAAAAACAGAATCTGAATGTTTTACCCTCATTCACTGAGCAGCTTTTAAGCCCTTGATCATAATGAATACCAATCCAGAAGTGAATATTTGACATTTAAAGGACAGCAAATGCTTACGCACGTGCCAGAAGATATCAAAGATACTGTTATTTGAACAAAAACTCAAGTCCTGTGCTAACGTCCAATTTTAGTCTTTTTTGCTTACTACTAGATACATGAACACAGATCTTCTGAAAGAAGTAAAACTACCCCTAAGTCACTCTTATTCAAAATCTAGCCTTAAGCAAGATAAATGAAAGGAGATACGATTCACATTAAATGATAGTCTGAAGGGCATCTTTTCCTACTTGATAATATTTGCAGCAGAATAGCCTTCTCCAAGACTCAGTTCAAAACAAACAATGAATTCACATTAAATTGTATTTTAGGCACAAAGGAAACATTTAAAAAAATCTTTAAGAAGAATGCATTTGGTAAAATGTGGACATAATCATTTAAAATACAACTTAAGTACAGTATTGTATGTGACTTCATTTCAGGTGGTTCAGAGTTTTAGGTCACTAAATTCTGCCATTTACAGGTACTTAAATAAATTGAGAAAATTTGGCTTCAAACAACTATATATTGCCACTTAAACTCTGTATTTTCTCTATATGGTGTTAGTTTGGTTTTAAGCTTTTTTTGAACAAGAATCTATATCTTTGGTTGTTTAAGAAACTTAAGGCTGACTCAGATTATATTTAAAAAAATTTGTTTTAAAGTTTTTATTGAATTTGTTACAATATTGCTTCTGTTTTATGTTTTGTTTTTTTGGCCCGGAGGCATGTGGGATCTTAGCTCCCCAACCAGGGATCAAACCAGCACCCCCTGCGCTGGAAGGCAAAGTCTTAACCACTGGACCATCAGGGAAGTCCCAGATTATATTTTAATGTTGTGAAAACGAAGATAAATTTCAGCTAGATAGAAACTGTTCCAACATACTCTGAACTGGTCTCTACTTCACTGGCGTCTTTCTTCTACTTTAAAGTAGTAACTTTAAAACAAGCTGGCCTTTTAGAGGGTTGCAAACAGCAACTGTTTGTATCTATTATTTTGAATCCCTCCCATTTGTACTTAATACAGTATTCACCTGAAATAAAAGTTAACCAGATTTTTGTGACACGTTAAAGTGCACTTGGCCCATTTTTGATTGAGCTCACCCTAAATACAAGATCTGAATTTTGGAACAATAAACTTTGACTTAAAAGCATACTGAGGGCTTCCCTGGTGGTGCAGTGGTTAAGAATCCGCCTGCCAATGCAGGCGACATGGGTGTGAGCCCTGGCCCGGGAAGATCCCACACGCCGTGGAGCAACTAAGCCCGTGCTACACCACAAGAGAAGCCACTGTAATGAGAAGCCTGAGCACCACAACGAAGACAACAGCAACTAGAGAAAAGTCCACGCGCAGCAACGAAGACCCAACGCAGCCAAAAAAAAAAAAAAAAAAAAAGCATACTGATGTCAGACTTCCCTGGTGGTGCAGTCGTTAAGAATCCGCCTGCCAACGCAGGGGACACGGGTTCGAACCCTGGTCCGGGAAGATCCCACATGCCGCGGAGCAACTAAGCCCGTGCGCCACAACTACTGAGGCTGTGCTCTAGAGCCCATGCGCCACAACTACTGAGCCTGTGTGCCTAGAGCCCATGCTCTGCAACAAGAGGAGCCCCCGTTTGCCACAACTAGAGAAAGCCCACGCGCAGCAATGATGACCCAATGCAGGCAAAAAAAAAAGTATACTGATGTCACCTGTAAACTCAGTCACGACCCTTTTATTAAAGGCCAAGTATGTAGATGGTCAAAATAATAAGAAATAAGTCAAATTTTTAAAAATCTCAACAACTTGATAGTCTCTGAAATTTTTTATAACACCTGCATTTAACAAGATTTTATATTTTTAAAAGTATTTTAAATTGCTTTTCTTCAGATAATTCTTACAAGCAAATCAAGTAATATCAACTTCACTTTAACAATAAGAAAATGTGGCAAACAGCTAAGTTTAGTTGCCCAAATTCAGATTTTTCAGTCAGAGCAGGGACAAGGACTTGGGCTTCCCTATATTTTTCCTGGTATTCTTTATATTCTGCTATGGACTTTCATTTTTACTATCTTTTTAAAATCACTACGGTTAAAAACAATACTAAACACACTATATTTTTCAAAAATTAACATTGTGACAACACAATAGTGTCATGAATACCTGATGTCATAACTTCTCAATTATACATGCAGAAATTAGCTACTTTATTAATTATCCATAGTAATGTTTAATCCCAGCCTGGTTACCCTGATCCTATTAGGGGTATATATGTACTAAGAAAATACAAGCAAACATCATCTTCAGCAAAAACATCTAGAAAAGAAAGAAAATGAAATTAAACCAAGCACGCTAGGCACACCAGGACTCATGATTATCTTTGAGATCTGATTATAATGTCCTTATCCAAAAAGGCTTAGAAAATCAAGGGTTTTAAAGACAGAAGGTTTGAGGCTAGGCTCCACAGCTCACTAAGTCACATGAACTGAAACTAAGGGTTCCTCATTTATACAATAACACAAGGAACTGTCTTGCCTATCATTCAGGATTCCAGGAAGAATAAGTGAGACACTGTGTATGAATCGCTTCTGCACTGTGAAGAGCTATCTGGTGAACGAAAAAGAACTGTAAGCATTTCGGGATATTCTGTCCCCGACAGAATCCCTTTGTGTCAGCACTCTACAGACTGAAGGGAAAAATGCTCAAGTGTGATGAGGATTGAGAGAGGATCTTTCCACTCAACTCAGAAACTGCTTTTTAGGGCTTCCCTGGTGGCGCAATGGTTGAGAGTCCGCCTCCCAATGCAGGGAACGCGGGTTCGTGCCCCGGTCCGGGAGGATCCCACATGCCGCGGAGCGGCTGGGCCCGTGGCCCGTGGCCACTGGGCCTGCGCATCTGGAGCCTGTGCTCTGCAACGGGAGAGGCCGCAGCAGTGAGGGGCCCGCGTACCGCAAGAAAAAAAGAAAAAGAAACTACTTTTTAAAATTTAGATTCCTTGTTAGTGCTTTCAGTCAAAATTTCTAAAGATTACTGACTTAATATTGATTGTTAATGTCTCTTCTGTGTTAGTTTAATCAGATCCAAACTAAGCCAAGAGAACCAGCACAAAAACACAATATACTGATGAGCCCCATTACCTGGGAGGTTTACACAGCTGTGATGTATTACAGCATAATACCTTCAGTAGCTGGATTTAAATACTTTGGTTGTTAAGTATTAAAAACCAACCAACAAATCAGCAAACAATGAAACACTAGAAATTCAGCACATGTTGTTAGGAGGTTAAAAGAAAAAAAGGACTTTACTCTGTGTCTTTATTGATTACTATCAGAAACAGTGCTGACTGAAGTCCAACCCAGTGAAACACTTCTTAATTATCATTTCTTTATTTGGCTTTCTGGTTATTGAAGACAGCCTGCTTGTGGAGTAAATTTCTTTTATAACTCCCTATGGTCACATAAATATTTAACTAAAATGCTAAAATGAACAAGTACTTTAATATACAGTTTTAAATTAATTCTAAATTGGCTAACTCAGTTTCCATGTTGAGGCAAGTTTAATGCCAGACTGTTTTATTTCAAGTGTCCACCCCAGTGTGTAAAACAGTTCAAAGCTCTATCGTCACTTTGTATGTCAAGGAGAGACGGAGAGAGGGATTCTATTGATATAGTCCCAAGTTCAGTTCTCCTGACATTCAACGAGAGAGACGGCAACATACCGGCCGATGGTGATTTTTATCTACCTTGGAGTAAATTAACCTTTTTTAAATTGCATCTCCCTATATGAAAATGAGTATATTCACAAGTTCTTTGTCTGAAGAAGCAGGTTCATCTGATACTGTTCCCTAATTTTAGTGAGACCAGGGCTCTCAAGATTCGATTTGAAATGACATTGAAGGTCTTCTGAATTAAACCTAACAAGTTTCACTCTACCTGTATCTGTACTAACTGTACTAACTAAAAGGCTTTCTAAGAAAGCACTCCAGGCACTGCCGAAAGGTGTTAAGGTTATTAAGACAACGACCTACAGTGAGAAGTAAACACACAACTCTGTAACAGCTGTCAGGCCAAATAAAAGTTTTAACATAATGAATGCATCAGAAACCCACCAGGTGTTGGCAATCGAGCTTTATGAAAAAGTCATCTAGTGGAAAAAGAAAACAATAAAACTACTTTACTGAAGATGTAAACTAAGATGTGAGTAGAACTCATGGTGAATGGTAACAAAATAATATGGAAATTAATACTTTAAAACTTATTACTGGGCTTCCCTGGTGGCGCAGTGGTTGAGAATCTGCCTGCCAATGCAGGGGACACGGGTTCGAGCCCTGGTCTGGGAAGATCCCACATGCCACGAAGCAACTAGTCCCGTGAGCCACAACTACTGAGCCTGCGCGTCTGGAGCCTGTGCTCCGCAACAAGAGAGGCCGCGATAGTGAGAGGCCCGCCCACCGTGATGAAGAGTGGCCCCCGCTTGCCGCAACTAGAGAAAGCCTTCACACAGAAATGAAGACCCAACACAGCCAAAAATAAATAAATAAATTTTAAAACAACAAAGAAAAAACTTATTACCTGATCAAGAATTCTTCCCATTCTGTCAAATAAAACTTTCAAAAAATGACCTTCAAAGAAAGCTGCTTCTAAATTGCACTTTTCCAATGCTTTTGGAGACCCAGGCCACTCCCATCTTAAGCAGATAGCACAGTAGTCCCGGAACTAGGGAGAAATATTTGGATCATTAAAGAAGAACTGAACAAAAACAAATGGAGATTAAATAGAAATCATTTTCCCAAATAGGCATAGAAATCCGCTTGAATGCTAAGTGTCTGCTAGTGTGAGGTGCCATGGAAGAGGGGAAAAGAATGACCCGGATAACACGCTGACTGGAGAGAGGCACAAGGTCAGGTCACAACCACCAGTCCCAGCACGTTGATGCAAAAGCAGGCAGATTTTGACTTTACCAAAGTACCCCTTTGACTGCTGAGCTCATGCTCTTTCCTTTAGAGGAGTTCAAGCTTTTACTTATTCTCGCCACAGATTTAGCAAGTATTTAAAAAGCAAAGCAAGTCTTAGCCACATTTTCAAATCTATTCTAGAATATGTATCATATATAAAGTAGGTGAACAGATACACAGCACCTGAGAAGGCAAACCTGACTTTGCTACGATGTGTTTACCCAGGCACGTTGCCATGACTGCCAGGAGGAAACAGGGCTGCTCTAAGTGTGGTCCGAAAACTGTTCACTACCACTGCTCTGAGACAAGTACAAAAACTGAGAGCAAGTTTAGAAACTTCTCTTGCAATTTCACTGCGTAAATTTTACATCTGTTCAATCTATAAAATAATCAGGGCTTGTATTTTGTGTTTTTTCTTTTCATTTTTTAATATTTTACAAAAGCATTGGTCAGTGACAGATTGGAAGTAAGTGGAAACTGGTCCTCACTACACAGTTTGTCAGCAGGATACACAATATGGATTTTTATAAGCACAAGAATATCTCTTATAATAAAAAGAAAATCTTAAACTCTTCCCTGATATGTAATTTGCTTGAATTTAAACAAAAGAAATTTAGAGCATAGCTTTCTTCCATATTCTTTCTCCCTTTTCAGATTTTCCTTATTCAATAAAGCAGAATTACTTCATCATCTTTAGTTTACAGATTAACTGAGATTAAAACATATTTTTACACAAAGCACTAACTTCAACTTTTAAAAGAAAAACATATTTAAAATGATTAAAAAACCAACTTCTTTAATATCTTGTGAGTTTTAAACTATTTGTCTTTCAATAGAAAATTTTCTTTATAAAACCACACCCCAATATTTAATAAAGCATTTTTATATTAACACTTCTGAAATTCTGAGCTAGAAAGTAATAGTGTAAATTTTTTCTATTCTTTTTGTGTCTTGTCGAATGTTTCTGAAACAATCATAACTGTAATCAGAATATGGAAATGAAACTTTCCAGAAAGAATCAAAGCAGTTTAAAAATCCAATCAGTACTACTGAGGTTGGTACTACTTTTATTGCCTCTATTTTATTGTTATGTGAATGTATTTGCATTACTCTAGTCATTCACATAGTAATGTGGACTTGAATTCGGGCTTAAAGCATCATGAATTAACGATAAACGCATGCAAGTTAATTATCAATAAGAGCACACTTCAACCCAAAGGATTTAAATGAAAATTAAATGTATATTTTTCTGACTTGAGACATTTCAAAATTTGGAATTTGGTAAAAATGTAAAATGTTACAGAGGGGAAAGATGACTGAGAGAAAGCCATTTAATTTAATAACTAAGAGGGCACCTTTGAGAAGGTACTTTCAGTGAGGTGGAAAGCTGGGATGCAGGGGATGAAGAGCCAGCACTTGTGAATTACTGATGAGTAAGAACAGTGAAGAGGAAAGGGTGTAGCCTGGGGGCAATGGTGGGCGGTGGGTAGAATTATTTAAAGATCATGTTTTAGATCAGCAGGGGAAAGGATCTGGGGGACATATAATTTCAAGGGCAGGAAGAAAAGGAGGGTGGGTGGGGAAGGCAGCATAAAGAAATCTTGAGATAGAGACACACAGTTAGTGAAATGCAAAGTCAGGTCACTGGCAAAAAATTCAAGTGGTGAGAGTGGAGTTCAGGTCTTGCAGAGAAAGGGAAACCTTTGGAGAAACGACTGTGGGCGATGTGACCATGTGTGTGCATTCTTATTAGACTGCGTGTCGAAAACTAGTTACTTCTCTTACCTGCCTGTGAGCATCTCGGAGGTAGGTGTCATATCCCGTGCCCTCAACATGGTAGGATGATTTTGCTTCATCCGGTACCAGACAGAGAAAACTTCAAAGAAAAAATGCCATAATCAATAATATAAATACTCTCACAATTCAACATCTCTATAGGTGTTAAAATACCTAGCAATATCTTCAGTTTAGCCAAGTATTAATGCAAATGGAAACTTGAAAAGTAAAATTGTATATTTGTAAGTACTTAATCTTGAATCAGTACTACAATTCACTGATTAAATACTCTGCCATTATTTTAAAGGTTTTATTTAAAAATTACTCATTCCACTTAAAGTAGAATCAAGCACAAGAAGACTCGACTCTTTTTACATTACAGGACAATGATTGATTGCCATGAAATTTGTTAGTCTCAGGAACCTGGCTTTTAAGTAACTGAACCTTCGATTTTCATGCACCCTAAGCTGTGCATCTTACACCATATGCAGTCTTCTCTAAAGTCACCTCCCAGCACCAGGCATATCAGCGACAGGATTGCAAAGGAAGGAAAAGAAGAAAATTGCCAGGAAAGGGCACTTAAAAAAACCCAACAACATAAAAATGCTAAAAAAGAAAAAAAAACAAGGAATAGCCCTCTGCTCAACACATGTGAGTACACGGCTAATAAGTTCAATTTGTCAAACTGGAAATTCTCAGTGTTGTTCCAACTGGGAATTACTTAAAATATTTTACATTAAAAATAAGTAGAGGACCTTGAAGATTTATTTAACCACTACTACTCTGGAGCTTTTCTCTTTTGTATGGATCGTTGCCCCTAGGCTGTCACTAGCTACGTAAGCATTTCAAAAAGCTGACATTAAAGATTTTAAAGAAGGGAAGACTGAATTCATAACATATCTCTATAATGATCAAAGAGCAGAGCTATTACATGTTATAAAAATAAGTAAAAGAGGTGTAAGTCAAATTAATATAGCAACTCACCTATTTACAATTTTATGGACTTCAGTTTTCCCATCATTCTTGGGGTGGTCTGGAGAAGCAGGAGGTGAAGAACTAAGCCACTCTTGGTTTGACAAAGTGTTATCTGGTGAAATGTCAGTAAACAAAGGATCTTCTTCCAGATCTCTAAGTTTAATTTAATGATGTATAAAAAAAATTTTATTATAGTTTCTAAACCAAAAGATTCTCTGCTATGTTCTTAGAAAACATTACATAATTTTGCTAATAAAAGAATTAAGGAATAATGAATGTATTCATATTTTTTAGAGAAATTAACATTTTATACTAACATCAAACTCAAGGCTATAATGATTTTGTTAGGTTTAATGACTATATACTGCCACTTGTAATTTAAAGGGACAATAAAATCAGGACATCTAAATTTTATTTTTAAAAAACTTTTAAACTGTTAGAGGTATTTTTTTAAGAATAAGGAAGGGAAATAAGAGGGGAGAAAATTATGATTCTATATGAAATGCTAAACTCACAGAGTTGGATAGAAACTTACACTGCTCCTGCTATTAATCCATTCTCCACTACATCTTTATCTTCTGGGCACACAGGTTTATATTCTGTATAGTTTCTTTCTTCAAGATTTCTTAGGACCAAGTTGTAAAGAATGTGCTCATTGGGTTTTTGCAAAAGATGTTCAAACATTCTTAATGTCATTATGCTTATCTGAAACCCAAAATGATAAAGGGTAACTGAAAAATAGTTTAAATAAACTATTTTTTCTTCACGCTTGCAATTTTCAAAATAAAAAGCCACACAAAAAAAGAGGCTATATTCAAAACATCACATGTACATCAAAGTCAGTATGTCAAAGAATCTAAGTCCAACTCTAAATCCTTACATAGCTTACCTCATCAGATATGTGATCACAATGCTCAATTAACCTATGTCTTAAAGGATGTCTGCTGATTTCTGCCAGAGTTTCTGGTTCCCTCTGTTCTCCAAGGATGAAAAACACCATTTCTTGAAGCAAAATGTCAGAGGTTACTTGCCGAACAATGCGATGAAGCAGGGCAGTTGATGTCAGAATACCCATCTCAGAACTGGCAGAACAAACAAGTAATTAGCGGGCAAAAATAACATGAACACAGTGATTTGTTTTTTTTAAGTAAAGAGGCCACTCACGTTTGCATTAATTGAGGTTCCATAACACCGATAAAAAATCTTTCATGAACAGCTTTGGCAAGAGCAACAGCAGCAGTCTAGAACATAGTATAAGTATCATTATCTTTTTTCAAAATGGGAAAGAGATTAATTGATAACAGCAGTAAGTCAGTTTGCACTCTCCATCTGAATTAATGTGAAAAAGAACTTGCCTACTGACCATCTTGTTGATGGCATATAAACCTAGATTAGACATTAGCTATTGGGTCCTTTACATGTTATCTAAATTTCCAAGAACAAAGACAAACAGGATAAAAATATTATCCCAATCACTTATTGTATTAACGTCTCCCCAAAGAGGAGAAACGGAGAGAGGCCAATGTCACCCTGTGAAGGGTTATGCTATAATACTTAAAGAAACATATGGGCAGAACTTGAACTTCGATTTATTCCAGAGCTGTAATTAACACACACACACACACACACACACACACACACACACACACACACACACACACACACACACACACACACACACACACACACACACGTATTTATAAACTTTTGGGGGGTTTATTTCATTTTATTTATTTAACTGTGCTATCCTAAGACAATTAAGATATACTTAGGGATATAAACTACTAACTGTGCTATCCTAAGACAATTAAGACATATTCAAAAATATAAATTGAGGGTTCAAATTTTACTTAGTTGATATTTATAGTTTTAAGTTATCAGTAAAAAACAACGAAATATTCAAACCTTTTGTGCTTCCTTTATGAGTTGATCACAATAATCAAACCAGGAGAGAAATGAAATTAAGGCTCGTTTTCCTGGAAATGCGGAAGCATCTTCTTTATGACTATATGAGTCCAAGCTATAGGACACAGAAGAAATGTGAAGTCCAAAGTTATCCGAAAGCATTAATCCAGTTCAGTACAAAAGGGGAGATGAAGGCACGTGAATGAACACACAGTATGATACATTTACACAGGCAATGCTGGATGACAATCAGAAGAGCGTTTTGTAAATAAAAGCCAAAGATAAGAGAAAACCTTTTAAATGAAAGTTGTGAATAATTTTCACTCATTAAGTGGAGAGAGCCTGAAGCAGAATGGAGCTGCAGCAGAAAAACCATTGAGATAGGTCCCCATATTTCCACCATAAATTTGACCAAGTAACAGAAATGAAAAGTCGGAGGTTCTCAGCCACTAGGATGGAAGGAAAGAAACATAAAGAAGAGACTGCAAGAGGAAATAACTGGGGCTTCCCTGGTGGCGCAGTGGTTGAGAGTCCGCCTGCCGATGCGGGGGATGCGGGTTCGTGCCCCGGTCCTGGAGGATCCCACGTGCCGCAGAGCGGCTGCGCCCGTGAGCCATGGCAGCTGAGCCTGCACGTCCGGAGCCTGTGCTCCGCAACGGGAGAGGCCACAACAGGGCAAGGCCCCATACCACAAAAAAAAAAAAAAAAAAAGGAAATAACTGGTTTGCTTCTCTTCCTGCCTTAAAATACCACCCAGTAGTAAAGTTAACAAGTGGGTCTGGCAGATGTTAACAGAATATAGATGGAAAAAAACAAGTAAGAACCAAAGCAGGGTTAAAAATGCAGAGAAACAATAACAGGTTATTATGTCAAAATGTTAGACTGCTTACAGGTGGTGGGATTATGGGTAATTTTATTTATGCTGCTTTACAGTTTTTAATAACTTATAAATATTCCTCAATAATATTTTCATATGAGAATCAAGGGGGGAGCCCTAAAAGCTGGGGGGAAGGGGTGAAACAAAGAGGTAGGAGGCGAGGTTCCACACAGGCAGGCCATGAGCTATGAGACGGCCCCAGGGGCAGTGGAACCGATTTATAAAAGAGAAGATTCCTTCTCTCAGGGTTTTTTGTTTTTAAAAAATATAGTCAGATAAAGTTATTGATCTTAACACAGTTAAGGTCGTAATTGATCACTATTAACAGACAGAGGGAAAATAGCTTAACTCTGTAACAGATGGACTGTTCCCGCGCCAGTTCACTCCTGATAACAAACTTTAAAACAGCCTCAAAACACAATCCTGGGGCTTCCCTGGTGGCGCAGTGGTTGAGGGTCCTCCTGCCGATGCAGGGGACACAGGTTCGTGCCCCGGTCCGGGAGGATCCCACATGCCGCAGAGCGGCTGGGCCCATGAACCATGGCCGCTGAGCCTGTGCGTCCGGAGCCTGTGCTCCGCAACGGGAGAGGCCACAACAGTGAGAGGCCCGCGTACAGTAAAAAAAAAAAAAAGAAAAGAAAAAAGAAAAAAAACCTACAATCCTGTTTAATGATCACTAGCAATGTTATATTTTTCAAAACTAAAGATTTCTATCATTGCAAAATGGAAATGGATTTAAAAGCGTAGGTTTAAGAAGTCACTTTTATGGGAAAACAGAAATAGCAGCTCTTACCCCCAGTTAATTGCTTCCACTGTTTCAATATCTAAGGGATCCACTGACTGAGGTAGGGCCTTGTACAGGGAGGCCAGCCTGTCTGTGAGCAGTTCGCACAAGCAGGTGCTCTGCGTGAGGCACTTGACGGCCGCTGGCTCTGGCAAACTCACTAACAGCATCAAGCCCTCGCAGGCTTTCACAGCTATTCGGCCATCCTGAGGGGAAAGACACATACCTCTTCAATGCTTGAATTAGACATACATTAGGTTGTCTGGAAAAATTCAACGTAAACGGACTTAAAGTTTTACACCCAAATAAAAATAGATTTTTTTCCCTAGGCAAATAACTGAGATTGTGTGAGAGGGAAAAAAGGAAAAGCAGATGACTCACAGGACTTCTAGTAAGATTTAACAAAGAGTTCACTAAGTTGTAATCCTGGTTTAGACGAGCAACTGTGGCCTCTGGCAGTGCAGCGATATTGAGGTTGTCCAAGCCTGTGGACAGATCATCCATCGGAGCAGGAGGCTCATATTCTAACTCTGCGTGCTCCATTCCAGAAGCACCAGACGGTTCCTCTGGCCGACAGGACTGTCCTGTATCTGTTGACAAGGAATCTTGACCTTTTAATACATCTTCTGAAGTTGTATTTGGTGCTCCTTTAGAAGCCAGTGATTTAAACTTGTTCTGAAAAGGAATACATGTTTTGTAAGAGTCACGTCAAAAGCCTTATGTAATAGAAATCATATTTTAATTTTTTAAAATTTTATTTATTTATTTATTTATTTATGCTTGTGTTGGGTCTTCGTTTCTGTGCGAGGGCTTTCTCTAGTTGCGGCGAGTGGGGGCCATTCTTCATTGCGATACATGGGCCTCTCACTATTGCGGCCTCTCTTGTTGCGGGGCACAGGCTCCAGACGTGCAGGCTCAGTAGTTGTGGCTCACGGGCCTAGGTGCTCCGCGGCATGTGGGATCTTCCCAGACCGGGGCTCGAACCTGTGTCCCCTGCATTGGCAGGCAGATTCTCAACCACTGCGCCACCAGGGAAGCCCTTTAATGGGTTTTTCTATAATTAACATTCAATATCTAGCCACTGTAGCAATGGATACGTGTTGTGACAAATGAAAATACCCAGACTTAAACATACTGTGTTTTAGATATTTTAAAATTACACAGGAGTTTCAGACATAGAGAAGGGACTTGAGGACATGGGGAGGGGGAAGGGGAGGCTGGGACGAAGTGAGAGAGTGGCATGGACATATACACACTACCAAATGTAAAATAGATAGCTAGTGGGAAGCAGACGCATAGCACAGGGAGATCAGCTAGGTGCTTTGTGTCCACCTAGAGGGGTGGGATAGGGAGGGTGGGAGGGAGGGAGACGCAAGAGGGAGGAGATATGGAGATATATGTATATGTATATGTATAGCTGATTCACTGTTGTACAGCAGAAACTAACACACCATTGTAAAGCAATTATACCCCAATAAAGATGTTAAAAAAAAAATTCAATAGGCATTTGATACTCTTCAGAACACGATCTACAAACTGTTTTACAATGACTATAAACAATGAACGATATTAGCGATAACTATTTGACTACTACTGAAAACAACTGATGTTAGTGAGGAAAAAAAAGATTCAAGAAGTTTCAATTGCAGTTAGTTGTTTTCTAATCACTGGGCTACTAAAAATACATTGCCCCAATGTTGACTCTTCTAAAACCAGTTTTCTAAGATGATTTTTCTGTTTTTTCCTTACACTTCTGCTCTGTAAATATAAATCAACACTCTGAGGGCGTTCTTACTCGTGTTTTTGAGGATAAAACTAAGATTTGCTTGAAATATTGTGACCCTTCCCCCCACCACATACACCCAAACACAAAAAGAATCTAAACTGAAGTAAATCTTTAGTTTCCAGGTAAAAGTATCTTGCTTTCCATTTAAACATAAGAGCAAAAGTCAAATCACTCACACAAGTTAGAATTCATCATAAACCCGCTTCTCTGCAGGGCCTATCAGAGTGTTCCACCCATCACAGAAGTGCATTAATGCTGAATGAACTCAAAGTTCTACTTCCAAAGTTATATGATAGTTATTATAAATCACTTTTATTACTATTAAAAGTAGAGTTTAGGGCTTCCCTGGTGGCGCAGTGATTGAGAGTCCGCCTGCCGATGCAGGGGACACGGGTTCGTGCCCCGGTCCGGGAAGATCCCACATGCCACAGAGCGGCTGGGCCCGTGAGCCATGGCTGCTGACCCTGTGCGTCTGGAGCCTGTGCTCCGCAACGGGAGAGGCCACAACAGTGAGAGGCCCGTGTACCGAAAAAAAAAAAAAAAAAAAAAGTAGAGTTTAGACCAATCTTCTTGAGAAATTGAGCTCAGAGCACATACATTAAAAGAAAACAATGCTGAGGAACAACATGAATATCCCAAACAACTACCCTATTTCCTATAAAGTCAATTGCATATCATAGTCTTTATGAATATAAAACATTTTATTCCATCTAAAATGTTAATGCTATTGTTGGGAGTGGCACCTGGGATAAGAAGGGCAAGAGGAAGAATAATCCTAGAACAGCGCTCACTCCCTAAACTAGTGTTCCTCAAAGTGCGACTCAAGACTGTTGGCCTTGTGGTCTTCTGTGGGGCTTGATAAAAATGCAGATTCCTGGGTCTCACCTACACCTGCAGAATGAGAATATCTGGAGGTGGAACCTCCAAGGAATCTGCATTTTGAAAAAGCTCTGCAAGCAAGTACACTCTTCAGCCTGCCATTCAAAGCCTTTGACAATTCCAACCTATCTGTCTAGGCCCTTTTCTTACCACATGGTCTAATTAAACTATGAGAACACACCAGAGACTTTCATATCTTCACTCCTTTATTTATGCTCACCCCTTCCTATCTAAACATCTGTCAGGGCTCATTTCAAAGACAACCTCTTCCATGCCGCCTTTCCTAATGACCAGGGCCGATGTAATCTCTTCATCCTATGAACATTTAGGGGGCATTAGGGGGTATCTTTCTTATGATACTCACCTTACGCTACCTTAGATTACAGTATCTGAACATCAGTCTTACCCTCATCACCAGACTACAAACTCCTTTAGGGCAAAAATGCTTCTAACTCATCTACTATCTGCACTTAATTCACAGCAAATGTATCTATTAGCTGATATAAATGAACAGAGAGATTAGATTTCAGGGGATACATGCTCAAGAACTGCAAAGTACTTCTATTACTATCTGTTACTTACCAATAATAAAGCTGCATTTCTCTAAAGATTCATTCATTCAATAAGAGTTAATTAAAGTTACTATGCGTTGTGCTAGATACCAGAGAAGCTGTGGGGACCTAAAGATTACTGAGATAGAGTCCTTGTCCTCAAGGAGCTTACTGACCAGGAAGAAAAAATAAAATGCATATAAATAACTCTAATGCTAGGGAGATTGTAATAACTGACATTAAAAGTGTATAAGTAGTCTGATCAGTTCAGAAAATGGAGATACCTACCATCTCATGCTTTGGAGAAGTATGTGCTATAAACATGCTGCATTACAGCAGTCATGACACTAATTCAGAAAGGTGTTCTTGGTATTGAGGTCTAAATGTAAATGTTTCTCTGAAAACAGGCAGGCATACATATGCTTGCAAATTTTCCCTGCTTCTGATCTACGGCTGTGTACTTCTGAAACAAGTTTCGGAGATTCTGAGAAAAACTCCTTAAAGCTTAAGCTTGGAAAAAAATCTACTGCATCTAAAGTAACTTAGGTATCAGGACTTCCCTGGTGGCTCAGTGGTTAAGAATCCGCCCGCCAATGCAGGGGACACGGGTTGGAGCCCTGGTCCGGGAGGATCCCACATGCCGCGGGAGCAACTAAGCCTGTGCACCACAACTATTGAGCCTGCACTCTAGAGGCCGCGTGCCATAACTACTGACACCCACATGCCTAGAGCCTGTGCTCTGCAACAAGAGAAGCCACCGTGATGAGAAGCCCGCACCCCACAACGAAGAGTAGCCCCCACTCGCCACAACTAGAGAAAGCCCGCGTGCAGTGATGAGGACCCAATGCAGCCAAAATATAAATAAATAAATAAAAATTAAAAAAAAATAAAGTAACTTAGGTACCTAAGAAAACTTTAATAAAAAACTTTGAGAAGAAAAATCTCACACTTAGCCAATCAAGATATTTGATACATTTATATCATAAGGCTATTCCAGCCATGTTGAAGCAAACTTTCAATATGACGCATACCATGAAAATCAGGCATTCATAGTCCTTAACACTAACCTAGAAATTTAAATTCATGCAATTTTGCAGCTTCATTGCTTACCTACCTCCAATAAGAGTGCAGAATAAGATCCTGAATTACTTATTAAATAAAGTGAATAAAAAATGAACCCATCTATTAGAATGGCTAAAAGTTTTAAAAACAAAACAAAAAAAACTTGACAACACCCACTCTGACAAGAACATGGAACAACAGAACTCTCATACAGTGTCCATAGGATGCAAAATGAAAAACCCACTTGGGATGAGTTTTGCAAATATACACTTACTACATGATACGGAAATCCGACTCTGAGGTATTTACCCAAGTGAAATGAAAATCTAAATCCATACAAAAATCTGTGAATGTTTACAGTGGCCTCATCCATAATTGCCCAAAACTGGAAACAACCCATAAGTCCTTCAACTGGTGAATGGATAAACAACTGTGGTACATCCATACAGTGGAATACTACTCAGCAATGTAAAGGACCAAACTCATGGATGACTCTCAAATGCTTATATGAAGTAAAAAAAGCCAGACTCAAAAGGCTGATTATATTTTTATGACTTTCTGGAATAGAGGACAGAAAACAGATCAATGACTGCTTGGGGCAGAGGTGGAAACAGGATGACCAAGAAAGGACATATGGTAAGGTGATGAGCTACTGCATATCTTGATTGTGTTGGTGGTTACACGACTGTGTTTGTCAAACTCATAGAATGGTGGATGAGAAAGACTGAACTGTACTCTAACTTATACCTCAATCTGAAAAAAACAAAGAAGAAAAAACTTATTTTAACTAAAAAAAAACATTTTTTCTAATATATTCCTAAATGACTTCACTGCTGAAAAAAAGTAAGTGAAAGCAGGAAATTCATAAAAGTTATTTTCTAATTTAAAACTGGAAATAAAATCCAAATATCAATTGATTTATGTAAACTATGATTCGGTGACTACAGCTATGAAAAGATAGTACAAGATAGTAGAGCAATTCCAACTGCTACACCACGGTGGGGAGGTAACTCGTGACAATTCGCATCTTGTCCAAATCTGCACACACCATCCTTACCCCAGGTCAAGTTACCCACACTCTGCACTTGAGCAAGTCTGGCTGAAAATATGATAGCTTATAAATTCCCGTGACTTCTCTCTCCCTGATTTGCCCTTCAAGCTGTACTCTTTCTAAGCCTTGGCTTTGTATTTGTCCAGCCCCTATACTGCCCCATACATCTGGCTCAATCACATTCTCTGAGAATCGTTTTTCTCAGGAGATTTCAGGTTAAAATAAAACAGTGCTCTTAAATGAAAATTCTGGGAAGTAAAACAAGCTATCTGATTCCCAAAGAAGTAATTCCTTCTAATATTATTCACAGAATTCAATTCTCATAATAATTTTAATACACACATACTTTGAAGGTTGACAAGAAGTATACCATACCTCCAGAAAAAAATTAACCAAGTAGGGATCTTGTTTCAGCTTTGCACACACAATGCAGAGAAACTGAATTTCTTCATTTTCTGTTGGCGTTGCAAGGACTTCACCACACAGTCGAATTAATTTCTGTCAAAAAATTTAAAACAAATGTTTAAACTTAGGTTACTTTTTATAATCATGTGAACAGCCATTCATTTACCTTCAGGATATTTAAAACTTTCAAATAATGCAAATACCTTGCATTTTTCATAAAGAACATTATTTACAATCACCTCTATCAAAATAAATTTGCCAGTAGTAGGTTTTTCAAATATGTTACTCTAAAAAATTAATGAGTTATATAATAAACTCTCCTTGAGATGTCATGGAAATAAGTAAATGGTAAAGCTAATGTATAAAATTTTAAAAGAGAAATATAAAGACATGAAGTGCATTTAATACATCGTCATGCATAAAGAAAGCTCAAGTATTTGCTAATTTGCATGTTATTTTAGAAAAATTATATAAAATTATTTCTATACAAAAAGAAGCAAACTAAAAAGTTTTGTGTAAAGGGAACAAAATACCTGCACTGGCCTATGCACGTTAATATGTGGAAGTAGTGGCTGCCGGATTTTCCCCAGAAGTTTGGTATAGAACACCAAAACCTGCTGTTTCATCCCCGGAGGACACTAGGGATAGAAGAAAAGAAAAGCAAACAAGAAAAAAACAGACAATGCAAACATACTTACTCAAAAGCTTAAAAAATAGGAGAGGCAATGTACGTGAATATATTCCACCTTCAAAAATCAATGCAATTAGCCAGTTAATGACTTTATCAGAATAAAATTCTCCATCAAATTATTACTGACTGGTATTGCATAAATAAAATCACATCTGGGACTATAATATAGCATATGAGACACAGGCTGATGTAATTACAAATAGCCTGGTGATAATGTGCCATGGAGACTGGAGTTTGGTTCAGGCAATGCCAACCTGTTTATATTCTAAATGCTAGGGTAACAGGAAACTCCCCAGCCAAAGCAAAGGCGGAATCTTATCGCTTACGGTAATGACAGGTAATCAATAACCTTCCATCATACACGTGTAGGAGTAATAAAGCCTTCTAACACATATTATGTAAATAAAGGAATCCTATGTATAAACTGCTGTGATTTATTCTAACAATGTTGTTCTAAATTAGTTGCAAAATTATTTACATTATGATTATTATAGGCAATGAATATTTAATAAATAAGTTTTGATAACATGCCAATTGTTTTAAATATTTGCTGAAAAGTAGGTAAACCTGACGATCACTCATGTTGTAGATTAAGAGAGTAAGAGTTAACAAGGTTATATGTTCTATAGTTAACCTGCTTATTCTGCCTCAGATTTAAAATATAGTCACAAAAGAAGTATTTCCAAAACATCATCATAGACACATTATCTGAAAATAGCATAAGCTATAATCTTAAGCACAATAATATTTTAAGATAGCAAATACCTTCAATTATTCAGGTGAAACACAATACTTATAATCACCAATATCAAACTAAATTTCCTAGTAGTGTAATTACTAATATTTGCGCAAAAGTCAACTAATATTTGTTCAACATAATGTTGCATAACCCCTCTCTCCACAGAACAGGAAAAAGAAGGCAGGAGGGGAATGAATCGGAGGACGTTAGGGAGCAAACATGTTGCCTAGAAAATATAAATAGAATGAATTTAACCTAGAAATGAAACGGAGTATTACAGATTTAGTTAAAAGGAAACTGTCTTCAATACTACTTCATAATTCTATTTGGTGTTTAAACACGTCTATTAGTTTGGGGTTTTTCTAGTTTGATTTTCACATCATGTATTACAGAAATTCACAGAACAGAAACACAGATTTTTAGAGCTGGGGGAGGCCCCTTGGCGATCACCTCCTAGTTTTTAAAGAGGAGGAAGATTAACCAGAGACTTACTTGAAACTGGCTCCACTCATCAGTAGAGTTAATGTCAGAATAATCAGTGACATTTTCTTTCAGGATTATGAAAAATACTTCCTATTTTTGTAACCCAATTTTCACTGGGTTCCTACTCATTTCCTTTGATTCTGAGCGTCTGCACTTGAGTTTATTTTCACACATGTTTACACTGTAATTCTAAGCAGCCAAGTACCAGTTGTTGTCTAGAGCATCTGGGAGCTTCGCTATATCTATGGAAAGTCATGTTCACAGAGGCCATACAATTTTCTTTTTTTCCCACATACTGACTTGAATCCTGCCATACTTAACACACAACTCTACAATTAAATTTAGTGCTTGGCAGCTTCTTTACCTCTAAAACATGAATACATATATTACATGCCCAAGAACGTCACGTGGATTAGGAACTTACATCAGCTTTCCCTAAGGTATATAACGTTTCCAAGATCTTGTGATGAAGTAAATATTCCATACATGGCCCCGTCTCTCCAAATTCCCGTTCACTTTCTTCTTGTATCAAGATAACCAACATCTGTTCCAGATGAGATGGAATATTTGTATCTGTCACCGGGGCTTTATCATCTAAACAATAAAAACGTTCATCAAATTTTCAAACATTTTTATCTGCACATTTGCACCTAAAATACTCTTTGTATTTCCCTGTTCCTATTCAAACAGAAAAATCTGAACTACACACACTTAAGTGAGGCTTATATCTTATTCAAAAACAATCTATATTCTGAAAGATAGTCTATAAGCTAATATTCACGCAAAGTAATTCAGAAAAGGAGCCATTTATATGGGGAATGGAACACGATCAGAAAAAAACATAAGTAACATCAGAATTTTGTACCCACTTATAATTAAAAAAAATTTTTTTTCAATTAGCCAGTTTAGAAGATCTAAACTTTTGGTCTCTTTATATAGAAACAGGTTGGCCGTGAATGTTAAGCTGAATAATGTAGGATATGAGGAGAGGACAGGTTCTGTTTTTGATCACTGCTGCACTGCCTTGTAACAATGCCCTTACTGTCCCCAATTCATCTCCAGATTTGGAAACATGAGGACCCCAAAGAAAATCCCTCTATTAAAAATTTCTGACATCTCCTCTCATTAGCAAATACCTACTCCCAAAGTAAAAGCTGCTTCTCAGGAGAATTCTTATAAAATATTGATTTTTCAAAATAAAAATTCATGGATACTTTTTATATATCAAAAACACATGGTTTTACTCACCTATCTTTATTACATAAGGGTTAAATTACTCTCAATAAAATGTGAAGTTTTATAGAATGTCTAAATACAAAATATATTAGGGAATGACAAGTTCTTTTTTACGTCTCTATTTACGTCTCTATTCTCCTTTACTTAGTACTGCTACAGTTTATACTACACAATCCTGGTATACTATGTATCTGTTGATTTAAAGCTTTGTCTGTGCATATGCACATGTATGTATTATATATACACACACACAGACTAAACCAGAATACTAAAGCCTTATGGAGAAAACAATGGAAAGAGAAGAGTCACTCGTTTCCCAGGAGGACATATATGTACCAAATTTGATATAGTACGGGACAGCTGTTAAGAGCATGAGACCTGGAGTTGGACAACTTGAATTCAAATCTTGGCTCTGCCACTTTTAGCTGGATGACCTGGGCAAACTGTTTAAGCCTCAGCACCAACTTCTGTAAAATGGAGTTAATCAACACCAGTAAGTGCTGTCGTATGATTTCAACGAAATATTCTGTGTAAAGCCCAGTGCCTTAGCGCATGGTAAGAATTCAAGAAATGTTAACTTATGATGTCTTACTTCATATTCTTCTAAAATGAGTAGCCTAGGGCTAACAAAAAAGTGTGTAATTTTATTTGAAATCTGCGTTTTAAAAATGTTTTTTCATCTGTTTTACTGCAGACTTTATATAAACATTCCAGGAAAGAATATTTAAGCATGGTCTGATTACACTTATTTATGGAGAAAAATAATCAAAAAGACTTTTTTTTGAGAAATAAATAAACTGTAAATTTGACTTGACAGGATTAAAATCCTAGCTCTCAAGAAGATCTAGTTTCTGCCGTCCACTCTCATCCCAAACCATGTTTAGCTCCCTGTGCCTTTGCATAAGCTATTCCTTCTACCTGAAATGCCCTTGCCCTCCTCATCTACCTCAAAGCCTACTGCTCATCCTTTAAAGTCCAGGTCAGACACTGCTTCCTATTTCTCCCTTCTTCCTTCTCTCTCTGTGCCTGATGCACCTTTTTGTCCCATACTTTATTGTAATGTACACACTTGTTTTTGCTACGAGACTGCAAAAAAAATCATTTAAAGCAAGAACTCACAGGCTTTCCTGTAAAGCATTTCCTTAAGACCATGGAGGGGTGAAAAATTCACAAGGGCTAAGAATAGTCATTTGAAAAGGCAGCTCCTCTCAAAACACTTTTCTGTAGATCTGCTGTCTAAACATCCAAATTAAGGTAGAAATTATATTTTACACTTAAAGGTGTATATATAGATATAGATAGTCTGATTTTCACTTACTATACAAATATGAAGAATTTCTTTCTTTTAAAGAAGAATTATCTATGACCACATCAGCTTATCAGATCAACTTTTTTTTTTTCATGTTTCCTTTCAGTTAAAAAACATGTGTCCAATCTGCACATCCACTAGCATTTACCTATACATTCCTCAAGGGAGCCCATAGTGCTATGTAGCAAGGCTACTCTATTTCCTTACTTCAGAGGTTGCCAAACTTCAGCTCATGCGACAAACCCAGGCTTGCCATCTGTTTTAATAAAGTTGTACTGGAACAAAAGAATGCTATTCTTTTATTTATTGTTGATGGCTGCTTTTGCACGATAACAACAGAATTGAATAGTTGCAACAGAGACTGCGTGGCCTACAAAGCCTAAAATATTTACTATCTGACACTTTACAGAAAAATTTTGCCAACCTTTGACCTAATTTATTCACATTTCCCCATATTCACTCTTCAGTCTACTCACTAAGAAAAATTGAAGCAACCAGAAAATAACTTCCAAAGACTCCCTACACCATGTCTACCCCTTTCCTGAATCTACACCCATATGTTCTTCTTTCTGCCTTAATTTTATGGATGAACTGTCCACAAGTCTATGAAGGCTAAGCCTCCACTAACGCACTCGGATCCCATACCCCACTTGCCAACTTAAGGATAGGGCTCAGAAATGATCTCATATGACTCTCGTACCTACCTTTCCTTCTCCACTAGATTATTCCAGTATGTTCCATCTTTACAAAAAATTTAAAACCCCCTCAATACCACATCTCCCCTGGGGCTGTTGCTCCATTTCTCGGCCCCCCTTTCCACTAACACTCCTCAAGAGAGCAGTCTTCACACACTGTCTATGTATGCTCTCTGTCCATTTTCTCTGAAACTTCCTCCAATCAGGTCTCCTCTCTCTTCCTTGCTATTAACAGGGCTCTTATCAAGACCACTAATGAGCTCCTCATGGCTGAATCCAATGATCGGTTCCTAGCCTTCATCAGCTTGACATCATTTGACACTTGGATCCTTCTCTCCCCCTCCAGCTTCTACACACCATTCTCTCTTGGCTGTCTGCTACCGAACTGGCAAAAGCAAAATCTCCTTTGCTATCATTCTCATTTTCCCAATCTCTAAACATTGAGTGCAGGGGCTTAGTTCCTGAACACTTTCCCTCTTCCATCTATCCTTAGCTATCCCTAGATAATCTCACCCAGTCTCAAGGCTTTAAATCCTACTTACATGCTGATGAGTCTCAATTCCATATGTCTAGTTTAGGCCTCTACCCTAAATTCCAGATTCCTATTTCCTACTGTCTACTTGACATATCCAATTGCATATATAATGGGCGTCTCAAACTAAACATGTCCACAGTGCCTCACAAACCTGCTCCCCCAACAGTCTCCCCATTCTCAGTGAGTGGCCCTCCTATTTTTCCAACTGCCTGAGCCCCAACATTTGGAGTTATGCATGACTCTTACTCTCATACCCAAGATTCAATGCACCAACAAAGCTTTCTTCAAAGTATACCCAGAGGACAATCACTTCTTACACCTCCACCCTAGTCTGAGCCACCGTCATCTCTCAGACCATTGCAATAGTCCCCTAACTGTTCTGCCGGCTTCACCTCTGCGTACTTTCAATCTAATTTTCTCACAGAAGCCAAAGTGATTCCTTTAAACCAGATTATGTTACACCTCTAACGGCTTCCCATCTTAGAGTAAAAGCCAAAGCCCTTACAATGGCTGACAAGGCCTTGTGTGAGGCTGCACCCTCACCTGTCTTTTGTCACCTCCTCCCATTTCCCTCCTTGTTCACTTGCTCTAGCCACACTTCCTTGTGGTTCCTAGTATAAGCCAAGTGCTGCACGCTCCAGCCCCAGGGTTTGTGCGCTGGGTGTTCTCCTGGAACTTCTCCCCCACGTGCCCCCAGGCTTGCTTCCTCCTCCTTCAGACTTCAGCTCAGAAGTCACCTGGGGCAACAAGGCTTTCTGTAATCTTAAACAGCCATCTGCCCCTGACCCCCACTCCCCAACACACACCTCTATCCCTTTTAGCCTGCTTCATCTTCTCCTTAGCACTTATCATCTGACACACTATGTATACTTGTCTATTTATTGTTCGCTTCCTCCCAATCAATACATAAGCTCTGTTAGGACAGAGAGTTTTGTCTGTTTGATTGTTATATTTCCCAGTGCCTAGAACAACGCTTACACATAGTAAGTGTTCAACAGATATACTTTTGAATGAATCTACGAGAGTAATTAAAAGTAAAATAAATTGTTTATAAGTTTACTGTAAAATAACTTTGAAAACTAGTTTGAAATGTATTTTAGCATTTCACAAATTTTCTGTTTAATTAATATTAGCGTTGTTTCTTACCCGAAGTCTCTATGTAGTAATGGGTAATTGCCTTCCAGTGATAAACAAAATCTTCTTGTAAAGGAAGAGAAGGTGCAAGCTACACAAACACAAACAAAAAGACCACAGCAATTAAGAAAATGGCATTAAAAGTTTCCCATTAAGTATAACTCTGTATTTGTCTACTAATGATGCAAAAGCAGCATAAGAATAAGGGGTGAGCTTTAATTTGATTCTTTTTTTTTTTACAACTTTATTGGAGTATAATTGCTTCTAATTTGATTCTTTATGTCAATATCAAAGAGAAACAAAATGAGTCAAATCCAAGAAAGTAAAAATGATTTATTAAGAAAGAGGACAAACACATGTATCAGCATTATTATTATATTATAGTATTGGGTATTTTTCCCCCTCCCCTGACACTAGTTACTATATATATGGCTTCAAAAGCAACAGCGTTACGTGACAACACAATATTCTATTACTAAATATCAGTAAAATGGAATTATCGATAACCAGGGATCTTTGTACCTAGGACTTTGAAATGCAAGATAGTAAAAAGGCTGCTATGTGATTAGTTACACATCACCAAAGTCAACCCTGTAATCGGATTAAAACTGTTCCGTATTTTCAATGACATACAGAAGTGAATCTTTTCTTTTCAAGCCTAGATTAGGCAGTGCATATTTTTAGCAAAACAACTACATGAAAAAGACACTACCAATTTAAATTCCACAAAGTCAAAAATGTTTTACATTTTAATTTTGAAATTTACTTCAGAAGTTTGAAGACCAAAATTATATCCCTTCAGCCATCTCATAGCAAATTTACAAGTATTTCAAATGGGTGTTAAATGGATAGAAAAAGATTTGGATGTACCTTCTAAAACATTTTCTTGCCCTTAAAAAGAGTGAGAGAAAGAGAGAGAGAACTCTCTCTCAGTCCTAGTATCAACATAAATTCTGGTCAGAAAGTACAGAGTTGACCCAGTTTACTTAAGAACAAATAGGTTTCGGGCTTCCCTGGTGGCGCAGTGGTTAAGAATCCGCCTGCCAATGCAGGGGACATGGGTTCGAGCCCTGGTCTGGGAAGATCTCACATGCCGCAGAGCAATTAAGCCCGTGCGCCACAACTACTGAGCCTGCACTCTAGAGCCTGCGAGCCACAACTACTGAAGCCGGCGTGCCACAACTACTGAAGCCCATGCGTCTACAGCCTACGCTCCGCAACAAGAGAAGCCACCACAACGAGAAGCCTGCGCAATGCAACGAAGATTAGCCCCTGCTTGCCACAATTAGAGAAAGCCCACATGCATCAAAGAAGACCTAACAAGCCAAAAATAAAATAAATAAAATAAATAAATTTATATAAAAAAAAGAACAAATAGGTTTCTATTTTGGGAACCTAAACTATGGCAGCATAGTCGTCCATTTTCATATATTCATCTAAACAGATGACCTAAGAAGAGGTCATGTCACTCCTATACTTCTACTTGTTCCATTTTCATTTCTTGGAGTCTCCTGGAGGGACCTCAAAGTTCGAAACCCTGTCAAAACAATTTCCAAACTCTTGAGCAAATTATAAACATTGGTCATGATGTCTTAAGTGTTTCAATCCAGAGGATGAACTGTACTTAGGAAAAAAATGGACCTGAAAAATTTTCAGCAATCATCAACATCTTAACGCTAGCTTTTTCATATGTGCGTATTCGTACCACTCTGAATAGTACTGAATTAAGAAAACATAAATATTCATCTTATTTCCAAATAGAATGCTATGAAAAATTTTTAAAGACTTTAAGATCTTTAACAAAGGAGTTAAAACCTTTGGGATTATATACTTCAAGAACATGGGGAAAGAAATAACTTGTAGGAGATTGAGAAAACAATTAAAAAGAAAAATAGGAAAGAAAGAATTAACTTGGGAAAATAATCTTCCTGAAATTTTTAGATTAAAAAGTCTGTTTTAATCAGCTACTTATTTTTAGAATCTTCCTCAAAACACATAAAATTTCTCTTGTTTTTTGGGCCTGGTTTTTCACACACCAACTTTATGTAGTGCTAACAATTATTATTAATTAATTATGTATTAACAATTGGGACAAACCCAAATGAAATTTGGTGTTTCAAAAAATGTACCTAGTTTCTTATGTGTAAATATTATGACTTGTTAAATTTTTCCAAGGGAATTTCCAGGGTATATATGGAATTACAGCATCCTTGTTCCAGATTATTTCACCCAGGGGATTTAACCCTATTTACAAGGAGAGTTACTAAATCAGAGGTCTTAAATGATTTGTGTCTGGGTCTTTGCTGTTACAGTCAAATTCAAAGCAGGATGGTGTTGCTTACTTGTGAATCTCTTGCAGAAATTTGCTTTAAATAAGAAACCTATTTACGGAGCCAGTGAAACAGTTCTAAATTGCTAATAATTTAGTAACAATCTTGTTCAAACATGAATAAATTTTCTTATTTAGGTAAAACTTCCTAGTAAACATGCCTCTTTCATTTCAAATTATAACATGCAAAATATATGTTTTATCATTACCTAAAAACATTTACACTCTGGGTTAAAAAAAAAAAAAAAGATGTGTGAATCAGCATGAGGGGATTCTAATGTGAGTTAACTTCTTACAGTACAGAGATTAAATTTTTGAAAATTCATGCGATCGATAACTATCTCAACCAAAAACTGACCTGAATATCTAACCTGGATATCACTTTCCCTGAGAAGTCTTGCCAGACTTCCTGCCAAGGTTAGTCCTTTCCAAACACATTTGTGGCACCCGCTCCCTGACTGACTGCTCACTCTCTCCCAGCCCTTATCCCATGTTTGTAATTGCTGAGTTATCCATCTTCTCCACTAGATTGTAAACTCAATGAGTTTACAAAGATTATATCATCTTGCTCATCACTGAATCCCCAGTTTCCAAGTCAATGATGGCAAATAGTAAGCATTCAGTACCGTTTATTGAGTGAATAAACAGCAGTTGCTACCATTTAATGAGTAGCTATGTGCCAGGCACAGTGCTACAAAGTTTACATTCACCATGTGGTCTTAAATTCTCACAATAAACTCTAAGACCCTGAGTCATTAACTGACCTGCCCAAGGAAACACTACTTGTAATGCCTACCACACAAAAGGACCTATCTACATTGATAACTCAGATGAGAACTAGTGTTCTCAAAGCCACATCTGCAGTCTCACATGTATGTATCATGAACATTCCATGCCCAGATCTTTTAAAATGCTTCTTCTCCGCTGCAACTTTCCAGACGCCCATCCTATCTTCTCTGCCTCTTCAAAGTCCAGCTCAAGTCTCACTTCCTCCAGGGAGCCTTCTGCAACTACTCCAACCCTAAGTGTTTACTCCCCTCCTCCTATAGAACTCACTGGCTGAACAATCATCCAGATAATAATAATAATTAACATTTATTAAGCACTTACTGTGTGCCAGGCACTGCATTAAGCACTTCACATACACAATCTCATTCTAATTTTCACAACAATTCTATCAGATAGATACAATTATTTCCATTTTACAATGAGGAATTGAAATGTACAAAGACTAAGTAACTTGTCTAGTGAAAAAGCAAGGGACGGAGGCAAGCCTGGAACCCTACTCTGACTGGCTCTAGGGGCTAGGCCACACTCTTGTGCACTGCTTGTACTTTAACCAGTGTTTTGTTTTGTCTCCCAATGCATTCTTACTGTGAACTCGCACTGTGCCATGCTTTCTTGGTGGGCTCATAAAATATTTACTGAATGACTAAAGGACTAAAGTTAAAGATCACTTGTTGGAAAAGAATACACTTAAGAAAACACTACATATGTTTCATCTGAAGTTTTAATTCCTAGTGCAGAGTAGATTTTTAAGGAATTGCTGGTCCCAACAATCATCATTAACTCAACTATAATTTAAAAAGAAAATGTTGCATTCAAATTCTGAAAGGTGACTTCCATTGAATTAATTAGTTAAGGTAGATGAAACTTTCTCTCCTGACACTGCCCTTTATCCTCTTGGAATAAATCTGCCCTCAAGGATGGAACTGACTGGAATTTAAAAGATATTAGTCCCTGGCAGATAACCTCACATAGACAAAGGCCCTCAACAAATGTTGAATTGTATGGAAGGTGTTTTATTTATCCTTTGGAGAAGCTGTACTAAAATGATCCACCTCAGAACTACATGGGAGGCCTGATTTCAGACATGTGACATGTGACAACTGGCTAAAAGAACAGATTCATTTCGTAACTCTTACTGGCCAATCATTTGTATGCTGAGGGAAAACTGTCATTTCTGAAACAGGAGGCAAGAGTTACATTACAGTTTTTGTTTTTGATCAAGGTGTGAATTTCTCTCCTAAATTCAAAATGCAGTCTATCAGCTTAATAACACATCTTCAAATACTGATCTTTGAAAACATCTTAGTTGTATTTCATCCTTGTTAAGTAGTTAACAGGAAATGTGAAGAAACCATTAATTAAACAATAAGGAAAACTCTACACTTAAACCCCATTTCAATGAATCTGTATCTGGTTGACCCTAAAAAACCATTTGAAGGCTGATCCAATTGAATCAAGAAACCTAGGAAGGGACTTCCCTGGTGACACAGTGGGTAAGAATCCTCCTGCCAATGCAGGGGACACGGGTTCGATCCCTGGTCCAGGAACATCCCACATGCCGCGGAGCAACTAAGCCCATGCGCCACAACTACTGAGCCTGCGCGCTCTAGAGCCCATGAGCCACAACTACTGAAGCCCCCGTGCCTAGAGCCCATGCTCCGCAACAAGAGAAGCCACAGCAATGAGAAGCCCGCGAACCACAACAAAGAGTAGCCCCTGCTCGCCGCAACTAGAGAAAGCCCGCGCGCAGCGATGAACACACGAGGCAACCAAAAATTAATTAATTAATTAAAAAAGAAAAAAGAAAGAAACCTAGTAGGTAATAATACCAAAACGGTTGAGAAAACATTCGAGATTCACACAATGACACAACCGAAAAAAGGTCATGTCAGCATCTGCATATAGGATTATCTCCCATCTCTGTAGAATCCTGATAATTATGATAATTGCAATACTGTATCAGAAAATGCTAATTGGGCATACAAATTAAAAGGAGTACAGAGAAAAGCTAATGAAATAAACTGAGGAATGGTAAGATTAGTACACAGAAAAAAATGTCAAGCAAATAAAGAAATAGAACTGAATAAATGTAAACCAATCTTGGGCTAGGAAAAAAATATATTCTTCAAATACCACAAAGGTGGCTTATTCAGCATTACATATGAGTTCATTCCCAAGAGAATGCTAAAAGGGGAGAAAAAAAAGTATGCCAAAAGTTTTTCATAAGATTTAACCTCTTATCAAGGTAAACTGGGAAGTATCACAGCTGAAAACATTACTGCTAAGCAAATAAAAACATTACTTTTCTAAATGCAATGCATTAACTCCTAGGACCAGGTGAATATAATCCACTCTTAACTTTTGCTCACTAACCTCAGCAAAGTAGAGAACCTGGATATCACAGTGCCAGAGTCAGACAATTTACATGGATAATCTGGTAGGTGCTAACATATACAGTTATAAAAAGATAACGCAGACAGAGAACACAGGCCTCTGGACAAAAATGAGTCTTTACTGGGAGAGCATGAAAGCCATCTTTCTTTTTCTAACTACTTATGTCTGTAAATATCAGCCTGAATTAGTAAAGAATATAAATAATGTAATAAATTTTTATTCCCAATTATCTCAGTATTTAGCTGTATTCAGTGTTAAAAATTAAATGATTCTTAGTACTTTAAGTTAAGGAATAATATAAAATTTAAGTATCACTTAAAAAAAATAAATTTCAGTTGAATTCTTAAAATAAGGTGCTGTAGATTGATTGTGGAGAAGCCAAGAAAGGAAAGTTAAAAGTTGCCCTAAAGTCAAAAACTCTCATCTCCCAGTTGACAGTAATACTGCTCTTCATCTACGAAAAACCCTGTCTTGCTTGATTTGATACACTCATTTTCTCAAGAACTTGTAGTAGAGCTAAAATGACTCTTAAACATTTCCCACACAGCACTTAAAATAAAAATTGTATCGAAGTTTTGTTTCCATTACTGAGTTTTAAAAATCCATTCTATTTTTATCTGGCCAGAAAAACTGTTCTATTGTAATTGGGTTTTGGGTTTTTTTCCCTTAAAGTTGTGTAGATTTGAATGTGCTGTATCACTCAAACTGAACATAGAAAGAGAAGGACATTTTTAAAACTAGCAAAGTAACACGTCTAGCAAAACTGCACTTGTTATGAACTTCACAGGGTGCACTTTTCAATTTGGGCAATTCTTCCAGCGTAAAGCAAAACAACCAGAGTAAAGCAACTCGACCCCTTTCACTGAAACAGCAGGGAGACATCTTCCTGTTAGTTACTTCTCTTTTATTAGCGTTAGGATATTTGAGTAATGTCTCCCTATGCTTGTGTCTAAAACCCTCAAAGGAGGGCACAATTGAAGGAAAAACGACGAGCGTCCAGTAAAGGAAGAGGTGAAAGGAAACAGATGGTCCCGGTGCTGTGTGAGGGCTCGGAAGCTGTCTAAAGCGCCCTCGATGAGACCCTCCAAACGCCTATTTCACATCAATCAGTAAGGTCCGGCTGAGTTCGGCCGCAAGGCCCGTGAAAGCAAGAGCTGGCCAGACTACGAAACCGGGTCGGGTGGGCTGCTTCCTCGCCAGAGCCGCGCCCCCCGCAAGAGCACCCCTTCCTGCCTCCCCACCCCCCAAAAACAAAACAAACCCAAGCAGTGTTAGGCCGTTTCTTTTGTCTTGGTCAACGCTAACCACTTGAGGTTAACGGCCAGGGAGTCCGGGGGAGAGCCCTGTGGCCCTGCCAGGTGCTCCCCGACTCCCCTTGTCCCCACCGGAGGAATCGGGCGACCCCCGACCCGGGCCGGGGGGCCGGTCCTGCCGGGGACCCCCGCCCACCCTCCTGAGCGAAGGAAAGGGCTCCACGCCCGCCCGGAGCAGGAAGGAGGGCAGGGGGTCCGTTCGGAGCCAGGCCCGAGGCCCCGGCGCCCGCCCGACCCCGCGGCGCCCGCCCCGGGCCTCGCCCCTCCGCGGGGCCGGGGACGCCGAGGGCCGTGCCGAGGCCGCCGGGCTCTCCCGGGGCCGGCGGAGGAGCGTAGGCCGGCCGCCATCCCCGGCCTGTCGTGCGCCCGCAGCCCGAGGCCTTACCGCCTCCACGGCGTGCTGCAGGATGGAGGTGAACTTGGAGAACATCCTGTCCCGGGACTGCAGCAGCCTCTCCCGGGACGACCTGGAGAGCTCCTCGATCCGCCGCCGCCGCCCCTGCTGCGGCTGCCGGGGCCGCTCCAGAGTGAAGGCCGGTGCGGGGCGGGGAGGACGAGCAGAGGGCCGAGGCGGGCCCGGCCCGGCCGCTTCGGGTGTGCGCGGGCGGCGAGGCGGCTCCGGCGGGCGCTGCGACGTGGCGGGCGGCGAGGAGGGCGTTCCAGGCGGACTCTGGGCCCGCGGCACTCTGGCGGCGGCGGCGGCGGCTCCTGCTCGGACACGGTGGCAGCTCGGCTCGGGTTCCTTCCGCCCGCTCTGCCCGCCGCGGCCTGCAGGGGGCGCCGCCGCGGCCCGGGGGTGGGGCGCCCAGCCAGGCCAGGCCGGCCCTGCGCCGCGGGGGCCACACGCCGCGGGGGCGGTAGAGGCACCGAGAGGCCGCGGCCTGCCTGGGGCGGGAATCGGGCCTGGGCGCAGCCGCCCCCCTCTTCCGGCGGTCATTCTCACGTTTTAAAAATTCAGCCGTTCTCACTCACTTTGCTTCTCCGATGGAAGTTAACATGCCGATTTTGTATGAAACCGTAGATATGTATGTACATAAAATTCAGAGGTTCGTCTTTTAAGGGCAGATTTGCAAGACCGGTAAGAAAAAGCACAGAATTCCCAAGGCAAACAGGAACCGTGGGTTTAAATGCTAAGAATTAGAACAAATCAACTAATGCAGATGAAATGGCTTTGCTAACTGTAAAACTTTATTATTATTTTTATTGTTGTTGTCTTGTTATTATTTTATTTAGTTATTTATTTATTCAACATTAAAACAGGAAGCCCCAGGTGGACAAATGGTAAGATGATTCAGTTATTAATTTGTAACATGTTTGATAGTTAGAAAATGCATTCAGTATAGCATTTTCTGTTCAGCTTCATTTTCTGTTGGGAAACAACAGTGAGGGAAAAGAATCAGAAGGGTTTCTAGGAAATGCATAGGACAGATAAGTGGAGCTACAATGTAAGCGCTCGGATGGAGGCTTCTTAAAATACGGTGCAACAGTATATTTGTCAAGCCTTGAAGAAACAAGATTCGGGCTGGTAAAGTTTAGGTTGGGTTGATACAAATTATGAACATGTTCATATCCTGGAGAACTTTGTTTTTGCTTGTATTGGCATTTTATCAAAAGAACCACTAAATTCTTGATAAGATGAGGGTGAAGTAAGTGTTGCACAACCGGTGATGAAAATATGTATTGTAACTCAATTAGCTGAACAGAGGAAAAAGGCAGAAAAAGTAGCATCAGTGCAGAGTGGTGTTCAGGGCCAGTCTCTGGAACTGGGTAGCCTAGATTTAAATCCCAGTTATGCCACTCACTGTGGCAAGTTGTTTAACATCTTTGTGCTTTTAGTTTCCTCATCTGTAAAATGGGAGTAGCACCTACCTCATGAAGTTGTATGTAAATTCCTTAATATACGTAAAATACTTTAACATGCCCAGTCCATAGTAAGCGATGCATGGACAATTGTTATTATTATTGTTGTTATTAGTAATAGTAGTATTTAACAAAATAATAGGGCCAGAAACTAGTTAAGAATTAGAACAAATCAACTAATGCAGATGAAATGGCTTTGCTAACTGTAAAACTTTATTATTATTTTTATTGTTGTTGTTATTATTTTATTTAGTTATTTATTTATTCAACATTAAAACAGGAAGGACACAGAAAAATCTATAAAACTGAAACTCAGTTGGGATGGAGTTGAAGAAGAAATAGAGTTAGAGGATACCCACTTTCAAGATTTGGCAGACTTCTGGAGATTTTCTATATATATTCCCTCTATCTATAGAATTCAGCAACATTCCCTTTCCAAATGTCACTAAAAATTACAGTAAAGAGATTTTTCAAAGTACATACCAAAAAAGTACAAATAAATTAAGAGATAGCAATAAAATTTTGAGGATTGGAAAGTAACTGTAAAGGAGGTAACTGATATGACTGACATAAGAAAGCTGAATCCCAAGGTAACAATTAAGGAAACCAAGAACAAAAGTGATATGTCAGTACATTCACAGAACCTCTCAATGGCTCAGGAATTGGTAGCATTAAGTACCTCTGGAAGTAGAGGTAAAAGTGGGACTGAAAATATCAGGATGGATTGAAAGTTTGTTTAGAACTGGATAGATGCATCCCCCCCCCACTCCACAAGATTGGCTGACTTCCCCTTTCCCACCCTGGAATAACATTAGAGACTTTTTCCCAGAAAGGGAGGGGTTCCATACTGAGAGAAGAAAAAAAGAAGAAGGAGAAGGAGAAGAAGAAGATAAAGTGAAAATAAACCTTGTGAATGTTGAAGACGCACGTCCCCAACCCTCATCCTGCACTTGGCTCAAAATGTAATCATCAGGCTGATCCTTCCAGGTAGAAGGCAGGAAGGATCCTCTCTGGAGAATCCATTTAGCCCAAGAGAAAAGACCCAAAGGTCCTGCAGAGGGAACCCAGACAAGTCTTCAGTGCAGCCCCCAGTTGACAAGCTCTGTCCACATGCTCAGAGCTTCAGTTTCTTCATGCACCTCTTTTAAATAGGATCACACAGCCCCGGGATCATCAATAACTTGAGGAAAGCTTACAACATTAAAGGTAGAACCCAAAGGAAAAACACGTCAAAAAAGAAACTGGGAAGAAACAGAGTTGCTTACATTGAACAGATAGGGAAAGATGGGAAGAAAACTTTAAAAAAAACAACTATTTTAATATCCTCATTAATATCCTCAGAGAGATAGAAGATGTTGCACCTATAAAATAAGAATGGTATGGTGTTTTTAAAAAGCAGCATTTTGGAAACGAAAAAGAGACTCTTAGAAATCAAGAATATGATAACAGACATTTAAAAAAAAATAAGGGTGGAAAATAAGCTTGAAAAAGTTTAGCAAGCTTAGACTAGAGCAAAAAAGAATGGAAAATGGGAGGAAAATTTTTTTTAAATTAGAAGGCCAGTCCAATGGATCCAACATCTGAAAAATTGGAGAGAATAGAGGGGGGGAATAATTGAATATATTAATTAATAATTTGATATAATTTTATAGATCTGAAAGACATGAGTTTCCAAATTGAGAGCGTTCATTAAACACCAGAACAATGAATGAAAATAGACTCACTCTGGAGGGCATTATTGTGAAATTTCAGAACAGTGGGTTCAAAGAAAGCTCCTACGAAACTTCCAATGAGGGAAAAAAGAAAACAAGTTTATGCAAAGAATCAAAATTACAATGGCATCATACTTTTCAACAACAAAATGGGATGTCAGAAGGCTTTGGGGCAATGCCTTCAAAATTCTGAGGTAAAATAATTTCAATCTAGAATTCTATACTAAGAAACTATCAATCAAGTGTAAGGGTAAAATAAGTCATTTCAGATGTGCAGGGTGTTGAAAATTTTTCCTAACTTGCAGTCTTTCTCAGGAAGCTGTCAGAAGATGTGCTCCATCAAAACTCAGGGAGTAAACCAAAGGAAAACAGATAAAGGAATCAGCTAACAGAATCCACCATAAGAAGGAGGTAAAGGAAATTCCTAGAATGATAGTAAAGCAGAATCTCAGGAAGACAGCTATGCATCAAGATGGGATAGCAAACAACCAGTCCAAGTTGGAGCAAGTCAGAAGAGAGTCCCTGCAGAAACAGACTTGCTGATATAAAAGACAAACTAGTGGTTACCAAAGGGGAGAGGGAAGGGGGAAGGGGCAAAGTAGGAGTGTGGGATTAAGAAGTACAAACTACTATGTCTAAAATAAATAAGCAACAAAGGTATATTGTATGGCATAGGAAATTATAGCCATTATCTTGTAATAACTTTTATTGGAGTATAATCTAAAAATACTGAATCACTATGCTGTACATGAAAAACTAATAAAATATTGTAAATCAACTATGCTTCAATTTAAAAACAAAAGAAGAGATTTCCTCAAGAAGGTGGAACTGGTGGATAGCCTATCTATGTGTTTGAGCAGATTTATCAGATAGGAGGAGAGTGATATTGAATTAGTGATAAATACAAAGAAAACTAAGCAAAGGAAAAAAAAAAAGCTAGATCATTGTTAACACCAGGAAAACTATTGTGTAGAAATGTGTAATCATAGTATACACATGGCTCAACTGTAAATAGTGCTTACATAACCATAATAATGTAAATACTGATCTAATTAGAAATTATGGTATTGCTGCTGTTCTTAGGGAAGATGAAAGGATGGATGTGTGATGGGTGGGGGTGGGGGGTATGTGTGTGTGAGTGTGAAAGAAAGCTAAATCTTTATCATCTGTAGTCAGGAAACATTAGGTATTGTTTAAAACCAAAATATCAAGAAGTGACACTATAAGCATATTATTTAAGGAAAGGAAGTATTTAACAAAAGAGCCCACCCAAAGCATTGAAAGAGCTTGCCTCTGTGAAGCAGGAAGTTGGGAGTTTTGGAGGAAGGCAGGGGCTTTCATAACAAACCTTGTAAAAACCTCTTGACCAACTGTATGCTAGTATAACTGATATGACCAAAGTTTGTTTGGCAAAGGGAGAAACTAAAGGCAAGAAACCATTTTTGGTGCAGACAAGAGATTGTAAGCGTTCTTAACTGTGGAAAATAGGAAGGAGAGGGTAGACTTGAAAGATGAGGTAAGATCAGCCAAATTGTGCAAGTGATTAAATACAAAAAGTGAGGAAGAAAAAGTAGTCAAAGATGTTGCTAGAGTTTCTAGCTTGGATGAAGTTAGGTGAAGATGCCATTAATTGAAATAGGGACTACGGGAATGTAGAAAGATAGGGTTTCTTTTAACATGTTAGGTTTGATTGCTTGTATGATGACATCTGTGTGAGGATGTTGATTACGGGATGATAAATTTGGATGAGAAAGTCAAGAGAGAGATCTGGGCCGGAAATAAAGATCTGAGAGTCATCTCTTAGAGATGAGATGTTAGAATAAATGAGGTAGTTCAGTGAGATGGTATAGTGGACAGAAAAAAGACAGAATGTATGTAAACTCCAGGAGTCACTGAATTTGCGGATTGGGAGATGGAAGAGGAATTCACTGAAAAAAGCAGTTAAAGGGATAGGAAAATACATTGTGAAGTTCAGGATGAAGTGAGTTTCGAACTTTTGAGGCTGGTTCAAGATAAAAGTAGCATAGGCTTCATCTCCTGAACTCATCCCTACAGCTGCCACAGAAACAAGAGAGAAGCTGATAGATCCCAGAACCTTATATAAAAACTGTGAAAACTCTTTAGCAAGTATTAGCAGATACCTCTAGTGTCCGGTGTCACGTTCCTTTGGTCCACTTCTGATTGCAGCTGCAGCTGACTGCAGTTCTGTGCAAGCTCAGACTCACCTCATGGTGACAGTATCTCACCTCAGTCTCATTCAGCCCTCTCCAGAACTTCTGCCACTGAAATCTCTGTGTAGGAGAGCCTGCTCCTTGCAAACGTGTGATGGAGTTAGAACCCGTGGGGACAACTCTTAGCCAGTGGGGGATGGAAACTGGTGGATAAAGACTCCAGTGTCCTGTCTGATTCTGGGAAGCAATTCTAGGAAGTATTCTGCACACTTCTCAGGATGTCCTGGTGGGATCAAGTACCCCTGACCAGAGTGGTGACCTCAGTAGCCCTCTTATGCTTTTCGTTCTTCATTCTTATCCTCCCCACTTCCTCACTTCCTGTGATCTGAAGTAAATTACAGTCAAGTTTTGTCTCAGGGTCTACTTTTGAGGAAACCCACTGTGTGTGGGAGTTAGAGTGGAAGAAACCTGGAGGGGAAGACCAAGTGCCACAAATTGGGTCCAGACTAAGGGAAATATACCCTTACCCCATAGGCTAGGGAATTACAACAAAGGAAGCAATTCCTAGAGATGATCAGTGCCTATTAGGTCCAGCTGCATATGACCAAAAAAACAAAACAAAACTTTTTTTTTCAAATAATAGTTCCTTAAGAAAGTTTCTTTCTCTCAAGTAAAAGTTTGCCTGGTAGGCTGTCAGGACTCTTAACTTTCTGCACTCCATCCAGTGCTGCCATACTCAAGATCAATTCATGGTCTCATAGTGATGCTGGAGCTCCAGTTACCCTTTTGAGGGCAGTAGCAGGAAGAAGCAAGGAGAAAAGCGATTACCTCCTCCCTTTTAACAAATTCTTTCTGAAAGTTCCACACTTCTTACATTTCACTGGCCAGAACTTACATAACCACACCTAGTTTTTGGGAAAGAAAGTTGGGAAATGTAGTGTTTAATTCAGAGTAACCAGCAGAAAAGTAAAAAGTATAACTTTCAAATTCAGTACAAAAAGTTTGCTCAATCCAATGAAATGTGGGAAAGAAAAAATACATAAAAAAGAAGCATGAAAAATAGAAAACTTAAAATAGGTCTATTAATTATAATAAATGTAAATGGGCTAAACCCACCAATTGAAAGCCAGAGAGTCATACACTGGATTTTTTAAAATATCTATAATTGACTCTTGAACAACATGGGTTTGAATGTCAAGGATCCACTTATATGCAGATTTTTTTCAATAAATATGCACTACAGTACTACATGATCCACAGTTGGTTGACTTCATGGATACAGAAACGCAGATACAGAGGGATGACTGTAAAGTTATACACGGATGTTCTACTGCTCAGAGGGTTAGTGCCCCTAAACTGCCACACTGTCAAAAGGTCAACTGTAGTACCATACTTTCTAGGAGAGGCACATTTAAAACAAAAGGGAAGAGAAAGGCTGAAATAAGGAATGAAAAGTTATACCAGGGAAATATGAATCAAAGAAAAAAACAGAGTAGCAATTGTACCAGACAAAAGAATTGAAGTTGAAAAATGTCACAAGAGCTAAAACATATAACAATATTGGTAAAATAATAATAGACCAATAATATAAAGATACTTGATATTGACAAAAAATATGGTATAGACACAAAATATATAAAGCGATAACTCACAGCACTACAGAAAGAGATAAACTATTGTACTTAGAGGTTTTAATTCACCTCTCACATACGCAGATAGATCAAGCTCTGAAAATAAGCAAAGATATAGGGTATTTGAATAACATGATTAATAAGCTCAAGCTAAAAGTTATATAGAAATGTATACCCATGAAAGAAATCATACTTTCAAGCATACCTGGAACATCCACAAAATTTGATTACATACCCAGCCACAAAAGAAGCATAAGGAAATTCCAAACACTCAATATTCTTTCTTAAACCAAATATTTATTGAGCAACACACACACACGCACGCATGCACACACACACAGAAGTTATATCCTAATGGGAAAAACTAATAACAAGCAAATATATAATAAAATTTCAAGTAGTGGTAAAAGCTTTGAAGAGAATAAACTAGAATAAAGGGAGAGAAGATGATTTGGTGAAGTCTTATTTTAAATAAAGTGGCCCAGGAAGTCTTTTCTGTGGAGGTGTCATATGAACAAAGCAAGGGAATTAGCTATGCAAATAGAAGAGTGGTTCTGGCAGAGAAAACGTCGTGTGCAAATGTCTTATGATATGAGAAAGAGTTTGGCATCTCTGAGGAAGGCCAGTGTGGCTGGAATAGGTAGGTGTTTGAGGAGAAAAAAGGAAAAAGTTGAATATGCAGTTAGGGAGGTGGCCAGGAGTCAGATCACAGAAAGCAGTAATTCTCAATGCTGTCAAATTCAAAGGGCCCCTTTTCTTAACGGAAAAATGTTAATGAAAGTATTACAAATACAGAAAAGTCATATGTGTACACCTTAATGAATTTTCACATAGTGAACCACCTGGGCAATCAGTACGCAGATCAAGAAAGTGAGCATTACCACTACTTCTGAAGCCTCTGAATGCCCACCCAGTCATTAACCCTTGCCATGAGCTACCACTGTTATGACTTCCAACACCGTGGACTAGTTTTGCCTCATTCTGAATTATATATAAAGTGGAATCATATAACATGTATTCTGTCACTGTTGGGTGCAGTGTTGTAAAAGCCAAACTTGTTAATATTGTGGTTCTGATCTTCTATATCCTTAATGATTATTTGTTTGCTTTGTTCTGTCAGCTTTTGAGAGATGTAAGTCTCCCACTATGATTGTGGCTTCTTCTACTTTTAGTTATGCCAATTTTGCTTTATATATTTTGAAGCTGTATTATATGTATATTCAGATTTTGACTTTTAGTCACTTCCTGATGGATTGACCTCTTTGTCCTGATGTAAGTACCTTTTATGATAATAATGCTTCTTGCCTTAAAGTCTACTATGATTGATTATAAGTATAACTGGTTAATGTTTGCATACTGAGTATATAGTTCCATCTTTTTACTTTCAAACTTTCTGTGTGCTTAAAAAATAAGATCTGTCTGTTGACAACATAGGTTTTTCTCTCATCTACTGAGACAGTCTTAGCCCTTTACTTAGAATTTTATTCTGTTTAATATAGTTGCTGATAATTTGGGTTTATGTCTACCATCTCACTATTTATTTTCTATTTTACCAGTTTTTTGTTTCCTTTTCATTCATATCTTACCTTCCTTGAATTAATCAAGATATTTTATTTCCATTAATATTTTAATATTGTTACATTTATATAAAAATTTAACAGAATTTGTTAATTAGGCATTATATTTCTTTTAATACTGATAGATTAGAAATTATAACATATATCCTTGACATATTCTATTTTAATACAAATTATTACCTTCATAACTTCCATAATAATGCTGGGACCTTAAAATTTATTTCTATTTATTAACTTTTACCCTTTAGGGTTGTTTTATTCCATAAAACGTTACTATTATTATTTGAACATTATATATCCACTTGTATTTACCATATATTTTCTTCTTCTGTTCTTTATTTCTCCTTTCAATTCCCTCTGGTTTCCCTCTAGGGTTACTTTCTTTCTGCCCTGAAGAACTCCCATGATTGGTTTTTGTTTTTGTTTTTTTTCTTTTAGTTTTGCAGTGGGGGGTTGCCTAAAAATATCTTTATTTCATCTTTATCTGTTTATTCACTTATTTCACTCTCAATGTTGAAGGATATTCTTTTTTTTTTAATTTATTTATTTATTTATTTATGGCTGCATTGGGTCTTCGTTGCTGCATGCAGGCTTTCTCTAGTCGCAGCAAGCAGGGGCTACTCTTCGTTGCGGTGGGCGGGCTTCTCATTTCGGTGCCTTCTCTTGTTGTGGAGCACGGGCTCTAGGCGCACGGGCTTCAGTAGTTGTGGCATGCGGGCTCAGTAGTTGTGGTTTGCGGGCTCTAGAGTGCAGGCTCAGTAGTTGTGACGCACAGGCTTAGGTGTTCCGCGGCACATGGGATCTTCCTGGACCAGGGCTCAAACCCGTGTCCCCTGCATTGGCAGGCGGATTCTTAACCACTGCGCCACCAGGGAAGCCCAGGATATTCTTACTGTTGGTTGGAACTTATTTTTCTTTCAACACCCTAAAGGTATCATTCCATTTTTCTGGCCTCCATTACTTTTTTTAAGAAGTCATCTATCAGTCTTATTGCGTTTTTGAGGGTAATGTATCATGATTTTCCCAATTTATATAGGTAGAAACCTAGAGAATAGGTGTGGGAATACATCTTAAGGATGGAAGGAATATAAAGTTCGATCAGGCCAATGATGGCTCACTAATCAGAGAGTCTAGATTCAGCATGTTAGCCAACGAGCATGGAAATAAATCTGATAGTTTTCTTGTTTGGTTGATCCAAATTCTGGACCCAAAAGTGACTTCCATTAAATGAAGTAGAAATGCCAGAACTTCTTTCATATGTTGTAGGGAAAGGTATTTAGGAAATTGTAAAGTTTAAGGAAACTGGAATATTAGTGGATTTATCCTGTAAGACCTGCTCATCCACCCTCCCACCACAGCCCCCAAGAGGTGCTCAGGATACGCTTTTCATCAAAGTAGTGAGAAATAGATTCTGCGCTGGCTCTTCTCTAGGTAAGTAATTGAAGTTGGGAACTACTACCATTGAACTGGGACCCCTAAATTAAATGGAGATGATAGGATCCTAGGATAGCAGGGGCCAAGTGGCAGCACTTAATTACCAAAGTCAAGGTGGACATAATGACTGTAACGGACAACAGAGTCAAAGCGATAATTAGAATACCCTAACCTGCACAGGTCTTTGGCATTGGCTAATTGATTATGGTATCCCTAGAATTGAAATAGATGGGCATCCTTATTAAAGTCTTACTTCATCTGTTACTCTAGTTCTAATGAACAGAAGTCTGGCTTGTATCACCAAAACAGAGAGTCTCAGCTACTCTATCATTTCCCAGGCTTGAGTCATGTCACAAACCTGGAGTTCCTTGAATGGAGGGAAAGCCAGGTCCCCCTGAGAAAGGACCATGCCATACTGCCAAATATTTACAGTGTTAATCTTCTTTCTCGCCATCTCCCAAGGATATGTAATCATTTACCAATGTGACTGTGTACTGAGGAAAGAGAAAGAGTCAGACTATTTTAGGAATTACTAAATACTAGCTCTGACACTAATTTTTAGAGACTTCAAATGTTGCTGTAGTCCAACAGTGAGGGTAGGGCCTTAGGAAATTAAAGTCGGGTGGTCAATGGAGTTTTGTCACAGGTTCTTATATAGTGGTCCCAGTGGGTATCTGAATCTACCTTGCGGTTATTTGCCCAGTTCTGTAATACATAACTGGAATAGACATATTCAGCAACTGGCAAAATCTCCACATTGATTCCCTGACTCGTGGAGTGAGTACTGTTATGTCAGGAAAGGCTAAGTGGGAGCCACTAGAATTGCCTCTGTTTATGAAAATAGTAAGACAGTATCATATTTATGGATGGATTGCAGAGATAAGTACCACCATCAAGGATTGAAAAGATGCAAGGATGGTGATTCCTACCACATCTCTGTTCAACTTGCCTATGTAGTCTTGCAGAAGACAGATGTATCTTGCATAACCACACTGGTTTATTGTAAACTTAATCAGGTGGTGACTCCTACTGCAGCTGTTGTTCCAGATGTGCTTTCATTGCTGGAGCAAATCAACACATCCTCTTTCAACTGGCTCGCAGCTATTTTGAGATATTTTTCCCCTCTATACCTGTTAGTAAAGACCAGGGATCAGCAAACTTTTTTGTCAGTGACCGGATGGAAAATATTTTAGGATTTATGGGCTGTAGGTCCCTGTCGCAACTACTCAACTCTGACATTGTAGTGCAAAAGCATCCATAGACAATATATAAATTAACGGACGTGGTTGTGATCCAGTGGTTGTGATCCAGTAAAACTTTATGTACAAAACCAGCTGGAAGGCCAGATTTTCAGGCCATGGTTTGCTGACCTTTTGCATCATTAAATATCATCACATGGGGCTTCCCTGGTGGCGCAGTGGTTGAGAGTCCGCCTGCCGATGCAGGGGACACGGGTTCGTGCCCCGGCCTGGGAAGATCCCACATGCCGCAGAGCGGCTGGGCCCGTGAGCCATGGCTGCTGAGCCTGCGCGTCCGGAGCCTGTGCTCTGCAGGGGGAGAGGCCACAACAGTGAGAGGCCCGCCTACCGCAAAAAAAAAAAAAAAAAAAAAAAAAAAAAAAAAAAAAAATATCATCACATGGAGTCCTCTTTCAGCAGGCAGGGCCAACAATACACCTTCAATGTCCTAGCTGAGAGACATATCAACTCTCCACCCCTATTCCATAATCCAGTGTTCAGAGACTGATCAACCTTCCATTCCACATGACGCCATGCTAGTCTGATACATTGATGACATTATGCTGATTGCTGAGCAGGAAGTAATAACTCTTCCTGCTACACATGTGCCAGAAGGTACAAAATAAATCCTACAAAAATTTAGAGGCTTGCCATTTTGGTGACACTTCTAGGGAGTTCAGTGGTCTGGGGCATGTCAAGATATGTCTCCTGTGTGAAGGATAATTTGCTCCATCTGGACCCCACTACCACTAAGAAAGAGGGACAATACCTAGTAAGCCTCTTTGGAATTTGGAGGCAATATATACCTCATTTTTGCATGCTGCTCTGACCCATATAAGAAGTGACCCCCAAAGCTGCCAGTTTTGAGTGGGACCCAAAACAGGACTGGGCTGCAGCATAAGCTGTTCTGTCACTTGGCCATATGACCCAGCAGGTCCAATGGTGCCTGAAATGTCAGTGGCAGATAGGGATGCTGTATGGAGCATTTGGCAGGCTGCTATATGTGAATCACAGTACAGACTCTCAGGATATTGAAGCAAAGCCATGTCAAACTCTATGTATAACTATGCTTTAAAAAACAAACAAACAAACAAATCTCCCCATATAATTCTGGTCCCCCAAATAAATGAAACCTTAAGTGTTTTTTTTTTTTCTGGAAATTTCTCACTCCCTAACAAAAACAACCAACTTCATCCTTGATTTTTGTAGTGCTGATGCCTGAAAAAAATGTCATGGTCTTTGTGGATATAATAATAATATGAGAAAATTGCTATTTTCCATCATGTACAAATGAAATATAAACTCAGTAACATCGGTAACTTTGTGGGATTTTAAAAAACTTATTGTATTTTTTTGTTAATGTTATTTCTAAAAATCTCCTTTGCAAGCTATTTTTCTTTTCTGAGTGCTTTTGTCTTTGAGTTTTCTTTTGACAGGATGTTGTATTCAAACTGGTGTTGTAACTGAGTCTTCAGGAAAACACTGTTCTCTCAGGGGTATGCTGAGATCTGAGTCTAGAGTCATTAGGGGTGGTCAGGGTGGGTCTCGAGAAGGATATGCAAGGCAACTTCCCTAGGTGATCTTACACAGGATCTTTAATCTAGTCTCCTTGGACACAGGAGGACAGGCTGTCTGTGTTGGCAGGAGAGGCTCAGAGAGACTTGGAGTTAAGTTCTCATCTTTGTTCAATTCCACCAGAAGTCCCCATTCCAAGTCTCAGGTCCACTCCCTCTCAATGCCATAACTTTAACATAAGAGACATGGCCAAGTCTATGAATTCAACTCAAATTGGTTTTGTTTTTTTTTTTTTTTTTGCAACCCAAGCAACTAAATTTGGGGTGTGATTTTCAGTGAGTTTGACCCTGCAGCTATAAGAAATTGCAAACTATCTTAGGGTCACCGTAGACTCTCTCTAGTTCTTTGTGACTTGAAATGTCTCAGAGTTTAAAATCACATTTTAAAGCCTTGATCTTGTTGTTTCCTTTCTGTAAGCTCTCCAGTGCAGTCAGAAGCAGCCAACTAGCAGCCCCTAGTTCTCATACTTTTCAGTATTATCATAGCAACCCAGTGCATCAACCACTTGGTCCTCCAGGCCACTTGTTTCAGTACACACTTCTTCACAGTCAACTACAGATGATATTTTAGTTAATCTTGATGACCTGCATGACCACAGACAACTAGATTCCTATTTTCTATTAGCAAAAGATCTTGGCACTGCTTTCAAAGTTAAGGACATAACCAAACAATCCCAAATCCCATCTTTGAGGGTCTGTTTCCCAGAACCACTTTGGCACTGAGTACTGTACCTGTTAGGGTACCGTCAGGAAGACAGAGACCACACCAGTCATTTCAGCAGAGAGAATTTAATGTAAGAAATGTGGTACATGGGGCAAACATTGAGGCTCAGAGATAATGACCTGCCACTGGAACAAAGGGAAGAGTTTGGTATTTTCAGGGCTTCCCTGGTGGTGCAGTGGTTAAGAATCTGCCTGCCAATGCAGGGGACATGGGTTCAAGCCCAAAGAGGCAGTTCTGCTTCTTTTCTTCCTCCTCATACTCTCCCTCCAGCACCCCCTGCTGGCAGAACTGAACAGTTACCCGGCAAAAGAGAAACTAATTTGCAGACCTAGACCCAGACCACAGAGCAGAGTTTAGGAGGGTGGATTTGGGCCTGATTTAATAGGATTATGTGTGTTTTAACACATAAATGCAGCGACTCAATTCCAGAGAGGACATGATAAAATAGATGTTTATATCCATATACGGGATCAGCACGAAGGTGACAGCTCTACATCTATTCAGGCATGTTATACTAGTGATGCAAGTAACAAATGGTGTTGCCAAGAATAATGCGATTCTTCAACGTGGTGAGCAACTTTTGGTAACGTTCCAAAAAAAATAATGTACCACTGTCCCTTGATTTACAAATTAGTGCATTCCTGGAATTTTATTTTATATATTCAACTAACGGTAAATAGGTTTTTCATCTACATGAATATCCAGCCAGAAATTCAAAAGTCCTTCTTTTATGGGAATAGCCCGTATATTGCAGGATGTCTAGAACTGTTCCTTGAGTTCCATAGTCCTACACTAATTTCCAAAACACCTGCTAGCATATGCTAGTACTGTCTCCACTAAGACCAACTGCCATGGGATCTTACTTACCATAGGGCTAGGGCTTAGGGATCCGGGATTTTATTCTGAGTCACCCTGGAAGCCGTTTGAGGGTTTTGAATGGAAACATTTGATATACATTTTTAAAAAGATCACTCTAGCCGCTGCTCTGTGAAAAATAGTCTGTGAGGAAGGCAAGAATAGAAGCAAGGAGTCCAGTGGAAGACTCATATTATTCTAGTAGAAGGAGAAAGCAGTGAGAAGTAGTTGGATTCTGGACATATTTCAAAGGTATAGCAGACAGGATTTTCTTTAAAATTAGATATGAATGAGGGAAAGAGCAAGACCAAGGATGATGCCAGGGTTTGGGCCCAGATGACTGTGCATGGCTGTGCCATTTTAAAATATGGAAAACTTTGGGGGAGGGGTGGAGTTTTCAGAGGGGGGAATCAAGTGTTCTGTTTTCAATCTATAAGACATCCAAGTGGAGACGCTGAATAGGCAGTTGTATATACCACTCTAGAGCTCAGTGGGAAGATCAGGGCTAGAAGTAGAAATTAGGGAGTAGTCAGAACTTACATGAAAATTTAAATACATGAACCTAGATGCAATTACCAAGGGGATGAATGTAGGTAGGGAAGAGAGGAGGTTCAAGCCATGAGCCGGAGCTACTCCAGACTCCAGAGTCTGGGAAGAGGCAGAGCTGCCAGCAAAGGAAGTAACATCATCCTGGACTGTGTTTTTTGACCATAACACAATAATATGGTATAATAATATTATAATGGCTCGTGCCAAGCACTATTCTAAGCCCTTAAGATATACTACTTTAAAAAAATATTGGGAGTTCCCTGGTGGCCTAGTGTTAGGATTCTGAGCTTTCACTGACGTGGCCTGGGTTCAATCCCTAGTTGAGGAACTGAGATCCTGCAAGCCATGTGGCGTGGCCCAAAAAAAAAAATTTAATAAACAACCAATCTATGAGGTAGGTTATGCTGTTGTCTTTACTGAATGATGAGGAAACTCAGGCAGAGTTGAATACATCCTACTCAATATTAAAACCATCTGTAAAGTTATAAAACTTGATAAAGGAAGGGCTTGCATAAGACTGTGAATGTACTAAATGCCACTGAATCATTCACTTTAAAATGGTTAATTTTAGGGCTTCCCTGGTGGCGCAGTGGTTGAGAGTCCACCTGCTGATGCGGGGGACACGGGTTCGTGACCCGGTCCGGGAGGATCCCACATGCCGCGGAGCGGCTGGGCCCGTGAGCCATGGCCGCTGGGCCTGCGCATCCGGAGCCTGTGCTCCGTGACGGGAGAGGCCGCAACAGTGAGAGGCCCGCGTACAGCAAAAAAAAAAAAAAAAAAAAAAATTAATTTTAGATTATGTGAATTTAACCTCAATTTAAAAAACCCAGTTGTAAAACCAGGGCAATAAAATAGCACAGTGATAATGGAGGGAGAGACTAATAAACCAATGTAACAATGCAGACTGCTTTTGGAAAACTCTATTGCTATAAAAAAATGTATGCTAGATCTGTCCATCACAACAGATTTACATAAAAGCAAGCACCAAATGGTTTAAAGTCATAAACATGAAAGGTAAATCTGTAGTTTCAATAATCAAAGAAAATGTAGGAGAATATAGTGTAGGAAGATTTTCTTAAATGAGACCACAAAAAGAAAACTATAAAGGGAAAGATTGAGAGATGTTATCATATCAAAATTAACTATTTCTGTTCAGCAATAGATATCATGTACAAGCTAACAACAGCAGTCAAAAAACTTCAGAGTCTAAAACTGGTATATAAGTTTCCTATTGCTGCTGTAACAAGTACCACAAATTTAGTGGCTTAAAACAACAAAAATGGATTATCCTATAGTACTGAAGGTCAGAGGTCTGGAATGAGTTTCACTGTGCTAAAATCCAAAAAAGCCCTATATTTAAATATGAATAACATTATTAATAATAGTATCAGCACTATTAATTTCATTTATAAATACTATACATACTATGATATTTGTTAATGATATATATGTTATTTATACTGTATAGTATGTGAGTATATTATTGTATAAAAGAGAAAATAGTCACATTTAATTTCTGCAGCTTAAACAATAGTAATTACACAATTACCTACTTTATGACCACAGTTAATATTGACACAGAAGATAATCATTTCTTTTATTCACAAATAAAGATGGATTTTTTTTTCTGGCCAATCCACGCAGCACGTGGGATCTTAGTTCCCCAACCAGGGATCAAACCCCTGCCCCCTGCCGTGGAAGTGTGGAGTGTTAACCACGGGACCGCCAGGGAAGTCCCAAAGATAGCATTTTTTATAATGGGTTTAACTATGTGAGAAATTTAACCCTGAATATATACAGAGGGAAATGTGTTGTATCATTCAGATAAAGTAGACCAGATAACTTCATAATGGCAGATGACAGAATATTTAGGAATTAGAGGCCAATCTCATTACCCTGTTCCACCCAACATCCCTCCCCCAAGAAAGTCACACATTCAACATGTAATCCATATAAAATTAATCAATTAGATAATTTATTTTCATTTTTAAAAGTACTAAGTCTTTGAGACCTAGATTTATCTGTTGGGACTATATGTGTCAAGTGCTCAATAGCCACATGTGGCCAATGGCTACCATGTTCGGCAGCACAGTTTTAGACAAAGGAAGAAGGTAACAAAATAAAGTAAGAAAGCGACTACTCCAGGGAAAACAGGAAGGTGGGAGTGAGATTGCACCTGGTTAAAAAATGTCAGGGTTGCTGAGAAGTTGAGAGGGAATGAAATTTTAAGCACAGGTGGAGGGACTGACTTCCGATCAGAGGCAAAACTCCTCTTTCATTGTAACAAGAGGAAAGGAGGAGAGGATGGGTCCGGACACCAAGAGTTCCCAGCTAGTAGATTCTATCTCCTTTGGGAACTAAAAAAACAAATGAGAATGACGGGAGAGGTGGAGGGTGGCAGTGGCGGTGGATTTGAAGTTTTGAGGAAAGGGGAGAATATTTGAAATAGCCTCTGTGGGGACTGGGGAGAGAGAGAGCTGGCCAAGGAAACACTGATGGTGGAACTGTTGAACAACTTCGGAAGCCAGTGTGAATGTGGTGACCATGTATCTGGTCTATACTGTTGTGTGATTTTCTCCAGCAGCCTTCATTAACCTGGTCGTACGTACTAGAAAAGGTATAGGATTGTCAGCTGAAATCAGTCAAAACTAAGGCGCTTCCAGGCAGATGTGAGTGAGAGCCTATGAGACAAAGGAGGTGAGGAATCTATGCGGAGAGGGGTTCAGGTGATGGACTTTCAAATCTAATTTGAAGTGGAAATGAAGACGAGAGATCTGATACAGAGAAAGTAGATGTGACGGTTTCCTGGACGTTCCAATCAGGTCTGGGGACCCATCTCGGGACTCGCTGATTAGCGAACGGGAAAAATAGAAAGTTACAGTGAGACAGTGAGCTGACTGAATTTATTGTTTACAAAGTTGAACAGTGTTGGGGTTGACAAATCCAGGGTGTTGGTGTGGAGTGGGGTCTGAATTGGGGTGAATGGGAAGGACACTGGAGATGAGGAGGTTAAGGAACCGAAGGCCATGGTGACAGATGGGTCACCCATGAGGGTATGGATATCTTGTGATGATGGCAGGACTTGGAGAGAGGACAACCGTAAGCCGGGTGCCGAGTCACAGTGACGGGGGGTGGGGCAGTGCCAGGAAGTCTATAAATGACAGCAACGTGGCGGGATGGAGCTTGGTATAGCCATATGGCTTAAGGCTAAAAGGAGTAGGCATTTCTACATGAGAGTGAAAAGCAAGGTCTGGAGGTGACATTTGGGAGGCATTGAGGAAAGAGGAGGTCATCAACTTTAAAGCTCATCCAGTTAAAAGATCTCATTCCTTAGATAAGGAAACTGAGGCCAGAGTGTGTGGTAGTCAGCCTCCAAGATGTTCCCCAGTGAGCCCCACCTTTTGGTATTCACACCCTTCTATTGTCCTCTCCCACAGAGCACCAGGGTTAGTGCACATGAACAGTACAGTACAGCAGAAGGGATGGTTTGTTGCTTCTGAGGTTACGTTCAAAAGGATATTGCAGCCCCTGTCTAGCTACTCTCTCACTCTTGGATCACTCACTTTGGGGGAAGCCAGTTGCCCTATCATGAACAACCCTATGGAGACACCCACATGGTGAGGACCAGCACCTCTTGCCGGTAGCCATGTGAGCAAGCTTAGAAGCAAATCCTCTAGCCTCCATCAAGCCTTAGAGGACTGCAGCTCTAGCTGACATCTTGATTGTGACCTCATGAAAAATCCCTGAGCCAGAACCAGTGAAGTCACTCCTGAATCCCTAACCTACAGAAACTGGGAGATAATACATGTTGGTTGTCTTAAGCCACTAAGTTTGGGATAATTGGTCAAGCAGCAAGAGATAAATAATACTGAGAATTTGGGTAACTTACCCAAAGGCACAAAGCTAGGTAGTGGCCAATTTAAAATGAGAACACAGGGCTTCTCACTCTCAATTCATTGTTCTTTTAGGTCATGATGTATTCTGGTGTATCTTGTGCTTTTTTTGTACTGAAACACATGCACTTGGGAGGTGTTAATACCTATCTAAAAATGTTTAATGGATCATAGTTCTGCTTCTTCTTAGGCAAAATAAAATAAAAACTCATGGAATGCAGAATAAGATTCAGTAAGGCAAATTTTTCTTTGTCATCAACATAGAGTATAATACATAAGCATTTCCAAAGCATGCTTATATCTTTTTGCCATAATTCATGGGAAGACTGAAAGGACTAATTAAAGTTTGTGCAATAGCTTAGTGGTAAAACCAAAAATATAATTTCTCCTTGGCTTCTTTTAACCACTTGACAGGAATGACATAGAGTAACCGGTATTAGTTATATCATTTAAATACTTCAATAATTCTGCCCTTCCTGTGCAGTGAATCAGTGACAGGGTCTAGTGTCTGCATTTTTCTAAGTTGTCTCTAAATGTAATATTCATAGAAGGGCATGTTGCCAGAAAGTCACTTTGTGGCTTCTACTTCCATGCCATAGAGTCTGCCATTTGTATGCACAGGACTGTTATGTCAGAGAAATTTTGTGTGACCATTTGACTTACAGTTTGGGACTCAGTTTTCAAAAATATGATTATATAATTACCTTATGTTTTCCTTCCTTAAGAATATAGCTAGGAAAGAAGCGGGCAGAGTAGAAAATTAGATTTGGGTTTCACTAGAATGTGGATTTAAAGCAAATTAATCTCAAGTGTGTTCAAGGCTCCAATTTCATTAAATCTCACAAAAATTCAGATGTATTTCCAGTTACTCCTCATTACAGTCAGCAAGCTAATTTGCTGTCATATATTCTCAGCATTATGGAGATTCTTGAATGTTTTCCTGTGTTTTTTTCTACTGTGCTTGAAAAAAATAGATTTGCCAACTATTTCCTAGAATCACTTATTCTCTTGGGAGTCACAGAAAGACAATTTTCACTCCCTTGACATTTTAGCACTTTCCCGGTTACAATTCAGGTAATTAAGTGTGGCTTGAGCTTGCTTGAGCAAAACTACTATTTCATATTTTATAGTAAATAAGTTAGTGATTAATGTGTAGTTTGAATTTTGTAAAAATTTAACATTGTTTTTATAATAAGCAAAAATAAGGAAACAGAAATACGTGTCCTTAATTGCTGATGGTACTAATTTTTCTAGCTGTGTTCTTGTTCTTCAGAAAACTCAGATGTTCCTAATCAAACTTATGTTTGTAAATTCCTTTGATTTTTATGATCTTATACACGGTTTTTAGTAAGAACTCATTCATTCAACAAAATTTATTGAGTACCTATTATGTGCCAGGTACTTTTATTTGCGTTGGGGATATGGGAGTGACTGAAACATATGAAGTGTCTTTTTATAGTGGGAGAAGAGCTAATAAGCAAATAAACAAAATAGATGTATGTCAAATGTGATTAAATGCTATGAAAAAAAACAAAGCAAGATAAGAGGATAGAAAGTGATAGACCTAGATGAGGACAGGGATCAAGATATGTATTTGTCAGGGACAAAAGCATTCCAGAGGGGAACACAGGTACAAAGGCAAGCAAACCATACCTAATGGGTCAAGAAATGGCCAGGAGACATGTTTGGCCGTAGCAGAGTTAGCAAGGAGGAGATGAGATTCGTGGGGAAGCAAGGGCCAGAGCTTGTGAAGTTCACAGGCCAAAGTGAAGAGTTTGATTTTCATGTAATCACTTCTGGCTGCTGTGTCAAGAGACTGTAGTATGAATTATCATTGTAATTGTGGAAACAGGAAGACCAATTAGGAGACTGTTAGTGTAGCTCCCCTGAGAAGCCGAGTTGGGATTAGATGTGTAGGAGATTTATTAAGGAAACACCTGTGAAGGGAAATGGGAGGGGGTGTCAGAACAGGCTTTGAGAACCTTCAGAATGCAATGCAGTTCTGACCCAGGTCAAGGAGGCAGGAAGCTTAGATGGAAGAGTCTGAAACTGCAGTGCAGGTCTATGAAAGTTTGGCAAGGCCAATAAGGAGCCCTTGAGTCAAAGTCACCCATCGTCAAAGTCCCTCATCTCCCAGGAGTGGGCCTGCCCCTGTGTTTCTGCCATGCTGTCATTAGCTAGAAGCAGTCCTTGCGAAACATGGCCTCAGGGTGAACACTGATGGATTTCAGAGTGCAGCAGCTGGGGCCATCTGTCAGACTGGGAAGTCTCAGATGGCCATCCCGGAGACTTTTGCCATAATCTAGGTATGAGAGATCATGGTGGCTTGGGTTCAGGAAGTACATGGATTTTGGCTGTATATTCATCTGGACATATTTGAAGGTTAGGTTGACCTCTTTTGTCAGTAGATTTGACATGGAGTGTGAGGGAGGGAGAAGAGAGAAAGATGCCTCCAAGGTTTTTTGTTCTGAGTATCAGGAGAAGGGGGTTGCCATTTACTGAGATGGGGAAGACTGAGGGGGTCTTGAAGGAGGGGGATCAGGAGTTCATTTTGGCCATGTAGTTTGAGATGTTGGATTGACCCCCAAATGGAGATGTTGAAAAGGCAGCTGAATAGATGAATCTAGATTTCCAAGGAGCGTTCCAAACCGGAAAGGTAACTTTGAGAATCATCAGTGAACGGATAGCAGTTAAAAGCATGAGGCCAGATTGGTTTACCTAAGTAATATATAGAGATGGAGAGAAGAAGAGGTTCAAGGCCTAACAGGGAGAAGAGGACAATCCCAGAAAAAGACAGAAGACGGAGCAGCTGTAGCAGGTAGGACGAGATGCACAGAAGGGTGGTGTCCAGGGAGCCAAGTGAGAAAATATTCTGGAAGGGTAAAATTTCAGTTTTCTACTTCTTTAATCTTGATACCTATTACATGAAAGTTCTATGAAGTATTAATATCTTGCTAAGTGGACCTACTAAATAGTAAAGAAGAAAATAAAGCTTATAGGCATTTTGGCTTTGTGGCCAATTCAAAACCTGTCTCTGCCATTCCTGTGCGTCCTTGGGCAAGATTCTCAGTCTTGCTTCTGATTTCTCATTTCTACACTGGGGATTATAGGGTTGTTAAGAGGATTGAGAGAGGTAATAGTTGTAAATGATTATTGGGACAGTGCCTGACACACGATAAGTATTCAATAAATGTTATATATCATTACGTAAGAAATATTGCCATTAACAATAGCTTTTACTCTCTCTCAAGTTTTCTGATGGTAGCAGCTAGGATTTTAGGGTTTAACGTAGATCCTTTCAGATTTCATTTCTCTGACTGGGATCCTTATGTACTTGTATTCTCCTCATATTTCTTTTCTTATTTCTTTTCTATATTTTGAAATAAAACTGTTTTTAAAATCTTCACAACTCCTTGTATTTAAAGTTTTAAACCAGTTGCCAACAGAGGCTTCTTTAAGTACAGCATGGCTGGACAGAGAAATACAGTCAAAATAAGGAGAAATAGTTTCATAGAACAGTAGTTTTAAGCCCTTTAGGGTTATTGATCCCTCTGAGAATAAGGTGAAAGCTCTCCTCTGAAAAATGCATACTCAGATACATACACACACACACAATTTTGATTATAATCTGAGCGAGTTTCTGGATTCCTAAAGCCAACCCATGAACCCTTTAGGCAGCCATGAAGCCAGGTCTTGAATTGGCTGCAAAGTCCATATTCTTATAAGCTTGATTTCCTTCTTGATTGTTTAGGGTCCATTAAGTAGGATGTCAAAACATCATGAATTTTAAGTCACTCATATACTTCTATTTTTAACAAAAAGGACCTTCCCTCAGAGAAATTTAAATTCGAAGTCAATTCAGTTGGTGAAAAAGCCAAAAACCAAAAAACATATATACAGGGCATGTGACCTGTACAGTCAGGGCCCTGTTCTTAAGAGTTTCCTATGCTTGAGTTAATGCTGTGCTGTTACCATCTTGAAATTCTTAATAATTTTTTGAATAAGAAGTTCCACGTTTTTGTAATGTACGCTGCCCTGCAAATTATATAGCCAGACACACACACACACACACACACACACACACACGGACAAACATACAATTTAAGTTCACTAGAATTTTTCTTTCATTACATTTAAATAAGAACACAAAATTTGCTGGAAATAAAGTGTTTTCCAATGTGCCTTTCCACAGTAATGTTCTCACTCATCTTTTCTCCTTGAGGTAATGTATTATTTAATTATAATCTGCGATTATAATTTTTACTTTCACTTAAGTCCAGAGGTAAGATGTAACTACATAATAAAATTATCATAAACAATATTAAAAGACACGCAAACCAGGAACCTCTGTATCCTAGGCCAAGCGAGCTGTCTAAGCAAAGGGAAAATTCTGATATTGACGGGAAGCTGGTGCTAAGGCAGAGGGAGGAGCAAGACAGGAGTAGAGACGTGATTGTTCTTATGATGCCATGTCAAGGCGCTCCTACGTTCTCCTGAAGCTAGTGAGAGACCATTGAAAGGTTTTAAGCAGCAGAGTACGGTCAACATCATTATCTCCATTTTTAAGGGTTGCCAGATTTAGCAAATATAACTGCAGGATGCCCGAATAAATTTGCATTTCAGATAAATAATAAATCATTTTTTAACATAGTATGTCATATGCAATATTTTGGACATACTTATACTACAAAAGTATTGGTTGTTAATTGAAATCAGATTTAAGTGAGCATCCTGTATTTTATCTGGCAACCCTAGCATTTTTCTTAATACAATGCCTGATACATGGTAGGTGATAAATACATTTTAGTGCCACCCCGCTTTTTTTTTACCACCTGTAGGTGGCAGTGTGATCAAGTAATTTTACGGGAGCTGCTTGGCAAATCCAAGTTTAATACTTTATTATTTATCTGTCTATTAAAAAGGCTTTTAGTTTTGCAAGGAGCCCGCGAGGGGGGTTGGCGCGCGCTAAACGGGAGAAGCACTGGTTTGAGAAAAGCATGGGTCGCAAGTACACATTGGGACCCTGCCATTAATGGAGGGGAAAAGCGGGGAGACGCCAGCAGGAAACCCATGCTTCCAAGAAAACACTATGGCACCTCTTTCAATGAATTTCCCTTGGGGTCCTGTCATGGATTCCATCCTGTAAGCTGGTAGGAAGCCTGAAGGCTTGATGGGATTCCAGTGTGATAGGAGGCAAGGACATGCTTCAGGACCCCGGAGGAAGATGGCGGAAGAGTAAGACGCGGAGATCACCTTCCTCCCCACAGATACATCAGAAATTCATCTACACGTGGAACAACTCCTACAGAACACCTACTGAACGCTGACAGGAGACCTCAGACCCCCCAAAAGGCAAGAAGCTCCCCACATACCTGGGTAGGGCAAAAGAAAAAAAGAATAAACAGAGACAATAGGATAGGGACGGGACCTGCACCAGTGGGAGGGAGCCGTGAAGGGGGGAAGGTTTCTACACACTACAAGCCCCTTCGCGGGCGGAGACTGCAGGTGGCGGAGGGGGAAAGCTTCGGAGTAGCGGAGGAGAGCACAGCAACAGGGGTGCGGAGGGCAAAGCGGAGAGATTCTGGCACAGAGGACCGGTGCCCTCAGGCACACACCAGCCCGAGAGGCTTGTCTGCTCGGCCGCCGTGGCGGGCGGGGCTGGGAGCTGAGGCTCGGGTATCGGCTTTCAGTCGGAGCGCAGGGAGAGGACTGGGGCTGGCGGCAGGAAGAGAGCCTGAAGGGGTTAGTGCACCACGGCTAGCCCGGAGGGAGTCCGGGGAAAGGGTCTGGAGCTGCTGAAGAGGCAAGAGACTTTTTTCCCTTTTGTTTCCTGGTGCGCGAGGAGAGGGCATTAAGAGGGCTGCTTGGGGAAGCGCCGGTGACAGGCACGAGCCGCGGGTAAGGCACGGACCTCGGAGACGGGCGTGGGCCGCCGCCGCCGCCGCCGCCGCCGCCCGCCCGCCGCGGCCCGCCGCCGCCGCCGCCGCCGCCGCCGCCGCTGCCGCCGCCGCCGCGGGGCCTGTGTGCGAGCGCGGGTCACTGTCCGCCCCGCCTTCCGGGGGGCCTGTGCACCCCGCCACTGCTGGGGTCCCCGAGACCCGGGGACGGCTTTCCCGGGAAAGCGCACGGAGCGCCACGGGCTGCTGCAACGTCACGCCGGCCTCTGCCGCCGCAGGCCCGCCCCACACTGCGCGCCCCTCCCTCCCCTCTGCCTGAGTGAGCCAGAGCCCCCGAATCAGCGGCTCCTTTAAACCCGTCCTGTCTGAGCGAAGAACGGACGCCCTCCGGCGACCTACGCGCAGAGGCGGGGCCAGGTCCAAGGCTGAGACCCGGGAGCTGTGAGAGCAGAGGCAGGGAAATCTCTCTGTGCAGCCTCGGAGGCAGCGGATTAAAGCTCCACGGTCCATTTGATGTGCCCTGCGTCTGTGGAGTGCATGAATGGACAGCGAATCATCCCAAATTGAGGAAGTGGACTTTGAGGACAAGATTTAAGACTTTCCCCCCTTTTCCTCTTTTTACAACGAATTATTCCAAATTAAGGAGGTGGACTTAGAGAGCAAGATTTCAGACTTCTCGCCCTTTTCCTCTTTTTACAACGAATTATCCCAAATTGAGGAGGTGGACTTGGAGAGCAAGATTTTTGATTTTTCCCCCTGCTCTCTTTTTGTGAATGTGTATGTGTAATCTTCTGTGTAAGATTCTCTCTGTATAGCTTTGCTTCCACCATATGTCTCAGGGTTCTATCGGTCCGTTTTTTTTTTTTTTTTTCCAATAATTACTTTCTAATTTTAATAACGCTACTATATTTCATACTTTATTCTATTTTACTTTACCTGCTCTTTCTTTTTTTCCTACTCTCCCTTCCTCCCTCCCTCCCTCCGCTCCTCCTTTCCTTCTTTCTTTTTCTTTCCTCCCTCCCACCCTTCTTCTTTCCACTTTCTTTTTCTTTCCTTCCTCCCTCCCTCCTGTCTTTCTTCCTTTCCTTTCTCCCTCCCTCCCTCCTTTCTTTCCTTCTTTCTTTCCATCCTTCCTCCCTCCCTCCCTCCCTCCTTTCTTTCTTCCTTCCTTCCTTCCTTCCTTTCTTCCCTTCTTCCTTTCTTTCCCTCTCTCTTTCTTTCTTCTACTAATTCTTTCTTTCTACTTTTTCTCCCTGTTACTCTGAGCCGGGTGGATGAAAGGCTCTTGGTGCTGCAGCCAGGAGCCAGTGCTGTGCCTCTGAAGTGGGAGAGCCAACTTCAGGACACGGGTCCACAACAGACCTCCCAGCTCCACATAATATCAAGCAGCGAAAATCTCCCAGAGATCTCCATCCCAACACCAGCACCCAGCTTCAGTCAACGACCAGCAAGCTACAGTGCAGGTCACCCTATGCCAAGCAACTAGCAAGGCAGGAACACAACCCCACCCATTAGCAGAGAGGCTACCTAAAAACATAATAAGGCCATAGGCACCCCAAAACACACCACCAGACGTGGACCTGTCCACCAGAAAGACAAGATCGAGCCTCAACCACCAGAGCACAGGAATTAGTCCCCCCCACCAGGAAGCCTACACAACCTACTGAAACAACCTTAGCCACTGGGGTCAGACACCAAAAACAACGGGAACTACGAATCTGCAGCCGGCAAAAAGGAGACCCCAAACACAGTAACATAAGCAAAATGAGAAGGCAGAAAAACACACAGCAGGTGAAGGAGCAAGATAAACACCTACCAGACCTAACAAATGAAGAGGTAATAGGCAGTCTACCTGAAAAAGAATTCAGAATAATGATAGTAAAGCTGATCCAAGATTCTATTTCCATGATCCATAATCTTGGAAATAGAATAGACAACATGCAAGAAACAGTTAACAAGGACCTAGAAGAACTAAAGATGAATCAAGCATCGATTAAAAACACAATAAATGAAATGAAAAATACTCTAGATGGGATCAATAGCAGAATAACTGAGGCAGAAGAACGGATAAGTGAGGTGGAAGATAAAATAGTGGAAATAACTGATGCAGAGCAAAATAAAGAAAAAAGAATGAAAAGAACAGAGGAGAGTCTCAGAGATCTCTGGGACAACATTAAACGCACCAACATTCGAATTATAGGGGTTCCAGAAGAAGAAGAGAAAAAGAAAGGGACTGAGAAAATATTTGAAGAGATTATAGTTGAAAACTTCCCTAATTTGGGAAAGGAAATAGTTAATCAAGTCCAGGAGGCACAGAGAGTCCCATACAGAATAAATCCAAGGAGAAATACACCAAGACACATATTAATCAAACTGTCAAAAATTAAACACAAAGAAATCATATTAAAAGCAGCAAGGCAAAAACAACAAATAACACACAAGGGAATCCCCATCAGGTTAACAGCTGATCTCTCAGCAGAAACTCTACAAGCCAGAAGGGAGTGGCAGGACATAATTAAAGTGATGAAGGAGAGAAACCTGCAACCTAGATTACTCTACCCAGCAAGGATCTCATTCAGATTTGATGGAGAAATTAAAACCTTTACAGACAAGCAAAAGCTGAGAGAGTTCAGCACCACCAAACCAGCTTTACAACAAATGCTAAAGGAACTTCTCTAGGCAAGAAACACAACAGAAGGAATATACCTACAATAACGAACCCAAAGCAATTAAGGAAATGGGAATAGGAACATACATATCAATAATTACCTTAAATGTAAATGGACTAAATGCTCCCACCAAAAGACACAGAGTGGCTGAATGGATACAAAAACAAGACCCATATATATGCTGTCTACAAGAGACCCACTTCAGACCTAGAGACACATACAGATTGAAAGTAAAGGGATGGAAAAAGATATTCCATGCAAATGGAAATCAAAAGAAAGCTGGAGTAGCAATTCTTATATCAGACAAAATAGACTTTAAAATAAAGACTATTAGAAGAGACAAGGAAGGACACTACATAACGATAAAGGGATCGATCCAAGAAGAAGATATAACAATTGTAAATATTTATGCACCCAACATAGGAGCACCTCAATACATAAGGCAAATACTAACAGCCATAAAAGGGGAAATCGACAGTAACACACTCATAGTAGGGGACTTTAACACCCCACTTTCACCAATGGACAGATCATCCAAAATGAAAATAAATAAGGAAACACAAGCTTTAAATGATACATTAAACGAGATGGACTTAGTTGATATTTATAGGACATTCCATCCAAAAACAACAGAATACACATTTTTCTCAAGTGCTCATGGAACATTCTCCAGGATAGATCATATCTTGGGTCACAAATCAAGCCTCGGTAATTTTAAGAAAATTGAAATTGTATCAAGTATCTTCTCCGACCACAATGCTATGAGACTAGACATCAATTACAGGAAAAGATGTGTAAAAAATACAAACACATGGAGGCTAAACAATACACTACTCAATAACGAAGTGATCACTGAAGAAATCAAAGAGGAAATTAAAAAATACCTAGAAACAAATGACAATGGAGACACGACGACCCAAAACCTATGGGACGCAGCAAAAGCAGTTCTAAGGGGGAAGTTTATAGCAATACAATCCCACCTTAAGAAACAGGAAGCATTTCGAGTAAACAACCTGACCCTGCACCTAAAGCAATTAGAGAAAGAAGAACAAAAATACCCCAAAGCTAGCAGAAGGAAAGAAATCATAAAGATCAGATCAGAAATAAATGAAAAAGAAATGAAGGAAACGATAGCAAAGATCAACCAAACTAAAAGCTGGTTCTTTGAGAAGATAAACAAAATTGACAAACCATTAGCCAGACTCATCAAGAAAAAAAGGGAGAAGACTCAAATCAATAGAATTAGAAATGAAAAAGGAGAAGTAACAACTGACACTGCAGAAATACAAAAGATTATGAGAGATTACTATAAGCAACTCTATTCCAATAAAATGGACAACCTGGAAGAAATGGACACATTCTTAGAAATGCACAACCTGCCAAGACTGACTCAGGAAGAAATAGAAAATATGAATAGACCAATCACAAGCACTGAAATTGAAACTGTGATTAAAAATCTTCCATCAAACAAAAGCCCAGGACCAGATGGCTTCACAGGTGAATTCTATCAAACATTTAGAGAAGAGCTAACACCTATCCTTCTCAAACTCTTCCAAAATATAGCAGAGGGAGGAACACTCCCAAACTCATTCTACGAGGCCGACATCACCTTGATACCAAAACCAGGCAAGGATGTCACAAAGAAAGAAAACTACAGGCCAATATCACTGATGAACATAGATGCAAAAATCCTCAACAAAATACTAGCAAACAGAATCCAACAGCACATTAAAAGGATCATACACCATGATCAAGTGGGGTTTATCCCAGGAATGCAAGGATTCTTCAGTATACGCAAATCAATCAGTGTAATACACCATATTAACAAGTTGAAGGAGAAAAACCATATGATCATCTCAACAGATGCAGAGAAAGCTTTCGACAAAATTCAACACCCATTTATGATAAAAACCCTGCAGAAAGTAGGTATAGAGGGATCTTTCCTCAACATAATAAAGGCCATATATGACAAACCCACAGCCAACATTGTCCTCAATGGTGAAAAACTGAAACCATTTCCACTAAGATCAGGAACAAGACAAGGGTGCCCACTCTCACCACTCTTATTCAACATAGTTTTGGAAGTTTTAGCCACAGCAATCAGAGAAGAAAAGGAAATAAAAGGAATCCAAATTGGAAAAGAAGAAGTAAAGCTGTCACTGTTTGCAGATGACATGATACTATACATAGAGAATCCTAAAGATGCTACCGAAAAACTACTAGAGCTAATCAATGAATTTGGTAAAGTAGCAGGATATAAAATTAATGTACAGAAATCTCTGGCATTCCTATACACTAATGATGAAAAATCTGAAAATGAAATCAAGAAAACACTCCCATTTACCATCGCAACAAAAAGAATAAAATATCTAGGAATAAACCTACCTAAGGAGACAAAAGACCTGTATGCAGAAAACTATAAGACACTGATGAAAGAAATTAAAGATGATACAAATAGATGGAGAGATATACCATGCTCCTGGATTGGAAGAATCAATATTGTGAAAATGACTCTACTACCGAAAGCAATCTACAGATTCAATGCAATCCCTATCAAACTACCACTGGCATTTTTCACAGAACTAGAACAAAAAATTTCACAATTTGTTTGGAAAAACAAAAGGCCCCGAATAGCTAAAGCAATCTTGAGAACGAAAAACGGAGCTGGAGGAATCAGGCTCCCTGACTTCAGACTATACTACAAAGCTACAGTAATTAAGACAGTCTGGTACTGGCATAAAAACAGAAAGATAGATCAGTGGATCAGGATAGAAAGCCCAGAGATAAACCCACGCACATATGGCCAACTTATCTTTGATAAAGGAGGCAGGAATGTACAGTGGAGAAAGGACAGCCTCTTCAATAAGTGGTGCTGGGAAAACTGGACAGGGACATGTAAAAGTTTGAGATTAGATCATTCCCTAGCACCATACACAAAAATAAGCTCAAAATGGATTAAAGACTTAAATGTAAGGCCAGAAACTATCAAACTCTTAGAGGAAAACATAGGTAGAACACTCTATGACATAAATCACAGCAAGATCCTTTTGGACCCACCTCCTAGAGAAATGGAAATAAAAACAAAGATAAACAAATGGGACCTAATGAAACTTCAAAGCTTTTGCACAGCAAAGGAAACCATAAAGAAGACCAAAAGACAACCCTCAGAATGGGAGAAAATATTTGCAAATGAAGCAACTGACAAAGGATTAATCTCCAAAATTTATAAACAGCTCATGCAGCTCAATAGCAAAAAAACAGACAACCCAATCCAAAAATGGGCAGAAGACTTAAATAGGCATTTCTCCAAAGAAGATATACAGACTGCCAACAAACACATGAAAGAATGCTCAACATCATTAATCATTAGAGAAATGCAAATCAAAACTACAATGAGATATCATCTCACACCAGTCAGAATGGCCATCATCAAGGAATCTAGAAACAATAAATGCTGGAGAGGGTGTGGAGAAAAGGGAACACTCTTGCACTGCTGGTGGGAATGTGAATTGGTACAGCCACTATGGAGAACGGTATGGAGGTTCCTTAAAAAACTACAAATAGAACTACCATATGACCCAGCAATCCCACTACTGGGCATATACCCTGAGAAAACCATAATTCAAAAAGAGACATGTACCAAAATGTTCATTGCAGCTCTATTCACAATAGCCCGGAGCTGGAAACAACCTAAGTGTCCATCATCGGATGAATGGATAAAGAAGATGTGGCACATATATACAATGGAATATTACTCAGCCATAAAAAGAAACGAAACTGAGCTATTTGTAATGAGGTGGATAGACCTAGAGTCTGTCATACAGAGTGAAGTTAGTCAGAAAGAGAAAGACAAATACCGTATGCTAACACATATATACGGAATTTAAAAAAAAAATGTCATGAAGAACCTAGGGGCAAAACGGGAATGAAGACGCAGACCTACTTGAGAATGGACTTGAGGATATGGGGAGGGGGAAGGGTGGGCTGTGACAAGGCGAAAGAGAGGCATGGACGTGTATACACTACCAAACGTAAGGTAGATAGATAGTGGGAAGCAGCCGCAGAGCACAGGGAGATCAGCTCGGTGCTTTGTGACCGCCTGGAGGGGTGGGATGGGGAGGGTGGGAGGGAGGGAGATGCATGAGGGAAGGGATGTGGGAACAGATGTATATGTATGACTGATTCACTTTGTTATAAAGCAGAAACTAATTAAAAAAATAAATAAAGAAACTTAAAAAAAATAAATAAAAAGGCTTTTAAAAAAATAGATAAATGAAGTTCTCACAAATATAGTTTTTAAGGTACTCAAAAATAAATATAATTCAGTCCTCATCTTTCCCACACTCATCATCAAAGGGATTGAAACCCCTATGTGGTCCAGTTCTAGTGGACTACAGTGCCTTCATACTTCTAGGGCTATTTTGAGAATTTTGTAGCTTTTCATGATATTGTAAATAGAATTTTTTCCCTATATTTTCTAACTGACTACTTCTGATGTGTAAGGTTGATTTTTGTATGTTTATTTTTGTTTTAGACCATACTCTATAGTTCAAGTAGTGTTAATATGAATATTTTTGAGTTTTCTAATATACAATTAAACTATCTGCAAATAATGTACTTTTCTCTCTCTTTCAAAACAGCAACGGATCTCTCTTTTATACTTAAACTAAATATGATTCTATTGAATGTAGGCAGAAGAAAAATATATTAATTGTATTGTGCTCTTAAAAAATCTGTTTCCATGAGCATGAGATTTTGTATTCACACAAAACTATTATCATTGTAATAGTTTAACACTGCAATCCAAAGATACAGCCATAACCTTAAAATTGTATTTACACATAAATGATATAATATAGAATTATGTAAAAATGAAACCTCAATTATCTATTGTATCTACACCCATACCTCTACCCTCCACCCATTCTACTAAGAATGCTTATTCTTATCACAGAGATCTGTCTTCTTACAAAGCCAAAGGAGAACATCCTCATGAACTCCAATAAAGTCCCTAATTTATTTAAATTTCAATACAACAGCCAACGATTTTTTTTACAGAAAAGTTACACCACTATCTGTTTCCTAAAACTATTTATTATCTTTTGAGCTGTGACAGTGTACTTAGCACCACACAGAGCAGGACATGGTCCTTTCCTGTATCTAATGTTGCAAAACCACCTAAGAGTTAGAATCTATGAAATCATGAGTTTTGAAGATAGCACCTTTAGGTATTTTAGTTCACAGGTCCTTAAATGGGTGTTGATTTATAAGCTGTAAAATAGAATGGAAGTTTAAATATTTATCTCAAAATAAACCTTGCACTAGGTGGCACTGTTTGGTAATATGCTATTTATGTTGAACTAGACTAGTTAATGATTTTCATATACTTTGCTGTATCCCAGTAGGTACTTGGGAAATATAAAATCTATTATATATTTATAAGTATTTTTATGATTATGAAAGTAATTTATTCTCTTTTTAAAATTCTTCTAATGAAAAAATGGAAAAATCCAGAAAAATATAAAAAGTATAAAAAGAAAAATCATCTATAATTCTGTGTTTAGATGGCTTATAAAATTTTTTTCCTCTGTGGTCCAGGAAGCTTTGAATAAAGCATAAGCATTTGGGTCAAACTAACCTGGGTTCAAATCCTATCCATGCCATTTATACTTATTTAATGTATCTTAGGGCAAAAATCTTAATTTCATTAAGTTTTAATTTTTTTCTTTAATCTTGACTCCTCTTCTCCCTCCAGCTACAATCTATTTCTTCAGGAAAATTGTATATTGTCTTTCCTTTCTTACATTTATTGCACTACTCTATCCACTTCAATTTGGCTTCTGCTCCCATAGTCCAAAAATGACCCTGATTAAGGTCACTAATGACCTGCATGTTGTCAGATTCAATGCACATTTTCCTATCTTCATCTCACACTCCCTCTCAGCATCACTGTTGTCCTGGAGCCTGATGGTAACGGTGCCCGACAGCTAATTATGTGCATCTTTTTCCAACTCCAAGTTCAGTGAAGACATGCTGGTAGCTTGAAATTAGCCACGGTGAGAATATTTACATCATGGAAATCAGCAAATGCTACAAATCAGAGCCCTCCCACCCCGCCAGCAGCCATTTTTCAAACATTGATCAGCACAGTGCTGGATATAGGTGATCATTTTTCCCTTTACAGAACTCCCTTTTTTGTTTGTTTGTTTGTTAACACAGTCCCACTCTCTCCTGGTTTTCCTCCCATCTTAGTTCCTCCGTCTTCTCCTTTGCTGGCTCTTCCTCTATTCCACCACTACATGTTAGCACTCGTTAGTCCTGAGTCCTCTCTTCTTCCTTTCATATAGTAGCTTCAAAAAATAATCTCACTAATTTCCAGGTATTTAAATGCTACCATGTGCTGATCGGTTTCAGATTTGTGTCTGCAGCCCGGACCTCCCCTCTAGGATCCAAAATCAAAACACTTATTTAAACTTGTACTGGATGTCTCACAGGTATCTCAAACTCATGGGCAAAACAAAGTTCCAGATTTAAGTCCACAAACCTTTCCTTTTCTTACCTTCTCTATCCCAGCATTCTCCATTTCAGTAAATGGAACCGTCGTCTACTTGATTACCGAAGCCAAAAACTTAAGCATCATCCATGGTTCTTCCCTGTCCTCCATCCCCATGTCTAATCTAGCAGCAAATCCTGTCTATTATACTCCAAAATATCTTTTGACTCGTATTTTTATTCTCCACTTCTACTGTCATCACATTTTGTGCTGACATGGTCTCTCAACTCAATTACTATGATAGCCCCCAAACTGATCTCTGAAGGTCAATTCATCCTCCCCTCCAATCCATCTCCATGTAGCCGCAAAAAGTGATACAATGTAAATCAGATCACAGCATTTCCATGCTTACCATCCTTAAATGATCTTTCACTATATTTAGCTTAAAAATCAAATATCAGGTTTTTGATCTGGCCCCTGCTAATCTGTCCAACTTGAAGTGTGGTCATTCAAGTTCATTTATGTTCTGCTCAAGCCCACAGTGGTTGGCTTTCTAGTCTTGAACATGCTAAGATTTCCCCCCATATAGAGCTTTTGTATAGGCACCCCCTCTCTGAAATGACCTTTTCCTTCTCTTTTTGTGGTTAACTTCTTCTGTTTCTTAATTATCAAATCAATTTAAATCTACCTTTTCATTGTTCTTTGTCTCAGTCCCCTGTTTATCTCCTGGTTGCATGAATGAATGAATCTATAAATAAGGATTTACTTTATAGGAACAAATAATTTAAAAAGTATGAAAAAGTTCTCAGCATAAGGCCTGGTACAGAGTATGTGTTAAATAAATGGCAATTTTGGGGGGAGTAGGGGGCAACTATTTAAAAATTTAATTCAATTTAATTTTTAACATTGCAGAGTTCCAGAATAAAGACTTGTGTCCTGAAGGTGGCAGTACTAAAACTCAGGATATTCTCATTTCCTAGTTTCACAGATGGGTAGTTTTACTTCAGCAGAACATCTCTAGTATTTATGATTTGAATTACTAAGTATGTACTAGTAAGACGAAGAGCTAGAATTGCTCATAGGAATTGAAATATTTCTGGTAATCCAAATAAAATAAGAGAGAAAAGCACCAATAAAACTATCAGGCCATACATGCCTTTTGTTTTTCCCTGATCAAATACATATGGAAAGAGTGTATTTGGACTTTGGCAATTTAATAGGTTAGACTGTGACGCTAAAAATGTTCTAGCTGGGCTTCCCTGGTGGCGCAGTGGTTGAGAGTCCGCCTGCCAATGCAGGGAACACGGGTTCGAGCCCCAGTCTGGGAAGATCCCATATGCCGCGGAGCGGCTGGGCCTGGGAGCCATGGTCGCTGAGCCTGTGCGTCCGGAGCCTGTGCTCCGCAATGGGAGAGGCCACAACAGTGAGAGGCCCGCGTATGGAAAAAAAAAAAAAAAAAGTTCTAGCTGTATGATTATAAATTTGTCACTGAGTTTGATATCAGGGAGTTCTGCAACTTTAATCTTATATTTAAAATGCAGCTTGTTTATCATTAGAACTTCCAATGAAACAGAAAGGGTGGAGCTGCATTTATTATTAAAAAAAAAAAAAGCCAGGGGCTCAGAGAGTAATATCAACTTGCTGTACTAAGGGTACATCAAGTAAGATAAAATTTAAAAGAACATTATAAATAACACATAAATAACATTTAAAATAATATAAATAACTGATATGAAATAACACTAGTACTCGCATCAAATTTTAAAACCACTTAAGGAAAGACATTTATTCAAATGCTGGTTGATTGTGTCTCATGAGGAGTGGTTCTGTTGCCACTAGCAACCACTAGCCACCACCACTGCGACTCTCCTGGAGTGAGGAGGGGTGTATGTCCAAGGGACCCTCCAGGCAGTTGCGTACGACTTCTACCTAAATCTTTAGTCCTCATCCTCTCTCATCTGACCCTCATCTTCCTGAAAGGATTAAAGCAGAATTTTCGTGGACTCTTCATTATACAGTGTCCTAACCCTGAATCTTACTCTATCCAGTGTGACCTTTCAGGGACAAAGGGACACTCCCAGCCCTGGTATTACCAGCTGGGTCACAAAATCCAGAAAAGAGAGACTCCAGAGGGAAGGAAAGCTTTGACCCACCTCATTATTCTCCCCACAGTAAGTGTCACTTCCTTCTGACCTGCCACCTCCTTTCTTGGGCATCCCATTGTGTGTTCTTAAGGACCCTGTTTGTTCTACTAATGATACCAAACCTCTCCTTTCTGAAGATGAAGTGGTGAAGAGAGAAGATCTTGGCTTTCCTTCATGTGTTCAAGTGTGAGAGTGCTTATACACAAAATTGATTTCCTGGAAACATAGCAGCCTCAACCTTTTTAATCTGTGAATGACAAAGGAAAAAAGTTACAGCCTCAGCTTGTGAGTCACTGTTAAAAAAAAAAAAATCGACACAACTTTCATCCCCAGCAATTTTATTTCTAAGTGTCTTTCCTAGACGTACATTTGCAAATAATCATAGAGACGTGTTCAAGGATTCTCAGTGTAGCATCATTTGTAACAGTGAAACGAAAGACAGTATAAATGACCAGCAAAGGAAAAATGGTTAACTAAATTATAATGCACTGATTCAATGCAATATACCCATACTATGCAGCATCCAAAGAATAAAATGGATCTATATATACTGATGGAAAGATCCTTAAGACAAATTGTTAACTGAAACTAGTATTCTGTAGAAAAATATTTCTCTGTGTGTATGTACACACATATACATGATGTATATATGTAAGTAAACAAAGAAAAAAGGTTCAGAAGGCTACCCATAAAACAAATAGAAGTGATTACTTCTGGGGAAGAAAGCTGGACTTGGGTGGAAGTTGGCTTAAAGTAGGCTTTTGCTTTATTTCTGAATTTTTTACAATGTGTATCAATGTACTGTTACTTACACAGTTAAATATCTAAGAGAAGGGGACAAGGAAAGCAAGACGTACAGTATAGTATAGTGGTTAATTTCATGGTCCCTGGAACCGGACGACCTATAACCAGGTTGTAGCTTGTCACTTATTTAACCTCTCTGTGCTCCAGTTTCCTCCCCTCTAAAATGGGGGTAACAATAGTACCCACCTCAGAAGGTGGCTGTAAAGATGAAAGAAGATCATACATGTAAAGTGCGTGGCACCTAGAATGTGTTATGTAAGAGTTAGCTAAGTATTATTGATTAAGGGAAGAATAAATCATTTGTGTTTCCACTTTGGTCAGAAAAAGTATTACTTTTCTTCATATTTTGGCACTAGTGGGACCTCAGGAAATGTACCTTTAAAAAATCAATATAAAAAAGCCCTGGAGGGCTTCCCTGGTGGCGCAGTGGTTGAGAGTCCGCCTGCCAATGCAGGGAACACGGGTTCGAGCCCCGGTCCGGGAAGATCCCACATGCCGCGGAGCGGCTGGGCCCGTGAGCCATGGCCGCTGAGCCTGCGCGTCCGGAGCCTGTTCTCCGCAACGGGAGAGGCCGCAACAGTGAGAGGCCCGCGTACCGCAAAAAACAAAAAACAAAAAACAAACTTCTAAAGGGCAGAACTGACTCTGAAGAGCTGAACAGACAGAGACCAAGTACACTCTCAATCAAAAGCCAGGAGGGCCACACCTGAGAAATAGGAATGAAAAGAGATCCTTGTTTGGGTTGAGGTGATCTGCCTACTTGATGGAAGATGACATCATCTGCAGCCTCTGGATTCTTACATACAATGTCTGGTATACAATCAAAATTACAAAATGTGTGAAGAGCAGGGAAATGTAGCCAATAATCAAGAGAAAAAATACATAGTACGAGCAAAGCCACAGATTATTATATATTACAGTTAACTGACAAAGATTTTAAATATAGCATATGATTAATATTAAAGAAAATAGGGAAAAATGGGCAAAAAGATAAAGACCAACAGAGAATTAGAATCTATAAAAAAGAATCAAATACATATTCTAGAAATGAAAAATATGCTATCTCAAGTTAAAAACACCTTGGATGAGTTTGACAGGACACAGTAAAGACAGAGCTAGTGAACTTAAGGATGGGTGAACAGAAATTATCCAAATTGAAATATATAAAGAAAATATTGTGGAAGAAAAAGAACAGCACATAAATGCATGTTGAACACAAATGGTCTAAAAACAGTCTGACTTACTGATTACTTGAGAGAGAGAGAATAGACTATGGAGCAGAAGAAATTTATAAAAACATTAACCTTAAGATCTTTTTAAGATGAATACTGAACCCAAGCAGGGTTAAATAGAAGAAAATCACACATAGCCAAACTGATGAAAACCAAAGATAAAAAGAAATCTTAAAAATAGACAAGTAAAAAGACATTTTACCTTCAAGAAACAATAGTAAGAGTAATTGCAATCTTTTCAACAGGAACTATGGAAAAAAGTAATGAAATGGCATATTTAAATTGCTAAAGAAAAATACTCTGTACCTTACAATGATCACAAATGTTTTACCTATACCAATTATGGATTTGTTGTCCACCATCTCATATTTATGGCCATTTTTAGGTCCTTTGAACACTCTTTAGCACTCTGAGCTATGTGGCCTCACACTTTATTCATATTATATAATTTGGGGCTTTGCAATTGTGTGGCATAAAGATCATCTATGCCAGGTTATGCAAACTGGAGTTTTATAGTCCTTTAAGGTGATATTTACTTTTGTAATCCACTGGCTTGACTCTGAAATCAAATCATAGCATCAATGTAATCTTCCCATCAGGAGTTTACATTGCTTTGACTTTATTAGCAAGAGCTTTCTGCTGTATGTTAGGAATACTGCTTGTACTGATAGCTTTTATTCTAATTTTTCTGGCATATAATGTTGGGTCTCAGTGACTAGGGACATTTTTAAGGCTATTATAAACACCAGGTTTAGAGTTTAATCACAAACTATAGGCCAGGTCATTTTTATTCATGTCACTTAAAGATTTCCCTACATTTGCAGCATGGAGACAGATGGAACAGTTCAATAATATAAGCAGCTGTGCTGTTACTGAACTGGAGGTTCCTTTTGGTGTGATTTAACATGTCTAAATAATGACTCAGAGGGTTTGTAAAATGTGTTCTTCAATATTCCCATAGATTCATCATAAGTGAAGCAGGACAGTGAGAACTTCCTGTGGCTAATGTTTCCTCTCTGGCCTATCTATGATCATCCAGTTATTTACTGTTTGGGTGGCTCACCTGTCTCCTGAACTAAAGAGACACCAGCCAGCAGCAGATGAGTAATCCTTGATGATTGGAAGTAACCAGTTGCCATTCCCCATCTCTCAAATGTTTCACTGAACATCCAGATATATTTTTCTCAGGTAGCTTGAATACCTGGTCCCTCTTTCTTTTTCTTTCTTTCTTTCTTTCTTTCTTTCTTTCTTTCTTTCTTTCTTTCTTTCTTTCTTTCTTTCTTTCTTTCTCTTTCCTTCTTTCCTCTTCCTTCCTTCCTCCCTCCCTCCCTCCCTCCCTCTCTCCCTTCCTTCCTTCCTTCCTTTCCAAGGCACTGGTTCCTCGGATACACACCATTGGACAACTAGTACATTTTTGCCTGACTCCTGTAGGGACTAGAATCTGATCTTAACTCTGCCTTGATTCCCTTGTACAGGCTTCCTTTAATGATGAAATCTACATCTAAAATATTTAACATCGGGCTTCCCTAGTGGCGCAGCGGTTGAGAGTCCGCCTGCCGATGCAGGGGACGCGGGTTCGTGCCCCGGTCCGGGAGGATCCCACATGCTGCGGAGCGGCTGGGCCCGTGAGCCATGGCCGCTGAGCCTGCGCATCCGGAGCCTGTGCTCCGCAATGGGAGAGGCCACAACAGTAAGAGGCCCGCGTACCGCCAAAAAAAAAAAAAAAAAATTTAACATCTCCACACTGCTCTACCAAACCCTGCCACTAGCCCTAATGTCTATATTAGAGACCGTTCAAATTTCACATTACAACCTGGATCTGGACTCACTCATTCCTCTGTTTTTGACTCTTTCTCTCCTTTTTCAGTACAATTTTTCTGTTTCCCCAAGTTACTGCCAACTTCTATGTAGTTTTCCAGTATGCTGCATGACCAGCCTCTAACCCTCTGCTTCAGATTAAGTTTCATTATGTTAGGGCCTCCATATAATGATAATAAAGCATTTACTATTTACTACAGGATAGAATAGAAACCATTCAGAACATAATTCCCAAGAAGTTGATTGATATTAAATGCCCCAAATGATATCAATGCTCCACCTCCAAATGGCCATTTTAAATGTGAAATCTTAGATGTGGGCACAATTAGGAGGCTGAGTAGAACTGAATAGAGGTTTCAGAATGGTGGATACTTAGATTGGGGCCTTCATACATTAGCTCAGAAACTCCCTAGATGAAAAATATGACTCTAGCGGTGATATAGAGGGGTACGAACCACAAAATACACACATTGTTAACCAAGTAAATAATTACCATTCATTAATGGTCTAACTAAAACGTTCTTTTTATATACATTATTGCATTTGTAGTCCACAGTAACCTTGCTAGGTGGATATTACTTTTATTATGTGCATTTGAACCCAGCAAATAATAACAAATTTTATTGATTATTTACCATATGCCAGATTATGGTAATATATTTAACATTCATTTTCTCATTGAATTCATAAAAGATCTCTAAGAGGAAGCAACTCTTTTTTAGATGAGGAAACTTCAGGCTTATAGAGGCTATGCCTAAGGATGCCAGAGTAGCAAGTGAGAGAGCCAGGATTTAAAGATCAAATCTTTTTTTTTTTTTTTTTTTTGCGGTATGCGGGCCTCTCACTGTTGTGGCCTCTCCCGTTGTGGAGCACAGGCTCCGGATGCGCAGGCTCAGCGGCCATGGCTCACGGGCCCAGCCGCACCGCGGCATGTGGGATCTTCCCGGACCGGGGCACGAACCCGTATCCCCTGCATTGGCAGGCGGACTCTCAACCACTGCGCCACCAGGGAGGCCCAAGATCAAATCTTTTAATCATGAAGTTTGGAAGTTAAATGACTTGCCTAAGTTCTCCCAGCCGGGAAATTGGAGACCGGAATTGAGCCCAGAATACATGACGATTTATTGTTCATTTTCTAAAATTTTATTCACACACTATACAAATCTACCCATTTAAAATGCACAGTTCGATGCTTTTAAAAATTTTATATTGGAGTATAGTTGATTAACAATGTTGTTTTAGTTTCAGGTGTACAGCAAAGTGATTCAGTTATACATATACTTGTATCTATTCTTTTTCAAGTTCTTTTCCCATTTAGGTTATTACAGAATATTGAGCAGAGTTCCCTGTGCTATACAGTAGGTCCTTGTTGGTTATCTATTTTAAATAGAGCAGTGTGGACATGTCAACCCCAAACTCCCAAACTATCCCTCTCTGCACCCTTCCCCCTGGTAACCATAAGTTCATTCTCTAAGTCTGTGAGTCTTCTTCTGTTTTGTAACTGATGGCTTTTAGTCTATTCACAGAGTTGTCTGTCTTGCTCAGGGTGCCATAACAAAACACCATAGACTGAGTGGCTTAAACAACAGAAATTAATTTTCTTATAATTCTGGAGACTTGATGTCCACGATCAAGGTGTCAGCATGGTCAGTTTCTGCTGAGGGCTCTCTTCCTGGCTGATGGATGGCAGTCTTCTTGCTGTCATGTCGTAGTGGGGGAGGAGACAACAAGCTCTCTGGTGTCTCTTCTTATAAGGGACATCATGAAGGTCCCGCCTTCATGACCTCATCTAAATTAAATTATCTCCCCAAAATCCCATCTCCAAATACCATCACATTGTGGGGTAGGAATTTAGCATTAATTTGGGGGGATACAGTTAAGTGCATAGCAACTCACTTCAGGTCAAAGGCCCAATAGTGACTAACAAAGGTCCTTTGTCCCAATCCAACTCTAGAGAGAGAACTGGATTGTCCCAGCCTGGGTCAGGTCCTCACTCCAGTCTCGTCAGCTGTGGCCATAGCAGAGACTGCTATGTCTTTGAGTTGTAGTGTGGTTTAAGGAATTCTCTTGCTTTAAAAAATAACTTACCAGACAAGTATGTATCCCTAAATGATATATTTTCCAGTTTGGCTAGTGTTAAGTATATTATGCTTCTATAATTCCATCATGTTGGATATAGCTGTGGTGCATCCATTATTGCAAATGTGTATTATTTCAATATGTGACTACACCATACTTTGTTTTACTTATCTTCAAATTCACTCCTTCTTCCTTCAGACGTATCCTGTCTACTGATGAGCTCATTGAAGGAGTTCTCATATCTAGCCTTTCCATTTGACTTTTCTTATCATTTCCATCTTTTTGCTGAAATTCCCCACCCTTCTGTATGTGTTGTCTTTCTTTTCCACCAGATCCAGATACATAGTTATTTTCAAGTCCTTGCTTGTAGTTCCCAAACCTGGGTCACATCTCAGTCTAGTTCTGTTGATTCTATTTGGTATCACTTTCTCTCCTCCCAAAGAAAGTTCTTTAACATTCTTGTAGTACAGGTCTGCTGGTGATGCATTTTCTCATCTTTTGTTTGTTTGAAAAAGTTTTTGATGTTATTGAAGAATACTTTGGCTGATACAGAATTCTAGTTTGACAGTTTTTTTTTTCCTTTTGGCTCCTTAAAGAGTATTTCCAGTGTCTTCTGGATTGCTTAGTTTCTGTCAAGAAGTCTACTCTCCTTATCTTTGTTGCTTTGCATTTAGTTTGTCTTTTTACTCCAGGAGCTTTTATGATTTTCTCTTTATCACTGGTTTTCAGCCATTTGCTTATAATACACCTGGGTGTATTTTGTTTTGTATGTGGGTATATGTTTACCCTGCTCGAGAACCACTGAGTTCTTTGAAATGTGAAATTATTGTTTTCCTCAAATTTGGAATATTTTCTGCTCCTCTCCTTTCTAAGATTCAAATATTCATATGTTAGACTATTATTGTTCCACCGGTCACTGAAACTCTGTTTATGATTTTTTCAATGTTTTTTTCTCTGTGTATCACTTTGAATAGCTTTCATTGATTACTTCATGTTCACTGATCTTTCCTTCTGAAGAGTCTTATTTGCTGTTTATTCCACTTGGTGAAATTTTTGCTTAAGATGTTGTATTTTCCTCTCTAAAACTTCAATCTGGTTTATTTGTTCTTTAAACTTTCATTTTCTTCCTCACTATCTTCATGTCTTCCTTTAAATACTTGAATGTAGTTAATTGATAGTTCCATCATCTCTGTCATTCTAAGTCTGTTTTAATGATCGGTTTTTCTCTGAGTTACGGGCTATATTCTCCTGCTTTGTGGCATGTTTAGTAATTTTTGACTGGATGCTGACCATTGAAACCATTACTTTGTTGAGTGCTGAATTTGTTGTCTTCCTTTAAGATTGTTTTGTTCTCTATTCTACAGGCAGTTAAGTTATTTACAGATCAGTCTGATCTCTTCAAGGCCTGTTTTAAGTTTTGCTGGGGTAGATGGAGTGTACCTTTACTTCAGCAGTATTTTAGCCTCCCTACTAAGGTGTGACTCTGATGAAGTTTCCACTGAGTGCCTTAGATTATCACCAAGGAATCTCTGCTGTGCCTGGCCAGAACTCAAATATCTCCCAGCCTTGTGTGAGCCCTACAAATTGTTCCCCTTTCAACAATTTGTTCCTTTTGCCTACCCTTTGTAGCTTCATCTTACATGTGTACAGCCTAGTACACAGTAAAGTTTCAAGGGGATTCTTGTGTAGATTCTTGGAGCTCTTTTTTTACATAGTTTGTTCTTCTAGGTATTCTGTCCCACAGCTTCCAGCCACTTCAGTCTCCCAGGACTGTGATCTGGTTTCCTAAAAGCAATGAGACCACTGAGCTCTGTTTGAGTTTCTCCTCCTTCCACCTGTGGTCTGCAAATTTACTTTAGTCAGAAGCTAGAGCATTCACAGGACTCGTCTTATTTACTTGCCTTTTTTTAAAGGATCACTGTCTTGAGTTGTCTGTTGTCCATGCCCTAAAAATAGTTGTTTCATGTATTTTATTCAGTTTTTCACCTATCTGATGTGGGAAAGCAAGCCTAATTCATGTTACTTCATCATGTCCAAAAGTGAATTTTAGTCTGTAACATTTTTTAAACATCTGCTCCATATGTAAATAAGTGTCTCTTTCTATTTCTAATATTATTCACTTTTGCCTTCTCTTTTTTCCTTAATCAATTTCATTAAAGGTGATCCATTTTATTAATCTTTTCAAAGAAATAATTTTTATCCTAGTCTATCATTTCAAATGTATCAATGCTTAGTCGGATTTATCTACATGTAAACAAAATTTTTTTCCCTCATTCTTTCTTCCATCTCACACCCTTTAACAGAGGTCATTTTTTGCTATATAAATATATTTATATATTATATATATTTATATATAAATAATGTAGAAATGCCTTTAGTGGAAAACAATATTTGTTTATCTTAAAATATCTTTATTTTGCTCTCATTGTTGAAAGATTTTTTGCTGTTTAGTTTAATTGGCTACTTATAGTCTAATCACAATTCCATTGTCTTCTGGCTTTCACCATTCCATTTAAGAAGTCTATGGTTAGTCTGTTGTTTCTTTGTAGACTATGTCTTTTCCCTTTGTTTTTAGTGTTGTTTGGTTTCAATACAATGTGTCTAGGTCTGGATTTCTGTTTATTCATCCTGTTTGATATAAGTTGTATTTCCTTTATCTGTGGATTTATGTTTTTTTGTAAAGGTCTCAGCTGTTATTTCTTTAAATGCTGTCTCTCCTCCATGTTTTCTATTCTCTCTTAGGACTCCTATTATTTATGCATTAGACCATATCATTCTGCCCTCTATATATCTTAACCTCTTTTTTAATATTTCCATCTCCTAATATTTCACAGCTGTATTCTTAGCAATTTTTTAAACATCTACCTTCCATTTCACTAATTATTTGGTTCCAAATAATTTTCTGTATCACCTATTCATTGAATTAAAAATTTTTTTTAACAGTTGATATTTAAAATTTTGATTTTTAAAAATTTACTTGGTCATTTTTGGTAGTTTCTTGTTGGTTCATTTTTTTGTGATGTGTACCTTTTATTACTTTATTGTATTAATTACATATTTCATCTCTTATTTTATATTTGTTATCTGGGAATTACGAGATCTGAAGTACATACTATCCAAATCTGCTATCTGTTATTTCTGATAACTCTCATTCAGAGTGGCATGTTTTCTTGTATATTTAGTAATCTTTGATTGTGACCTCATTTTTGGTGGCTCATCTGTCAAATTTTATCAGAATAGAATTTTTGTTTGCTTCTCTTGGGAGCCAGGGATACTACTGACCTGGAATCATTTCAGTCCCCTTTAGTGACCTGGCTTCATGACAAGTCTCAAGTTTAGCTTCTCCACCTTGTACATTGTCTAACTTTCTCCTACTTGAACATAAATGTCATGAGGACAAGGAACTAATCTAACTGGTTTGCCATGTCTTCTTCATTGCCTCTTACATGGTAGGTATTATAAACGTATTTGCTGAAAAGTTATTGAGTAGTCAGATTGCCCTTTAAAAAAAAAAAAAAAAAAACTTGAAGTTATACAGAAAGCCGAACTGAAGTGGTGGTGAATCAGCAGTTGAAAAGCTGTGTGAATATGAATCCATATTCAATCACTTTAAAAGTCAATAAAGAATAGAAAACACTAATAATGTATGCTAAATTCCATCAGAAGTTGAAAGAGTATTTTTGGCAAGACTCAAATAGTAACATCTTTTTTCAAACACAGACTGGAATGTTTCTTCCCATTGGTCTATATAAAACTGCTATTTATAGTTTCAACCAATAGCCTATACTTTATTACCTGACTTTAAAAAGTGGCATTTAACGTTTCTCTTAAAATTCCTTGCATCTTACAGTTTGCTTTCATGATGATTTCAAAAGTATTCTCAGTTATCTTATATGAGAAATTTGTTAGGATGTTCAGGCTACTAACAGGAACTTGGTTGCTGTGTGGTTGGAAGAATTAGTTTCAGATTTGTAAGATTATAGGAACAGATTCTGGAATGATGTGTTTGACTCTAACAGGCATTTCAATCATAACTGCAAAATATAAGCAAATCATATATATTTTAAAATCTGAACTGATACTTAACCCGAAGAAGACCAAAGTTAAATTCATAGGGAAACCTTTCTTTAGCCAAAGATAATCTTTGATGATAACTTACCATTTTCCAACCTGCTGGTCAATCAGGTACTGAGTACCAGTGTGTGCCTAACACTTTTGTGTAAGATGTCTTATTTCAGACTTACAGTTATACATAGGAGTGTATTTTATAAGGATCTGTGTAGTCTATTATAAGCATGTTAAGGACAAGAGTAAGCTCTGTTCATTATTAGGCTTTTGCGCTGTACCTATAATTTTGGTGTGAAGTTATAAGGACCAGAACTATTGTGACAGTTAGAGAAAAGGGCTGGATATTAATTACAAGAATAAAAGTGACAGTCACACAATTTTGGGACCTCCCTATCTTACTAGTCTGGGGTCTGATATAATATATACCCTGTGATATACTTCCAGAACAAATTCAATTCAACAAGACGATCCAAGTCTCTCATTTCAAGGAACTTACAATCAGCTGGAGAGACAGGAAACACGTACAACAAAACCATTGAATGGCAACACAAAGCAGTGTATAAAGTAAAAATAGGTGGTTCTGAAAGTACATGTTGAAAGAATGAGGAGATCAATGTGGGTTGAGGTAGCTGGAGGACTTTACATGAGGAGACAGTGTATAAATTAATTTGGGTGAGGAGGGGGCCATTTGGGAGGCACACTACAGGGAAACTATTCTGTCTACAACAGAGCATTTGCTTAGAGGAGTAGCTAGAGATGATGCTGGAGAGGTAAGAGAGCATAGGTTGTGGAAAGCCTCAAAATCTTCATAGTCCTTAAGCTCCATATAGACACAGACAATGTCCATGTTGTTTACCATTGTAACTCTGGTACCTACCATAGAGACTGGCATATAGTATATATTCAATAAAATTCTGTTGAAGGATTAACTGCATGGATGAAGACACTTTGAAATGTTGAGGCTTTATCTGAAGATTTGTGGGGATTCACTGGAAGTTTTGGAGTATGAAGATGTCATATTATACACAGTGTTTTAAGAAAACTATTCTCAAGGCAAGAGGCAAAATAAACTGGAGTGGGTGGAGGCTGGATGTAGGGAGAGCAGTGGCTTTCATGTCATCATCCTTTGGGTGAGAAGGGTTAACAGTAGACTGAGTATAGTGGGAAAGAAGAGTTGTTTTGAAATGAAAGCAACCAGATTGTAATTTATTGTCAAGTTTGCCTCCTAGAAGATAGCGAAAGGGATGTTGTCAAGATGGATAAATAATGAGTTAATTTTTGTAGTTGGTAGTTGAATATGAGAATTTCTACTCTAATTACTTACCTTTTTCCTAGTATTTCTCTCCCCACATGGTTATTTGATTGGGCTTTTTTTCAATGATGCTCAATTATCCACCGATTATTTTTTTCTAGAGATAATTTGTTCACCTATTCTTTGAAGATTTCTGAATTATCAGACCTATTATACAATTCCCATTATATCAGGATAGATTTGGGAAGTGCCTACATAAAAAATAACTAGAATCTCTGTTGTGAGAGTGGATATAGGAATAGACACGGAGAAGGGAGTGAGTGTGAATTCCTGAAACTTGGAGTTCTTTCATCAGTCTTAGAGGTTTAATAAGCTGCTGTGCCCGTTCTCCTCAAACCTTAGAATCTCACCTCTTCAGTTTAGAGCTTCTGGATCTGGTGGTGTTGTAAGGTTGCTTACTAGCCTCAAGCTCTAGTTGATAAATCCTCCAGGCAGTAGGAGATTGTTCTTGTATTTTTTTCATTTTTACTCTGATAAATAGAAAAGGTGGATTTGCTTAGAATGTTTGCCCTACTCTCCAGCCCAGCCCAGCCCTGCCCAGCTCTGTTACTCCAGAGTTGATACAATAAATCAGATGTGTTTACAGACCTTCCTTGAGTGTCAGTTGACTCAAGACCCTGAGCTGGGTAAGCCCTGCTCTGCATGACCTTAAGGGTCCCAGGAAGAAAAGTCCGCCCATCCCACCCGGCCGACTTCGAAGGGGCTCATTGGTCGCTAATTTTGTTTTGACCAGCGGGCGGGCGTCCAAGGTCTTCCTCCCACTGAAGTCCAAGCCCCTCCGGCGACCGTGGTCTTCCCCTCCTGTCCAGGGCATCACTTAGGGGACGGAACAGAACAGCTCTTTCCTCCTTTCTTTCTCTGAGACCAAAGCGGGAGGCTGGAAGGCCACTCATACCGGCAGCACTATTCTTATTACTACTATTATTTTCAGTAAGGACTCGGGTCGGGGGAGTGGAGACGCAGCCCTCACCGCACGCCGCACCACGCTCGCTCGGGGACAAAAGCTCGGGCTGGCGCCGCAGCCGAGCTGGCGGCGCGCTCCCGCCGCCGCTGGACCCTGTGGGCCGGGCGGCCGGGCGGGCGGGGGAGGCGGGGAGGCGGGCCCCGCCCAGCTCGGGCCGCGGGCTGTCAGCGCTGCCGCGCCCGGCCGGTCCCCGCCCGCCGGCCGTGCTGCGCCCAGCGGCGCCCAGGTGTCTTGCGGGAGGCGTCCCCGCGCGGCCAGCCGCCTCCCCACGCGGGCGGGCGCGGGTGCGTCTTGTGCGTTTCGGCGAGATTTTCCTCCCCACGCCCTGCCGGGTGTCTCCGCTGCCCTCCCTGCTTCGACTCCTGCTGCCTGAACCATGTCCGCAAGGGGTGAGTGGGGACCAAGTGTGCGCCGTCCCCGGACCCCGCGCCGGGCCCGGCGGGGAAGGCGCGGACCAGGGCGGGCCGGGCAGGTGCCGGAGGGCGGGGGCCGGGGGCCGCGAGAGCCTTGCCGGCCCCAACCCGGCCTGAAACTTTGGCATCCGATCCCTGGGCTCTGGGCGGCCGAGGGTGGAGCGGGGGGAGTGTGCGGGGTGTGTGTGTGTGTGTGTGTAAGGAAGCCCTCGCCCTTGACCTTGATCCCCCGATGTGGGCGAAGCCAGAGGGCCAAGGTCGCTGTCCGGCTCACCTGTGCCAGCCGCACGTCTGGGCTGGGAGGGCGTGGGGGATGGGCTCGCCGCTGCCAGTCCTGCTGGGCAGTGGCCTGAAGGGCTGGCCGGGAGGGAGGAAGAGGTTTTTTTTTCCTCCATTCTTGTTACCATTTTGCAGCTTGGTTACGGAAGGAATCCAGGGCTTGATGCAGTAACATTTAAAGCTGCAGTGCTTACATCTCATTTAAAAAAGTAAATTCCCTACCTGTACTCTTTGCATTAATCTCCCCTCACCCCCAGCGGTTTTCTTCCTGGAGTGAAACGATTAAACTGCAGGTGAAACTGGACGAAAGAAAGAAAAAAAATCAGAATTGCTTTTCAGCCAAGAGTGAAGGGAATGTATTTCTTGCCATCTGGAGCCAGTGGTGATGCTGGGAGAGTGGGTTAGTCATAGCTCAGTGGCTGCTACTATGAGTGAAATATTAAAGCGATCAAGTCACTGTGCAGCTTGCCAGCAATGAAAACGAAGTGACTTGGTTGCTTTGCCATAAGCTTTAAAGGAAAATAGTAATTATTTTTAGGATGTATATTTGCCAAGCAATAAGTACCACCCCTTTTGATACCCCGAAGCTTTAAGAGGAGTTGCAGCGTAATTTTTTTTTTAAACTCTGAAGGGTTAACCTGCTTTTCGAGGGAGGTTTAGGAATTTAACAATGTGTTGGATAATTTAGTGATGCTTTTCAAGGTTCATTCTGGGGCATGTAAATTCTATCCAGAATGTTTTAACTCCCTTTTAAGGAAACTGGTCTTTGTTGGTCTGGCAATATGCTTGGTTGGTTCTGTACCTGGAAATGGGGTGGTACAGGCAGGGTGGAATGACAGAATTTATGTTTGTAGATCTCTGGGCTACAGAGGTGATATGCGACCCTGAGATACTACCTGCCTAATGATGCCTAAAAATTTGTGTGTATTAGAGAAAGAAAAAAGAGGGTGAAACATGTGACTCCAGGGGGCTGGGTGTGTGTACGGAATCCTCTGAGTGACTACAGCTGTATAATCTCTGAACTACGTTCTAAGACGGAGGCTTTTGGTCCTGACTTCTGTCCTAAGTATTAAAAGGAACATGTGGCGACTAGTTCTCATAGGTTGTAAAACTCTCTGTGGTCATCCACCTCTGATGCAGCTTTATGCCACCCAAACCCCTTAGTACACAAAACATTGCACACCGTAGGAGCCAACTAACTACTGGGAACCTTGGTATGTCCTAGAAAGCATCAAGTTCATTAGGTAACCCCCCAGTTTCACCTTGTCTCTGGCCCCTTCTACTACAAGGTCTCTGTGGTTTATCCGAGGATATGGAATGAAGATGCCCCAGTGATTCAGAGGCTAGAGCCCTGGCTTGGGACCTGGTTCTTGAATATTTCTTCTTGAACCTGGCTTCAAACAGGATGATTTCGAGTCGGACACAGATCTTTCACTTAGCGCTCTTGTTTCCCCTAATCTTGCATTTTAACAGTTTAAAGTCTGACTAATATTGCAAGGGGAGAAAAAAACATGATAAATATCAGTTACTGCATACTTACTACATGTCAAGCACTTTACATGTATTGCATCAGTTGGTCCTCACAATAACTGACTCAAGTAGATGCTGTTATTACCTCTCCATTTCACAGATGAAGGAACTGAGGTTTTGAGAGATTGTGTAACTTAACCTGAGCTCAAACATTTGGTAGGTGGCAGATCCTGATTTCTACCCGGGACTGTCTGACTTTTGATCACATCCACTTGTTTTAGTGCTTCTCTATTACTTGTCCTTTGAGTATTATAGTAAACATCACAATCATTGATTTGCTGAGAGAGAAAAATGCCCTATACTTGAGATTGAAAGGAAATGGCCTTGGTAAGTAATTTGGAATTCCCAGTACATTTAGGAACTTCTTTGTGGACATTTGGTAAAAGACCAAGTGAGGGAAACAAGGCCCTTGATCCTTGATGTTATTAATTTGATGTCCCCACTCTGTTTCTTCCTCCTTCACTTTTGAGGACCAGAACTTCCTAGATATTACCAATGACTGAAGATTTTTCTTATGTTTCTATGAAGTACTTTTATCTTTATGCATTTGTAAAAAACAATTCTAAATGATTAGTAGAATGCCTAGTGTAGTAGCTACTGAATTAAGCGCGTGTGGAAAGATGTCTGTTTGCCATTTATTTTTTATAAAAGATGTTTTCAGAACTGAGCTTCACTGTGCTTTTCTAATTTAGTATCTGCCTCATCTCTACTCCTGAAAGTAGAGATAAACTTTTATGGTCAGAAAGTTAATGTGTCTACTTAGATACCTAACTTTATCATTAGGAAGGTCTTTAGATACTTGGAAAGATAAATCTCATTAATTTAAAAAATGAACTCTGCTTATTTCTAATATCTAGACTTGTAAGTTATGGTAGGGGTAGACATATTTTTTAAAAATTGAAAATGCTGAAACATTGAATCTCATAGAAAAGTAATTTTATTAAAATATTTTAGAGAGAAAAATATTTTTGAATTCATCTTCTCTTTAAGATATAAAGAGAGTACTAAAATTTAATTCATTATTCAAACTAACAATAAAAGATATTCTTAAATTTCATGATAGGCCAGCTAAGACATTCCTCATCTTGTGGTCTTTTAGAATACTATCATCAAAGTCTTTTAACTTGGTGTTGTATTTTGACTGCTAGAGACCAAAATGGAGCTATCATGTCTTGATTTTGAATTGACAAACTGGAGGAAATTATAACACTTAGAATAGAATTTCCAAACCTGGGAAGAATCATCTAGGTAGCCTTTTTAAAATGTAGATTCTCGGGTCTCATTCCAGGTCTAATGGCTCATAACCTCTAAAGGTAGTGCCCAAACATCCATATACTATGTGAAAAGCTCCCCAGGTAATTCTAAAAATCATTAGATTAGAGCAGGATCAAAGAACCATCTGGAGTATTTATTAAACATGCTGATACCGGGCTCTGCTTCAGATCTACTGAATCGGAATATTCATGGAACGGCCTGGGAATCTGAATTTACAGCAAATTTCAGTTGATTCTTATGTACAGCCAGACTTTGGAGTTATTGAATTAGAGCTTGTTTCTTTTAACTCAGGGGTTCTGTATCGTCCAGAAAATTTTGGGAAAAAGCTGTTTTTGAGTTATAAAAATAATGTACTAAAATTTATTATCAATATATTCATATAATCAAAATATATTAATGTATAAATGGATATACTAAATATTGAAATTATAGAGTATTATATTAAAAATTCAAACAAAAGTGTATTAAGTTAAAAATGAAAATTTTCTATTTTTACACCCTTCCTACCAAATCCTCGGAATTAAGCATGGCAAGCAGTGCATCCTGTGTATCCTTCCCGGCAGTTTCTATCTGGTTAGCTTTTGGTTCAGTTCAATAAATATTAAATACCTATTCAGTATAAGATGCGTGGCAGCAACTGGTGCTGTATGCAGAAGAGATCACTTATGAGCTTATTAGGCTTTCAGAGCTCGAGTCTTGAGAAAATAGGTCCAGGTATGTGAGGATAGAGTCCATAGCACTGGCAGAGAAATAACCCAAAGTATGTATGCTCTAGAAATGTTCGATCAGTCTTGCTATCTTTGTTTTCAGAATTTCCATAAAACTAGGAGCAACCTGAATGCTCATCCATTGGAGAATGAGTGACTAAATCATGGTTTATCCATACTATAGACTGTTATGCAACTATTAGAAAGAATGAGTTAGGTCCATATGTGTTGGTCTGGAGTGATGGCCATGATACATCATTAAGGAGGGAGAGCAAGTGTTATGATAAAATATATGTGTGCGATCCCAGTTCTACAAATTGAGAAAAATCTCTAAGTGTGCATATAGGTGTGCCATGAGCATAGAGAAATCCTAGAACAGTACACACCAAGCATTCAACAGTGGTTAAAAAAAGTCAAGGGTAAAAAAAGTTCGAGGATAAAAAAAGTTAAAGTCAAGGGTAGGGAGGGGAGAGAGTTGGCTTTTCTTTGAACACATCTTTGTGTTGTCTGATAGCAAGTAGATATAGCTTTAAAAGATTGAGAGAAAAATTGAATAAATAAGAAAAATGTCCACTTCATCCCCAGTATTCATTTCATTTATTCAAGTCAGGACTGTAGATTTTCATTCATTTATTCAACGAACATTTACTGAACACCTGTTACATGCCAGCAGTCAGTGACTAGGACACAGCATATACCCTCAAGGAACTCATAGTTCTGTGCGGGAGACAAATACATAAATACTATTTATAAAAGGACATGCTGAGTGCAGAGAGAAGGAGAGAGATAATGTGGGCTAGAGAAAGAGTTATGATGATACAAAGGAGTGGCACCGAATATAGCCGTGGGGGGTGAGGACCAGGAGATCAGGTGAGGTTTCTTGAAGAAAGCCGGGATATTTTCTTGGAGAATGAGTTGGATTTAGCCAAGTGAAAAAGGATGGGATAGAGGGAAAGGCTTTCCAGGGAGACTCGGGCATGAAAGAAGCAGTTCTGTGTATGTCAACCTGGAAAGCATGTAGGTTCAGGAGGGTGTGTTTGCCAGCGAGAGGGGAGCCAGATCTCAGTTGAGTGAGAAGGTGCGGCGGGCACTTTGTGGAACGGCTGGGGATGTAGGGATTTTCATTTACAAGGAAGGGTGGTTCCAGGGAGCACAGTGGAAGGTCATCTGTGGTGGGTGGGAGGTGTGCAGCAGGAGGGAAGAAGCTCAGGGCAGGGAGGATGAGGGGGAGAGGAAATGAGTGAGGCTGGGCCCTCGCAGTCCTTTCCATGACTGAGACTGCGGGAATGAGGGAGACGGTTGGGCATGGTAGGCCTCAAATATCTTAACTCTGGCATGAGGAGTTCTGGTGGCAGACCGAGCTGAGTCCCAGGCAGTACTGGCTAAAGGCAGCGAGGAGGTGAGGGCTGCCATCAGATTTGTAGAGTAGCAGCTAAGCCCTGTGCTGGACAGTGGTTCTTCCATAGGGCTGGGGTGCAGAGGGACTCTATTAATCAGAGCCACACTCACTTGTGCTGACGTCTTCTGCTTCCATGCTTACAGTAGGTGTCTCAACAAATAGGGCTCAACAAATACGAATAGGGCTCAACAAATGCGAATCTGTAGGGCTCAACAAATACAGTAGGGCTTGACAAATACGAATCTGCTAAATGATAAACAACAACAAATACGAATCTGCTAAATGATAAAGTGGAGACTTCCATTCTGTTTCTTCTCTCTCTTACTTCCTCCTGTAACTCCATGCCAGTTATACCTCTAGTTGTATCACTCTACCTTTATCAGCTTCTTTCATGGTGATGTTGCAACGATTAATGCGCTAAGACTTCTTATTTGGTGTTATAGGGGGGCCATTTTTCTGGCCTGTATTTTCTGGCCTCTGGCTAGAGTTTTTCTTCTCTTTGAGTTACAGAACTCTCAAGCAATTTACCGAACTGAAGAAAAAGGACAAATGTATTTGAAAGCCAAGTCTAGCCATTATAAGTTTTAGTATTAAAAGAAAAATAAAGCAGCAACACACTACACTTCCTGGAAATCCTTTTTTGCACTTAAAATATATGGGTTCCAATTAAATAGATTTTTTTTTTTACATGAGAGAAGTAGCTTTTGACATCAGTTTCTCACAGGTGGGAGAATCATGTTTCAGAAAAGAGTTTCAGAAGGTTGAATTGTTCATGCATTGTATCTCTGAACAGCATTTTATATATATGTATATGTAGAGAAGGTTGAGTTAATCATAATTCTCAGGTTATGGCTTACTGTCATCAACAGTTCATCAGACCCCTCCCTTGTCCAGTTTATTTATTGATATATTTTTATCCCTATCCCTCAATCCCATTCCCTTTTTCCCAATGGCAACAATTCTAATACATTTGATATGTGTGTCCTAGAATTTATAGTAAAACCAATTCTTAGAACAGTTCTTATATTTAAAGCTGTAAGTACCAACTTATTTTACTTTATGTGTGTGTCTGTGTGTTTGAAAGATTAACCAAATTCTTATTTGGATACGTGATTTTGTGAACAGATATGTATTTCTGATCTTATTTGGAAGTTTACATCACTTAATGCAACAGCAAGCCTTATTCTGTTAGGGACTAGATATATAAAATGAAAAAAGGTTATTCTCAATCCCAAAGGAATACAAACTAAGGGGTGTGTGTGTGTGTGTGTGTGTGTGTGTGTGTAAAGTTATGTACATGTACACAGCTGACCAGAATAGATCATTAAGATTATCAAATAAGAATCATCAAACTGCTATGGGAGGGCTTCCCTGGTGGCGCAGTGGTTGAGCGTCTGCCTGCCGATGCAGGGGACACGGGTTCGTGCCCCGGTCTGGGAAGATCCCACATGCCGCAGAGCTACTGGGCCCGTGAGCCATGGCCGCTGAGCCTGCGCGTCTGGAGCCTGTGCTCCGCAATGGGAGAGGCCACAACACTGAGAGGCCCGCGTACCGCAAAAAAAAAAAAAAAAAAACTGCTATGGGAGGTTCAACTAATTTGTGACTGGAGATAACATGAAGCCTTCACTTCACAGAGGACATGGAGTTTGAGTTGAATCTTGAAGGATGAGCAGGGATTTGGCAGGCAGAATACTGAAAGATGGGCTTTCTTTCAGAAGGAACAGGAATCGCATAGGTAAAAACACGGAGGAGGGAAGGTGCAGGACGTATGGGGAGGAAGGAGTCTCTGACATGTGAGGGGGTTACAGGATTGGCGGTGGGGAGGAGAGGAAGAATTGGGAAGACAAGGGAATGATGCATTGAACTAGTAAGCCTTTCCATCCAGGGCTTTTCCTAAACAGAGAAGTGCAGATGTAAAGAAGGGAAGTGAGAGGTCTGTCCTTGGTACATTCAGATAACTCATTCCTGGTTGTTCAACTGCCCACAATGGTATTGATGGTATTTTATTGCCAATTTGTGCTGCAGTGAGTTACATTTTATCCTGACCACAATTCCCATTTAGGTAAAAACTTTGCCCAAAGCCCGCTCTCGTGTTTCCTTTTTTATGGCAGATTAGGAGTCTTATCTTTAGTTTTGTACCTGACATCAGAATATCCCAGGACAAAGAATGCTGGCCTACAGGAGGGCTGAATGCCAAATAGCCAAGCCACATGTTTGACTCTAGCCAGGGGAAGGAGCAAGGCCATTCCCCCAGAGTGTGCATTCTTAACCAATCCTATTTTTACATGCACATTAACCGTTCCCTCAGTTCTAGAGAGGAACAAAACAGCACTAATTCATAGAGCCCTTTAAAATGAAAGATGAAATTTTGTAAAATTTATGGAACAATCTCTTTGAGATGGTAAATTAGTCTTCATAATCTTTTAGGGGAGAAATGTTTCTTTTTTTATGAGCCTGTGGTTTCAGGTTCTTCTCTAACTCAATCCGTATTAGTGTTCATTGACATAGGTAGTACTGATCACTTGATACAATTTAACATTTTGTCGCTCCATTCCCAAGGTGCTACTTATTAGTCCTGAACTTGTGGTGCCATTATCTGCTTAATCACTGATTTCTAATTACATGGTAGTGAAATGAAAAAGAATGTAAGTGGTCAGCATTTCACCCTGGTTAAAGCAGCAGTCTCTAGGAATATCATCCCTCCATCCACCCATTCCATAGATATCTATCGAGCCTTCCTAGAGTTCATAATAAACGTCATCAAAGAGCCTGCTGTCTGTCTATATTTATTAAATTTTATAATGTCACGTGCCTTTCACTATCCTATTACGGTAGGGTTGTTCTCTCTCTAAATGTGCAGTGCATGCCAAAAAGAACCGATTTTGTTCATTTGCCCTGAGGACTTCTTGAGAAGTATTTTGAAGCTTTGTGGTCCTCTCCTGCAGCCCATCTTGTCCACCCCTTTTGGTGACAGTGTAGCAAGGCTAAAAATGAACCTATGACTTCACTCCATGGATAGAGCAATCCTTGTGTTTCTTTGGGTTCTCCTGGGGCACTTCCATTTTTAGGTCTTGTTTTCTCCCCCACAAGTTAGGGTATACTCTTTGCTACCTTAGTAAATACCTCAGGATCTAGAGCACAAACAACATCATTCTGTCACAGACAACAGCCTGAGGAGAAAAAGCAATTCACTTGCAAACTGGAGAGGAAATTGTTATGAGAGTAAAGTGTGAGGGAGAGGGAGAAGGAGAGGGAGGGAGGGAGAATATGAGATCAATAGGGGACTGATGTAGATTAAACAAGGCTATTGCAAATTGAAAATAGAGATATCAGATTTGAGTCTAACTTAGATATTTGCTAGTATAAATTGAATTATCACATTTTTCTTTACTGAAAATGGAATAGAAGCGAGTGGAGTTGAAATTTATGTTAGATATACACAGGATTCCAGAACTAAGAAAATGCATACTTTTTCTCTCCCTTCCCCCAAGAACAGAAATGCCAACTATTTATCTGAAAATTTCTTGACAGCAAGCAAGAAGACACTGTGGTGGACAGGGGTTAAGTCTTTTGCTCTTTCGAGCTTCCTCACTGATATTCAATCAGCTAATATTTATTGAACCTCTTCTCTAGAGCAGCCAGATTTATTCCAATCTATATATTAATTAATAAAGTCATTTAACAAATATTTATTGAGCACTCTGGAGTGAGGATTGTCATGAGTTTTGGGTGCAGAAATATTAAAAGGTGTTAGAATTTGTGATTGAATGAGGCTGGAGCAAATAGGGCTGATCAACATTTATTGTTGACATTTAATCTAACTTACATGTATCATATAAGTTAACATCCAAATGGGATACTTCTGTCTAGGACAAATGCTAAACCTGATGGGATGCTGGAACATAGGTGTAGAGTGGGGCTATCCCAGGGAAATTGGGATTGTGGGCTTCCTACCTAGTAGAGTTTCTAGCCAGCCTGTGTTTTGGTGTCAGTGTATTCCTTGGTCTCAAAGGATAGAATTTTTGTGAATATCTGAATATTTGCCTGTAATGTTAGCTACATTGTATATTATCTACATCAAAATTTAACTTAAATTCTAGACTGGCCATCTCCTCCCCATCAATCCAGCACATTTCTGGGCTATTTTCTCTCATGGGAGGTTGGTATGCTCAGGTGTAATTACCATTAGAGACCAACAATAACATTTGATATGAAGTCAAACCCAAATGAATTTTTAGAAGTTTTTTTGGGGTAATTCACACAATAGTTTTCTTCTATCGGGGTCAATTATCTAGAGAAAAACTACTGTGGGAAGGAATGTGCCTTTGGTCTTCCATAGTCATTTAAAATGAGTGGCTCTGTTTCTTCTAGTTAGTGCAATCTCAAAGCAGCTTTAAAATGTGTAGTTCAGTCTACCTGTGTCTGTTCTTGGACTCACTATCTATTTGATGACTCTCTGCCAATGTATTTAAGGTTTATTTCCCCAGTACATTGTATTATTTTATTGGAAAATGTATCTAACATGTATTTACCAGTATAAGGAAATTGTCCGTGTTTTGTTTTATAATTACTGGGTGGGCAAGTTCTTATTTAGTAGATGTACCCATAATAATCCTTTGTATTATTCAGCCCTACATTAGGATAAAAATGAAAGCAGAAATTGTGGGTCAAGCACCCCCAAATTACTTGCTGATTGATTAGAGGTCATATGATTTTGGTCCTTTGTTAGATAATTTCTTTTTTAGGCTTGTGTGAGAAAGAGCTCTACATGCGTAATTATTGTTATTCACATTTTAATAAATTAAAGTTCTTTATTCTGTACTGTGTGTTCTCTCTCCAGCTCTTTAACTTTATTACATATGAGAAAAATACTTGATGGTATATATGTAATCATGTTAGAGTCAATTTATAAATAGTTTGTCCTAAAGAAAATATCCTACAATAAGTTTTGCTTAAAACTGTGTCTGAGGTCTTTACCCTTGCTTTTCTTTCTCAACTTATTGAGAAATCATTTAAAAAACACATCCACAAGAGGGTAGCCACCAGAGAGCTGAATGGTAACAATGAAGGGAAGTGAGGACAATGAAGTAAACAGCTATTTCTGGCTTTTAGCTCCAAATAAGAATGAACAGAAGGATAGGAGTCCCAGAGGCTGGGGGAAGGAGAGAGGGGAGGGGAAGCCATCATTTTTAAATGTTAAAAAAAATAAAGAAAAGAAGTTTAGGTTGGCAGTCTCTAATGGCTTCTAGGGAGATTTTTGTTGCTCTTGTTCTGTGTAAGACAAGGGAATCTCTATTTTGATTCATTTAAACATTTGGGTGAGCAATGAGCATGAACACCACTGATAGTTTAGTTTTCTCACCAGTTCCTTAGCTCCTTTTTATTTTAGGAGGATCTGTTCAGTGGTTAGACACTGTATATAAACTGTAGAATTGGAGTTGTAAACAATGTGCTCATTTATCCGGTCATTCAATAAGTATTAGTTGAACACCTACTAAGGGCTCAAATTATTCTAGGTGTTGAAGTGAGACAGCCACTTACCAAACAAACATGTAGTGTGACAAGTGGTGATAAAGTGCTAGGAAGAAATATAAAGAAGAGCAAAGAGAAGAGAGAGAGTTGGGGAGATGAGAGGGCAGGGCAGGTGCTATTTTATACATACGGGATGATAATGGAAGGCCTCTTTGATAAAGTGACGGGTGAGCAGAGACCCGAAGGAAGTGAGAGGTCATGCAGATTCTGGCGGAAGGGTTTTCTAGGCAGTGAGATAAGCAGTGCAGAGGTGTTGAGGTCTATCCTGCGTGTGTGTCCTGGGACCAACAGGAGGCCAGTGTGGCTGGATCAGAGAGTGTAGGGGAGAGGGATGGAGGTGAAGTCAGAGAGATAGTTGGGGAAGGGGTGGCTATGTCAAATTGGTCCTTACAGGCCACTGTGAGAACCTAAGTTTTCCTCTGAGTGAGACTGAGTGAGATAGGAGGCCCTTGATAGTTCTGAGCAGAGTTGTGACATGATTTGATATAGTTTAAAAGGATCACTTGGTCAACAATATAGAGAATAGATTGTAGTGAATAAGGATAGATGCATGAAGACCATTTAGGAGGTTACTGCAGTGGTCCAAACAGAAGATGGTGGCTTGGACCAGATGGTAGGAAAGCAGCTGGTGAGAAGTCAATGGATTCTGGAAATATTTCTAAGGAAGTGCTTATAGGACTTGTGGATGGGTGGGAAACATGGAGCAAAAGAAGGGGGAGAACTGTGGATACCTCCATTTTCTCAGCAGCTGGAAGCGTAGCATGTCATTTCCTGGAATGGGGAAGCATGTCGAACAAGCAGGTTTGGGGAGTAGGGGAATCAAGCATTTCGGACATTTAAATTTGAGATGTCTCTTAGGTATTCTATTATGAGGATCCTTATTATGCCCATTTTACAGATAGAGAAAATGAGGCACAGAGAAGTGAAGACACTTGCCTGATATCACCTAGATAATAAGTGGTTGATACAGGATTTAAATTCAGGTCTTGTTCATGCCAGAGTATATGTTATCCATCACAATGCTGCCTCTTTACATGAGGCTGAAATACATGCCAGAAAAATAATGCATCCAGTTTTCACTTCTTAATTATGATTTCTCATTACATGAGATAATTTTCTGCATTTTTTTTTTTTTTTTTTTTTTTTTTTTTTTTTTTGCGGTACGTGGGCCTCTCACTGTTGTGGCCTCTCCCGTTGTGGAGCACAGGCTCCGGATGCTCAGGCTCACCGGCCATGGCTCACGGGCCTAGCTGCTCCACGGCATGTGGGATCTTCCCAGACCGGGGCATGAACCCGTGTCCCCTGCATTGGCAGGCGGACTCTCAACCACTGCGCCACCGGGGAAGCCCAATTTTCTGCATTTTTAAACGTGGCTTGTGTTTAAGGGGAAAATAAAACCCTGTCGGTCACATTCTTCCAAATTCTACTATTTATCAGTGTTATCACTGTTAGCATTGCAAAAATGCTACCGAAATATGAAGCAGCATAGTATGGCATTCATTCATGTATTCGATTTGATCCTTGAGTGCTTGCTATAAACCAGGCTTGGGGGGTGCTAACTGGCTCCTCTACTAGTAGCGCTGCCAGACTAATGAGGTGAGAGGCATGTGTAGAGAAGGTGCAGCACAGTGTGACCAGTGGTGATGGTGGGACGTAAAACGTGCTGCAGGAGCACAGAGGAAGGACCCGCTCCATCTTGACTGGATATGGGGCCAAAGAAGACTTGACGAAGCAAGTGATACCAGAATGGGACCTTAACGAATGAGTGCCAAATGGGAGAAGTGGTGGAAAAGCGTTGCAAACACAGCATGCTTTTAGAATTTTAAAAATGCTAACTAAGCATATGAAACAGTAAGACATTTGAAGTGAAATGTAACATACGGGAGCAATATCAGGAAAAATTTAAAATTACCCTGAGGAGAAACACGAAAAATTTAAGGCATTGAAGAGACCTACTAGGCTCTTGGATAACAAGACACCATCTTGTAAAAATGTTCATTTCCCCTAAATCTCTCTACAAAAGAAATGAAATCTCGATTAAAATGCCCACAGAATCTTTTTTTAGAGACATGGCAAAATGATAACTATTATTCGTTTTGCAAAATGAAATTTATGAAATTCTGAGGAAGAGGTGCAGTTAAGGGAGGGTTAGCTGTATCAGATATTAAAATGTAACATGAAACTGCAATCATTAAAACAGTTAAGTATTGGAGAGAAATGAGAGTAGTGGGAAACGATTACAGAGTACAGTAAACAGGTGTGTATGGAATTTAATTATAGAAAAGTGGCTTTTTAAGGTCAGTGTGAGAAGAGAGATTCAATGAATGGTACGGGTACAGCCGGCTATTTAGAACAAAGAAATCTGGACCCCTTATTTCTTACACACAGGCACACAATTCCTAGTGTAGTAAGTCATTAAGTGTAAAATAAATGAAACAATAGTGGTCCTGGAAGAAAACACAGGTAAGTTTATAACCTGAGGATGTTAGAAGATTCCTGACCTTTCATACAGGCTACAAAGCTCAGAAGTCATAAAAGAAAATGTAGATACACTTAACTACATAAAAATATGGAAAAGGGCTTCCCTGGTGGCGCAGTGGTTGAGAGTCCGCCTGCCAATGCAGCGGACACGGGTTCGTGCCCCGGTCTGGGAAGATCCCACATGCCGTGGAGCGGCTGGGCCCGTGAGCCATGGCCACTGAGCCTGCGTGTCCGGAGCCTGTGCTCCGCAACGGGAGAGGCCACAACAGTGAGAGGCCCGCGTACTGCAAAAAAAAAAAAAAAAAGGAAAGAATTCTTTATGGTTAAAAATACCCCACCCTGCCTTCTGGCTTGCATCGCAAGGCCCCAGCAGAGCTGACTCGACCTGGCCACCTGCACCAGGAAGGTCCAGCCAGCAGGTAGCCGGAGAAGAGGCAGAGATGGGCTGTGGGTGGGGGTGGGGGGGCACTACTGGGGCCTTTTAGGGAGCGTGGCAAATGCTTTGACAGTGTTAGTGTTAGGGTTCCCCTGAGAACCTCACTGAAGTTTCACTCTCTGTACAAAGCAGGCCAGACAAATTCTGAGGACAGCCTTCACCCCTCATTTCACAAACACAGAGGGAGGGTTTTCACTACCCAATGCAAGGGGTACAGCATAGCCCCTGCCTCAGAGAGGCTTCGTGGGACCTAGGTTTGATATCTGAAATTGGAAGGCCACCATCCCTCCCATTCTTTCCTGTCTTCCAGAACATTCACATTCCTTAGGCTAGTGTGGTCAGAGGCTTTATCCCTTTTCTTGACAGTTGTAGGAATGGCACTGAGTGGTCGTCTACTTTAAGGTTCATATTAGGCTACCCAGTGACACTGGCACACATTTACCATAGAAAAACAGGTGACATGGTTGGGATGCTCTATTCCTGCTGAAAAAGGGGACAAAGGAACACTTGGAGCTGGGCTAGAAGGGGCAGTCTAATGAACTCATTTATCTCCGCCTTTTCTCCTCCCAGAGCCAAGCTGCCTAAAGTGATAAAGGATATTTACTTGCTGGTGCTCGGAGCATTTGACTTAAGTGAGCCTCCTATTAATGGTTCTTGGAGATTAGCCTGACTGATTCTCTGAATCCCTTTGATTAAATCTGGGCTTGCTCTGGAGGCATCCTTTTGCCCTGATTTCTCTGCTAATAAGTACATTTTGAACTTGGTGGTGAACTCTGCTCTTCCTCTAACGGTTACACTTCCTCTACCCAGACTTTTTCATTTTAGTGTCTAGTCAGTGACATTAAACTGTGCAGAGTTGTCTAAGTGGCTCTATCCTAGACTGTGAATTCTGAGAAGCCAGAGACCGAGTGTTATAAGTGCACTCCCAGATCCTAGCCCACCCCAGAGCCTGAAGCTGAGTACCGTTCAATGAACAGTTATTGAGAGATTGGGAAAAGAAAGGTTGCCGTGCATGAAATCCACAGTCTGGTGGGATGCACAGACATATGAAGAGGTGTAGAAGGAGAAGGTGCTGTCCTAGGATTTCTCAGTCCTTTTGGTTGAACTCAAGTTGGATATGACTTGAAAGTTCATTTCCTCATATGCCTTTGCTCTTAAACCTGATCAAGGGCACAGTTTTCCCTACTTGGGCAAGGAGTGTTTGACATGCAGATTCTAACCCCATCCATTGTGTTCTTCCGTGGGCTGGGTTCTGGAAGGATTGAAGCTAGACACTCTGACGTGGTTGCTCTGATGCACGATTTCACCCCTCTGGCCCCTGCGTTTTGTTCTCCTACAAGGTGACGTGTACCCCAGGGACCCTGACCCTCTCCTCCCTTTATCCTCCTCACACCCACACGCCTCATTCCCACCTGTCACGGGGTTCTGGAATGTGTCAAGGATACTGGGGTGCATATTGGGTATGTTGTTGTGTTGCCCACTGCATTTGCAGCTACAAATTCATCCCCTTCAAAGCATCCTTCAGCTATTTCCAAGAGTTTCCTAAGGTATTGTCTCACGTGTCTTATGTTTGGACATCCAGCTTGGCTGCAGCCCTGCTGCCTTGGTGTAGACAACGTCCTTGAGCACTGCTCTTTTGCTGGGGCTTCTGGTCACCTCTCCCAACCCCACCCAGTCTGGCCATAGTCTCCCTGAGCTGGTTTGAGCTAAGCGTGGCCAGAGGCTCTTCCCCAGAGCATAACTGAGATCAAGGTGTAACTTAGAAAATTAAATGAAAACTAAAAAGGTAAAAGCTCTTTTTTAATTCTAAGAGCTATAATATAACTGTCCAGAGAAACTCTTTTGATGTAAAAGACGGATATACACATATACTTAGATTTAAAAGAATAATTTAAATAACATAAATGAGATGTGAAAGGTCCTCATCCTCTGAAGTAACCACTATTACCAGTTTCTTGAGATTCTTTTCTAGAGAAAAGTTATGTGTGTACTAGGACACTAAAATCAATCTATTACCTATAAAATGATGACCTACCTACCTGCTTACTTAAAAAAACACTTGGCCTTTTTCACATAATATATCTTGATGTTGTTCCATCTTAGTACCTGCAGATATAGCTCATTTTTAAAATGACTTCATAGTGTTCAAGCAGATGGTTTCACCACACCTGACTTAATAATCCTTTTTGATAGATACTTTGCTTGATGGCTTTTGTAGACAGTGCTGCACTGAACATCTTTGTGCATGTATCTTGTTGAGATTTTTAGAGCATAGCAATAGGTATTAGCTGTAACTTTTAATGAGGCTTTACTCATGGTTCAGAGAAAATGGCAAGGGAGCATGGTCCCCTCTGTGGTTGACTTGCTTTAGGCTGTCTCCTGTGGTGTCTCCTGCCTTGCCCCCATTCAGTCTCTGCCCAGCTAGGAACAGCTTATTTCTCAGCACTAAAAAATGTTACAGACATCTCCAAGGGACAGACCACTTCTAGCCCAGAGAGGGAAAAATAAAAATTTATTTTCCCTTACTTCATCTAAAGCCAACCTCATTGCCTGTTACAGGTTTAATTTTCTCCAGAATGATCCATTGCTTTTAGGACAAGTTACTCACAAAATAGTCTGGTGCTGATATATTTCCCAAAGGCTGGATTATTTATCCTTATTCATGGTCACTCATTACCCTCAGTTAAAAAATAAAACCTGAAAATTAATTCTTTTTAAGATTGAGTCCAAATCTCCCCACTTACAAATAATCAAATAGGCCATCCCTCCATAGGAGGTCATACATTCTAGTGGGAAGAGTTGGATGAGGAGTTGGGAAGCTGGAGCTTTACCTATAACTCCACTCCTCCAGCTGTGTGATTGTGGGTACACCATACAACAGACCCTCACCTTGGAGCCCCATTCCCTATTCCCAAGATGACCTCAGAAGACTCTTCCACCTCCAAGTTTTGAAACTAAAAATGAATTTCCAGATCAGATGACTCAATTTTACTTTGATTAAATTCCTATAATGCTTCACTCTTGGCTGGAGTTTCAGCAGACAGGAGCTACTTGGGCAAAGGGGTTTGGGAAGGGGCTGGCTACCATCTCAAGTCATGGAATTAAAATTTTAAGCTGCTTTTGCCTTTGCAAGATGTGACTCCTGATTTTCTAGGAGAGCGGATAAAATTTCCAAGAAGCCTGTGATGGGTTTGATGTTCTGAAGCCAATGAAAAAGAAAATTTTGCTAGTGAAAGCAGAGCCTCCTTTTTGAGTCTGGTTGTTGTATACCATTTTTAATGATGCGTGTAACATATTCTGGTCAAGGAGCCCAAACCTAAAACTAACAGAGGGCCTGCTTTGTTCTTAGAAAGGGTCATATGATGTTTATTAGGTTGGCTGGATGAATTTATTTGGAAGCCTTGACTGTTAAGGCTTAATATAAAAATATCATATCTAACTTATAAAAGAATTTAAATGCCAACTTTTGTATGGAATAGAAAGAACTAGAAAAATATCATATCTTCTTTGTTTTTTCCATGCCTCTTCCTGTTGTTTCTGGTACCAAACAAACAATACCAAATATTTATTGGTAAAGAGGAAATGCAAATTTAAGAAATGAGTATTATTACCTATTAGAGTATGTATACAGAGCAGCTCCTGTTTCCCTCATATGGTTCTTTGACTTTGCAGTGAAGTATCAGTGACTGAACTCTTTTCATTCTCTTCCTTTTGATGAATTTGGTAGTTAAGGCAGCTTCTCCATCAATCACTTCAGTCTTTAGAATCATGATGGTAAGATTATGCAACATCTTTCTCAATTAAGAAAAGAAGCAGAAGTCAGGAGGAAAGGCACTTATTGGCTGTTTTTAATCAGAATGATTTCTACTTTTGTATTATTCATTGCACAAGAAAGTATTCCAAATGAAATTGATGTTGGGATGCTAAATACAATCAATATGACTTTAAGGTCAGTTAGGAAAAGTTTTTTGAAAAATTATTTTTACTATCTTATTGTCTAAGTCATAAAAAAGTGATGACAGTTAGTGGAAATATATTTCATTAATAGAATGCTAAAAGAAAGATATTTTATAGGAAATTGTTGTCATATGTAATATACATTTAAAATACAGCAGAATGCTTTTGGAGGTTATGAATATTGACGCTATAAAGCTTTGGCAGAAGGGATGTACTCTACCTGGCTTCAGCTTTGTTGAGAATATTATCAACAACATTTTTACTTTCCCACCTTTTTTCAAATTTATTTCCTAGTCTTCATTTGAGTTTTGTATTCTGCTTAAACTAGCCTCTAGGTATATGTGCACTTCCTACGGAAAGTGTTTAAATTTGCTTCTCTAAGGAAGTTTTGGTCTGTGTTGGAGAGGGTGTGGAGAAAAGGGAACCCTTGTGCACTGTTGGTGGGAATGTAAACTGGTGCAGCCACTATGGAAAACAGTACAGACGTTCCTCAAAAAACTAAAAATAGCACTACCATATGATCCAGCAACCCCACTATATCCGTTTCCAAATGAAAACACTAATTTGGAAAGATACATGCACCCCAATGTTCATAGCAGCAGTATTTACAATAACCAAGATGTGGAGCAACTCAAGTGTCCATCAACAGGTGAATGGATAAAGAAGATGTGGTGTATAAAGTATATAAAATGGATTATTACTCAGCCATAAAAACAGAATGAAATTCTGCCATTTGCAACAACATGGATGGAGCTACAAAATATTATGCTTACTGAAATAAGTCAGAGAAAGACAAATACTGTATGATATCATTTATATGTGGAATCTAAAAAATAATACAAATGAATGTATAAAGCAAAACATAAACAGACTCACAGATATAGAAAACAAACTAGTGGTTACCAGAGGGAAAAGGGAGGGAAGGGGGGAAGGGCACAAGGGGTACGGGTTTAAGAGATACAAATGACTATGTATAAAACAGATAAGCAACAAGTATATGTTGTATAGCACAGGGGACTATAGTCATTATCTTGTAATAACATTTAGTGGGATATAATCCGTAAAAATACTGAATCACTATGCCATACACCTGAAACTAATATATTCTAAATCAATTATACTTCAATTTAAAAAATAAAGAAGTTTTGGAAATGATTTAATAAGGTTGACTACATCACCACACTGACAAAAAACCCTAATGTAGACAATGTGATGAGCTTGATTTTACCTGAGGATTAATAATCATGGATACTGTTACCATCTGAATAGGAGGAACCATATTTTAGTCAAGTCTATCTGCCTAGCACTTAGTACAGTCATTCTACAAATATTTATTAAGCACCTGCTGTCTTAGGAGCAGTAGATGCAGCAGTACACAAAACAGATTAAAAACAATTCCTTGCCAGTGGGAGCTTACTAGAGAGCTTACACTTTAAGTTGTCATTTTATTTATGTAAAAATTATATTTATAAAATATAAGTAAAATATATAGCATATCAGATGGTGATGAATGCTCTGGAGAAGATGAAGCAGGGTCAGGGAATGGAGAGTGCAGGCTGAGCTTGATCAGGGAAGGCTTCTCTGAGATGACATTTAAACAGAAGGAGGAGAAAGCAAGCTATGTGACCGTCTGGAGTAAGAGAATTCTAGGTGGAGGGACCAGTGATTGTAACCCTGAGTCAGGAACATTTTTGGAATGTTTCAGACACAGTGAGGCTAGTAGGAGGGGGAGGTCAGAGAGCAGCTTGGGGGACGGGTCATGTGCTGTCTTCTGAACCAACATAAGGCCTTTGAGTGAGATGGGAACCACTGGAGGGTTTTGAGCAGACAAACAAACACAGTTAAATGCTGACCTGACCTGAACATACCTTTAAAGAAAACATGAGGGCTTCCCTGGTGGCACAGTGGTTGAGAGTCTGCCTGCCGATGCAGGGGACGCGGGTTCGTGCCCCGGTCCGGGAAGATCCCACGTGCCGCGGAGCGGCTGGGCCCGTGAGCCATGGCCGCTGAGCCTGCATGTCCGGAGCCTGTGCTCCGCAACGGGAGAGGCCATAACAGTGAGAGGCCCGCGTACCGCAAAAAAAAAAAAAAAAGAAAGAAAGAAAACATGAAACCCTGATCTGTGGCTTTGGCTTGTTTATTTATACAGTATTTGGTCATCTTTGGGTTTTGTGGTGTGTGTGTGTGTGTGTGTGTGTGTGCGTGTGTGTGTGTGTGTGCGTGCATGTGTATGCATAGGGCCAGGACTAGGGTGAAGGGAGTAAGACTCTACCCCGAGTGTGATGCCTCCTAACTTTTACACCCTAAGCACCTCACTCCCCTCACCCTAGTCCTGACCTGTGTGTGTGTTTATTGTTTTAATTTGTGAATAACTATATGAATAAAACTTACCTCTGGCTACTGTTACCATTGTAGCAAGCAAACAAAGTGTGTATCCTGCACCACAGATCTCTGACATTGTTGGAACCAGAAAGAAGCAAATGTAGTCAATGGGTAATGGGCAGTCATTGCCTAACATTTGGCTTAGAGCACTTGATATAGTCCAGAAGAATAACTAGTAGAGGAAGGCAAACTGCTTCCTTCTGTGGTTTCAGAAAGGAAATGCTGTAATACCAGATAACCGCCTGGTAAAGGGTGTGACCAAGCTTAGAAATCAAGATGTCCAATGATAAATCATTATACTTTCAGTACACCCATGACACGTAATTTCAATTAAATTGTTAGGCGGTTGTAATGGTAGCGCGCTATCTGAGCTAGAGACAAGTCCCCTGGGATGGAGCTTATGTGCAGGTGTGACTGACATTAAAAAATCTCAGCTGCCATCCTTGCCTGGTCTTTCATGTTATGCACCAGGTTATTTAGTTTAGTTTAGTTTTAGTTTAGTTTTTGGAAAGCAGACAAAATGGAGGGAAGAGATGAATTTATTGGACACACATACACATTGAACACAATGAGAGACAGGCACACACAGCAGATACGACTTCTGAAGGCCTGGGGCTGTATTAAAACACACACAGATAACATTTTCATTGTTGTTTTGAGTCTGTCTCTGCACATCTGACAGTAGAAACGTAATTTCAGAATTGAACTGTGATCCCTTTTGTATAGATTGCATATTGTAAGCTGGCCAACCAGAGACAGTATCTAATTTCATGTCTGTTTACTACTATGTATGCTTTTTAAGAACTGAAAAATAATGAAGATTAATGATAGCTAAAAATATGGTTAGCCCAATTTTCCAAACTTAGTTCGTGGTTTCCATTAAAATGAGAATTACCGGGACTTCCCTGGTGGCACAGTGGTTAAGAATCTGCCTGCCAATGCAGGGGACACGGGTTCGAGCCCTGGTCCAGGAAGATCCCGCATGCCGTGGAGCACCTAAGCCCGTGCACCACAGTTACTGAGCCTGCGCTCTAGAGCCCGTGAGCCACAACTACTGAGCCCACGTGCTTAGAGCCCGTGCTCCGCAACAAGAGAAGCCACTGCAATGAGAAGCCTGTGTACAACAATGAAGAGTAGCCCCTGCTCGCCGCAACTAGAGAAAGCCTGTGCGCAGCAAGGAAGACCCAACGCAGCCAAAAATAAATAAATTAATTAAAAAAAAACGAGAATTACTTAAGCACAGGACTTCATGTGGTTTGTAATTTTTTCCCATCGTTTTGGCAGTTCAGCCATTCAAGTGTGATCATGTGGTTTTCAATGTCTAATACAGCCTTTTAAGTAATTAATTTCAGGTAATGCTCTTCTTAAATTTCAAGAATATATTAAAGCAATAGGGGGTGGGGGAGGGAAGTACTGGGAGTTCGGGATTAGCAGATGCAAACTATTATATACACGATGGATAAACAGCAAGGTCCTGCTGTATAGCACAGGCAACTATATTCAATATCCTGTGATAAACCATAATGGAAAAGAATATGAAAAAAGTATATATATATGTATGTATGTATGTATGTATGTATAAGTGAGTCACTTTGCTGTATACCTGAAATTAAACACAACATTGTAAATCAACTATACTTCAATAAAATTTTTTAAAGAAGAAAGCAATTAGAACCTTAAACTAGGTCATTTGTACTTATAGACAACTGTTGTCAATCTCACTCACATCCCCTTTCAACTTCATTCTATGCATCACTACTAAATTAATTTTCTACAGCTTGACTGTGATTGTGTGGCTCCCTTCTTGAAAAGCTGCCGTGACCACCCCCCCCCCCACTGTCTCTTGAATTACCTTCAGATTCCTCTGCCACTTCATTCAAGGCTCCTTTGTGACAAGTACCAGGATGTTTTAATTTTTTTGGAGAGAGGAGATGAATTCATTGGACATGCATACACACTGAGCAGAGTGAAGAGACAGGCAGGCAGAGCACAGGGAGATCAGCTCGGTGCTTTGTGACCGCCTGGAGGGGTGGGATGGGGAGGGTGGGAGGGAGGGAGATGCATGAGGGAAGGGATGTGGGAACAGATGTATATGTATGACTGATTCACTTTGTTATAAAGCAGAAACTAATTAAAAAAATAAATAAATAAACTTAAAAAAAATGGATAAAAAAAAAAAAAAAAAAAAAAAAAAAAAAAAAAAAAGAGACAGGCAGACACAGCAGAAATGACTTCCAAAGTAATTAATTTTTTGCAGCTTGACTGCATGATTGCATTGACTTCCCTCTGCAAAAAGCTTTCGTAATTCCCCCGCTCCCCACCCCACCCACCACTGTTGCCTCTTGAATTGCCTTTAGCTTACTTTAATTTGGCATTCAAGGCTCCTCATGACCTGGATGACCCACTTCACTTTTCTGGTCTTTGAAACCTTTGCTTAGGTTAAGCTAGACTTTTCATATTTTTCAACACAACTATACTTTTGATTCTGTTTCCACCTGGAATACCTTCTTCCTCACCAGGTTCTGACAAAATTGTGTCAATTTTTTAAAGACCCATCTCATATGCTGTGAAGACTTTTCTGTGAGAGGGAGAGAGACCTCTTCTGCTTTTTTGGAGTCTCCTGAGTAACAATCCCTTTGCATTGTGGAGATTGATGTGCTTGTTTTCATTGCATTCCTCGTAGAAAGGAAACATTTTTAAAGCTGCCATTTATTGAGTCCTTACTTTGTGCCAGGCAGTGAGAGGCATATAGAATTGTAATTGAGAGATGAGTCTCGAAGCAGACTGCCTGGGTTCAAAGCCCAGCACTGCCACTTACTGTCGTGTAACCCTGGACAAGGGCCCTCACCACTCTGTGCCTATTTCCTCATAAATGGCAAGTTTCTTATAGGGCTGTTAAGAGAATTTCATGCATTCATACAGAAAACAAGATTTCAGACAGTGCTTGGCACATGGTAAACAATAGTAGCAATTACTGTTGGCAAACATCATAATATTTCATCCTAACAAAAACTCTATGAGGTTTATATTAAGCCCTATTTGAAAGACGAGGAGAGTGAAACTCAGGGAAATTAAGCAACTTGCCCAAGATCGTACGACTGATAATGGGAGAGCCGAGGTTTGGACTTTGGTCTGTTTGATTTCACTATGTGTCTTGCTCATTAAAAAAAATTTTAGCATGGTGCCACGTACCCAGTAGGGGCTTCATACATATTTCTTGAGTTGAAATGCTGAGTATAAAAAAAAGCATGCATTTATGAGTTCAGATTTTACGTCTGCTTTTTACTGGCTATGTGAATTTCAGAACATACTTAAATCTTCCTGGCTTCAGGTTCTCCTTCTTTGTAAGAGGATGATAGTAATAACCATGCCAGAGAGCTTGATGAGTATGAGTTTCTTCTCTCATTTCCCTTATTATCTAAAAATTATTATCATTGTATTAGTAGTCAATGTTAGTCAAGTTAAAATACTGTGAGAGATGTGATTCTGATTAGAGTAGTCACATCAACCCTTCAAAAAACAAAATGCTGGTCATTGTTATTCTAGTAATGCCATGAGGGTAGCAGCCTCATGTTAGCGGGCTTGATTTAAAAGTTTGAAAATATCCCTTCTTCATTTCACCTTGCTGTGTTGCCTGAAGTTATATTGATCCCAGATTGGGTTGTGTTAACCAATATCCTCTTTCAAAATGCAATGTGATGGGAGATCTGATAAATGAGTTAGCTTAATCTGATTGTTTTTCTCTTGACTTAGTTTAAATCAGCCAGCATTTAGGTGAAAGGAGCTTTGGTTTGGAGGAGGAAACACGAGGGGAAAGTGGTTTTTAAGCTATAAGGATAGGATTAAACAGAAACTAAGTAGCATAAGGGACCATGGGTAACCATGGTTATAGGAGAGGTGAGAGATTATTTACACTCGACCAACCCCCAGATTGGATAATTAACCCTTAAGTAACATTTGACTGCAACACTGAGCTTCTTCCTGACCTGATCTCATGGGACAAATCCATCTAACAGAAAACATTCCTTCCTATAATAGGATCATAAAGTATTTGTGATTAAAATATGCTGCTTTCTAAAAATTCATAACAACGTGAAGCCAATGAAAAATTGATGCCGTAGTCTGGACTTCAGTTTTATTTTCAGGAAACTAATGGATAGCAGTGGAAGAGTTTGGATAATTTCTTCTTTCTTCTCCTGGAATCCACCTATTTTGTAACAATTCTATTGTACTATACCCATCTTCAAATTTCATAAAATATCTTCTGATTTAAAATGTCAAGTGCTAACCTTTTATGAACCACTGGAGTCAGTGTTTCCCTCTTTCTGATGTGCCTGTAGGTTGAACAGTAGGAAGGCCAGTGCCTGGCTCTCTTTGAGTATTCGATATAGTTGAACTGGTCATGTTGAACTGCCAGGATTGGGGGCCGAAATGCAGTTTGTTGAAATAATAAGCCCTGCAGTGACAATTTTTACAAATGCTCATAAGTTAACATTCTCTAAGTATGAAAAAAAAATCACCCAGCTTGTACAAGTGCACGCCTATTTCCTTGAGTGCTCTCGTGCTACTGTAACTCCCTAGTTATCAAACAAGGGGGTAGATAGGAGGAGCTTCAGCACTTCAGGGAATTTTTGGATTATAATCATCATCCCTTGTCTAATAACCTTGATGTATTCTTAGGAACCACATTAGCTATGGACTTCTAATCCGGTCTAACACCCTATTCATTCAACAAAAATTGGTGATAAACACAGATTTACAAGAGGAAAATATATCAAAGTACAAAAGAAAAACAGATCATTTTAAGGGTGGGATGTCACTGAATCAAATAAGCTGGCCTGTGGTCACATTTACTCTTAAAGGTCAGGTGGGTTGAGGAGGAAAACATTAGTTAGGAATAAAGCTAGAGAGTGAAATTTATTACTCTTGGTTTAGATGTAGTGATGCGATGCTGAGCGTGGAGTACACATGTTCTATTTTCTCCATAATTTAGTATAATTTGGATGTTACACAAAAGAGCATGATTGTTTATCACCCATTTTCTTTGAAAACGATTCTAAAACTGGAGTCATAGTGAGTGCTGTACAGATATTTGAGAAAAATGCTGGGTTGTCAAGTAAGGTTCCCTCTAAATATAAAATTAAATGAAATTTCCAAGTTGCATTCTGACATCTGCAAGCCTAGGTTGGTATTTTACTGCCAGAGCTGTGTAAATGCAAACGCACAGCAAGTTTCCCTAGGGCCGACCAGCCAGTGAGTACAAATGGGGCGTATCCCTATAAGTATCCACATTTTGCTGGCTCAGTGGCCTTCAACTAAAAAACTGGAAGAACTCAGCATTTTTCTCCCTGAAAGTTTCTCCCCACTTTTCCAACATGGCCCAGGAGGGATCTCATATGTGCTACGAAAGAGCTTACCACATTCTAGTGAAGCTCCTTAGTACTGGCCACTGTGCACAATTTACTTTTTAACCACCGTTCATAGATTGCTACTGCCAGGCCCTGTATCCAGTGCTTTATGTGCATTACCTCATTTATGAATGAACGAATTCTCCCAGCCACCTGATGGGTCATGCATTAACACTTCAGTTTTATGGATGAAGAAACAGAGGCACGGAGATTAAAGACTCACAGGGATCTCAAGTGGCATTTCTCAGAATCATTCATTAATTGATTCAACAAATATATATATATTTGTTGAATCAATTAATGAGTGATTAATTGTTCAATTAAAAATAATAATTCAATATTAATAATATATTATTAATATATATTATTATTAATTATTATTATTATTTTGCAAACCAGCCAAGGTACAGTTCAAGTACTGGGCTGCAGCGGTGCACAGTGCAGTTAGGGCCCCCTGTTCTCAGGTTTATAATCTGTTGGGGAGGTGGAGACAGACAAGAAACAAAACAAGAAACAAACAAAGATAATTTCAAATATCCATAAGGGCTATCATGGTGTTAGTAAGCCAGGGTTATGTGAAAGAGAATGACTGGAGTGTGGGTGGGCATCTTGGGGGGTGTCGGGGAAGCCATTTACAGAAGGAACCTTTGAGCTGAGATCAGAGTGAGAAGAAAGAGGCAGCCACCTGGAGCTTGAGCACGAGTGTTAGAGGCACGGGAAACAGCACATGTAAAAGTCCGGAAGCAGAAAGGAGCTTGGTGTGTTTCAGGAACAGAAAGAAGGTCTGCGTAGCTGGCATATATTAGCAGTGGGAACAAAATCAGAGAGAAAGCTGGAGGGGAGGTAGAACTCCAGCCAGGTAGGGTCTTGGGTACCATAGAGTTTGATTTTATTCTGTCAGTCATGAACACCCACTGGAGGATTTTAAGCAGGGGCGTGATGGGATCAGATTCACATTTTAAAGCCTCGCTTTTGCTGTTTTGTGGATTGTCAGTTACAGGTTGGCAGGAGAGAAATCAGAAAGAGCAGGTGGGATGCCCTTTCAGGGATGTAGAGAAGAAAGGATGGTGGCTTGAAGGAGGGTGGGGCAGTGGAGGGGGGACAAGCAGGCAGATTCGTGGACTATTTTAGAGGAGGGATAGGCAGGAATTACTGATGGAGTGGAGTTAGACAGTGAGGGCGGGAGAGCACCTGGGGGAGAGTGAGGGCTGTGGTTCTGCTTAGGGAGATAGGGGGATGGAGGGAACAGGTGTTGGGAGTGGGAATAACGTCATGGGTTCTGTTAGCACGTGTTAATTTGAGATGCCTCTGAGACATTCGAGAGGGGCGGTCAGGCAGGCAGCTGGACATCTGAGTCTATTCTAGGGGACAGGTCAAGGCGAGAGCTTTCAGTTGGGGGTTTGTCAGCATAAAGCTTAGGGATATCACCTAGGAAGAGATGTAGATGGTGAAGCAGTGCTGCTCAAAGGTGCTCCACCTTTGAGCGTGGTTCCCACCCACGCCCTGTTACTGGTCCCAGTGAGATAAAAACAGAATTCAGCGTAAGTTTTAGAAACGTTTATAGCAATTATAACAAATGCCTGATCGGTAGCTTGTATTCTGTATGTCTTTGGTTTCATTATTTCGGTAATACGTTTTTATTGCACTTTACAATAATACTGTTCTGCAGGGTTTGGAAATTAAAACAAAAACACCTAACTCTTTTCCCTAGACAGCTGAGGAACACTGCTCTGAAGTTTAGAGGTTAAGCAGGAAGGAAGAGATAGAAACAGAGCCTGAGAATAAATGGCCAGTGAGGTAGAAGGAAAACTTTGATTTTCCTTTGGTTGGAACCTCGTCTGACTCCAAGGAACAGGTGCTTCACTATGATTTTTTATTGCATTCTTTCCTAGGGAGTGACCATAACAAGGCCCATGATATATCACCAACAGAGCTGTGATCCCATCATGAAGCTTCTGCTTCTATGCCCAAGTGAAGTCTCTTGGTCTCTTAAGAGGTCAACCTAGGTTGCCAGGAGGGGCTGCATCCCCATCGGTTTTTATAGAAATGAGAAGTGTTTTTTCCTCAACTTCTTGTCTCACTTTGTCACTTGGGTCCCCAGAGAAATCCTATTTATACATTAGGGTTTTTAAAAATATTTTATGAAGTCCCTACAGAAAGCCACCTTTTCCTTTTAATATCAGCTCCTCGTTTTATAGATGTCAGACCTTGCCCGTGGGCAGAGCTAAAAAACAGGGCCATTCTGTCTCCCATTTCCCAGGAGCCGTCCTCTCTCTTGCACATCAGCCCACACAAATAAGGGTCCATGATGGGGGAACAGGAGGCAGAAGCAGCTGCAGCCTCGATCTGCCAGCCCTGATCTTAAACACAAACTTTAGGGTTTCTGTTTTTTAAGTGTATTATAGACTAACAGTTACTTCCCTTGAATAGTTTTGAAAAGTAGTAATTTGATTTTTAGAGCTTTAAAATTTCCTCATGCTTTGGAAAAGGAAAAATGTCAAGAGAAGGCAAAGAACTAAACATTTATTATCTCACCGCTTGGACTGATTTAAAACTGAGTTTAAAAATTATTATTTCACAGCAAGATCCAAGATGGTTATATCTAATTTATGCAAGAAATCTGTCAGTGTATCTGAGATTGGCAATTTGAACTTCAAAAAGTACAAGTGGTTCTACTATTGACCTTTAGTGTTTCTGAGTTCTAAAATATATGACACCTTTAATAGCTAATTGAGTCACTACTCTGAGCATGTTTAGATACTGACACTCAGGACACGTGGTATAACCCTACTGCTATCTAGTTTTCATTGCCCCCGAATCAACACTGATGGAGTAGAAATTTTTAATTCTAGAGCCATTCTAAAGCTTCATTTTTAGGCAAAATTACCTTGAAGTTGCTTTTTATAGTTGCTTTAATTCTGCTTTAACCACATTAGTGCTACTACTTGTATCCTTACTTATAATAAAGATAATAATAGTAATGATAGCAATAATAATAAATTAAAAGTACATTACTTAGTAGTAGTAATGCTAATAATTGCAAAAACTAAAATTTATTGAGGTACTATGTGCCAAGCAATATTCTAAGATTTTTACACAGATTAATGAATTTATAATCCTTGAGGTGTTGTATATGTCTTAGTCTGTTCGAGCTGCTATAACAAAAAACTACAGTCTGAGTGGCTTATAAACATCCAAAATTTATTGCTCACGGTTCTGGAGGCTGGGAAGTCCAAGATCAAGATTGCCACCACAGTCACGTTTTGGGAAGGGCCCTCTTCCTTATTCATAGCTGACACTTTCTCGCTGTGTCTTTACGTGGTGGAAGGGAGCTCTGTGCCGTCTCTTTTTTTTTTTTTTTTGCAATTTTAATTTCAACTTTATTTTTTATTTTATTTTTTTCTCTCTTTTTTTTTACATCTTTATTGGAGTATAATTGCTTTACAATGGTGTGTTAGTTTCTGCTTTATAACAAAGTGAATCAGCTATACATATACATATATCCTCATATCTCCTCCCTCTTGCATCTCCCTCCCACCCTCCCTATCCCACCCCTCTAGGTGGTCACAAAGCACGAGCTGATCTCCCTGTGCTATGTGGCTGCTTCCTACTAGCTCTCTATTTTACATTTGGTAGTGTATATATGTCCATTGTGCAGTCCCTTTAACACTGATTCTGTTCATTAAGCCTCCACCTTCATGACCTAATCACCTCTCCAAAACCCCACGTACGAATACCATTACCTTTGAAGGCTAGGATTTTAACATAAGTATTGGGGGGGGGCGGACACAAGCATTCAGACCATAGCAAGGTAAATAATATTATGACCCCATTCAACAGGTGAGGAAACTGAGGCACAGTGAAGTTAAGTAACTGGTTCAAAGTCATTGACTCAGGAAGAGATTTTTTTTCATATTTAACTTGCAGGTCTGGATGTTTTACTTGCGGATGCAGGTGACAGGTAGAATGTAGATAATGGTATTTTGTTTTGTTTTGCTTACTTACAGATGGTTGGAAATAAACTCAAATAATGCAGTGATGGAACACAAAGATAAATTGTATCTCTCCACACTTTTTTTTGGAACCAAAGTGTGCTTCTGACAGTTGTTAGTCATTAGAGATACTTAATTTTTTTGCAATTAACTGATATTATAATACTTAAACACAGCAATAAAAATTTTCAAGGGCTTTCAAAGAACACTTAGTAGAGCCTTTTAAAAATAATGCCAAATATAAAAATTAAGTACTTTTTAATTTGTCTTAGAGCAAATCATAAGACGGGAATCATTGAGATAGGCTAGCTTTCTACCAAAGTTAGCTAAATCTATGAGACTTAAGGGAGAAGCAATCTGCTTTGCCCTACTAGTAGCCCTAAACATTCTTGTTAAATATAGGAAGTCCACAAGTTATGAATAGGTTGTGTTTCATGTGTTTGACAAAAAGGTAATTTTTCTGTACTTATGTTTTGTTATAGTTTTCCATAAACAACTTTCTATGTCTATAAAAACTTCTCTGGGGTTCTTTTCATGACATCATAATATTCCAGTGAATGAATTTGATGACATATTGACATATGATTTCCTGAAAGGCTGTATTATTATTATTATTTTTGGCCACGACTCGCACCATGTGGGATCTTAGTTCCCTGACCAGGGATCGAACCTGCAACCCCTGCACTGAAAGCACGGAGTCTTAACCACTGGATCATTGGGGCAGTCCCTAAGCTGTATCATTTTAAACTTCCACTAACAGCTCTAATAGTGTCCTCACAGTTTCTGGATTTTATCTGAAAATAATCTCTGTCAGTTATTTGTGGGGAACAAAGAGAATCTATTCGAACTTACATGCCTTTGATTAGGAACAATTCTGAACTTTTCCCATATACTTCATCTTGTGAATTGCCTGCTGTTTTTTTATGGTGGGGGGTTGAGGGGTGGAGACAGGAGGATGTCCCTCCATTTCTCTTCCTAAAGATATTAACCATTTCCCTGATATATGTTGTACATATACCTTCCCAGTTATTGGCAGGTGTGTTGATTTTAAACCTAGTGCACTTCCATTATTTTAAAGGATTCATATTAAGGACAAGTCTGTCAAAGCTGTTATGTAGTAGAATTCTTTGGGGTGACTTGAAAGTAGTGAACCACTGTTGTTAAGTGGTTTCCAAAGTGCGAAGACCACATCTTCCCTGATTTGCAGTCTATATATCACCTCAGAAAAGCAGACTTTTTTCTAAGATCCTTTTCCCTATCAGCTCTGTCCAAGTAACTACTTCCAATTGCTATAGTATTAATTTTCCTGTAAATTTAGATTTGAGGCTGACATCCACTCCTTTCCATACCTGCAATTTTCCATTTTCATACTCCCCCATAGGAGGATGTGTAGGGGTTGGGATTTAGTCATGCCCAGATTTCCTCCTCGGCAGAATAAGAAAGACTTCAAAGGGAAGTGGTGTAAGTCCCCTAGGATTACTTCTTTCTATACAGTCCCAAGCAAAAAGGCAACAAATTTCCCTAAGAGAATGTAGGCAAGGGGTAAAGCTTCTGCTAAAAATCTGTAAACCGTTCATTTGTGTTAGTATTCCTGTTTTTCTTTCTTTCTTTTTTTTTTTTTGTGGTACGCAGGCTCTCACTGTTGTGGCCTCTCCCGTTGCGGAGCACAGGCTCCGGACGCGCAGGCCCAGCGGCCATGGCTCACGGGCCCAGCCGCTCCGCGGCATGTGGGATCTTCCCAGACCGGGGCACGAACCCGTGTCCCCTGCATGGGCAGGCGGACTCTCAACCACTGCACCACCAGGGAAGCCCCCTGTTTTTCTTATACGCAGTACATGTATGTACTACATGTGTGAAAAGCTCAAAACCTCTATTTTTGAAAGTTCTTACTAATAACTGACAGAATGGGTATTATTAAAATTTTGAGGCACCCACAATAACATTTGTCAGACTTAGTGAAGAACCATATAAATGTGTATTCAGCTATCTACTACATTATAGGAGACTCTCCATTGATTGCCTAGAAACACTGTTAAATCATTTTGGTGACAATTCTTTCTCTGTGTCCTATAATTGTGTATTGTATATTCAGATTAAGATTTTAAAATATTGGTGCGATAGGTGTGTTGTTATTTTAGAAATGGCTATCCTTATCCTAGCTGGAAATAGGGAGTTCATCCACTGGACTCAACGCCAGTGCATTTTTGGCTTCTTATTACTTGATAAGTTGCCAATAGAAATATGCCCTAACAAGATAAGATCTTGGTTGAGCTTCCTTTAAGCCTGTTAGGCTGTATTCAGTTGATTTTCTAGTGTCGAAGCAAGGACCTAACGTACCCTGAATGCCAGCTGAGCTGGCATTTGACCATCTGAAGTGGGAAACTGCCAATCCAGTGGATTCATGTTTTTGATGGCAAAAATGTCTTTACTGTGCCTGTTTGTTATGCAGATTATTTCCCCCTTGACTCTGTGATTTAAAGAATCAAGAAAGTATGGTAAAAGCAATGCATGTATAATGTGAAAAGAAAAAAATCAATCAGTACTGAATGGTATTACATTGTATATATGTATATATAATATAAATACATGTATAAAATATATATGTAAAAACTACATTGCTCTTTATTCATCCATTAATGTTAGACTCCTCACTATGAAAGATAAAAGATTTAGTATCCCTACTGTATCTCTGCCGTTCTTCGTCCTACCTAGTGTTTTATTATTTTTATTATAACATAAATTTTTTTAAAAGTTAATTTATTTATTTTTGGCTGCATTGGTTCTTCATTGCTTCGCACGGGCTCTCCTCTAGTTGCAGCGAGCGGTTGCGGTGTGCAGGCTTCTCATTGTGGTGGCCTCTCTGGTTGAGGAGCACAGGCTCTAGGTGTGCAGGCTTCAGTAGTTGTGGCATGCAGGCTCAGTAGTTGTGGCTCATGGGCTCTAGAGTGCAGGCTCAGTAGTTGTGGCGCATGGGCTTAGTTGCTCCGCGGCATGTGGGATCTTCCCGGACGAGAGCTCGAACCCATGTCCCCTGCATTGGCAGGCAGATTCTTAACCACTGTGCCACCAGGGAAGTCCCATATAACATGCATTTTTTTAATTTTAAAAATTATATTTTTATCCCAATTTCTTGTTCTGTCAACTCTGGACTCTATAGACTCTCTAGGATGTAAGTTGAGGAACTAGGTTCCTAATTACTCTCAACCTCTCCTTCACTACAAGCCCTGAGCTCCGTCAGCCCTACCACTATTTTCATGTTATCAAAAATTGACACTTATATTTTGATATTATTGTAAACTTGCCCTGCTTTGTGTATAGGCTTATTCTAAACATTGGAAACCAGAGAAGGGAATGCAATTCCATGGCACCACACTTGTGCTTCTTTAAGGAGAATGTTCACAGCATTAAGGTCAAATGGATTCTTTTTTCTTACATTCCTCAATTACTCAAAATCACATCACCTTTAAATTGGTTTCTATTCAGATAATGACTTTATTGTAGCCCCTCTGCCTGTTCTGAAGGTTTTAGGTGCCTTTCTCTTTTGTAATTAGAGAAGAGACATTATGTTTTCCCCATGTTACTAAGATCCTTTAGCTTCTTAATCATACTTTCAGGGCTTCCCTGGTGGCGCTGTGGTTGAGAGTCCGTCTGCCGATGCAGGGGACACAGGTTCGTGCCCCGGTCCGGGAGGATCCCACGTGCCGCGGAGCGGCTGGGCCCGTGAGCCATGGCCGCTGAGCCTGCGTGTCCGGAGCCTGTGCTCCGCAAGGGGAGGGGCCACGACAGTGAGAGGCCCGTGTACCGCAAAAAAAAAAAAAAAAAAAAAAAACTGAAGCATGATTTATGATGATTAAAATTTGTTTGTAGCAAAAAAAAAAAATCATACTTTCATTTAAAGAGAATTGTTTCCCTTGTTTATCTTAAACCGAGTTTGTTCTTGCTCATCCCGACTACCACAAGTCTCCCATCCTTTCCTTCGTCACCCAGAAATCCCCATTTTCCTGGCTGTGCTTCAGTTTCTGTCCCTTATAGATCCAACTAGGAGTTTATTCATGAAGTTGTCATTCGTTTCTTTTCAGTTTTGAGGTAAAACACAGCTAGTAAAGGATAGATGGACTAACGAAGACCCATATCTGTTCATGTAAAGTCACCAAAAACTGTTGGCTATTAACTCTGCCATTTTCCTTTTTAAGCCAAGAGAGTAAAAGGATTTTATAATAATTCTCTCTTTAATTTAATGACTGTAGGGGATAAAGTGCTGCATTAGCTTTTGCCCACATTTGTATGTTTTTCCAAGGATATCTTATTTGGCTTTGAACAAATGACTGTTTCTCTAGCTGTTTCAAATTTCTCCCATCTCCAGTTTGGAAAGCATAATGCTTACATAGTTTTTCTTATTGGGATATAATTCATATACCATAAAATTCACCTTTTAAAGAGCACAATTTAGTTGTTTTTAGTAAAATCAAAAGATTATGCAACCTCATTTTTTTAGTAAACTGTTTTTTTTTTTTTTTTTTTTCTTTTTTTTTTTTTTGCAGTATGCGGGCCTCTCACTGTTGTGGCCTCTCCCGTTGCGGAGCACAGGCTCCAGACACGCAGGCTCAGCGGCCATGGCTCACAGGCCCAGCCGCTCCGAGGCATGTGGGATCCTCGCGGACCGGGGCACGAACCCGTGTCCCCTGCATCGGCAGGCGGACTCCCAACCACTGCGCCACCAGGGAAGCCCAGTAAACTGTTTTAATATTCACAAAGTGGATAAAATGGTAGAGTGAACACCCACATATCTGTTACCCAGAATGAATAGCTGTAATGGCACCTTTAAAATTTTTTATTTTTTGTTTTTATTTTTAATTTTTAAATTGAAGTATAGTTGATTTACAATGTTGTGTTAGTTTCAGGTGTACAGCAAAGTGATTCAGTTATACATATACATATATCTACTCATTTTTATTTATTTATTTATTTATTTATTTATTTATTTTGTGGTCGGCGGGCCTCTCACTGTTGTGGCCTCTTCCATTGCGGAGCACAGGCTCCAGACACGCAGGCTCAGCGTCCATGGCCCACGGGCCCAGCCGCTCCGCGGCATGTGGGATCCTCCCAGACCGGGGCACGAACCCGTGTCCCCTGCATCGGCAGGCGGACTCTCAACCACTGCACCACCAGGGAAGCCCTACTCATTTTTATTTTTATTATTGTTTTTTAAATATATTTCTTTGGCTGTGTTGGGTCTTTGTTGCTGCACAGCGGGCTTTCTCTAGTTGCAGTGAGCAGGGGCTACCCTTCGTTGCGGTGCGTGGACTTCTCTTTGTGGTGGCTTCTCTTGTTGCAGAGCACAGGCTCTAGGCGCACGGGCTTCAGTAGTTGCAGCACGCGGGCTCAGAAGTTTTGGCTCGCGGGCTTTAGAGCGCAGGCTCAGTAGTTGTGGCGCATGGGCTCAGTCGCTCCGCGGCATGGGGGATCCTCCCACACCAGGGATCAAACCCGCGTCCCCTGCATTGGTAGGCGGACTCCCAACTACTGCACCACCAGGGAAGTCCTCCACTCTTTTTTAGATTCTTTTCCCATAAAAGTCATTACAGAGTATTGAGTAGAGTTCCCTGTGCTATATCATAGGTCCTTGTTATTATCTATTTTATATATAGTAGTGTGTATCCATTAATCCCATACTCCTAATTTATCCCTCTCCTCCTCCTTTCCCCTTTGGTGACCATAAATTTGTTCTCTATGTCTGTGAGTCTATTTTTTTTTCTGTAAATAAGTTCATTCGTATCATTTTTTTAGATTCCACATATAAGTGATATCATATGATATTTGTCTTTCTCTGTCTGACTTACTTCACTTAATATGATAATCTCCAGGTCCATCCATGTTGCTGCAAATGGTATTATTTTATTCTATTTTTATGGCTGAGTAATATTCCATTGTATATATATACCACATCTTCTTTATGTAATGGCACCCTTTTTACTAGAATGCTGCTGAGGCTGAACTAATGTTGAGGAAACACTAGATCTTGAGAAGTGCATGAACTTTAAAAATGCAACGTATTTTATTGAGTGGATATGCAAGTGCAAAATCATTCAATATTGGCCACTATCTCTGAAGACCATAATCATTCAGACCTATCTGAGTGTTCTCTGTGTTGTGTCACAATAGGCTTAGAGGTTTCTTTACTGGGTGGCTTTGAACTTTATTTTAATGTTTTAGTATATCATATTGAAGTGTGAGATAAAAATTCTTAAAAAAAATTTTTTTTAGTGATATTTGTACCTGTTGATAATACAAGGTTAGAATCTTCCTTCAATTAGGATAAGGATGCAGCAGGATATGAACAGGCCCATTTACGGGGCAGGGTTTGGGGTTGGGGGATAACACAATTCAGGTTTGGAGGGGTTTGGAATTATAATTGTCATTGTGTTGAAACCAGGAAGTCAGGAAGCAGTAAGGATGATGCAAGTTTCAAAGGCCAAAGTAGAATGGAGCCTAGAGTTCAACAGGTCAGAAGATTTGAAAAAGTGTTTTCCCCACTTGAGCAGGGACTGTTTATTTTATGCACCGTTTTATTTCTTGCTAATGCTAGCTGCCACAGTCTCACAGATGAATCTGGGACATGCTAATGCACCTTCTTTTTTTAGTGTTACTAGAATTTGTACCAACATGTAGTTTGAAGCCATTTCAGATAGATATATTTTCAGCATCACTGCATTAAGTTGGCTTTTCAAAAGCCCAAAGTGGTAGAGTAATATTTCTATCTACATGTTGGTCACTAGATTTCAGAGCACTTTATGTTTTTATAGGCTACCCTGCTGTGTGTACTGCTCAGTGCTGTTCCTGGTGTCATGTTTAGATAGCTGTCACTGGATGTACTCTTTATATTTTTCCCAGCACAAATATCTCCTTTATTATTTTAAAAAAATGGTTAAGGACTATGTGTAATTGTCAGTTTTTTATGGGAGCATAATTGACTTATTGTATTAGTTACAGATGTACAGCATAGTGATTCAATATTTCTGTACATTACAAAACAATGACCACGGTAAGCCTAGTTACCATCTGTCACCATCCCAAGTTATTACAATATGTAATTGTCCATTTTATTACTTTTTAAGCAGGGACTGAAATGTACCTTAGGGTTGTTGTTTTTTAATATACAATCCAGTCAGCCAACACACTCATCTCATTCTTTGTCTCTGTTTGGCTTGGCTTGATAATCAAACCCCAAATGGCAATGAGGATTACATCACTATGGCCCATTTATTGCATTCTTATTTATGAGGTAGTTGCTTAATACAAGTGGTATCTGAGTTTTATCTCATATCCCAGGGCCAGGCTCTTCTTCACATATGACAGATGGTATAATAGTGGACTTCAAAACCAGTGACTTCTGGTTCCTGGGGGGCACTTTAGGATTATGGAAATGGTTCTAGAAAAACATTGCCACCTGTCAAAATCTCTTTTGCAGAAACTCTAGCTCTCTTTGTAGGTACATTATCTAAAAACGTTCCTTTGCCAGAAAGCTTAGAAGTCACACTGCTCCACAAATGGTACGGCAGGGAGATCTACTGGCTTTCCATGGGTAAAGGATGTGTGGTTAGATATTTTGAGAGTAATACAGAGATATGTGATTATTCATCCATACTCCTAGTCTCCTAGTCTCCTTAGGGACAGAGGCACACATACTATGTTGTAATATTTGACTACTGGACTCCTGTTCCCACTTTGCAAATACAACTTCGACTTGACCACAGCACCAGTTTTACTAAAACATTTTCCGTTCTAAGACCAATTATTTACATTTACTAATATAATAAAAATATAAATGAAAAAAATAAATGGGATTTCAATTGGCTCCCAAATCCCTGGAACATACTGAAAGTGGAAATTTTTTTTGTTTATCTGTGTTCAAAAGAAATTAAGGAGAGTGCTTTATTGGCTCTACAGATAACAAAATAAATAATCTTAGATCCCTGGATTAATTAAAGAGCAAATAAATCATTGCTCTTTAGACAGAGACCCTTCAGCATTACTCTAGGTAGGGGCCTGCTTTCCTCTCTTCATGCCATTCCCTCCACCTGAAACCTTATAGGAAGTAACTGGAGGACTTGAGTGACCTTCCTAGATTTTGAACTTCTTGAGGGCAGGGACTCAAGGATCTATCTTATCTTTGTAAACCTCTGCCGTACCTACAACTGCATTGTATACATGGTAGGGAAAAAAAATTCCAAAGTTGTACTTGCTAACTTGCTTAATTTTAGGCAGTCTTGTGAGCTGATTGAAATTCCGTCTGGAACCAGTGTCGGTAGCATGTCCTCACTTAAAAACTATTCCAGGCAAGAACTTTCTTAACCTCTTGAATATATTTCATAATTATTAGATATTTACTGTTTTTACTTGATGGAAAACATACTAAAGAGACCTTACCCTCAGGAAACGTACCCAACTAGTAGTAAAGAGTAGACTTAACTCTTTTGGAAACTCAACAATCCGTGTAAAAGAATCTATTGAGAATTTGATGCCATGATAAGTCAAGTCATGGGCAGCAAAGCACATCACCCTATTATGTGGCTAGTGGTCTGGGAAGACTTCCTCCCATGGGGAGGTGAGCTGAATCTCAATGGATTGGATGGATTTGGAAAACAGAGGTGTGAGGAGAGCCTTTCAGAGAAGGAGGATGAGGGGAGCAGAGTGTGATAGTTGGGGAGACTAGACGGAGTTTTGGGGAGAAACTGAAGACCACTTCGATTAGAATGGCGACTTTGGGAGAGTCAGTCATTATAGATAAGGCTGGAAAGTGAGCGTATTACGGAGAACCATGAATGTAAGGTTATGCTGTTTGGACTTTGCTACATAAACAGAAAACCATTTGAAAGGTTTTTGAGCAAGGGAATGACACAATCTCAGTGGTATGTTTGGAAGATTTGGTGGGGAGCCAGGTAGAGGATGAATTAAATTAGCTGGCAGGCGGTTGGGCAAAGATCAGAAGCAGGAAGACCAGATAGGGTTTCTGAATCCACCTATGAAGTCTCAAGGTCCTGAAATAGGGAGTTAGTGATGAAAATACAAAGGAAGAATGAGATGCCAAACACTTTTTACTTGAATATGACAGCAACAGGGTGTCTGTTTCTGATACAGGTGGTATTGGGTAGAAATAACTGGTTGTTACTTACTGGGAACAAAGGAGTCCTTTATCTAATTATAAGGAGACTGAATTTGGATGTTGTAAATCAATTTTCCCATGCATCACCTGTGTTCTTTGGGTACCGAAGAGAATGGGGTGTGACATCACCAAGTTTTTCTCAGCAGGGTTCAATTCACCACATAAGTAAATAACCTCAGCCCAGCATGCTGCAGGAAGGCTGACTTTTAAATTGTTTAGTATGGCTGATTAAATTAATTCCAGAGGCTAAACTTCAGATCTTCAATGAGCATGTTTTCACTTGGGATACAGCATTACAGTGGCTGAATTTCATGTGATCAAGCTACATGAGAAGTGGGTTGCAATACTTTTCTCCTAAAGGGCAATTTTTTGGACCAGGTTAGTGTTGCTAGACAATTCAGCCAAAGAATTCAGAATAGTTACAATTTTCCCCGTAGCCCTTATTTAGGGCTCTCTTTCCTCTACTCCCCACCCTAGTCCCATCACCTATCTAATTCACACACTACCTGGCACCCCACCCAATCTTCCTAAAATACCACTGAGATTGTATCACTCCCTTGCTCAAAAACCTTCTCAATGGTTTTGTTTATGTAGCAGAGTCCAAACTCTATAACCTTACACTCGTGGTCTTCCACACTTTGATCCTAATCCACTTTTAGTATTCATAATATGCAATCAATGATTCTAGTATATTCTTAATTATTATATTTATACTAAATGAACACAATAATATAGACTAGAGAATCTGAACATTAAACTAGGTTATATAACCTGAATTTCAGTTGGAGCCCAAGTAAATGTAAAAATTTCACTTTTGTATTTTGAGTCTTAAATTTTTAGATTTTGTTTACATATTTGTCATAGGATTTCCGTATATGAAAGGAACCAATGTAGCTGTCCTTTTCAGTGACTATGACTTTTTAAAAAATTAATTCATTAATATCTAGCTTTTTTTCTAGAGGTAATTTATGGCAGTTTATAGTGATATATAAAATATGCCAAGGCAGCATAATTTAAAGTAGGTGAGATAGAAGAAAACATAGGTGTACCTCTTCATGACCTTTGGATTAGGCAATGGTTTCCTAGGTATGACACCAAAAGCATAAGCAACCAAGGAAAAATAGATAAAATGGACTTCACCAAAATTAAAATTTTCTGTGTTTCAAAGGCCTTTATCAAGAAAGTGACAATACCACCAATAAAGTGGGAGAAAATATACACAAATCATATATCTGATAAGGGTCTATTAGTCAGAATAAAGAACTCTTACAACTCAAACAAAACTACACAACCTAATTTAAAAATGTACAAAGGGTTTGAGTAGACCTTTTTCCAAAGAAGATATATAAATGGCCAATAAGTGCATGAAAAGATGTTCAGTATCATTAGTCATTAGGGAAATGCAAATCAAAATAACAAGACACCACTTCACACCCACTAGGATGGTTATAATAAAAGAGACAGCAAGTGTTGGTGAGGATGTGGAAAAATTGGAACTCTAATACATTGCTAGTGAGAATGTAGAATGGTACAGTCCTTTGGAGAACAGTTTGGCAGTTTATCAAAAAGTTAAAAACAGAATTACCATATGACCTAGCAATTTCACTCTGAGCTATATAACTGAGAGGACTGAAAACGTACATCCATGCAAAAACCTGTACATGAATGTTTATAGCAACATTATTCATAATAGTCAAAAAATGCAAACAACTCAAATATACATCAGCTGGTGAACTAATAAATGAAACGTAGTATATCTATACAATGGGATATTTTTCAGCAATAAAAAGAATGAAGTACTGATATATGCTACAACATGGATGAACCATGAAAACATGCTAAGCGAAAGAAACCAGATGCAAAAGGTCACATTTTGTATGATTCCATAAGTATGAAATATCCAGAATAGGTAAATTCACAGAAACAGAAAGTAGATTAGTGGTTGCCAGGGAGGTGATGGTGGGGAGGAAATGGGGAGTGACTGCTAGTTTCTTTTTGGGTGATGAACATGTTTTGGAATTAGATAGTGATGACGGTTGTAGAAATTTTTGAGTGTACTAAAAACCAGTGAATTGTATAGGTTAAAAGGGTGAATTATGGTATGTATATTTCAAAAGCAAAGTGGATGAGAAAACTGAAACAAGCATATAACATGGATCTAGGAATAAAACTAGTATTAACCTATAACGGTCCATATACTTGCTGTTGGTTGATCATGAACCTAACTCCAATTAACTTATGGTTCAGTTACGTAATTCATAATGTCATTAGTCCAATGGCTCAAGATTTTATCATGGTGACTGATCATAGCCTACTCAACCATTTCACTCTAGGTGGCATTTTGTACTGTAGCAGAGGAAACAGCCCTCTAGCTATTTATATTCCACATTTTCCTTTACGGAATACATTCTTTGTGTACATGTTATTTGGGAAAAGAAACATAACCCAGCCATATGAACAGTAAAGCAGTTTTTGAATGAAGAATGAAAAGCCACTGAATTAGGCTGATTTATTTGTATGAATGTTTACTGATATAATAATACCTCTGTTCTCAAAGTGTTTATATTCTAGTGAAGTGGCTGAAAGAATGAGGAAACTGTTATTTTTTAATTGGCTTACAGTTTTACCCAATAACCGTACTGACCAAGCCAAATAACATGGCTTTTTACTAGCAGAACAGTAGGCCATAAGGCAAAAGGATCAGAAAGGAGTTTTGCATAGAAAACTTCTGTTTCATCAAAATGTTGACTTTTCTCTATTTCTCATAACATTGTAGTACAGTATCATTTTCTCAGGACTGGGTTTAAGAAACTCCCTGGATTTATGTACAGACTCCTTTCCTTAGCCATGCCACACAGTTTCCTGTGCTCTAGGTCCTGAGAGCAACTGTGGACAGTCACAGTCAGATGACTTAACAACTCATTCACAGTTTCAGTTTCAATTTGAGAATGAGACTGTGAAAACTGCTTCAAGATTTGGTCCTTTGGGGTATTTTTATACCATAGATAATTAGCTTTGAGCACGTTGCACCAGCAGCCCTTAACCATTTTTAAAAGGTGCTCATTTCCCTGGGACTTTGATATCATCCCAAAGTTTGATGGTTGATCAGCTTTGGAACCAGGTTGGTGGCACCATGTGGAATGGAATGCGCCTGCATGTTTTGGAGCTCAGGGTATACCTATACATTGGAACCTCTGGAGGCAGACAGTGAGTACCCTGGGAAGAACACTGGCTTTGGAGTCATCCTGGGTTCGTACTAAACCCTGATAGCTGCAAGAACTTGATCAAGTACTTTCCCTAAGCCTCAGTTTCCTCATTGGCAAAATAAGGTCCTAAGAGCATGGGAGTGAAGTGATGATTAAAGAGGCTAAAACATCAAAGGTGCAGAGCACAGTGCCTGGTACATGGTTACACAGAGTAAACAACAGTGTTGCAGTACCTAGAACCAGTGTTTGCATGGGCTCAGTAAATAATTGTTGAATGAATGAATGGACTCCTAACTGCAGGTTGGAAAACATTACTTTATGAACACTTTAAAAAGTGAAAAGAGGGCTTCCCTGGTGGCACAGTGGTTGAGAGTCCACCTGACGATGCAGGGGACACTGGTTTGTGCCCCGGTCCAGGAGGATCCCACATGCCTCGGAGCAGCTGGGCCCATGAGCCATGGCCGCTGAACCTGCGCGTCCAGAGCCTGTGCTCCACAACGGGAGAGGCCACAACAGTGAGAGGCCCGCGTACCGAAAAAAAAAAAATGAAAAGAATAGAGAAAAACATAATATGGACACTGATGTATAGACTTCTACAATTTTGCTATACTTGCTTCAGATTTTTAAAGAAATAAAATGTCATAAATACAACTGACTTCCCCTGTGAACCCCTCCCAAATCTCTTTCATCTCCTCTCCCCAGAGGTAATTGCTATCATGAATTGTTGTAATTACTGCTTCTAGAGTATTCCCACATATATATGTAAATGAACAACATACGGCACAGCTTTGCTTATTTTCACTCTTTATATAAAAGCATTATGTACTACGCTCTAGCTTGCTTTTTTTTTCTTTTGGCTCACCATTATGTCTTTGAGATTAATTCATGTTGATACATGTTGCTATAGTTCATTCATTTTTTCCCTGCCTTATAAGGCAAGTATTTTATGACTAAATCATAATTTATTTATCTATCCATGGTATTGGTGGATATTTAGGTTCCCCTCAATTCCCCCAATTTCTTGCTGTTATAACAATTATGCAATAAACATTCTTTTTAACAACCTTATTGGAGTATAATTGCTTTACAATGTTGTGTTAGATTCTGCTGCATAACAAAGTGAATCAGCTATACAGATACATATGTCCCCATATACCCTCCTTCTTGCATCTCCCTCCCTCCCACCCTCCCTATCCCACCCCTCTAGGTGGTCAAAGAGCACCGAATTGATCTCCCTGTGCTATGCGGCTGCTTCCCACTAGCTATCTATTTTACGTTTGGTAGTGTATATATGTCCATGCCACTCTCTCACTTCGTCCCAGCTTACCCTTCCCCCTCCCTGTGTCCTCAATTCCATTCTCTACGTCTGTGTCTTTATTCCTGTCCTGCCCCTAGGTTCTTCAGAACCATTTTTTGTTTTTTTTTAGATTCCATATATATGTGTTACCATACGGTATTTGTTTTTCTCTTTCTGACTTACTTCACTCTGTATGACAGACTCTAGGTCCATCCACCTCACTACAAATAACTCAATTTCGTTTCTTTTTTATGGCTGAGTAATATTCCATTGTATGTGCCACATCTTCTTTATCCATTCATCTGTCAATGAACACTTAACGTTGCTTCCATGTCCTGGCTATTGTAAATAGAGCTGCAATGAACACTGTGGTACATGACTCTTTTTGAATTATGGTTTTCTCAGGGTATATGCCCAGTACTGGGATTGCTGGGTCATATGGTAGTTCTATTTGTAGTTTTGTTTTTTGTTTTTTTTTTGTTGTTGTTGCGGTATGCGGGCCTCCCATTGCTGTGGCCTCTCCCGTTGCGGAGCACAGGCTCCGGACGCGCAGGCTCAGCAGCCATGGCTCACGGGCCCAGCCGCTCCGAGGCATGTGGGATCTTCCCGGACCGGGGCACGAACCCGTATCCCCTGCATCGGCAGGCGGACTCTCAACCACTGCGCCACCAGGGAAACCCTATTTGTAGTTTTTTAAGGAACCTCCATACTGTTCTCCATAGTGGCTGTATCAATTTACATTCCCACCAGCAGTGCAAGAGGGTTCCCTTTTCTCCACACCCTCTCCAGCATTTATGGTTTCTGGATTTTTTGTTGATGCCCATTCTGACCGGTGTGAGGTGATACCTCATTGTGGTTTTGATTTGCATTTCTCTAATGATTAGTGATGTTGAGCATCCTTTCATGTGTTTGTTGGCAATCTGTATATCTTCTTTGGAGAAATGTCTGTTTAGGTCTTCTGCCCATTTTTGGATTGGGTTGTTTGATTTTTTGATATTGAGCTGCATAAGCTGCTTGTAAATTTTGGAGATTAATCCTTTGTCAGTTGCTTCAGTTGCAAATATTTTCTCCCATTCTGAGGGTTGTCTTTTCATATTGTTTATGTTTTCCTTTGCTGTGCAAAAGCTTTTAAGTTTCATTAGGTCCCATTTGTTTATTTTTGTTTTTATTTCCATTTCTCTAGGAGGTGGGTCAAAAAGGATCTTGATGTGATTTATGTCATAGAGTGTTCTGCCTATGTTTTCCTCTAAGAGTTTGATAGTGCCTGGCCTTACATTTAGGTCTTTTAATACATTTTGTGTTTATTTTTGTGTATGATGTTAGGGAGTGTTTTTTTTTTTTTTTTTTTTTTTTGTTGCGGTACGCGGGCCTCTTGCTGTTGTGGCCTCTCCTGTTGCGGAGCACAGGCTCCGGACGCACAGGCTCAGCGGCCATGGCTCACGGGCCCAGCCGCTCCGCGGCATGTGGGATCTTCCCGGACCGGGGCACGAACCCGCGTCCCCTGCATCGGCAGGCGGACTCTCAACCACTGAGCCACCAGGGAAGCCCGGGAGTGTTTTAATTTCATAATTCTACATGTAGATGTCCAGTTTTCCCAGCACCACTTATTGAAGAGGCTGTCTTTTCTCCATTGTATATTCTTACCTCCTTTGTCAAAGATAAGGTGACCATATGTGTGTGGGTTTATCTCTGGGCTTTCTGTCCTGTTCCATTGATCTATATTTCCCTTTTTGTGCCAGTACCATACTGTCTTAATTACTGTAGCTTTATAGTGTAGTCTGAAGTCCAGGAGCCTGATTCCTCCAGCTCTGTTTTTCTTTCTCAAGATTGCTTTGGCTATTTAGGTTCTTGTGTTTCCAGACAAATTGTGAAACTTTTTGTTCTAGTTCTGTGAAAGATGCCATTGATTGGTAGTTTGATAGGTATTGCATTGAATCTGTAGATTGCTTTGGGTAGTATAGTCATTTTCTTAATGTTGAATCTTCTAATCCAAGAACATGGTATATCTCTCCATCTGTTTGTATCATCTTTAATTTATTTCATCAGTGTCTTATAGTTTTCCACATACAGGTCTTTTGTCTCCTTAGGTAGGTTTATTCCTAGGTATTTTATTCTTTTTGTTGCATTGGTAAATGGGAGTGTTTCCTTAGTTTCTCTTTCTGATTTTTCGTTGTTAGTGTATAGGAATGAAAGAGATTTCTATGCATTAATTTTGTATCCTGCTACATTACCAAATTCATTGATTAGCTCTAGTAGTTTTCTGGTAGCATCTTTAGGATTCTCTATGTATAGTATCATGTCATCTGCAAACAGTGACAGCTTTACTTCTTTTCCGATTTGGATTCCTTTTATTTCTTTTTCTTCTCTGATTGCTGTGGCTAAAACTTTGAAACTATGTTGAATAATAGTGGTGAGAGTGGACAACCTTGTGTTGTTCCTGATCTTAGAGAAAATGGTTTCAGCTTGCCACCATTGATAATGATGTTGGCTGTGGCTTTGGCATATATGGCCTTTATTGTGTTGAGGTAAGTTCCCTCTCTGCCTACTTTCTGGAGGGTTTTTATCATAAATCAATGTTGAATTTTGTCAAAAGCTTTTTCTGCATCTATTGAGATGATCATATGGTTTTTCTCCTTCAGTTTGTTAATATGGTGTATCACATTGATTGATTTGCGTATATTGAAGAATCCTTGCATTCCTGGGATAAACCCCACTTGATCATAGTGTATGATCCTTTTAATGTGCTGTTGGATTCTGTTTGCTAGTATTTTGTTGAAGATTTTTGCATCTGCGTTCATCAGTGATATTGGCCTGTAGTTTTCTTTCTTTGTGACATCTTTGTCTGGTTTTGGTATCAGGGTGATGATGGCCTCATAGGATGCATTTGGGAGTGCTCCTCCCTCTGCTATATTTTGGAAGAGTTTGAGAAGGATAGGTGCTAGCTCTTCTCTAAATGTTAGATAGAATTCGCCTGTGAAGCCATCTGGTCCTGGACTTTTGTTCACTGGAAGATTTTTAATCACAGTCTCAATTTCAGTGCTTGTCTTTGGTCTGTTTATATTTTCTATTTCTTCCTGGTTCAGTCTCGAGAGGTTGTACTTTTCTAAGAATGTGTCCATTTCTTCCAGGTTGTCCATTTTATTGGCATAGAGTTGCTTGTAGTAATCTCCCATGATCCTTTGTATTTCTGCACTGTCAGGTGTTACTTCTCCTTTTTCATTTCTAATTGTTTTGATTTGAATCTTCTCCCTTTTTTTCTTGATAAGTCTGGCTAATGGTTTATCAATTTTGTTTATCTTGTCAAAGAAGCAGCTTTTAGTTTTATTGAACTTTGCTATTGTTTCCTTCATTTCTTTTTCATTTATTTCTGATTTGATCTTTATGATTTCTTTCCTTCTGCTAACTTTGGGGTATTTTTGTTCTTCTTTCTCTAATTGCTTTAGGTGTACGGTTAGGTTGTTTATTTGAGATGTTTCTTGTTTCTTGAGGTAGGTTTGTATTGCTGTAAACTTCCCTCTTAGAGCTGCTTTTGCTGCATCCGATAGGTTTTGGGTCATGGTGTTTTCATTGTCATTTGTTTCTAGATATTTTTTGATTTCCTCTTTGATTTCTTCAGTGATGTCTTGGTTATTTATTAGTGTATTGTTTATCCTCCATGTGTTTGTATTTTTTATAGATTATTTCCTGTAATTGATATCTAGTCTCATAGCATTGTGGTCAGAAAAGATACTTGATATGATTTCAATTTTCTTAAATTTACCAAGGCTTGATTTGTGACCTAAGATATGGTCTATCCTGGAGAATGTTCCATGAGCACTTGAGAAGAAAGTGTATTCTGTTGTTTTTGGATGGAATGTCCTATAAATATCAATTAAGTCCATCTTGTTTAATGTATCATTTAAAGCTTGTGTTTCCTTATTTCTTTTCATTTTGGATGATCTGTCCATTGGTGAAAGTGGGGTGTTAAAGTCCCCTACTATGATTGTGTTACTGTTGATTTCCCCTTTTATGGTTGTTAGCATTTGCCTTATGTATTGAGGTGCTCCTATGTTGGGTACATAAATATTTACCATTGTTATTATCTTCTTGGATTGATCCCTTGATCATTATATAGTGTCCTTCTTTTTCTCTTGTAATAGTCTTTATTTTAGTCTGTTTTGTTTGATATGAGAATTGCTACACAAGCTTTCTTTTGATTTCTATTTGCATGGAATATCTTTTTCCATTCCCTCACTTTCAGTGTGTATGTGTCCCTAGGTCTGAAGTGGGTCTCTTGTAGACAGCATATATATGGGTCCTGTTTTTGTATCCATTCAGCCAGTCTGTGTCTCTTGGTTGGAGCATTTAATCCATTTACATTTAAGGTAGTTATCAGTATGTATGTTCCTATTACCATTTTCTTGATTGTTTTGGGTTTGTTATTGTAGGTGTTTTCCTTCTCTTGTGTTTCCAGCCTAGAGAAGTTCCTTTAGCATTTGTTGTAAAGATGGTTTGGTGGTGCTGAACTCTCTTAGCTTTTGCTTGTCTGTAAAGGTTTTAATTTCTCTGTCAACTCTGAATGAGATCCTTGCTGGGTAGAGTAATCTTGGTTGTAGGTTTTTCCCTTTCATCACTTTAAATATGTCCTGCCACTCCCTTCTGCCTTGCAGAATTTCTGCTGAAAGATTAGCTGTTAACCTTATGGGGATTCCCTTGTATGTTATTTGTTGTGTTTCCCTTGCTGATTTTAATATTTTTTCTTTGTATTTAATTTTTGATAGTTTGATTAATATGTGTCTTGGCATGTTTCTCCTTGAATTTATCCTGCATGGGACTCTCTGTGTTTCCTAGACTTGATTGACTATTTCCTTTCCCATATTAGGGAAGTTTTCAACTATAATCTCTTCAAATATTTTCTCAGTCCCTTTCTTTTTCTCTTCTTCTTCTGGGACCCCTATAATTTGAATGTTGATGCATTTAATGTTGTCCCAGAGGTCTCTGAGACTGTCATCATTTCTTTTCATTCTTTTTTCTTTATTCTGCTCTGTGGGAGTTATTTCCACTATTTTATCTTCCAGGTCACTTATCCGTTCTTCTGCCTCAGTTATTCTGCTATTGATTCCTTCTAGAGAATTTTAAATTTCATTTATTATGTTGTTCATCATTGTTTGTTTGTGCTTTAGTTCTTCTAGGTCCTTGTTAATCATTTCTTGTATTTTCTCCATTCTATTTCCAAGATTTTGGATCATCTTTACTATCATCACTCTGAAATCTTTTTCAGGTAGACTGCCTATTTCCTCTTCATTTGTTTGGTCTGGTGTGTTTTTACCTTGCTCCTTCTTCTGCTGTGTGTTTCTCTGTCTTCTCATTTTGCTTAACTTACTATGTTTGGGGTCTCCTTTACACAGGCTGCAGGTGAGTAGTTCCCGTTGTTTTTGGTGTCTGCCCCCAGTGGGTAAGGTTGGTTCAGTGGGTTGTGTAAGCTTCCTGGTGGAGGGGACTGGTGCCTGTGTTTTGGTGGATGAGGCTGGATCTTGGCTGTCTGGTGGGCAGGTCCTGGTGGAGGGGACTGGTGCCTGTGTTTTGGTGGATGAGGCTGGATCTTGGCTGTCTGGTGGGCAGGTCCGTGTCTGGTGGTGTGTTTTGGGGTTTCTGGGACCCTATTAGGCAGCCTCTCTGCTAATGGGTGGGGTTGTGTTCCTTTCTTGCTAGTTGTTTGGCATAGGGTGTCCAGCACTGTAGCTTGCTGGTCATTGAGTGGAGCTGGGTCTTAGCGTTGACATGGACATCTCTGGGAGAGCTTTCACCCATTTCATATTACATGGAGCTAGGAGGTCTCTGGTGGACCAATGTCCTGAACTCAACTCTCCCACCTCAGAGGCACAGGCCTGACACCTGGCCGGGGCACCGAGACCCTGTCAGCCACATGGCTCAGACGAAAAGGGAGAAAAAAAGAAAGAAAGAAAGAAAAAATAAAATAAAATAATTAAAACAAAAAATAAAAAAATTATTAAAAATAAAAAAATATTAAAAAGTAATAAAAAAAGAAAAAAAAAGGACAGACAGAACCCTGGGACAAATGGTAAAAGCAAAGCTATACAGACAAAATCACACAAAGGATACACATACACGCTCACAAAAAGAGAAAAAGGAAAAATATATGTATATTTATTTATACAAAAAAAAGGAAGAGAGCAACCAAATCAATAAACAAATCTACCAATGATAATAAACTCTAAATACTAAACTAAGATAAACGTAAAACCAGAAACAAACTAGATGCAGAAGGCAAACCACAAGTCTACAGTTGCTCCCAAAGTCCAGCGCCTCAATTTTGGGATGATTCGTTGTCTATTCAGGTATTCCACAGATGCAGGGTACATGATGTTGCCTGTGGAGATTTAATCCGCTGCTTCTGAGGCTGCTGGGAGAGATTTCTCTTTCTCTTCTTTGTTCGCCCAGCTCCTGGGGTTCAGCTTTGGATTTGGCCCCGCCTCTCCATGTAGGTCACCTGAGGGCATATGTTCTTCGCTCAGACAGGACGGGGTTAAAGGAGTAGCTTATTCGGGGCTCTGGCTTACTCAGGCTGGGTGGAGGGAGGGGTACGGATGCAGGGCGAGCCTGCGGCTGCAGAGGCCAGTGTGATGTTGCGGCAGCCCGAGGTGCGCCATGTGTTCTCCCGGGGAAGTAGTCCCTGGATCCCGGGTCCCTGGCAGCGGCGGGCTGCACAGGCTCCCGGCGGGGGAGGTGTGGATAGTGACCTGTGCTCGCACACAGGCTTCTTGGTGGCGGCAGCAGTAGCCTTAGCGTCTCATGCCCGTCTCTGGGGTCCACGCTGATAGCTGTGGCTCACGCCCGTCTCTGGAGCTCGTTTAGGCGGTGCTCTGAATCCCCTCTCCTCGCGCACCTTGAAACAATGGTCTCTTGCCTCTTAGGCAGGTGCAGACTTTTTTCCGGACTCCCTCCCGGCTAGCCGTGGCGCACTAACCCCTTCAGGCTGTGTTCACGCTGCCAACCCCAGTCCACTCCGATCAGACCGAAGCCCGAGCCTCAGCTCCCAGACCCTGCCCGCCCCGGCGGGTGAGCGGACAGGCCTCTCGGGCTGGTGAGTGCTGGTCGGCACCGATCCTCTATGCGGGAATCTCTCTGCTTTGCCCTCAGCACCCCTGTTGCTGTGCTCTCCTCTGTGGCTCTGGAGCTTCCCCTGCCCCCCGCCACCCCCCCGTCTCCACCAGTGAAGGGGCTTCCTCGTGTTGGGGGAACTTTTCCTCCTTCCCAGCTCCCTCCCACTGGTGCAGGTCCCGTCCCTATCCTTTTGTCTCTGTTTATTCTTTTTTCTTTTGCCCTGCCCAGGTACATGGGGAGTTTCTTGCCTTTTGGGAAGTCTGAGGTCTTCTGCCAGCGTTCAGTAGGTGTTCTGTAGGAGTTTTTCCACGTGTAGATGTATTTCTCATGTATGTGTGGGGAGGAAGGTGATCTCCGCGTCTTTCTCCTCCGCCATCTTGAAGGTCTCCACAGTAAACATTCTTATCTGTCCTTCTGATGCAGGGTACACAAACAGAAGAGGAACTATTTGGGCTTTGGGCATGTGCATCTTCCATTTACTAGATATTAAAATTTTGCTCTCCAAGGTGCTTGTATGGGTTTCTATTACCAGCAGAAGAGCATTCCCATTTCTCCACAAATTTGCCAACACTTGCATTGTCAGGTTTGAGTATGAAGTGATAACTCACTTCCGTTTTAATATGCATTTTCCTGATTACTGATGAATCTGAACAGCACCTTTTCATACATTTATGTAAGATCATTTGTTTTTCCTCAATTGTGAGTCACCTGTTAGTATCTTTACCTTTTTCCAGTGGATTACTATGTCTTTTTTTTTTAACATCTTTATTGGAGTATAATTGCTTTACAGTGTTTTGTTAGTTTCTGGTGTATAACAAAGTGAATCAGCTATATTATTATTATTGATTTATAGATGTTTATAAATTCTGGATACTAATTCTTTGTCACATTTTTACATATCTCCCAGTTTCCCACAATTAGTTCACACTCTTTGTCCTATCACATTTTCTCACAACTTTCCACTCTTCATTAAACCTAGCAAAAACACCAAACTCATAGATACAGAGAACGCATAGGTGGTTGCCAGAGGTTGGGTTTGGGGGGTAGCGGGTATGTAAAATGGGTGAAGGGGATCAAAAGGTGCAAACTTCCAGTTATAAAATGAGTAAGTCCTGGGGATGTGATGTACAGCATGGCGACTCTAGTTAACAATACTTCCTGTGTGTTTGAAAGTTGCTGAGAGTATATCATATATGTTCTTATCACAAGAAAAATTTGTGACTGTTTGTGGGTGATGGATATTAACTAGACTTATTGTGGTGATCATTTTACAGTACGTATGAATATTGATTCGTTATGTTGTACACCTGAAACATATAATGTTATATGTCAATTATATCTCAATTAAAAAAAACTAGCATAAAAAACACCCAGGTTTAAACAACAAGGTCCTACTGTACAGCATAGGGAACTGTATGCAATATCCTCTGATAAATTATAATGGAAAAGAATATGAAAAAGAATGTATATATTTTTATAACTGAATCACTTTGCTGTACAGCAGAAATTAACACAACATTGTACATGAGCTGTACTTCAATAAAATAAATGGAAACAAACAAACAAACCATGCTCAGGTTTAACCATTTCTTTAGGTCTTCATTTTCTTATGATGGCTTCTGTGTCACGTAAACTTATGTTAAATAAATTTGGATTCTTTTCCTCTTGTTAATCTGTCTTTTGTTACAGAGACCTAATCAAGAGCCTGAGATGAGTAGAGGAAAGATATTTTTCCTCTCCTATGTATTCTAAAATTCTGTATTCTCCTTTTTTGATCTTGTATCAAAACACAGAGAAACTTCTAAATTGTCACCTGGAATTTTATCTTGTTCCTAAGGTGAAACTATTCTTTCCTAGTGAAAGCTTTTAAAATATTTGTTAGCTCATTGTCTCAGGTGGTACCATACATTTATCTTATTATGCAAGCCGATTCACTGCAGTAAAATGGCAAGGAGATGAAATGGGCCTATTGATTTGTTTAAGTCCTGAGGCATGACAGCCTCGGAAAGGGAGGTAAATGTCTTTAATGATAACATTTTGAGATTCTGTAGAATTTGGGGGGTTACTTTATTGCTGTTATTTATATGAATTCACATTTAACATTGTTTCTGCAAGCTAGACAGCTTGCCATAAGTCACAAATCCTTTTTGCCCACTGGCAAAATGAAGCAGTTTTGTGAAAACTGCAGAAAATAGCTTTCCCACATACTCACAACAGCTGTTTCATTTTATTTTGTAACAGCAACAAATCTCTAAACCTATTCCCTAAAACTTTTTACAAATCACACATTCATATTCTTTGGAGCTATAAAACATAGCAGTTAAATATAGAAATGCACAAAAAGAAAATGAATTCAAGTCTTACAATCCAGATAGTGCCTTTGGACATTTAAAGACAAGAAAAGTGATACACATACAGGGCTTACATCTGCACAGTACATGCCGAGACTTCTTCTTTTCCAGACACTCAGTGCATTTACCCCAAGAGAGTTTCTTTGTATTCTTCCAGAAGAAATGCACTTCATTTCTCATAAGGGGTCATACTCTACACACCATTTTGTCCTTTAGTTTTTTACACTTGATAATCTACATCAAGGTTGTGTCACACCTGAGTATACAGATATGTGCAGTGCCCATTAATGTCAGTATCCCATTTATTGTATGGATGATCTGCATTTTTTTAGAAGGACAGTGCCATAGTCTCTATTAATGGGTATTTAGATGTTTCTAGGCCTTTTGTTTGTTTCTGTTTTGGTTTTGCTTTTTCCATGCCATGCTGCAGGAAACATCCTCATCCATGTAATTTTGGCCCATTTGTTCTGGTATATCTGTAGGGTAACTTGCTAGTGGGGGAATTTGTTAGTTCACCAATTATGTGCTTTTTAAGTTCTTCAGTTTTAATCCTGGAGATTAAAAAAAATACATTCTCAAATGCTAATTTTGGAATAAAGGCCTGATGCTAGTTGAGGAAGCCTTCTTTTTTAAAAAATAGCATTGAGTTATTTTGTGTGGCTGGGGGTGGAGGGAGAAAAGAGAAACATCATTTTACTCACGGTGCATCTAAATATATGAAAATGTGGGACACTTTTTTAACAGAATATGCTTCACTTTGCACTAAGGGAACACGTAGGCTCAGTTACTGGCAGGCATTGGGTATCTGGTGGCTGATACCTGGTGGAGGTCTCAAGCTCGCTGAGACCCACTCGCCTATCTCCCCTGTGAGGTGACTGCCCTTGCTGATGCCTTGAGTCACTCCTTAGAGTTGGACAGTCCAGGAGAGGGCCTGGCCCTAGAAGGTCTTTGTAAAATGTGCCTGCTGTGCTCAGGGGAGGAAGGCAGGACTTCTTAGAGGCCCCCGCCCCAGCCCTGTTCTGTTAATAGTGTGGGAATGCTCTTCACCTTGGAAGGCCTTGAAAAGGCCAGTACAAAATAGATGCCTTTCAATGTAGCCTCTAGAAAAGGATGGGAAAGAGAAGGGATAGTCAAGAGAGGAGCTCAGGCCTGGTGCTAGGGAGTGTATATTGCCAAGACAGCTTTGCCTGTTTTGTCTTTAGGCAAAAGCAGGAGGAGACGATACATAGAAAATCCTAAAGATGCCACCAGAAAACTACTAGAGCTGATCAATGAATTTGGTAAAGTAGCAGGATACAAAATTAATTCACAGAAATCTCTTGCATTCCTATACACTAACAATGAAAAATCAGGAAGAGAAATTAAGGAAACACTCCCATTTACCACTGCAACTAAAAGAATAAAATACCTAGGAATAAACCTACCTAAGGAAATGAAAGACCTGTATGCAGAAAACTATAAGACACTGATGAAAGAAATAAAAGATGATAAAAACAGATGGAGAGATATACCATGTTCTTGCATTAGAAGAATCAACATTGTGAAAAGGACTATACTACCCAAAGCAATCTACAGATTCAGTGCAATCCCCATCAAATTACCAATGACATTTTTCACAGAACTAGAACAAAAAATTTTACAATTTGTATGGAAACACAAAAGACCCTGAATAGCCAAAGCAATCTTGAGAAAGAAAAACGGAGTGGGAGGAATCAGGCTCTCTGACTTCCAACTATACTACAAAGCTACAGTAATTAAGACAGTATGGTACTGGCACAAAAACAGAAATATAGATCAATGGAACAGAATAGAAAACCTAGAGATAAACCCACACACATATGGTCACCTTATCTTTGGCAAAGGAGGCAAGAATATACAATGGAGAAAAGACAGCCTCTTCAATAAGTGGTGCTGGGGAAACTGGACAACTACATGTAAAAGAATGAAATTAGAACACTTCCTAACACCAAACACAAAAATAAACTCAAAATGGATTAAAGACCTAAATGTAAGACCAGACATATAAAACTCTTAGAGGAAAACATAGGAAAAACACTCTTTGACATAAACCACAGCAAGATCTTTTTTGACCCACCTCCTAGAGAAATGGAAATAAAAACAAAAATAAACAAATGGGACCTAATGAAACTTAAAAGCTTTTGCATAGCAAAGGAAAACATAAGACGAAAAGACAACTCTCAGAATGGGAGAAAATATTTTCAAATGAAGCAACTGACAAAGGATTAATCTCCAAAATTTACAAGCAGCTCATGCAGCACAGTATTACAAAAGCAAACAACCCAATCCAAAAATGGGCAGAAGACCTAAATAGACATTTCTCCAAAGAAGATATACAGATTGCCAACAAACAGATGAAAGGATGCTCAACATCACTAATTATTAGAGAAATGCAAATCAAAACCACAATGAGGTATCACCTCACACCAGTCAGAATGGTCATAATTAAAAAATCTAGAAACCGTAAATGCTGGAGAGGGTGTGGAGAAAAGGGAACCCTCTTGCACTGTTGGTGGGAATGTAAATTGATACAGCCACTATGGAGAACAGTATGGAGGTTCCTTAAAAAACTAAAAATAGAACTACCATATGACCCAGCAATCCCAGTACTGGACATATACCCTGAGAAAACCATAATTCAAAAAGAGACATGTACCATAATGTTCATTGCAGCACTATTTACAATAGCCAGGACATGGAAGCAACCTAAATGTCCATCAACAGATGAATGGATAAAGAAGATGTGACACATACATACAATGGAGTATTATTACTCAGCCATAAAAAGGAATGAAGTTGAGTTATTTGTAGTGAGGTGGATGGACCTCACATTTTCATATATTTAGATGCACCATGAGTAAAATGATGTTTCTCTTTTCTCCCTCCACCCCCAGCCACACAAAATAACTCAATGCTATTTTTAAAAAAAGAAGGCTTCCTCAACTAGCATCAGGCCTTTACTCCAAAATTAGCATTTGAGAATGTACTTTTTTAAATCTCCAGGATTAAAACTGAAGAACTTAAAAAGCACATAATTGGTGAACTAACAAATTCCCCCACTAGCAAGTTACTCTACAGATATACCAGAACAAATGGGCCAAAATTACATGGATGAGGATGTTTCCTGCAGCATGGCATGGAAAAAGCAAAACCAAAACAGAAACAAACAAAAAGCCTAGAAACATCTAGGCTTTTTGTTTGGAATGAAATTGAGTTATTTGTAATGAGGTGGATGGACCTAGAGTCTGTCATACAGAGTGAAGAAAGTCAGAAAGAGAAAAACAAACATGTATGCTAACCCACATATATGGAATCAAAAAAATGGCACTGATGAACCAAGTGGCAGGGCAGGAATAAAGACACGGACATAGAGAATGGACTTGAGGACACGGGGGCTGGGGTAGGGGAATCTGGGATGAAGTGAGAGAGTAGCATTGACATATATACACTACCAACTGTAAAATGGATGTGACGACCTAGAGGGGTGGGATAGGGAGGGTGAGAGGGAGGCTCAAGAGGGAGGGGATATGGGGACATGTGTATACATATAGCTGATTCACTTTATTGTACAGCAGAAACTAACACAGCATTGTAAACCAATTATACTCCAATAAAGACATAAACAAAAAAAGCAGAAGGAGAGCTGAGTTTCTCCACTTCTAAGAATTCCTGGCTCAAAGACTTAAATATAAGACATGATACCATGAAAGTTCTAGAAGACAACATAGACAAAACTCTCTAACATAAATTGTAGCAATGTTTTCTTAGGTCAGTCTGCCAAGGCAAAAGAAATAAAAGCAAACAAAACAAAACAGAAACAAACAAACAAAAAAACCAAATGGGGCCAAATCAAACTTATAAGCTTTTGCACAGCAAAGGAAACCATCAACAAAATGAAAAGACAACCTACAGAATGGCAGAAAATATTTGCAAGTGGTGCAACTGACAAGGGCTTAATTCCCAAAATATATAAACAGCTTATACAACTCAATATCAAAAAAAACAAACAACCCAATCAAAAAATAGGCAGAAGACCTAAATAGGCATTTCTTCAGAGAAGACATACAGATGGCCAAGAGGCACATGAAAAGATGCTCAACATTGCCAATTAATAGAGAAATGCAAATCAAAACTACAATGAAGTATCACTTCACACTGGTCAGAATGACCATCATCAAAAAATCTATAAACAATAAATGCTGGACAGGGTGCGGAGAAAAGGGAACCTTCCTACACTGTTGGTGGGAATGTATATTGGTGCAGCCACTATGAAGAACAGTATGGAAGTTCCTTAAAAAACTAAAAATAGAGTTACCATATGATCCAGCAATTCCTGGTCATATATCTGCAAAAGACAAAAACTCTAATTCAAAAAGATACATTCACCCCAGCGTTCATAGCAGCATTATTTATAATAGGCAAGACATGGAAGCAACCTAAGTGTCCATCAACAGATGAATGGATAAAGAAGATGTGGTGTGTGTATACACACACACACACACACACACACACACACACAATGGAATATTACTCAACCATAAAGAAGAATGAAATAATGCCATTTGCAGCAACATGGATGGACCTAGTGAATATCATACTAAGTAAAGTTTAAGTCAGAGAGACAAATATGGTATCACTTATATGTGGAATCTAAAAAAAATGATAAAAATAAACTTATTTACAAAGCAGAAATAGACTCATGGACATAGAAAACAAACTTGCGGTTACCAAAGGGGAAAGGGGCTGGAGGGATAAATTAAGAGCTTGGGATTAGCAGACACACACACACACACACACACACACACACACACAGACACAAGACACAAAAGAATCCCTTGCTTCCATAAAGATGGTAATGACAGTGGTGATAGCTCCTATTTGAGGTGCTTTACATGCAGGTTTGTACTTTCATGTACATTCTCCTTGGATCTTCACAGTGATTCTATTTTACAGATGAAGAAACTGAAGCCCAAAGAAATCAAGTAAGTTACTCAAGGACACACAACCAATAAGTGGCAGAACCGGGAGCCATGAGGAGTCCCTTGTTAAGGGCTCTTTCTGTTGCACGCTAATAAAGAACATGCGACTTAAATATCATGAATAGCCTTCCAGATGTGAAATGAGGGGTCTTCCTTTTAAAAAGCGATTGAAAGTTTGGAGTTGAGGTAATAGCAATTGTTAAAAGATGCTTTTCAGAAAAAGGTAAAACCATGGCTCTCCTACAGATACCAAAATGAGCACATGTCAAAGGTTTTGTTTTACTCATTCATCAACCAAGGAACCATGCAGATGTTATCACCAGTTCGAAAGAGAATTGAAAACTGGCTACATTTCTAGATCAGGAATACCGAAACAAATAGGTAAATGGAGTCAAACTGATTTTTGCACAGAGCAAGAGAGAAGGCAATGGAACCTCTACCAGGCATGACCATGATGGCATGTCTCTCAGTTTAACCTATAAACAAAGAGGTGCAAACAACTCAAAGACAATGGGCAGGGCTAGAATCAGAGAACCCTTAAGTGTGTATTGTATGTAGACAATGCATAGTTTTCCACTAAAACACAAATTCATCTCTGCACAATTTATGTAGGCGTGTCAAACGGGCTGAAAGGACAGAGAGGCTGCCTCCATGGTAGGTTGGTGGTAAGGAGGAGGGTGGGCAAGAGTCAGCCAAGGATAGACTGAAGGTGTTTCTCAAGGTTTTGAAAAGGTCAAGATGCATGCTGACCTTTCCCTGCAGTCCTTTCGTGCTGGCCTGGCTCGGTCCTCCCAGGTAATCCTAGACAACTTGCCCTCCAGGTAGCAGCCTGTGCTCTCCTTTATTCCTGTTTCAGCCGTTAAAATTTACCTGCCCCATATTCCATTTCCCGAGACCCCCGCATTCAGCCAGGTTACAGTTTGCTCTCTTAGATAATCTGAGTATTTCTATAGGGGCCCGTCCTCATCATTGTGTGTCCCTCCTGGCATCCATAGCTGTCCCCTGCCCACTGCAGCTCTGGTCCTCTCCTGAGCCTGCCTTCCCCGGGTATCCCTGACCTTCGGATCTGTCACTTTCTCTTCCTCACCAAAATCTGGTCAGACACTTAGAAAGGATTGAATAAGCAAATCTCATTAGGGTAAGTTTTCATTTATTACCACTGCTCTGGGGCTGAGCCCTGTGTTAGGTGCTGGAGGCATAGTAGCTTAGGTAGGAGTTCATGCTCTACTGGTGAGACAGCCATGTCAATAATCATTACAACACAATGTGCTCAGTGCTTTGGCCAAGGTGTGTGCACCTCAAGCTGTGATTACAGAAGAGGGAGGGATTAGCTCAGCTTGAGCTGGGTCTGGAAGCATGAGTGGGCTTTTGCTGGGGGAAAAGGACCAACCCAGAAGCTGAGGCCCCCTCCCCTGCCTCTCCTGGTCAGCCAGTGACAGGCCGTTCTCTGCTCCCTTGGCTCCGCACCTGTTTAGACCAGGACAAAGCATCTTCTGCTCAGAGAGGCCTCTTTGGGCACCAGTGGGATCCCTGTAAGCAAAATCATGTAGGGTAAAGGAGGTGCCAGGAAAGCAAAATTTCCTCTTACCTTGAAGTGTGTGTATGTGTGTGGATAAATATGAGTTGTAAATGATGACTGTTTTTTATTTCTTAATTAAGGCTATTGGATTGATTTAGAAGTTTAGATCTCTGGAATCTTATTAGAAAAAAACTGTGACTGGACCTTGAGATCTGAGTATAAGGCTAAAAAATGATCTTCTAAGAGCACTTAGTTATCCTCCAGGCCCACCTGCCCATTCACCGAGGACGTCCTCCAGACTGATCTGTCTGTATAAAGCCGGGAGCCATCACTTGGGCATCTCCTTAGGAGTAAGTGCTCAGGGGGGCCCCGCTGGCTGGGAGGAGTCCACCAGACATCCTCCCCAGAATGTAAAAGAGCTTATTCCTGAGGTCCAGGAGATTTCACTGTGCCACCTCTACTCCTGAGAGGTGAAGGTCACCTGTGGGGGAGTTACTGCTAGAAGGAAGCTGTCCCAGAAGGGATCAGGCCAGGAACGTGATCGGAAGAGAACACAGGTAATCCCCATTGCCACCAAATGAGGCTTTGAAAAGCTACTTGATCTATTAATAAGGAGTATGGCAACCCTCCTTATCTTAGCTGAACACAATTTCCAGTCACTTCCCAGAGCAGCCTCTTACAGCGTAACTGACATTCAGTGTGAGCCAGGTTCATCGGGTGGGCTGACCCTGGCTCAGGGCCTCGAGGGGCAGAGTAGGGACTGGGGTCTCAGACCCTCTGTGTTTGGTTTTTAGCCACTGCTGGGAAGGGTTTTTATTTAGACACACTGCTTTGTTTTGTTTTGCTTTGTTTGCGGTACGCGGGCCTCTCACTTCTGTGGCCTCTCCCGTTGCGGAGCACAGGCTCCGGACGCGCAGGCTCAGCGGCCATGGCTCACGGGCCCAGCCACTCCGCGGCATGTGGGATCTTCCCGGACCGGGTCACGAACCCGCGTCCCCTGCATCGGCAGGTGGACTCTCAACCACTGCGCCACCAGGGAAGCCCAGACACACTATTGATTATCCTTGTTGGATAATTATCCACGGCTGGAGTTGTGAAGATTGAAGGTAAATGGTAGGCAAATGCCCGACAGGGGGTGGGAAGGACTACGTTTCATGGTTCATGTTGTGTGGAAAATAGATTTGGTTCCTTGTTTTCTTTAAGATTGAAGTTTTTGTTTTTGTTTTTTTGCGGTACGCGGGCCTCTCACTGTCGTGGCCTCTCCCGTTGCGGAGCACAGGCTCCGGACGCGCAGGCTCAGCGGCCATGGCTCACGGGCCCAGCCGCTGTGCGGAATGTGGGATCCTCCCAGACTGGGGCACGAACCCGTGTCCCCTGCATCAGCAGGCGGACTCTCAACCACTGCGCCACCAGGGAAGCCCAAGTTTGAAGTTTTCATGCTTGCTGTTTTTATTCGAATTTTCCCTGGTCTTGCTACATCCATAAGGCCCCTGGGAGAAAGGGGTTAACAAAGAGGTTTCAGGTTGGGTAAGTTCTGTGATTCAAAGGCTTCTAGAAACCACTCTTTCCTTAAGATGTCTCTCTGTACTCGCTCACTGAACAGAATGCCCTCTGAGGCTCCCAGAAGCCCTGTGAAAACATATTACTGAAGACAGGGCCCTTCATAGACTCTTCTTCACAGCTAAATTTATAGGAATAATTATTGAGAATTATTCTGAAGGAATGGAAGAAAAGGCAGGTATGTTTGATTAAAGAATGGAGATTCTGGGAGTTCCCTGGTGGCCTAGTGGTTAGGATTCCGGGCTTTCACAGCTGTGGCCTGGGTTCAGTCCCTGGTTTGGGAACAGAGAATCCCGCAAGCCATGCAGCATGGCCAAAAAAAAAAATAATAATAATAATAATTGGAGATTCTGAAAATGTTTAACCATCGGAAGATGAGTTGTTCAGGCCACCAGAAGGCTAAAGCAGGGAGCCCAGGCTTCAGCCAGAGCAGCCAACCCAATGCTGCTGGGATCATCCCCCAGAAGATAAGTGTGACAGACACAGGTGTCACCTTTCTATTTCCTGTGGCCTGCCCTACAACATACAAAATCTGACACAAGAATGGGCATCCTTATTACTGGAGTACCTAGAATTATACTGTGAGCCTGACACCAGCCATGAGAAGGCCACTCATCTCTCACAGTACTCCAAGCAGTGGTGAGGTTAGTGGCCTTGAGAGGTCACTTCACCCAGTGCTCTGAAGATGGGTGGTGAAGTAAAAGGACAGGATTGGGCTTCAAGCTCAAGCGTCGTATGGCCCTTTCCGCACCTCAGTGACCTTGGGCAAGGTCCTGAGGTTCAGATGAGAGTAGAGATTCTACTTCTCAGGGTTATTTAAGGTTCAACTGAGCTCTTTTATGTAAACTGCCCTGTACAGTATCTTGGGCATCGTAGGTAGTCAAAAAATGTTTATTGGACTTTTATGGAGAAAGCCTGTGTAGTTAAGTTTGACTCTGTGAAACTATGGCCAACATAAATCCTGTGAGGGAGATCAGTGGCCTTTGGGGGAGGTGTGGAATCTATTGGCTTCTCACTATGTTTCCTACTTTTCATTATATTCCACACCTGTCTTGCCAAGTTTACCCCGTGATGGTTGGTCATTATTATATAATAACATACACAAGTGAACAAAAGTTCAAGCAATATGCAAAGCTGTCCAGTGAAATGAGCTTCTTGTGACCCCATTTACACTCCTCAGAGGTAGCCAATGTTGTTTCTTTTGTTTCTTTCCAGAAATTTTTCCTGCGTGTACACTCCTAAGTGTCTTGTTCTTGTTCACAAGTGAGAGCAGCCCAGACACACTCTTCTGTACCTTGTTTTTTTTTTTTTTTTCAGTAACTTTACGTCACATCAATATTGACTAATACAATACAAAAGCTGGATTATTTGGAAGGTCATGGGCAACCTGGGAGGAGAACTGGCGCTTCCAGACGAAGAGTGGATCTGGTTAAGAATCTAGGACTTGAGCACCTTTAAAGCTGCAAGGGATTTAATTATATTCCTTTGGCTTCTTGTCTGATTCCCCCTGGAGGACCTTCTGGGTTAATTATGGGTCCCAGGGACACTGGCAGACGCAGCTGCTGCATTGCTGTTCCACAGAGGTAATTAATCATCCATCCTGAGCCAGGAGAGACTGTCCTCATTACCAATAGCTTCTGGAGAAGGAAAATTTTCTTACAAGACGGAACCACATGTGATTCTTTTTAGAATTATAGTGTTTCCATACTGGGTTTTCTGTTGTAAAATAGAGGGGAAAAATTGTGTTTGTATGGACTGGGGGTGGGGTGTAAATCACTTGACTCTGGGGTCATCTATTGATAATTTGGAAGTCTTATTCAAAGGGACACTATGTGCCTACTTATTTCCCCTCTTTCCATCTTCCTGCCTTTTTTAATACCATAAAATCCCAGTTTGAAGTCAATTCATTATGCTGTATGCCTTAAACGTATACAGTGCTATATATCAATTATAGCTCCATAAAACTGGAAGGAAAAAATCCTAGTTTGAAGGCATATTTGTGGTATCTGTTTCAGTGGTACTCAGTTGGAGGCAGTTTTGTCCCCCAGGGAATGTTTGACAATGTCTGAAGACATTTTTGGTTGTCACACCTGGGGGGCTGGTGCTCCTGGCATCCAGCAGGCAGAGGCCAGGGATGCTCCTTAACATCCTCCAAGGCACAGACATCCCCACGACAAAGAATTATCGGGCCCCAAATGTCAAAGATGCTGAGGTTGAGGAATCCTAGCCAATTCATCTAGAGTTCAGTGCTCTCCCTACATGGTGTCAATTTTGTTGTTTTTGTATATTTCTTAGGACCTCAGCCATCCCTTCCAGCTGTTAGATCCTCAGAGTCTCTTCAGATCAGTAGATAAAGGTATCCACACAGAGCAGTTCACTTGCTCCTAACCAACGCTAATGGCAAGAATTACCCCACTGCTGAGGCATTTACAGATGAGGCCTCTCACTTGCAGTGGTATCCTCAGCCCCAGTGAAGAGTAGGAGCTCAGCAGACATTGGTTGAATGAGTGAGATAATGGGATGCTTTGGCATCAGCTGGTGGGCTTGCAGCAGTAATGTGAGCAGACATCTGGCACCAGCATACACTTTGCTCCATGGTGACTGTGACTGCTGTGACAACTCTGTGTCCGTGTGGTAGCTTCCATTAACAGAGCTTACCACTTCCCCTGTATATTCCTGCTGCTCCTGTGGATGAGCAGTTCCAAGCAGCGCAGGCAGTTACAGAAGGAATTTATACATATCTGGCATCCGCAGAAGCAGCTAGTGTGTAATGAACTCAGTGTTGGAGACCTGCATAAAAACCACTCAGGGATTTTTTGATGATGACCGTTGGGGAAGGGTAAGCTGGGACAAAGTGAGAGAGTAACATTGACATATATATCAAATATTTTGGTATATATGTCAATTACATTTTTTACCAAATATAAAAGAGATAGCTAGTGGGAAGCAGCCGCATAGCACAGGGAGATCAGCTCGGTGCTTTGTGACCACCTAGAGGGGTGGGATAGGGAGGGTGGGAGGGAGATGCAAGAGGAAGGAGATACGGGGATATATGTATGCATAGAGCTGATTCACTTTGGTATCCAGCAGAGACTAACACACATTGTAAAGCAATTATACTCCAATAAAGATGTTACCAAAAAAAACCAAAACCAAAAACAAAAACCACTCAGGGAGGGGATCATTGGTTCTTGGAGTTTTAAAGGACTTAATTTTACCTTGGATTCCCAAATCATTGATATCGTTTAGACAGGAGGATTTCCAGCATGGAAAGTGTACAGATCTTAATAGCATATATGTTAAAGATGAAGTACATCAGTCGGAAGACAAGTGATTAGCCTTAAGAAAGTGTCCCTGAGGGAGATGCATGAGGGAAGGGATGTGGGAACAGATGTATATGTATGACTGATTCACTTTGTTATAAAGCAGAAACTAATAAAAAAAAAAAAACTCAAAAAAAAAAAAAAAAAAAAAAGAAAGTGTCCCTTATAAGTTCAGGAGGTGGTGGTCCCTATATAAGAAAATCAGAAAAACATATTTACAGTGACTTTGTTTCTTTTTTCTTTGGGGGGCTGTGGGGAAGTGTTTTCTTTTTCTCCTCTCTTTCTCTCTACTAATTTTAGATGCCCTATCTGTGACAAACCATTAGAACTTGCATAGATGTACTGACCCTACTTAGTTACCATAGCTAAAGAGTGCCCGCCAGAGCTAGAGAAACGGTTCTAACACTGGCCGTAAATGATCTAGGGTCACCTTTTCCTTACATGGAGGGACATGGCAGATGATGATGAAAAGTTCTATGTTTTCTCCACTTCTTGTTGGATCGCTACTCTCCTGGCCTAGAGGACTCCATGAGAGTCTGAGACAGAAAATAGTGACTCTAGGCATGGATGGAACATGCATTTCTAATAGCACCAGAGAAATTTTCTGCTTTATCCTCACACTATCCATTTGTAGAAACACTTTATTGATTTGGTTGATAAATAGGGGGAGAAGTAGGAACTTCCATTATGACGGCTCCATATCATGATGGGAGTCGAATGTGAGTGCTCCAACCTGTGTACCTAACTCTTAAGACTCATTTCAAGGGCAACCTATAACATGCTCATTGTATTTATGTTTCTTTCCACATTGTATTTCTGGTCACATTTTCCTTATTCTTAGTATGCAAATGGAAGAATTCAGAAGTATATTTGGTTGAAAATTAAAAATTAGGGTTCCGAAGAAACGTTTTCTTTTAGATGTATTGACTTCAATTTTAAGCTTAAATAGCCCCCAGACTCCAAGCTTTCAGTATGTTACGGTAGGTTTCTTATCGAAAGGAAAGGTCGCTGTGAACGCTGAGGTCAGGAAGGGCCCCTCCACACTTTGTCCTCCTTGGAGAGCTAACTTGTGTGTGAGCACCAGGCAGTTTTACCCACTGGGCTGAGTGAGAGCAAGTCAGCCTCAGTGTTAGCCTGGGTCACTTATCAGGGAGGAGGCATAGTTAGGAAATACGTGTCTTTGAAGGAATGTAATTTGGTTTTTGTTTTGTTTTGTTTTGCTAAATGTGTTCTTACTAGGAAAAGAGCAGAAGATTCCCAAATTCCCAGGCTTGTCCTTTTCTTGCAGCTGATTTTACTTGGAAAGAATTGAAGGAAGAGGGTTGAATACTAATCCTAGGTGTGTTTGTGAAAATTAATGGTGTTTGGCTAGCTAATTAGGAGGAAAGGGCAATGCTCCCTGAGTAGAGCAACTAAGATGACTGGAATTTTCTTTCTTGGCTCTCTCTTCCACCTCCCTTGGCCCTCAGCCTTTCTGGGAAATCTGTGTGCCTTTTTTTCCTGCATCAAATAAGCAAGTCCATGCTTCCGTGAAAGCTAGTAATTTTATTAAGAACAATATTATATTAAACATAAGTAACTTCAAAGTGGTGAAATTTTAGATGTGGATCAGCTTTGGGTTTTTCTTTCCTTTCCTTTCCTTTACTTCTCTTCTCTTTTCTTTTCTTCTCCTTCTTTCTTTAAGAATATGCAAAAGTCCACATTGGAATCACTTCTGCCCTCATGGCATAAAAGGGGAACAGAGAGGGTGGAAGGAAGGAGGAAGAGAGAGAGAAATCTGAAGTGTTTATTTTTTTGAAATCAGAAGGATAACAATCCTTCTATATCTATTACAAGGACGTAATGTGGGGTTAATTTATTTATTTTTTATTACAGTGAATGGATAATTGTCTTCTTAAGGTTTTTCCTTAGTTTTCTGAATCTGTAAATAGTTTACATAAAAATAATCTGCTATTGACTTCTGTGCAGACCACAGCAAAACAAATCAAAACAAACCCCTCTGAGTGTGTGTGATCCCAAGGTACGTGGAGGGAGCGTTTTACATTCCTCTGTGGGGCTGCTGCTCAGTTACAGTTGGAGGACAGCTCAGCATCAGCAGTTCCAGCTCTGACTTGGGGAGCTTTTGGTAACATTAGTCACAAGGACGTCAACCCTCCAGGGTTTCCAAATCCTTTTCAAGTGCAGCTTTCAGCTTGAGGTGCCAGGATCACTGGCTTCTTTCAGTGCTGGTGGTTGACAGCCCAGTTTTGAAAGGCCGCCTTTGGCTGGGGACCCAGTAAGTGCTATAGTAGAAAAAGCCCTAGGCTCCATGTCCAAAGACCTTCAGGTTGGGCTCAGTTTGATTAGCTGTCTGATCTGCAGCAAGTCACTTAGCCTCAGTGAAGTTTAGTTTTTCTCATCTGTAAAATGAGATGTGAAGTCCAAGGTCCCAAATGGATGATTTTATGATCTAGATGAAGTTAATTAGAAACCCAGCTCCAGCCATGTGATTAATAAACAGGAAGAGAAGGCACTCAATCCCAGGCTAAACAGCATCAGAGGGCCACTTCAGATGGAAAGAATGTTCCAGAAAGTAAAATGTTTGTGAGGGCTGATTATGGTATATTTATCGAGGTTCCTCTCTAGCCATTTCTGGGAGATGATTTTCAAGTCCAAGTCGGTATGTAGACCCTGTGAATGCAGCACCTTCCTAGTACAGAATGCAGTTAACACAGAGTAGGTACAAGTCAGTTTCCCATTTTTGTCTCTGTTTGAGCCCCTTTCAAGCTGTCACTCTATCCACTGTGTGTATTTTTTAAGCAGGGAGACACATTTTCTCCACAAGAGAGATATTTATCACTTACTCTCTTTGCATTTAGAGAAAGATGGGTGTGAATTCCTCACTTCTTTTATTATTCTTTTATTGAAAGGAGTGAAGTTTTCTTAAAAACTGCCCCTTGAAGGGAAACAATCCTGTTGAATGAAGCTGGCTGATTGAAACAAAGTTCTTTCGTGTTACCAAAAAGAGACTAACACAAATGAAAAGTCTATACTTTAAGTAAATGCCAGTGGTAGGAAATGTGAGGTTAGAAGCCTTTCTTACCCTTCATTAGGTAAGAAAAACATTGAGGGATGGCTTTTTGACAAGGCCTGTTTTTTGTTGTTGTTGTTGTTTGGGTTTTTTTTTGCGGTACGTGGGCCTCTCACTGGTGTGGCCTCTCCCGTTGCGGAGCACAGGCTCCGGACGCGCAGGCTCAGTGGCCATGGCTCACGGGCCCAGCCGCTCCGCGGCATGTGGGATCTTCGCGGACCGGGGCACGAACCCGCGTCCCCTGCATCGGCAGGGGGACTCTCAACCACTGAGCCACCAGGGAAGCCCCGACCAGGCCTGTTTTTTATTTTCCCTTTCTCTTCATCTTGCACTTAGTTTTTCTTTCCCTTGGATGTGTAGTTTATTGCCACATCTTACTACTGTGTACTTAAAAAACACTCTCCTTTGGGGACATAGCTCCCTTGTTCCTTCCTAACAGAATAACAGTTGTGTAACACCCCCCAAAATGCAGGGATTTTCGTGGGATCTTGGGCATCCCATCGGAAGGGGATTATCCTGTATTCGTCGCGGAAACCTGCCCTTCTGCCATCCTTGGCAAGTAACACACGTGCCCCAGAAAGAGGCCAGCACGGTAGGAACTGGCTTCCTCCTTCCCAGGCGTTTTCTCATACCAGTGTCCCCTCTTCCTTATTAAAACCTGAGTCAGGTATCAAAATGCTCTGTCAGCTACATCATGGAAATAGCAGGGTGAGAAGATGTGTATTTCATTAGCAGATGGAACTGTAAGGAAAGGAGGCAGTCCATTGCCCTGTGGTTTGATGTGTAGTAAGTAAGAAGTACTCATGTAAAATCAATGACAGTTTTGTTGAGCAGATTCAACTTTGCCCTAAAAAGCTCCAAACAGTCCTGCGTCATAGGCTAACCTGTACCAGGTTGTTCCACACAAAATCACTAAAATTTTTCACTAGTGGCATCAGAGTGTGACCTGTCATCTCCTTAGCTTTTATCCACGTAGCATGTGTGTCTCAACCATGTGATGACAGTAAAGTGGAAAACCCAAACCAAAAACGCCAGCATGACACTGGGGAGCCTGGCAAATAGAAGGTAGCCTTGATTAGGTGTAGTCAATCTGACTGAGCGTAGCTCGTAATAGGCTGCAGCCTTTTTGCTTTTTTTTTTTTTTTTTTGCGGTACGCGGGCCTCTCACTGCTGTGGCCTCTCCCGTTGCGGAGCACAGGCTCCAGACGCACAGGCTCAGTGGCCATGGCTCACGGGCCCAGCCGCTCCGCGGCATGTGGGATCTTCCCGGACCGGGGCACGAACCCGTGTCCCCTGCATCGGCAGGCGGACTCTCAACCACTGTGCCACCAGGGAAGCCCTACACTGTAATTTTTAGGTCTTATGAAGGAACCACTATAACTTTTAATTATGGCATCAGTACACTTTGTCATGAAAAGATTTTCCCTCTCATTCTCATGGATAGACTGAAAATCTTCCCGATGTTCCTTGGACTCCACTCTCTCTACCCTTTGCTCTGCTCTGTGCTCCAGGCTCACCTCTACAGCTGCATCAGTGGCTCCCTTGACTTCTGCTGGAGTTGGGTCCAGCCTGTGGGGGACTCTGGCAGGAGATCTGAGAGTGGGAGGAGAATGTAGTTGGGGTGTTTATTCCCCTGACTCCTTCCCTGCCAGGTCACCATTGGCTGTCTGTCCTTCTGTTAAGGGCCATAGCTCCTGTCAGGTAGCCCTCTCCATTTGGCTATTCCACTTCGGATTCTAGCATCTACTCTACCCCTCACCTCTGCAGGCCTAGGAGTAGTAACAGCTCTCCTCATGTAGTGGAGTTCCTTGTCGGTTTACCTAAACCCTTCCCATACCTTTGCAAATATCCGCTTTGTTCAACTCTTTTCAAATGATGCAGTTTGAATGTTCTATCTATTTCCTGCCAAGACCCTGACTGATACAGAAGTTAAGCATGAGGGCTGGCCATTCCTGGTCCCAAGAGTGCTATGTGTGACTGTGAGACTTGTGTCAATCATAAGCTTTACACGTGGCTTCTTCAGTGGTCTCAACATTGTCACCATGTAAATTGAACATCAAAAGATGGGGAATATACCCAGTTCCTATAAAAAGCCATTGTATAGCAACAGAAGAGCTCATGGTAAGTTGAAGTGGGATGACTGCAAACAAGACAATCAGCAGAAGAAAATTTTACAAAACCCTAGTGAAACCAGTTTCTAATGAGATGCTGGACGGCAATATTCCTTTGCCTTCCTTGTGACAACCAGAGTAACTTCTGTTACTGTTGCTCTTGTGACAGTAAAAATTCACTTGTGACAAGTGAATATATAGTGCCTTGTGACAGAGATACCTTACAGGGACTACAGACCCCAAATAGAATAGGAATACTTTGAATATTATCATAATCATTGACTAGTCTTTTTCAGACCTACTTACACACAAGTATGAGCTTATAGGTCAACTTTAAGTAGGGTGTATCAGAACGTCTTTAGAATTTTAAAGAATGAGTAAAAGACAAGCAAATGTTTCAGAGGCTCACCTTTTCTAGTGAAATAGTGGAATTCAGACACTTAGTATGCAAATATGGACCCATGCATTTCTTTCTGGAAAGCCAAATCTGTCAAGATTACATGTTAATACAATTCTGATAGTTGCCAAAGCCCTACTGAGTCACTTCATCTCTGGATCTGTTGGGCAGTTGAACCTGTGAGAGGAGTGGATGGGAAGTCCAGTGGGTATCCTTGACCTGGGTCAACATGGCAGTTCTTGCCCAAGTAAATATGTGCATGTGTGTGTGCACACGCACACGCGCATCCGTGTGTACATGTGTATGCACGTGGTGGGGATGGTGGTATGTGTAGTTATTTTTTGCTAAGGTTTTATGGAGCCTTACATGCAATATGAAGATTGTATTATTTGAGGAGCCCTCTTTAGGCAAAATAATGAAAAATTATGAATGCAAAATTAGGTATAAAGATGAATGTTTATTTAGGAAGAGGAAAAAATCATAAGAAATGTCAAATTTCTTTCTTAAACACAACAGTTATCAAATATCATGCCATACAGAGCAATAGGCAGTTAAGTAATAAACATATTGACATATCTTTGTAATACTTCTCCCTCTACATTTAAAAAAATTTTATTTATTTATTTATTTATTTATTTCTGTCTGTATCAGGCCTTCATTGTTGGGTCTTCATTGCTGGACTTGGGCTTTCTCTAGTTGCGGCGAGCGGGGGCTACTCTTCATTGCAGTGCATGGGCTTCTCGTTGCAGTGGCTTCTCTTGTTTCGGAGCTTGGGCTCTGGGTGCGTGGGCTTCAGTACTTGTGGCACATAGGCTCAGTAGTTGTGGCTTGTGGGCTTAGTTGCTCCACGGCATGTGGGATCTTCCTGGACCAGGGCTCGAGCCTGTGTCCCCTGCATTGGCAGGCAGATTCTTAACCACTGTGCCACCAGGGAAGCCCCTCCCTCTACATTTTAGATGGCATACTCTTTGATTGCCTCTTCACATGACAACAATTTTGTAATATTTTCTATATAGAAAAAAGAAAAATACTTTTATCTTTAGCATAGTATATTAAAATTTATTTTTTGTATTGCTAGCTGGAATACATAAAATAAGCAATTTCGCACAGTTACACTCACTGCTGTAGTTTTGGGTCTATAAATACCAGAATTTCGATAGTTTTGATTTCTCATACTGCCTACTGAAGAATGTATGGTGAATGTATAATTATACCTGTTTCATTACCAAGTATATTTATGGCAGGAGAGAACTTCGGTTTTGACTAGATGTTGACGAGGTCTGAATCCTCTGCTTCTGATTTCACATGTCTGATGGTTGGAAGGTTTTTTCCATAGACCTCTGTACATTTTAAACCTTGTTTCTCTTCTAGAGAAACTTCCCACACAGTTCTTGTGCTGGATGCCATGGGACACATTCTTATCACATGACCTCTGTTCTCACATCTTCACATCATGACACTGAGTCAGCATCGTACATGGTAGGAGTGTCCCTGGAAGTCATTTTTACACTGCAGTGGTAGCTAACAATAACGTAACAATACACAGAGGTGGCAATGAACCCCATAAATATATTCCACAAAACCCCAAACTAAATGTATTCCTGACTCAACTTCTTCTTAGCCAGATTCTTTTTTTTTTTTTTTTTTTTCGGTATGCAGGCCTCTCACTGTTGTGGCTTCTCCCGTTGCAGAGCACAGGCTCTGGACGCGCAGGCTCAGCAGCCATGGCTCACGGGCCCAGCCGCTCCGCGGCATGTGGGATCCTCCCGGACTGGGGCATGAACCCGTGTCCCCTGCATCGGCAGGCGGACTCTCAACCACTGCGCCACCAGGGAAGCCCTTAGGCAGATTCTTAAAATATACTCTATGCCACTTCAACACTGACCTACAAGGAGGGAAGTCAAAATGAAAAGAGAGAGTCTTAAGATTCTGATCGAAATATCTTTGTGTGTGTGTGTGTGTGTGTGTGTGTTTATGCGTGCACGCATGTGCGCAAATTTTATAGACATATGACCATGTGAAAAATATTAGGGCTCCTCCCAGGACTTTGAAAGGGTCCCTGCAAGTGAGAATCCTTGCAGCTTAAGCATCATTAACTTCGTGGTAAATCCACTCCTGTTAATTATATTGGAAAGCTTGTCTGCTGCCCCGCTCAAGCATCAGGACACTGACCCTGGATTTTATTATTAACTAGAGTTGACTTTTAGGATAAGTAGATTTTACTACTTTATTTCCTCCCTCCTTCTCCCCCTCCCTCCCTCCCTCCCTTTTTCCCTCCTTTCCTCAAATGTAGGGGGAGAATAAGTACTTCTTCTTCTTCTTTTTTTTTTTTTGCGGTACGCGGGCCTCTCACTGTTGTGGCCTCTCCCGTTGCAGAGCACAGGCTCCGGACGCGCAGGCTCAGCGGCCATGGCTCACGGGCCCAGCTGCTCCACGGCATGTAGGATTCTCCCCGGACCGGGGCACGAACCCGTGTCCCCTGCATCGGCAGGCGGACTCTCCACCACTGCGCCACCAGGGAAGCCCCCGTATTTCTTTTTTTAATTACTTAACTCATTCACTTTTCCTTCATTCTTTTCGTGCATTCTCTCCACGTTTCCCTCTACCCTCTCTGGACCTCCTCCTTCACCAGAAGCACACTATTTATTTTCATGTGGGTCACTGCTGCCTCCAATTACCAGTCCTATGTGGTTTTGGGGTCCCATGAAAAGAGGGTCTCTTAGCATCGCCTCATGCTTGGCAAGGAGACGTTTGTGGCGGAGGGTACCCGGAGAGAGGACTTGACAGGTAGGAGGAAGCACTTTCAGGGAAACACTGACTGTCTATTAGACCAAGAGGTTTCCTGATGGCTTCAGGGGGCATAGCTGCTTCATGGTCACATGACAGCGCTGGACCGGTGCCTGTTGAGGTTGTTTTGTTTCAGAATGTGCCAGTAGCTGGATCACTTTGTCTAGAGAGAGCTCAGCATGCATTTCACACTTGCCATCCTTCTCATGGTGGTTGCTTTTTTTTTTCCGTACGCGGGCCTCTCACTGTTGTGGCCTCTCCCGTTGCGGAGCACAGGCTCCGGACGCGCAGGCTCAGCGGCCATGGCTCACGGGCCTAGCTGCTCCGTGGCATGTGGGGTCTTCCCGGACCGGGGCACGAACCCGTGTCCCCTGCATCAGCAGGCGGACTCTCAACCACTGTGCTACCAGGGAAGCCCTGGTGGTTGCTTTTTAATGTCCTTTTCCTTCTGGCCAAGACTGTTGAGTTGTACATATTTTGTATTCATCACCATGTACGAACAAATAAAAGACCTGCCACCAAAACAGGCTTTGAAAAATAGTGATTAGCAAAATAGCTTAGTAAAACAGTGAGAACTCTGTGGGATATTATGGCCTCTGACTGCATTGTCCAGGTGGTAGTCACTAAACATATGTGGCTATTGAGCTCTTGTTGAAGGGATAGTGTATCAGGTTAAATGTATTTTGATATATTGTCTTAAATAAAATAATTGTTATAATTGATTTCACCTGTTTTCTTTTACTTTTTTTATGCAGCTACTGGAAAAATTTAAATGATGGTGTTGGTCTCTAATAGGCCATTCTGTGTGTCTGAGAGTCTATTACTGGTGTCTTACTGGCTTACTGGAAGTCTGGGGAGAGGCTGCTTTGGTTTCCCACAGGATTGGGCAGGGTTTTTAATTTTTTTAAGTTGAACAGAACTCTGAAACATAATGAATCAGAGTAGCAGGCCATTCTTTTTATAGTAAATGGAATAATAGGGTAATGAACTCCTTGGGGACATAACAGGTTAAGCAACAGAACAAGTTCTCTGCTTTGAGCAAAATATTTCCCCCAGAGGTTATCTCTTATAACCCTACCTCTCCCCATCATAATTGAGCAACTGCCTTGGATGTCTTTAGCCTCAGGCTTCGTCACATTGGCATCTAGAAAGAGAATTAGTTGGCTCTCCTCCTTGAGACTACAAGCCACGCTTGGTATACTCCTCCAGGGAAAAGTAGCTGTTGGGGTCTCAACTGCCTGTTGTTTATGCCTCCAGCATATGGGAACGTGCATTGACTTGTCGACTTTGGTGTCATCATTACCAGTGAACATTTGTGAGAATAACTCATAGTGAGGATTATTTATTGATAAGGGTATCCCACAAAACTCTGACAATCCGTTGGTACTGATGCTGTTAATACAATATAGTTTATGTAACTTGGATGATAGAATGAATCTGGGAAAGAAAAAAGATAAAGTCTTTCCTAGAAAAGGGGCTTGTGCCTAAATCGATTCAATTCCCAAAGGTGTCCTAATCCTTTGAACTTTGCTTTGCTGAATTTACTTGTACGTAGTTTTCCATCCCCTTATCTAATTATATATTGTTATTTTATCCATAGTAGATTGATTGATTGATTTTCAGATTCAGAGTGTGACATCAAGAAAGAGTGTAGTGTTGTACTTGAGATTCAGGTTTGAAGGTTTGAGTTTGACTTGGTGGTTTTTAAATGGATCCAATTCTTTTTTTTTTTTAACATCTTTTTTGGAGTATAATTGCTTTGCAATGTTGTGTTAGTTTCTGCTGTATAACAAAGTGAATCAGCTATATGTATACATATATCCTCATATCCCCTCCCTCTTGCGTCTCCCTCCCACCCTCCCTATGCTACCCCTCTAGGTGGTCACAAAGCACCAAGATGATCTCCCTGTGCTATGTGGCTTCTTCCCACTAGCTATCTATTTTACATTTGGTAGTGTATATATGTCAATACTACTCTCTCACTTTGTCCCATCTTACCCTTCCCCCTCCCTGTGTCCTTAAGTCCCTTCTCTACGTCTGCGTCTTTATTCCTGTCCTGCCCCTAGGTTCCTTAGAACCTTTTTTTTTTTTTTTTTTTTTTGTTAGATGCCATATATATGTGTTAGCATACGGTATTTGTTTTTCTCTTTCTGACTTAACTTCACTCTGTAGGACAGACTCTAGGTCCATCCACCTCACTACAAATAACTCAATTTCATTTCTTTTTATGGCTAATATTCCATTGTATATATGTGCCACATCTTCTTTATTAAATGGATCCAATTATTTATGGTAAGAATGATGACTGCCTTGTACTAGAGGTTTCAGGGTAAACCAGACCTGTTGGCTATTTGTCTTGGAAAATAACCCAATGAAATGTATTAACAAATAATTTGATCCACACCCCCATCCCACTACCTGCAGCCCTGCCCTTGCATTGCAATCTTCTGCACATAAAACAAAATAATTCATAAAATTTCAAACTTTTTATTATGATTTCTGGTGAGGCTACCTGCATCAATTACAATATCTTAAGTAACCATCTTTGGAAGATACAGTGGCTTCATTTCTGCTTTATCATAGCTCTAAGTTTTAGAGATTACTTTTGTTTTTGTGCCTATCTTGGTGACCAGACTTTCTCACCAAGGGTCTGAGTAAATTTTTGTCGACTGAATGACTTCTTACGTTTTCTATCAGTCTCCTGTGTTTGCTTATCCCAAACCATCTACAGTTCTCTTTTCCTTCATCCTTATTCATCAGGTTCAACCTCTGCAAAAAAAAAAAAAAAAAAAAAAAAGGTTTTCAGACTATTTCCTCCAGTTTCAACTATTCAAGGTCTTTGCCTTACCCTCCTAATTCGTACCCTGCCCAGTGGTGACCCATCCGCTCAGGGACCATGGGCATTGACATGTGACTTTGGGATACAGGATTATGTCCAGCAGGCACACTTGTTGGCTTCGTATCCTAATCTCAAGTCAATTTATTTGTCAATAAGTCACATTCGTTTTTTTCTTTTTTCTTTTTTGCGGTACGCGGGCCTCTCACTGTTGTGGCCTCTCCCGTTGCGGAGCACAGGCTCCGGACGCGCAGGCTCAGCAGCCATGGCTCACAGGCCCAGCCGCTCTGCGGCATGTGGGATCTTCCCGGACCGGGGCACAAACCCGTGTCCCCTGCATCGGCAGGCGGACTCTCAACCACTGCGCCACCAGGAAAGCCCCATTTTATTTTATAATTTATGTGATAACTGCTTTAAAACATGGCTCAGGCTAGTTGGTTCTAGTCAAGTCAGAATTCTGCCTGCTATCTTGTTTTAGCATTTAAAAAATCCCTGTGTTCTTGCCTAGACGTTTAAGCATACGCACACCCTGTATCTGCGATGGTGTAAGTACATGTCTGCCTGGAGGTCATGGCATGAACCAGATATTTCTCAGCTGATTTTGAGCTAATTCTGTAAGTGTTTAGTTTAAGAACTAGACCTGACACTAATTTAAAAAAAGGAGATATCAAACTTTTATTTCTTATTACCTCATTTGTTTGGGTACTCATATTGCTTAAAGTACTTCAGTGAGCGTGGAAATTTTGGGCACAATTATCCAGTCCTTTGAAAAAGTCTTAAAACTGGTATACATGAGGCAGCTTTTCCACTTCAGCTGATGAACTATTCATGAGTTTGTCTTTGAGAACCAGAATTCTCTGAAATTGGACTTGACTCCTTATTAGGGTCAATGATCCACTAAATCGTTATACTTGGAAACAATCTGTGGATTCTCTTTGTGGAAAGAGCCTATAACAAAGTGTACTTTCACATTCCCAGGCATGCCAGAAAAAAAGACATTGGACCCCACTCAGGAAGGGAGAGACTGATTTGCCCTGCCCATTAAGTTACTCTTTTTTCTCCTCAGAATGACCAAAGGCAGGCTTTGCCTGTGAATCACTTTATTGAAAATGGTATGAAAAATACATAAGCTATAAGCAATTTAAGGGAAGCTTGAAACTGGGCATTAGAACGTCTCTGCTAACATGTAATGCACATTCTAAATTCCAGTTTAGTAGCTGGCCAAAGCAGATTTACAGATAATCCCCATTTATGAAAATATTCTACTGGGAAGTACTATAAAGTACATTTTTATAGTTTATGTGGTAACAATTTAAGCTCTTGTTACTCCAAGATACCTCAGAGATGTAATGTTATGAGAGAGTGTGTGTGGCAGGGAGAGACAGAGGGAAAGAGAGACAGAGACAGAGACAGAGAAAGAGAGAGGAATTGTTCAAATCACTGAGCAGCTAGAAAAGCCAAACCACAGTGCCACTTTAAAGTGTTTTTGTTCTTATTCATATATTGTTCAATGTATAGTCATGAAAGACCTTTGGTTAAAGGTAAGAAACATTAGAAAGATTGATAATAAAATACAAGTGAATCATTTTTATCATTAACATTTTTTTAAATTCTGCAAACTCTTATTCTCAGGTTGATCTTCACCATATTCATAAGTTTCACTCATCTAAGTAAAATTCTTAAGTCATTGGAAGAACTATGGTATTTCAAAAGCCAATGTTTTAGAAGGATAATATATTAATGATTAGCTGCAATTTGTTTTTTGATTATTAGCAGTAAAGATTTTCCTCACTTATAATATTTAGAGAGAAAAGCTTGGACATAGCAGGCTGAAATTTTTTTTTTAGCTTACCATTAAAAAAAGCAATAAAAGTAATAAAAATCAGTCAGTTGAATGTTTAAGCTTAAATATTAGAATTCTAAGCATCTATATGATCATGTTGCAATAATACAAAGTTAAAATTCAGTGTACATTTTTTCCTTTGCATGTGTTTGAAGATTTCTATAATAAAAAATAAGCAAAATAGTGTAATGAACCTCACATATCCATCACCCAGTTTCAGTTAACAACACCCTGCCATCCTTGTTTGATGTAAACTTCCACTCCCTCTATTATTTTTTAAGTTATTTTTTAAAGGTATAATTGGCATACATTGATGTACAGATCTTAGCTATAAGATTTTAAAAAATGGATATATTGGGCTTCCCTGGTGGCGCAGTGGTTGAGAGTCCGCCTGCCAATGCAGGGGACACGGATTCGTGCCCCAGTCCAGGAAGATTCCACATGCCGCGGAGCGGCTGGGCCCGTGGGCCATGGCCACTGAGCCTGCGCGTCCGGAGCCTGTGCTCCGCAACGGGAGAGGCCACAGCAGTGAAAGGTCCGCATACCGCAAAAAAAAAAAAAAAAAAAAAAAAAAAGGATATATCCACATAACTTCTATCACAATATTGAACATTTCCACATCCCCAGATATTCCCTTGTGTCCCTTGTCAGTTCATTCTCTTACTCCACAGTTTTAAACAGATTTGCCTGTTCCAGAACTTCATATAAAGGATTCATACTCTTTTTGCATAAGCATCTTTTGCTCAGCATAAGGTCTGTGTGATTTATCCCTGTCCTTGTATATAGAAGTAGTCATTCCTTTTTATTGCTGAGTGGTATTCCATTGTACAGCTATACCACAATTTGTTTATTCATACTATTGATGAACATTTGACTTGTTTATAATTTTTTGCTAATATGAATAAATCTGCTATGAAAATACTCAAAAAAGTCTTTTTGTGGATTTGTGTTTTCATTTCCTTTGAATAAACACCTAGATGTGGAATTGCTAGGCCAAGGGGAGGTGTACGGTGAACTTTATAAGAAAATGCCAAATCTATTTTAAGTCGTTGTACCATGTTATATTCTCACGTATGAGAGGTTTAGCTGTTTTACATCTTCATCAACATTTAGTATTGTCATTTGGTAGACGGGCATCTAAGTGTGATTTTAGTTTGCATTTCCCTGATAACTAATTATTTAAGAACTTTTTCATGTGCTTAGTGGGTATTTGCATTTCTTTCTTTGTGAAGTGCGTGTTCAAGTCTTTGTTTCCCCACTATTAAATTGTGTTGTTTATCTTCTTATTGAGTTGTAGGACTTCTTAAAAATATATTCTGAATACAAGTTCTTTGTCTACTTTATGTTTTACAAGGTTTTTTTCCCAGCCTGAGATTTGCCTATTCATTTTCTTAATAGTCTCTTTTAATGTATAGAAGTTTTAATTTCAATGAAGTTTAATGTATCAGTTTTTATGGTTTGTGTTTTTTGTATCCTATCTGTTCAAGAAATCTTTGCTTAATCCCAGGGAACAAAGGTAGTCTATGTATTCTCTAAAAGCTTTATAGGTTTGGACCTTAGGTTTACATCTGTCATCCGTCTCAAAATAATTTTCGTATGTACTGTGAGGGAGGGGTTGAGGTTCATTTTTTTCCCACGTGGATATCCAGTTGTTCCGGTTGTTGAAAAGACTCCTTTCCTGGTTGAATTGCATAGGGACCTTTGTAGAAAATCTATTGATCATGAAAGTGTGGCTCTCTTTCTGGAATTTCTAATCCATTTATTGATCAACTTGTCTTTCACTATGCCAGTACCACACTGTCTTGATTACTGTAGCTTTATAGAAAGTCTTTTTAGTCATATAAGTCTTCCATCTTTGTTCTTTTTCATGATTGTTTTGGTATTCCTAGGCTCTTATGTTCCCATGTCTATTTGAACATCAGTTTACCAATTTCTATTTAAATACACCTGCTGAGAATATTATTGGGGTTACATTGAATCCATAAATTAATTTCAGGGAAATGAACATCTTAATATTGTATCTTAAAATCCATAGACAGGATATATATCTCCATGTATTTAGGTTTTCTTTAATTTATCTCAGCAATTATTTGCAGTGTTTTGTGTAGAGCAGCCTTTTTCAATGAGATTTCACAAGATAATTAGCCCTAATGCCTTAATGCATTCTTCATATATAATGAATTAACTTACTGTGTATCCATCTAGAAATGCATTAGGGTATTACTTACATGTGGAATCTAAAAAAAGTGAAATTCATAGAAATAGCGAGTAGAATAGTAGTTGCCAGGGGTGGGGGAAATAGGGAGAGGTTGGTAGAAAGGTATAAGTTCTCAGTTACAAGATGGATAGGTTCTGAGTATCTGATGTATAGCATGGTGAATATAGTTGGCAATACTGTATTGTGTAAGTGAAATTTGCTAAGAGAGTAAATCTTAAGCTCACTCCCTCTCTCTTTCTCTCCCTCTCCCTCTCTCTGTCTCTCTCTCTCTCACACACACACACAAACACACACACTCACACAAAGGTAACTATGTGAGGTGATGGATGTATTAATTAACTTTAGGGTGGGAATCCTTTCACAATGTGCATGTATATCAAATCATCACTTTGTACACTTTAAACATCTTACAATTTTATTTGTCAATTATACCTCAGGAAAGGTGGATAAAGAAAATAAATATTTTAGCTTGGTAGAATCTTTGGTAGAATTAAGAATATAACTGGGCAACACCTTGCAATTCTGCAGTACAATATCACAAGCAGTGTATTGACATTGATTCATCCAAGACATAAAGCAGTTGCATCACCACAAGGATACCTTGTATTGCCCTTTTATAGCAGATATAACTGTTTTAAAAGTTTATTTTTTACTTCTGGTAGGTACTACTATAAACTCTAAATAATATGTTTGTACTTGCATTTCTTTCAACAATTGCTCTTAAACTAGGAACTTTAATACTCACTTCCAGAGTTTTATTAGTTTTAAATCTACTGTTGGTAGTCTTTATAACTCAAAATAATATATTGCTATATTTTATCTGATTTTTAGATAATACCTCCTGACTCCCTATAATGTGAAAGGAGGAAATTACCACTCCTTCACCTCACTTTTCTTCTCCTACCCATGTTTTCTGCCTTCTTACTGTTCTCCTCTATACCCTACTTTTACATTGTCAAGGTTTACAATATTGTACATCTTCTAACTTTCAGGCTTTCTTGTTTATTATAGGTTGATTTTGAGATCTGAAAACCAATAAAATGCATTTATAACATTAAAGTTATATAAATGTTCTTAACTGCAAAGCAGGTATGTGATTGGACCTGTAGAGAAAAGGAATTATTTTGAGCATTGATGCTGTTTTGCTCTAAGAGAATGTTCAAGCATTATCAAACCATCATCATCAAAGGGCCCTTTTCCAAAATCCTTACTTTTTTTTGCTTAAAATTATGTTACTTTATGTTACTTTTTAGTTTGCATCATAGTTGCACCATGATTTTCTTATACAGATTTTTAGTTTACACAAAGCTTTTAATCCCAATTCTTTTTTTTTTTTTTTTGCTAAGCAAGATGAATATATTAATGGCATCAGTAAAATCTTCTGTCCTCTTAATCATGCTAACTTGCTGAATGAACTCTCTTTCTTGAAGATGCATTCTTGGAACCCTCTGACCATGTTCTAACCATATTTCTAGATCTGTTGCATAGCTGTCACTGTGGGACAAACACCACTACTGTTTTATTCTTAAACTAATTCTACATTTTCTTGGAATCTATAGTTTTATGTTTGAGGATTAATTTTTCCTTCTGTTTGAGTCAAACGTTTTTCAGTAAGGATGCATGGGAGGTCAATGGAATCCTTGCAGGTCTGAAAATGTCTTATTTTGCCCACATGCTTGATTGATCTGGTATAGATATCCAGATTCAATGGTATGTTTTCCCTAAAACTTGAAAGGCTTTGTTCTACTGTTTTCTGAAATTCAGAATGTCTGCCTAGTTTGACGGCAGCTTGAGTCCTTTTCCTTTCTTGGTAACCTGATTGGGTCTCTGATAGCTTTAAAGATCTTCTCTGTATCTTCAGAGGTCTGAAATTCCACCAGGATATGTCTTGCTGGTTGTTTTTGTTAGTTTGTTTGTTTTCTTCATCCTATTCAGCACCTGGTTTGCCCTTTCAATATGAAGACCTGTTTCTTTCATTGGGTCTGGGGAGTTTTCTCTTATTATTTTCTCCCTCTTCTCTGTATTCTCTTTCTGAGATTCCTATCAAATGGGTGCTGGGTGTCCTCCATCTCTCTTAATCCTTCTTTCATATTTTCCATCTCTTTTTTATTTTGTTCTGTGTTCTTGGCAATCTCCTTGACATTTTCTTCTAGCTTACCTATTCAATTTCTTTTTATTTTCACAATCATTTTTAATTTCCCCAAACTCTCTTTTTCTCTGCTTGCTCCTTTAATCTTTTCACATTTTTATTTCATGGATACAGTGTGTTCTCAAATACCTTAGAGGATGTGAATTGAATTTGAATTTTTATTTAGGTCCCCTTCTGTTGTATGAATTATTTGTATTCTCTAGAATCATGTGGTTATATTTTCATCTTGATCCCATTTTGTGTTGTTTGTTTTCCTCAAATGTCTAGTGATTCTTACTTGTTTCTTCACATGTATTAATAAGGAAATTTCTAGTGGGGGGAATTAACTTTTCCTTCTGTTTCCTTGCTGGTGTAATTTTCCTCTATAGCTGCAGTGTTCTGCATTGTCTCTGTACAAGAGATCTCTAAAATATAATCTTCAATACATTTAGTATATATTGCTCTAAAATAAGTTTTACTTTAAAGTCCGTATCATATACCAAATGAAATGGCAAAATAACCTTTTAAAACCCCAAGGAAGATTATATCAATATGGAAAGGTTTGGCGATCTAAGTTTAAAAATTAATGATGTAAAGAATTAGCTGAATTACTAAAACTGAAAATTAGGGCCGTCTAAATTAATGAACTTTATTAGACTAAATGATGTGTGGGTTTTCATTTTAATAGCAAATCTCACTCTCACTTTAGTCTTGTTCTGTTCCTATGGTATCAGGGTTTAGACGCCCAGGAACCTAACGTCTAATTCATTGTTAGAAGCCGTTTGCACACATCCTGTGTGAAGCCGGCACCTCCTGACATGTTCGCTCCCTGCTGGTTTGCCTCGCTCCTACTTGCTGACATTTGCTGGTGCTGCCTGGGGAGCTGCGAGGGCTGGCCCGGGGGCTGGCTGTGCTGCTACACAGGACAGCTGTCTGCGAAGCTCAGCGCCAGCTCCCAGGACTGAGCCCCTCACCACTTAGGAGCATGTGCCTCAGGGCACGAGAGGCCTTCCAGGCTGCCGGGTGCCAGTTCTTTCCAGTTTGTACTTTTTTTTTTTTTTTTTTTTTGCGGTACGCGGGCCTCTCACTGCTGTGGCCTCTCCCGTTGCGGAGCACAGGCTCCGGACGCGCAGGCTCAGCGGCCATGGCTCACGGGCCCAGCCGCTCCGCGGCATGTGGGATCCTCCCGGACCGGGGCACGAACCCGCGTCCCCTGCATCGGCAGGCGGACTCTCAACCACTGCGCCACCAGGGAAGCCCCAGTTTGTACTTTTTAAAAGTAGTTGTTCGTGTCTCTGACTCAGACGGTTTGAGAAGTGCCATTTAAATTTTGTTAAAAACCCGCTGTAGAGTGACCTCCCCTGCACTCGTGATGAATAGGGGCAGGGAAGAAGCTCGGCCCTGTAAACAGAAAAGTTCTGATCTGGAAGTCCCTCCTCTTCCTTCTCCCTCCAGAGTGCTCTGAGTCATGGGTCTGAGAGATTCAGATTTTGCAAATTCTTGTTCTTACTGAACCCACACTGGATGAGAAGGCCTCAGCGTAGCCCTAGGACTTAGGGACAATGGAGGAAAAGATCTATTCAGCATCCGCTGTGAGTTGAGTCGTGTCCTCCCAAAATTCCTCTGTTGAAGCCCTACCTCAGAATATAAGTGTATTTGGAGATAGGACCTTGAAAGATGTCATTAAATTAAAATGAGGTCATTAAGGTGGGCCCTCATCTAATATGACTGGTATCCTTATAAGAAGAGGACATTTGGACACAGAGGAAGAGAGGAAGAGACATGAGACATATGCACACACAGAAGGCTGGCCCTGTGAGGTCACAGCAAGAAAGTGGCCATCTGCAAGCCAAGGTGAGAGGCCTCAGAAGCCAAACCTGCCAACACCTTGACCTTGGACTTCCAGCCTCTGGAACTGTGAGAAAATAAATTTCTGTTGTTGAAGCCACCCCAGTCTGTGGTATTTTGCAGTGACACCCCTCACAAACTGATTCAGAATTTTTAGTCAACAAATCCTGTTTCTTTCCCTGCTGCCCTCAAGGACAGAGGAAGAAGGCATTCACTGGGGCCTGGGTAAGTAGTCTGATCACTTGATTCTAAACCTGTGTCTTTGATTGATGACATTGGTGCTATCAAGGAATGATTTTGACTAGCCTTGCTGAGTTTTAAACTCTTTGGATATCAAACTTGGATGGAGAGCTAGTGAGGGAAATCAGAAAGACTGTCATTAGGAGAGTTTCACAGGTGTGCAAGCATAACGTTGTGTAGGATGTTAGCTGAGATATGCTGATAAGGGCCAGTTGCCACAGGCAATGGCAATAAAAATCTGGAAGTTCTGGTTTGCCAAAGAGGCTGACATCCCAATAAGACCCTGACTTCAGAGATTAAAATTTGAAGTCCCTTGGTTTAGTTGTACAGAGCTTCATGAATGGAAAACTTTCTTTTCATTTGATTTGTTTTCCCCCCATCTCTTCAATGCCATTGTATTATCATTGGTGTTTCTAGCAGGAGGATTATTCAGTCTGAAAAACTCGAATCCTGATGGACTTAATCCTGACCTCAGTCTCAGGTTGTGGACTCTACATCATGCATTCACCCACTCTGTGTCTCAGTTTTCTTTACCTAAAAAGAGAGATAATTCCTGCTCCCTACTTCACAGAGATATGATTTTGATGTCGTAGGTATCAACTTTGAGAAAGAGAGTGGACTTCAGAAAGGCCTTTTTTCCCATTCAACTTGGATGTGAGAAAGTGATGTAGCCTCTTTGAGCCTCAGTTCCCTCATGTATAAAATGGGCACAGTATTACCTCCTTGAAAGGGTATTTTGTGTATTCATTGAGAACATATGGAAAGCACCTTTAATGAATCCTTGCATATTTTAAGGGCTCAATAAATGTTAGCCATTGATGATGACATTGATGATGACATTACCAACAAGAGGTGATTTCACTGCTCTTGATGCCCTCCTAACATATTGTTCTGTCTCATGAAAGGAACATCTGCTTTAAGACTCAGTTTGGTTGAAACCATCTAACAGGGGTATAGGATTTAGGAGAATGTGTGGAGGTATAACTACAGAATGAGGTCTTATTCCTTTAACCCACAAGTGCTGAAACCTCAGTATATGCCATAAAGCAGCCTTTCTCTAACTTTAATATGCACATAAACTCCCTGGAGATATTGTTAAAAGGCAGGTTCTGATCTGGTAGGTGGGAGTGGGGTTGGGTGCTGAGATTCTGCATTTCTAACAAGTTCCCAGGCGATGGCAAAGCTGCTGCTCCAGGTCAGCTTTGAGCAGCAAGGTGGTGGAGCTATGACCCCAACTTGTTTGTCAATTCCACTTTTACCCATCAATTATTATTTTCTATTGCTTTACATTAAAATTCATAACAATTTCATTTTCATTTTTCATCTTAAATTGGCAGGGCTCTTCTTTCCCATCCTTAGCCTCTCTAACACTTTTTTATTTTTTTAACAAAATAAGGATAACAACAATCACAGTGACTAATATTTATATACAGATTACTATGTACCAGGAGCTGTTTACTTAAATTCTTATGATAACCCATAAGGTAGGTACTTTAATCATCCCCATCTTATAGATGAGAAAACTGAGGCACATATAGGTAAAAGAACTTGCTTAGATACTCATCTAGTGCATGGCAACTAAGATTATTTTAGGAGTCTATTTAAAGGAGCCTGTTGTAAATCAGAGACCCTAGGGATAGCTGGAACAGTCCAGTTTAATTTATCAGTTTTTGTTGCTCACAGTTTGGTTTCATCACGTTTTACAAAATGTGGAGCCCACCTTCCTGGAGCCAGCGACAGTGGTATTTATCCAGAATGCACTCCCAGACTAACTGCAGAGGCTAAGTATTCTGATGAGTACTAGAGTGACCCTGGGACTAGACCCCATGCAGTGAGCTCAGCTGTGGTTTGCTAAGTAACAGGACTTTAAGAATGAACAAACATAGATAGCTAGTGGGAAGTAGCCGCATAGCACAGGGAGATCAGCTAGGTGCTTTGTGACCACCTAGAGGGGTGGGATAGGGAGGGTGGGAGGGAGGGAGACTCAAGAGGGAAGAGATATGGGGATATATGTATATGTATAACTGATTCACTGTGTTATAAAGCAGAAACTAACACACCATTGTAAAGCAATTATACTCCAATAAAGATGTAAAAAAAAATGTAGATCACAGGACAGAAGCAGGACAGATCCTGCTTCCATCCTAATTTGAATGTAAATTCAACTTTATCAAGCAAATATTATTTTCTATTGGTTTACATTCAACTTCAGAAAGTTTTTATTTTTCATCTTAAATTGGCAGGGCTCTTGCTACTTTCCTGTCCCTGGCCTCTCAATCTAGTACTTTAAAAATGTTGAGAATAAGAATAAGAATAAAAATAAGAATAGGAATGAGACCACCGCTGTACCTGCTAGCCTGCCCTGTAGGGTTGTGGGCCGTTCCAGGAAGAGCTGTAGTAGACAGACCTGAGCACGTTCCTGGATGAGGACGGGGACCTTTCTGTTAGGAGCTGTGTCCTCTGCAACTTGGGGAAAGTGCTTACACTGGAGCACATTGCTCAGAGCCCATGGTTGGCCATAACCCTGCCTTGGCCACTCACTTATTCTGGGACCTGGGACCAGTCACTGACTCTCATGGTCTTCATTTTCCTCCTTCCTGAAGTGAAAGGATTGGACAGGACGGGAATTTTTTAAAGTGTGTGTTTGTTTTTAGCTATGGAACCCTGTTTTCAAATAAAGGCTCATCCGGAAGCCCAGAAAATAAAATAAATGAGCTGAAATTTCTCTGGTAGAAGTTGGGGTGGAGCCAGAGTCAGCCCTTCTCATCCCTCTCCAGTCCACGAGAAGCCTCATTATTCTGTGTATGAGCTTGAAAACAACTGGACAAGGTGATCCAAAGGCTCCCTCTAGCTTCTGTACGGTCTGTCTGTGCCTGTGTGCTTAGAGGAACAGAGATTGGAGTATCAGAAGGCTACCGCTGGGGAGAAGTATTTGGCTGCTAAAGGCAGTTTTGTCCTTGACCCCAATGGTTGGTTATTAGGAGCCCTAAAAAGGTTTAGCAAGGCATCCTCAGTGTTGACTTGTTTTGAAAGATTTAAATGCATGTTGGGGTTTTTTTTCTTCCTCTTCCTCAGTTTGTTCAAAGAGTAAAGTCCAAAGTCAAATCTGGTCTTGTAAACCTAGTAATAACTTTGCCTTACCTAGGAATACTCCTTATAGTTTTTATAAACAAAAGGGTTTTGACTCTAAATGCAGTTTTTTTTTCAAGGACAATTAAAAATTTTAATTTAAAAAGGGAGTAACATTTGCTGTACTAGGAATTATTATTTTTTTGCTTTATAACAAATTTAATCAGTTATACATATACATATGTTCCCATATCCCCTCCCTCTTGCGTCTCCCTCCCACCCTCCCTATCCCACCCCTCCAGGCGGTCACAAAGCACCGAGCTGATCTCCCTGTGCTATGCGGCTGCTTCCCACTAGCTATCTACCTTATGTCTGGTAGTGTATATATGTCCATGCCGCTCTTTCGCTTTGTCACAGCTTACCCTTCCCCCTCCCCATATCCTCAAGTCCATTCTCTAGTAGGTCTGTGTCTTTATTCCTGTCTTACCCCTATGTTCTTCATGACATTTTTTTTCTTCTTAAATTCCATATATATGTGTCAGCATACAATATTTCTGTCATACAGAGTGAAGTAAGTCAGAAAGAGAAAGATAAATGCAGTTTTAAGTATTGTTTTCAATTTAAATAAAAGTCATTTGAATTTCAAAAAAAAAACATTATCATTAAACACACCTTAAACTAGACATCCTCCTGAATTTGGGACAGAGTAGAAAGATTTTTGTTTTGGTTTTTTTTTTTTTTTTTTGACTAGGTTTATAAAGGTGTGATGTATATAGTTACAGGCTAGCCCAACTCCCTTTGCTAAAGTAAACAAATGATCGTGGAAGAGATGAAAGTTGAAAGCGGGCAGAGATTAAACCATTCAGATTTTCAAAAGTCAGTAGGAAAGTCTTTGGAATAATTAGTTTGCATGAGACCATAAATAAATGATTGCTTTCATTAAAGACTAGATATGAATGTTTTGCTGTCCGTAAATTGTTAACTAGGCAGGGTAATACAGAATGTTAAATTAGATTGAAAGTTTCCCAAATTACACTGAGTTGAATCAGAGTCAGTGGTTTGAAGTAGCATTCTCATTCTCATTAAAATGTGGCATAGGGGCTTCCCTGGTGGCGCAGTGGTTGGGAGTCCGCCTGCCGATGCAGGGGACATGGGTTCGTGCCCTGGTCTGGGAGGATCCCACGTGCCGCGGAGCGGCTAGGCCCGTGAGCCATGGCCGCTGGGCCTGCGCATCTGGAGCCCGTGCTCTGCAACGGGAGAGGCCACAACAGTGAGAGGTACTGCAAAAAAAAAAAAAAAAAAAGTGGCATCTCTTCTCTTCCCACTAACTTTGAATAAAGCTTCCAAAGAGAATGCAGCTTCCAAACTGGTTGCTAGTGGTACACACTGAGTGAAAGATATAGGTGAGACAGGATGATGTAGTACCATTTCCAGGGGAAGTATGTGTTTTCTAGACGTTTATTCTATTTTCCTACCCCCTAACAACAAAAAAATTCCATATAAAATGTAGCCTGCTGTGTATAGCACAGTCAATAAATATCCTCCTTCCTTCTCTAGGGGTGAAGCTCCATGTGGAATATTTTGCAGTCGCTATGATCATATGTCACTTGTGAGCAAAAGGGTAATTAATGTGGAAATTATAAAAATCCAGACTATAGTCAATCATGATTTAACTTAATGTTTGATCCTCATACAATGAGAGAAAGGTAGAATCTCCTCATTCTGCAGTAATTCTTTTTCATTTTAAGACTTCATCGTCGCAAATTTTCAAAGGCACAGGAAGATTGGAATCCCCCGGTTCCTACAGTTTATTTGTGTCAAATGAGCATGAAAGAGAAATGGCCTGGTTTTTTTTGCAGGGAGTATGGAATACATTTAAATCCCCACTAGCCTAGCCCAGCAGGTTGGGTAGGAGTGAGGGTCAGGGCAGATGAAATAGATGAAAGTGGGAGAGGAGGGAAATAGCAAATCCATGACTGTCCACTTCTTAGCTGTGGATGGGCGATGTAGAAGCCGTCTGATGGCAGCCACTAAGTACGTGCTGCTTCGAATTAGTCCCTCTTTATTAGAAAATGTTCACACAAATAACAGCCTTGATGTTGGTTAATTGCACGCAGAGCGACGTGACGAAGGCTCGAGGATGTTGCGGTTGAGCCATTTGATCGCATCTCACTCTAGCACAGTGATGAACATGTACAGACCTGAGTTCAAGTTCCTGCTCCCCTGACCACAAGCGCTGACTTTTAGAAAAATTTCTTTCTCTCTAGGCTTAGTCTTCTCATCTGTTAAAGAAGGATTCATAATACCCTTCTTCCAAGTACTTACCTTCTAAGGTTGTTATGAGGAAAAATTGAGAGATGCGGGTGAGAAATGCTTATCTTAGTTCCTGGGACAGAATAACTGCTTGAAAAATATTAGCCCCATTTTGGGGTGCTGGCGGCAAATATTAGGGGGCAGCATCAAGTAGTGATTAGGATAAACATAAATTCAGGTGACGGATTCCAATGTACTAGCTCTACTGTTTCCATGCAGCTAAGTGTTTGATGTGGGGAGTCTAGTTTCTTGAGATTTCATCTCAAGTCCTTTTTGACAAATAGTGGCCAAAAAGAGAGGAAAGGAAAGGAAAGGGAGGGAAGGAAGGAGGGAAGGAGGGAAGGAAGGAAAAAAGAAGAGAAAGTAGAAGAAAAAGAGTTGATAGAAATTTGGGGTGGCACTGTTATCTCTAACCTTTTCTGATACAGATAGAGCAGGTATTATTGGACCATTTAACAGATTTAGAAGTCAGTTTGGTGATTGACCTAGGATCATTGGTGGGTTAGCAATAGGACCAGGTCAAGAAGTTGGATCTAGTTAAGTGTCAGATGGCAACTCCAATCTGAACATGGAACACTGCTCTATACAGTGGGCATGAGGTTTGGGGAACAGTCTGCCATGATGGTGGTCCCCTCACTGCAGCCTTTGCAGAGACAGGCACTACCCATCAACTAGGTCTCTTTGTGAAGGAGATTAATTCAGGAGAATCTCATGAAAACAGTTTGTGACTCAGAAAAATGATTCTTTTGACGTCAACAGAAAGAACTCCTCCCTTCTCCCATGGAGTCTTTAGTATTTAGACCTTTTGCAAAAAGCATTAGCAGCCTTCGATATACTCTTACTTTTTGTACTGCTAAATTCATATTTTGGATCACCCCACCATTATCTCAGGCATGGAGATGGCTTTGGCATCTTCTCTGATTTCATGATTTGCCTTGAGCTTTTTATTCTGGAGAGAGTTTTAGCATCCTGGGCATGGGTCTCTGACTCAGACCGTTTGTGTCCAAGTCCCCAAGTCCCAGCTGTATCTCTTGTTAGTGGAGTGGCCTTGGGCAATTTCTTCAACTTTCTCTCTGTTCAGTTGCCTCATCTTTCTGATGGAGATGATAATAGTACCTGCCTCAGAGGGTTATAAGAAATCAATGAGAGAATCTTTGTTCAAAACCTGCAGAGAGTGAGCCCTCAGTAAATGTGAGCTATGAATAATAAATAATAAGGCTATTCTATTTGCGGTTGATGAAGCTGAGATACACAATGACCGTATGTAATAGGCGTTGATATTATCTTAGTAAAGTCCATAAAATTTCCTTTCCAGTCGCAAAAATAATGACATGGGATCCACGTGGAAATCATTAGTAGAAACTGGGTCTAGTAGCACAGAGATCGTTGTGTGCCATAAAGACCATATCTAGATGAAGCCACCGTCAGAGTGCTTTGTGTTTAAGTGGGTGGTGAACTACTAGTTCTTTTAGTTCCTGAAACTGATCTTTCCCATGGAGTCACATAGCTGAGCTTGGATTGAGGCCAATCATCTGGGCTTATAATTGAATATCATCAGAACACAAGTTCAAGGGAAATGACAAATCAGTACTTAACTTTTTTTTTCCCTGTGCCTTTCTAGGTAGGGTCTAGAGGGGTCTTCTGTCTTACTGAATATGACCTTTTAAGAAATTTAGTTTCCATCTTTCCCAATAGAATCATTTTTCTTATGGGATTAAATTTGTTTCAAGTTTCTGTCTCTTCTGCTTAGTTTAAAAGATGAGACCAGGGCCCTGTGCGTGTTTTGTTATTGATATCCGCTATTTTTCACTCTTAGCTCTGTCATAAATTATATTATGGTAGGCTTCATCTCCTAAGCCCAGTCTTGTGATACAACCTGCTGTAAGATGTGCTGTTTGCCTAGGAACACGCAGCATCTATGTTTCCAGGTTAGCATCACTGGGGACCAGACCGGACTTGCAAACAGAGCCAGGCACTGAGGCCTATTGTAGCCATCTAAGTAGCAGGACTGAATGTTGTTGGTCAGAATTCTCCTCCTTATACACTCTGTGTGGCCTTGGCAAGTTCCTAAATTCCTCTGGCTCTAAGATTTCTCTTTGACCCTATGAAGTAAATTATCTCTAAATTCCCTTCTTGCCCTCTGCTTCCTTAGAGAAGTATTTCCAAATTCTGTTTTGGGGTCAGTTAATATTTGTGCTGGGGTTGGGCGTTCTCTGGTCCAATAAATTTAGGAAATGCATCTTACCTTATTTTTGTCTTAAAGAGTTACAAGGCACACATGTCTCTGAGAAGTCCATGATTAATAAACCTGTTTAACAATGTTGAATGAAGCATTTCTCAAATACAGGTGAATATGCAATTTAAGGCATGTTTTATTTATTAATTTTACTGACTGACAAAATCGCTTCCCTGGGAAGACTTCTGAGGAGCATCATTTGGGAAGGATTTCTGCTCCAGCTTCCTCAGGTGACTGAGTTATGTAAGGTAAAGAACACATAGCAGTACCTCTGATTTTAGAATGACATTGTAGGGAGTACCATTGCCATGTAATTGGAAAACGGTTATATAAACAGTTTTTAAGCAATTGGCTTTTGGATTCTAATAACTTGCCAACGTATCTCTGGCTCAACTAACAGAAGTAAGATTTGGAGGAACATGATCAGGAAGGGACTACTTTATTGGCTAACACTTCACAAAGTCAAAGTTTCCATGTTGGATCGTGCCCCCACTCGCTCTCCATGCTGGCCTGCTTTATAACAGGCAAGGAACCCATCCATGCAGGTTGCTTTGAAACTAGAATCCTGTTTTAGTCCCAGAAAAGAGCTACAGCACTACACGTGGTTTCTTCTTCCCCCTTTCATTTAAAATCAGTTAGGGATCATATTCTGTGATTTCAAGGGAGTGGGAAAAACTAGCTTCCATCACAATCAAAATGAGGATGAATGAGAAAAAAAAATACAATGATAAAAGACTTCTGTTCCATCCTTATGGTAAGAATCCCGAGACACTAATGAAAAAACATTAGGGCTGAACTATGAAATCACTGTCATGAGAATGCTAGGCATTGGGCGTAATCAGAAGATTTCAATAAATGCGACTGGCCTTTTAGCAGCAGCTAACATATGACAGCTCTGCAAATGCCAAGCATTTTATCAACGAGTGGTCCAGTTGTGATCCTTTGTCTGGCGCCTGGTGCTTCGGCCAAGTCAGGAGGACGTTATCAGAGGCACAGAGTTCCCGATGGTGGCCTGGACTCAAGGAAGGGAGGGTGGGGCGACCCAGGAATATGACCCAGAGCCATTTCAAAACAAATCAAAAAAGCCACCTGGACGGAGAAGAGAGTAAGCTGAGAATGTTCAATTAAATAAGCTTAATGTTTAAACAATGTGATCATGTAGTCTTTCCTTTCAATGGGTAGATTATGGGCCTTATATTGAATTAACTATCTCAGAATTGGGGGCTGGGGCTTAAGTCTTTATTGAAGGAATTAAATGAACTGCCCTCACACTTAAAACAATTATGCCAGTTTCTTTCTACCTCTTAGCTTCTAAATGTGTCTGATGCTGGAGATATTTGTCCTAAGTGTCTTCTCCCATTTAAACTGTCTTCATAATGTTTCCAATTTGCAAAAGCCCTGGTGTTCAAAAATAACTGGGAGAAAAGTTGGACTGTGGGTGGTAGGTAATCCAACCCAGCATCAGGGCATTACTGACTAAAGGAAAAAATGCCTCTTCCTGAGCTTTACCGGAGGAGGAGGCCATTGTTTTCAGACAGCCTGTACCTAATACCAAAGGACTCCAAGCCCATGACTGGCCTCAGACCAGTGTTTTGTCAGGGAACAACATCCAAAGCCATGATGAACAGCCAGGCTGATAGTGAAAGGAGTCTCCCCAAATTGGAGTATTTTTGTTAAATCCTAGCACACACACAAAAAGTGCTAAAAGCCCATCTGGCGAGATGATCATTCATTAAGTGAAAAGAGGATGCAGAAGCCTTAGGGAAATCGATCCTTTTCTTTCTTTGTCTCACGTGTTTGAGTTATTGTGCAGTCACAGTGATCAAAATCTGGATTCTGAATTGTGCAGATTGGAGGAAAACCGGCGGAACGTTCTGGGCGTGTTTTAATAGTATCTTCCCAGAAAGGGCAGTTTTCTGCAGCTGTGGTGTCAGTGCACTGATGTGTTGTTCAGAGCTGTCTTTAGAATTGGTGGGCGACAGCACAGAGGGCCAGGAGATGAGGACCCTGTGCTGGAGGAAGGAGCTAGAATCTTGCCGGAAACTCCTCATTCTTCCAGAGCTGGCTGTGACACACCCTCTGTGTGGCACACCCCTCCCTCGGGTCCAACTCAGCCCACGGATTCGTGGGAGGAAAGCCAGGGCCCAAGCCTCTCCTCTGAGGAGTGGATGCAGTCCTTCTGTGTGTCAGCCACCTCGGGAGGAAAAGCTGAAACCTTAGAGCTTTGTGCGCGTTAATGACCTGGGAACCCACTGAGGTCATGGACCCTCATCACATCCTCGAAGACAACCAAGGTTTGACTGTCCATTTTTGTAAATTCGACATACGTGCTGTCTGGGGTAGACTGTGTGTTTAAAGATGAGGAGAGATGCAGTGACTTTTCTACTGGTTAGAATAGTTGTACGCTTATTATCTTAACCCTCTCTGTGCATGACATGTTTGTATAAAATTCATATGTTATATATTAACATATTTATAGATATCATTAATAATGGGATTTAAAGATGGACAACCTATCTAAATTTAGATAGGTTGGTCTGTTGGAGCACTTTAGAAGGAGTCCTCGGTGACTGTAGTTGAACATCTGTGACCCCGTTTCTGCTCACATGCTCTTTTCCTTTCACCTGCCATCTCCATGCCAGTACCTCTGTGTTAACATAGCTTCGAGATGAATTCTTTCATCCCCTTACGTTACAACGTAGTTTTTCTCTCCTTGGGTCAGGCGCTCTGGGTGTTTCGTTTGAGTTAGGGATGCCGTCCCTAGGATGCTCCCCTACAGTTGTGCTTCGTCAGACAGTTCGTACCCAGGTGAGACTGGCTTCAAGAGTGAGCCCACCCTGCTCAGCATCCCCAGGGACCGACAGCCAATGCCGCAGCCTCAGAGGCATCCCGAGGTGATTGTGCTGGCTGCTCCGTTGAAACCAGCAGACCTTGTCAATTCATGCTGATTCTTTTGATCCTAGACCGCTTAGGGTAAGTGACTGTAACATTTTGGCTTCTGGAGAGTAGACTATCCTGTAGTCCCATGTGAGGCAGATACGCTTTGTACCTCCCACCCTCACTTTTGAACACTCTGCTCTTCTCGGTTTACCAGGACCTCCGGTGAGCTCTGGTTTGCCTTCCTGTAGGACTGGGGAGCCTTGGCATGCTACACTTCACATGTACACGCTGTTGAGAGGTACAAAGGAACTGAATGTTGGCATACTCTGTAACTGATGAATAATTCATGGGGACTTTCTGTGCCATAAAATGTTCTTCTATAAATGAACATTACTTTGAAAGACAATGCTGATTGAAAAATCTGGAAATGTGGTGTTATATTCTTTATTGATCTGCCTTCAACATTTGCTGGGAAGGCAAAAGTTGACAAACATCAGAATAATTAAATTTAAAGCTGACAATAGCCCCAGGTGGGCAGTAAGCCAAAACCTCAGCTTCAACTTTTTCTTACCAGGTTCTTTCTAAAGTGTAACCACCTGATGTTTACAAAAGGCCTCTGGATTCTTTGACACTCTCTGGGCTTTCTTTGAAGATAGAATCTGAATGTTAATGATAACACTGTATATATTAATTAGTATCAGCACACTACTGATATTTATAGTTTGGAAACTATGATTCTATGGCTTTTCCTAACTGAAAGGGGTCTTAGAGATAAAACTAGAATATCTCAAGATGTCTGAGTGTCACTATTAGAATAAATTTGAAGTCCTCTGATTCCTTGCACTGTAAAAAGAGTAAATTTTTTTTTTTTGGGGGCCACGTTGGGTCTTCACTGCTGCACGCGGGCTTTCTCTAGTTGCGACGCGTGGGGGCTACTCTTTGTTGTGGTGTGCGGGCTTCTCATTGCGGTGGCTTCTCTTGTTGCAGAGCACGGGCTCTAGGCGTGGGCTTCAGCAGTTGTGGCTCGCGGGCTCAGTAGTTGTGGCTCGCAGGCTCTAGAGCGCAGGCTCAGTAGTTGTGGCGCACGGGCTTAGTTGCTCCATGACATGTGGGATCTTCCCGGACCAGGGATCAAACCCGTGTCCCCTGCATTGACAGGCAGATTCTTAACCACTGTGCCACCAGGGAAATCCCAAAAAGAGTAAATTTTAATTTCAATTTCCAGGGAAGATAGGGCAGGTTTTGGAAAATCTTACATGAAAGGGAGATTATAAATTAACAGAGTAAGTCATATCTGATTATATTTTTAGTGGTCACTGGAAAGAAAAAATCCTTTCAAAAGAATTTCATTTCTTTTCTCCGTTTTCTCCTGCTCCCCTCCTTTCCACTCCATGGCGTATTTTTAATGTATTTGGAATCTTTCCACTTGCTGCCAGCTGGAATCTACAGAAAGTGTATCCCTAGAACACTAAACAGTTGACTTGAATCTCAGTCATAATTAAATTGGAAGTTGGCAAATTATTCTGAGACTTAAAAAGAGGCACACCTTATGTCTGTGACATAAGGAGTTTCACTACTCTGCATTGTTTTAAAAGTACTCTCCATAGGGAATATTGGCCATATTTTTTAATGACCTTTTTTTCTTTTTAAATAGAAAGATGTTTTGAAAGGATGTCTAATAAACATGCTTGACCATGCTTGAATTTGGTGTCTTAACCGGTAGCTGGGTCCCAGATACTTTAAAACAACCAATAAACATGTTTGACCATGCTTGAATTTGGTGTCTTAACCGGTAGCTGGGTCCCAGATACTTTAAAACAACCAATAAACATGTTTGACCATGCTTGAATTTGGTGTCTTAACCGGTAGCTGGGTCCCAGATACTTTAAAACAACCAATAAACATGTTTGACCATGCTTGAATTTGGTGTCTTAACCGGTAGCTGGGTCCCAGATACTTTAAAACAACCAAGTTTTCACCTGCCCATCCATCCCTCTTTAATGAGTGCATCACCGTGTCTTTTTCTCCTGGCACAGCTTGAAAGCATTAACTACTTAGAGGACTGGTGATATAAGACTTTGATACAGCAATTTACTATCTTCTGCTCTAAAGGATCTGCTTAGAGCTAGTGTTTGCATACAATTAACATTAGTTATGTAGGCATATGAGCTACACCGCCTTCTATTTTATACTAAAACCTACTTCTCCATCATTAACATACTTTAAAGGTTGGGGTCACAGTCAGGATATTAATTCAGAATATCGAGATTTAACAAGACATCTCTAAATGCCATTCATTTCCAAAAAGGGGCAAAAATGCCGTGTGCTGCTTGGCACCCCATTTAGGTTCCATGTGAGAGAATGGAGCGTTGGGCCGGTTTTTCGGCTTTAAGAGGCAGTCACAGCTGCCATGGAAAATGCGCTCCGTCAAGGCCGGTGGCCAGTGCGTCAATTAGAGCATGACCCTGCTAGAGACATGTGAACGGTGGGAGCCCACCCAGAAGCAGGTTTGTGTAAAGCAGTCAAGCATCGAAGGGGCCTTGGGAGCTCCTGTCTGAGTCCTGTCTCCCCCGCAGACGCTGTTTGCAGGCTCCCCGGGCTTGTGACCTACCACGTGCCTCGAAGATCCTAGTGCAACAGAAACTCCCTGAGCCTGGTATTACTCTTCTTTATAACACTTTGCATGGAAACCATACCTCATGTGACGTGTGAATGAAGTGGTAGAGAGACTTAGAAGGTGAAGTGGGGTACACAGTGCTCATGGGGAAAGGTCGGCGTGTTAGCGGAGTGATAGTATTTTATGGCAAGTCCATCTCTATGGTCTATTTTTAAATGATTTAAATGGTCCGTTGTGTTTATTTTTCACATACAGTGTATTGCTGGCTATGTGAACACTCAAATGCACATGCAGATTCATGAATTTAAGTAGCCACTTCACTTTTGAGGTTCCTGGCATGTCTTTCCTTACTTTTTTAACTTTACAGGCACTCTCACAGTAATAGTCTGTCTCTAATTGGTAGCTTTATCGGGGAGGATCTGCGGATGTGTCATAGAGCCCTCCCCTGACTTGGCATTAGAGTGGCTCATTAAAGTTCTGTTTGTTCTTGTTAATTTATTAAGCATCTTTCAGCAGGTGGCAGGTACTGTGCTATGTGTTGTTCAGAATAAATCTCTGTCATTTAGAATGTATAGTCTTGGAAGGACTGCTGGCATGTGTGTGCCAAAGATGTGCTGGGCAGCTAACCAACATGAGAAATTAGTAAGGACCTGAGCTGGGAGAAGAATACCAGTATTGGAATATAAGATGTAAGAACATGTAGTCACCTAAGGAATGTAAATTGGTGCAGCCAGTATGAAAAACAGTATGGAGGTTCCTTAAAAGCTAAAAATACAGCTACCATATGATCCAGCAATCCCATTCTTGGGATATCCGGAAAAGATGAAAACTCTAATTTGAAAAGATACATACACCCCTATGTTCATAGCACCACTATTTACAATAGCCAAGACATGGAAGCAACCTAAGTGTCCAACAGATGGATGGATAAAGAAGATGTGGTATATATACACAATGGAATATTACTCAGCCATAAAAAAGAATGAAATTTTGCCATTTGCGGCAGCATGGATTGCCCTAAAGATCATACTCAGTGAAGTAAGTCAGAAAGAGGAAGACAGATACCATATGATATCAGTTATATGTGGAATCTAAAGACTAATACAGATGAATTTGTATACAAAACAGAAACAGACTCACAAACATTGAAAACAAACTTATGGTTACCAAAGGAGAAAGGGTAGGGAGGGATAAATTAGGAGTATGGGATTAACAGATACACAGTACTATATATAAAATAGATAAATGACAAGAATTTACTGTATAGCACAGGGAACTATATTCAATATCTTAACCTATAATCGAAAAGAATCTGAAAAATATATTTATAACTGAATCACTTTGCTGTACACCTGAAACTAACACATCATTATAAATCAACTATACTTCAATTTTAAAAAAAGATGTGGTCACCTGAAGAGGTAAGGATGCTGGCTAGGGAAGCCCTGAGGGCTCCTTGGGATATAAATGACCCCACGGATTTCAGTGGGGCACAATCTGACCACAGGTCACTTCTCACCATGGCTGCAGCATGGGATCAGGGTGCCTCTGGTCCTCAGGAACCATTTCTGCCCCTGCTCACTGCCAGGACCACAAGGCTTGGGGATTTATTTTCCTCTTGCTAAAATGACTATTGTTTGGTGAATTTCAGAGTTATTTTTTTCTAATGTAAGTATATGATTTTGGACTTGTAGAAGGAAAGTATGTTCCTTCTGGACACAACGTTAAGTTCTTGAGCTCTAGAGACAAGAGATTGGGTTCACGTCATGGCTTTGATACCTACTAGCCAGGTAACCTTGGGCAAGTGTCTGAATTTCTCTAAGCCTCAGTTTCTGCTTCTATAAAATGGAGCTAATAGTGGGGCTACCTGCTTTATAAGATTGTGAGGATTCAGTGAGGTTGTCTATAAAACCCATGGCGTGGTGCCTCACGTGTAGTAACGAATGGGTTCTAGCATTAGCGATTATAGTTCCAACTGAGAAAGTCAGCTGCTTCCAAATTATTTATATTGTTAAATAGTGACTTTGAATCCATAGGCTTTGATTCTAGTTTGGTTATTTTATTTTTATGTGTGTGTTTTATTTTATTTATTTTAAATTATACAAACCATAGAAGAGTAAGCTGTCACTGTAAAAATTTCAAATACTATATGGAAGGCAAAAGCTTCTCTTGACCACCGTCCAAACCTACGTGGTAACTACTATTATCAGTGTTATTTATTCATTTTATTTTCATCAAAGTAATGCATGTTCCTAGTTTTAGACATCAAATAGTGTCTTCTTCCATGAACAGGAGACAAGGGAGTAAGGGCCAAGGATTCTGGAGCTTTTCTGGCCTGACTTCCTAAGATCATCAAAACTATGGCATTTCTGTTACACAATGTGGCCTTTCTAGATAGGACTTTTTTTTTTTTTTTTTTTTTTTTTTTTTTGCTGTACACGGGCCTCTCACTGTTGTGGTCTCTTCCGTTGCGGAGCACAGGCTCCGGATGTGCAGGCTCAGCGGCCATGGCCCACGGGCCCAGCTGCTCTGTGGCATGTGGGATCCTCCCGGACCGGGGCACGAACCCGTGTCCCCTGCATCGGCAGGCGGACTCTCAACCACTGTGCCACCAGAGAGGCCCTAGGTGGGACTTTTTACTTTTTTATTTTTCAACTTTGGCTGGTATCAGTGAGGGTCAGTCTCCTGGCAGAGAGAAGAAAGGGAGGGGAAATGGAGGTTTGATGCTTTCCCGTAAAGACGTCATCCCATCCTCCTGTTCATCCTTCATCCCTGCCTTCATCCCTGTCTTCATCCCTTTGTGCCTCCAATAACGGGCCTTTCCCGGCTTGCCCCCGTGGTTGTTTCCCCTCCAGGTTAAGTTTCAGCTTCTCCCTTTCTGCTTATGTCATCCATTCACTTTCCAGCTTCCAAAGTCGTGTCGACATCTGTCTACTGCTGTTGTTCCTTTCATGATCTTTTTGGGGTTTTGTGAAGACACAGAGATAAGCAATGTTCACAGCACCATGTTTAACCAGAAGCTCAAAGTTTCTGTAGATTTTCCCACTCAGTTACTGTCTTATACTCTAATTATCTCACATTTTATTTAATCTCCTCCAACAGAATTGTAAGTTCATTAATATTAAAACTGTGATTTTTATATCTTTCAGAAATCTCATATCTTTCAGTAATGAGCACATGGTGGATGTGCACTAAATTCTTTTTTTAAATTGAGCTAACATTGATTTATAACATTGTATAAGTTTCACATATACACTATTATAATTCGACTTCCAAATACACTACAGCATGGTATATATACCACATCTTCTTTATCCATTCATCTACTGATGGGCACTTAAGTTGTTTCCTTATCTTGGCTATTAAAAATAATGCTGTGATGAACATAGGGGTGCCTATAGAGCTTTGAATTAGTGTTATCATATTTTTTGGACAAACACCCAGAAGTGGAATAGTTGGGTCATATGATAGTTCTATTTTTAATTTTTGGAGGAATCTCCATACTGTTCTCCATAGTGGCTACACTAATTTACACTCCCACCAACAGTGCAGGAGGGTTCCCTTTTCTCCACACCCTCTCCAGCACTTGTTATTTTTTGTCTTTTGATAATAGCCATTCTAATGAATGTGAGTTGATATTTGTATTTGATTTCTCTGACGATTAGCAATGTTGAACATCTTTTCATTTGCCTGTTGGCCATTTGTATGTCTTCTTTGGAAAAATGCCTTTCAGATCCTCTGTTTTTTTTGTGGTACGCGGACCTCTCACTGTTGTGGCCTCTCCTGTTGCGGAGCACAGGCTCCGGACATGCAGGCTCAGCGACCATGGCTCACGGGCCTAGCCGCTCCACGGCATGTGGGATCTTCCCGGACCGGGGCACAAACCCGTGTCCCCTGCATCAGCAGGTGGACTCTCAACCACTGCGCCACCAGGGAAGCCCCAGATCCTCTGTTTATTTTTTAATTGGCTTGTTTGTTTTTTGTTGTTGTTGAGTTCTTGAGTTCTTTAGTCACTAAATTTTTATTGATTAGTTGATTGCTCTTCATATTTGGGTGAAAAGGGACATCATATATATTACCTTTAAGAGTTTGGTCCCATAAAAACCATGTCACTAAAAAGTATTACATCGGGACTTCCCTGGCGGTCCAGTGTTTAAGACTCTGTGCTTCCACCACAGGGGCATGGGTTCTATCCCTGGTCGGTGTGGCCAAAAAAAAAAAAGTTGCACCTTTTTTATTTTTGCCTTTAAGATTCCAAAGGAATATAAGTATTAGCAGTAAGTATTATCAGACAAGGTACTCTGTATCAAGTAGTTATTCCTGCTTCATAAACCATTCCAAAATTTGAAAACTTAAAGCAACAATCATCTACCATTTTTCATGAGTCTGCAGGGTTGGCCGGGGGTCAGCTGCTTTCTGCTGAATCAGTGGGCAGTTTGGCAGGCTCACCACATGTTTGGAGGTAACTCTGTTCCACGCATCTCTCATCCTCCTCTTGGGACCAGCAGGTTATCCCAGCCATGTCCCCATCACAGTGAAGCAGAAGGGCAAAGAGCAAACAGAGATATGCATGACCTCTTTGAGGCCTAGCTCAGAACTGCACAGTTACTTTCTTCCTCCTTATTCTGTAGGCCAGAGCAAGTTACATGGTCAAAGTGGTGGGCATTGTAAAGTTACACAGCAAAGGGCTAGGGTACAAGGAGGGAAGATGAAGTAGGGCCACGAAGGCAACCTATCTTGCCTTCTGTGCAGTAACAGGAGTTCTGGCATGAATGGACACTTATTGAGACTCACTTAAGTAAAAGTCTCATGTCCAGCTAACCTTGTCAGACTTTCATTTTTTATTTAAAAAACAAGGGGACTTCCCTGGTGGCGCAGTGGTTAAGAATCCACCTGCCAATGCAGGGGACACGGGTTTGAGCCCTGGTCCGGGAAGATCCCACATGCTGTGGAGCAGCTAAGCCCGTGCGCCACAACTACTGAGCCCACGTGCCACAACTACTGAAGCCCGCACGCCTAGAGCCCGGGCTCTGCAAAAAGAGAAGCCACCGCAGTGAGAAAACCCGTGCACCACAACAAAGAGAAGACCCTGCTCACCGCAACTAGAGAAAGCCTGCGTGCAGCAACAAAGACCCAATGCAACCAAAAATAAATAAATAAAAATAAAATAAAATAAATTAAAAAAATAAAATAAAATAGAGAGACAATTCTAACCCTCAAGGACTTTACTAATCATACTTGAGGAAATGATGTACAGATGAAACTAGTGAATAAGATGATTATAGAGCAAAAAGCTAAGAAATAGAAGATTTGAACACTTTGTATGTGACTAGCCTAAAGCAAACTTTTGCTGTAAAGGACAAAATAGTAAATATTTTAACCTTTGCGAGCTGAGTGGTCTCTGTTGCAATTATTCAGCTGTGGTTTCAGCACAGAAGTAGCCATAGATAATACACAAATGGATGGCCGTGACTGTGTTCTGATAAATCTTTATTTGTAAAACAGGACAGCAAGCATTAGTTTATAGACCACTGGCCTAGAATAGTGAAAGAAATAAGACAGGGTCAGTTATGGAAGACTTGCTGAAAAAGGAGCAATGGTTTCCAAGGCAATAAAGATTAATTTAGCTCAACAAGATTTGTTTTAGATATGAAGTCAGAAAAAACTTATGGTCATTCAATAGGTAAATTTTCCAACAGGTTAATGTGGTTCAGTCAGAATGAAAACTCATTTCTCTTCAAAAGTATTACTTGCTGCAAATGATTTCTGCTTCTGATTGCCTGTTTGAAAACATGTTTAAGAATGTTAATATTTTTGCTTAGTTGGAGGATGAGGAAAGAAAGATTTGAAAATAAAATAAAAGAAATACCTAATTAAAGAGATTTGATTTTATGCCACTTTAAAATTTTTGTTTGACTGATGTGACCTAGATTTGTATAAAGGAACCAGAGGGACTAATAGGAATGATTTATTTTTAACTGTTAAGAAACAATATGCAGAATTTAAGTGAGTATTTTTCCACCTCAATTGTATTTCACTTAGATTTTCCTTAGTAATCTTCATGCTCCCCCTATATTTGAAGGACAAAAAGCCCAGAATACTGTTAGAAAGTAAAGTTTTTTGCTCAAAATATTTAATACCTGTTTACTCATTTGTAGTCAGCTTGTCATCAATAGCCTGTATCTTGACAGATTTCTGCTGATTAAATCCATATAAAGAAGAGTTTGGGCCATAGCTTTAGGAAAGGCAGGAAGGAGGGATGCCCCCTTGGATAAGATTCTTAATTTTATATACACTACCAAATGTAAAATAGGTAGCTAGTGGGAAGCAGCTGCATAGCACAGGGAGATCATCTTGGTGCTTTGTGACCACCTAGAGGGGTGGGATAGGGAGGGTGGGAGGGAGACACAAGAGGGAGGGTATATGAGGATATATGTATATGTATAGCTGATTCACTTTGTTATACAGCAAAACTAACACACCATTGTAAGGCAATCATACTCCAATAAAGATGTTTTAAAAAAAGAAGACAATAGTTTAGAAGCTGTAGAAGATGAAAATGGAGAAAGTTTAGGTTACTGTGTTTTAATTTAGTATTGAAAATCCTCATATTTTAAAAAAGCAAACCCATTCTAATATTATTATAATTATCACACTGTTCATTTTGTCATTTTTATTTATTACTACTTCGTATCTGGGTAGTAAAATAGTTGATCTAAAAAAAAAAAGTTTTCTAAAGCTTCGTGTTTTTCTCAGATATCTCTTAGTTTTTCCCTCCTGGTGGAAATGTCAAAATATACACAGAAGAAGCGGTCTGAAAGGTATTATTTTATTTCACTCATTTGATTTATTATTTATTGAGCTCCTGCTTTGTGTCAATCGCTGCATTAGGACCTGGGGATGCAACAATGAGGAAGATCAGCTCTGATTCTTCCCGTTGGGGTGCTCAGGGGCCAGCAATGGCCATGGATGGGTGACCACAGTGCATCAATGTATCGGGGGGTCCCAGAGGGAGGGAACCAGTCTCAAAAGTAAGGGGGATTTTCCCCAAGGTAAATAAACTCCCTCCTGATTTTACATACATATGATTAAAATAAAACTGCTAAAGTACAGTGCGTGTCACATGACAAGCACTAAAAAATTTTTTAGCCATCTTAATTATTGTTATTCTTAATGTTACTGTGGAGACGTTAAAATCTTCAAAATCAGACATTTATATGAATGATCTGAGAGTCACAAAGAGACTAAAAATAAATTTTCTTCTTCATAACGAGATAGAATATCTGTAAGTTTATTGGAAGGCTGGATCTTAGGAAGTTTCCCAGCAGATCCTTTACCTAATCCTTTTTCTCATAGCCTGTCTGTGGCTCTCTCTCTCTGTGAACACAACAGTAAGAAAGGAAATTAATGAGAGAAAAGAGAATGTCTCAAGAAAACATAATGTGTATAACAAATTAAAAGAAAATGTAAGGTAATAATCAGTAACAGTGAGAGTGGATTTATACGATTATTTTACCTGGGAAAAATGGTATTTTTCCAAGAAACTCAGGGGATTTCAAATGATGTTCTTAAAACCTACCAGGAATTTCTTTTAATTTTATTGCTAACCTCAGGTATGATGACTAGGAGTGGCAAATTCTAAGTTCTTTCATGGTGCAGTTTTATTTTAATATTATTTAAATAAAATAATTATTTTAACATTAAAATAATAACTTTAATAACTTTCTCCATTTTCATCTTCTACAGCTTCTAAGCTATTGTTTTCTTTTTTTAACATCTTTATTGGAGTATAATTACTTTACAATGGTGTGTTAGTTTTCATATATATTTCATACATATATGGGGATATATGTTTATGTATAGCTGATTCACACTGTTATAAAATAGAAACTAACACACCATTGTAAAGCAATTATACTCCAATAAAGATGTTAAAAAATTAATTTGAGGTGGAACATAAAAGCTAAAACCAGTTTCTGGGATAAAACAGATGAGAAAATGTTCATAAGCATGCATTAAACAAAGATTTCTTTAAAAAACGCCAAAAGCAAGCACTAGCAAAAAAAAAAGTCGTTAAATTAAAATTTTATTAAAATTAGGAATGGTTCATCAAAGGATATCATTAAGAAAATGAATGGGCAAGCTACCATCTAGGAGAAGGTAGTTGCATTGTGTTTGAAAAAGTACTCATATCCAAGGTATATAAAGAACTCCTACAAATCAATAAGGAAAAGGCAGATAATCCATATTTCACAAAAACATCTACTTCACAAAAGAGGATATCCAAAATGGCCGATAAACATATGAAAAAATCTCACCATCATTAGTCATCACCCCAGTGAGACACCATTATTCATCTGGCAGAATGGCTAAAATTAAAAGGGCTGATAATACTAAATGTTAGCAAGAATGTGGAACAACTAAAATTATCCTGCATTGCTGGTGGGAATATAAACTGAACCAGTCATTTTGGAAAAGTGTTTTGAGAGTACCTTCAAAAGTTAACATACATCCACTCTATCCTAGGTATATAATCAAGAGAAATCAGCATGTATGTCCACTAATGGACATCTATAATAATGTTCATAGCAGTTTTATTTATAATAGCCCCCCACCAAAAAGCCAAATGTCCCAAAACAGGGGAATGGATAAATTAGTTGTGTAGTTGAGGTGTATTTTTCCAACGGAATATTACCCAACAATAAAACAAAACTACTGATACACACATCATGGATGAATTGAACAAACATTATGCTGAGTAAAAGGAGCCAAACGTGGGTAAGTACAATGCTATACATACATCTTGAAGTTCAAATTCAAGCAAAGCTAATCTATTATAAGTCAGAATAGTGGTTTCCTAGAGGGAGAGGAGATATAGCATTGACCGGGTATAAAGAAACCTTCTGGGATGTCAGGAACGTTTTAGATCTCAATCTGGAAGGTGGTTACATGTTGTACATATGAAAAAACTCACTGAGCTGTGTACTTGAGATTTGTGAACTACTGCATGTAAGATATACTTCCATTAAAATTTTAACATTAAAGTCATAACGATAGATTCGAATGACATGGGGAAAATTGCGGTAAGCCAAAGTTATAAATTGCATATGTAATGTGATGTGAAATAAAGATTTTCATAGAAAATCACTGAAAGAAAATATACTGAAGAATTAACAGTGATTTCTGGATGGTAGGACTGTGTTATTTCCATTTGTTAATAGTTTTCAGCATCTCCTAAATTTTCTCTAATGAAGTATATTACTTCTATAACAGAAAAGCTGAAATGGGAACAACTGTAACTAAGAAGGTATTTGACGTAACTTGATCCTCAGTTGTAAATCCGTTTTGATACTTTGGGGGTGGGAAGTAGCAATTTAGGACGGGCAAATTCATAGAGCTGTAGGGTTAGCGAAAGCTTCATGGGGAGAACCTCAGGGGAACTGAGACAGCATGTAGCGACGATGTGGTTAGAAGCAGGAGCAGGGCTGGACAGCTAACCTCGTGTGATGTTGTCTTTGACCTGTGATCCTCAGTCTATGTTGGTTGACTGTGTTTCTACCCACTTCATGGATTCTGTGGTCCTTCAAATGTATAATTGCTTTTTCACTTAACATGTTGATCTTTTAAGCCATTTGTAATTCTTATTCCTAAAAAGCTCTTCTCCTATCCTTTTACATCTTCAGGCATTACCGTTTGCTCTGTTCTCTATTTTGCCGCATCCTTCCCCCACCACCCTGCTTCTCCATATGCCAATGTGAGTTTAAAAATTAATTGTCCCAAGGCATTCTCTCCTCCTGAGAAATAAATAAATAAAACAATACCAGAAACACACATGCACATGCACACACACACACACACACAGAGCTCCAACTGATCCATCTGTTGAAGACATCCACCATCCACTTCATCCTGGTTCAGGCTATTTTTGTTTGCTTTGTCTTGAGAGCTCCTATATTGAAAGCCTTTAAAGAGTACTTAGGTTTTCATCAGAAAGTGAAAAGCAAATCACTTTGTTTTTCCATTTTATACCTATTACAGAACTGTGCACAAAGAAATGCTCAATAAATGCTGATTGAATTGCCCTTCTACAGATCACGGTCTATGCCATATTCAGATTTTTCTGTGCACATTTTTACTGATGAGTGCACATTTATAATTATGAAGCGGATTGTGGAAAGGGTCATATTCTTTAGAATCCAGTATTTTTCTGAATCTGTTCTCTGCAAACCTGTATCCTCTTAGGTGAGTTTCATTACTACATTTAAAGGATGAATTGAATTGAAGGATAAATTGAAGTCTTTTGAAAGTGTTTTTGTTTTTTTTTTTAACTGCTTCTCTTCTTTTTTTGGCAGGGTAAGCAATAGCGTTATGCTGTTACTGGAAATTTTAGTCAATAAAACGTATGCTTCTTTAATTAGAATGCTAGGAAGTACTGCTGAGTTGGATCATTTAGTTAGTGCAATGAGCTGAGAGGTTTGAGCATTTATGTGCAGAAGGTCGATTTCAGTAAATTGAGTAGATATGGGCAACTTTAATATTTTTTCCCAGATAACTTACATTTGGTATTCGTTTTAAGGTCCAATGTTCATAAATATTTGTGAAGCATCTCCCCTGAAACAGACACAGAAATGAGAGAGACCACCTTTGCTTTCAAGGAGTTCCTGGTCCAGTGAGTTCTTTTCTCCTTCATCCATTCCCACGGACCCAACCCTCACTTTGGTGGATGCTGCCAAAGTTACACCTCCAGCTTTGACTTCTCCCCTGGGAGCTAGAGCAGCATGCCCCGTTTCCTGCTGGTTACCATGCCATGGATGTTCTGATGACATCTTAAACTCATTATTACATCTGAAATTAGTTCATTATCACCTTCTCCACCCTAACTCATTCTCTTCCCTATGTCTCTTTTCTCAATGGCTCTGCTTTTTTCCAGTCACTCAAGCTCTAACCTTTGGGAGTTCTAACAAAACCCCTTACGTTACAAATTTATTTCCCCCTTACTAAGCATCCACCTCCTTTTATTCTGGCCACTTGTCCAGTGGAGTCATCTCCTATAAACACTGCCCATCCTCAGAGCGGCTGGGTGTATGAGTCCATGCAAGAAAGCGGTGGCTCAGCAGGATACCCTATATTTGTGGGAAGATCTTAGAACGATCTTGTGTTCCTTATCTACTCATAACCCTGTCTCACTCCACTTGCCCCTTGGTTGTCAGACTTATCCACCTCTCTTCCCATCTCAACCTAAGCTGGGCGCTTTCCCTTCCCTTCTTCCTCCTAAATGATCACGCATAATTGATTGCTTCCCCATTTCCACTTCTCTTTCTGACTCAGTATTTGCAGAGACAGGCAGCTCTTCCATTGGATTCTCTCCCTCAAGCACTGTGCCTTCCAATTTGACACAGGCTGAAGTTCTCCCAACCCCCAATACCGCCTGCCTAGGCAGCTCCCAAATCGTGGCCTGCCCCAACCAATGACATGGTGTCAAAACTGGTATGTTTTGAGCCTCCAAAAGTAGGTTTTGCATTTGTTCCCATTTCCAAAGTTCATGATATGGTGTTTACCATGGGATAATAACATACAGTTTATGATTTATAGCATATTGGAGAGAAGCTATGATTTTTGCATTGGGGGAAACGTGAGAGGCAAAACTTAATGGAGAAACATGGATGAATCTCGAAAACATGCTGAACAAAAGAAGCTGGGGCGAAAGGGTACATACTAGATAGTTCTATTTATATGAAGTTCTAGAATGAGAAAAATGGTGAGAGAAACAGCATAGTGGTTGCCTCTGATGTGGAGGTGGAGAGCGACTGGGAAAGATCACAAGGGAACTTTCTGAGGTGACGGATGTGTTCTATACCTTGAGAGAGGTGTGGGTTGTGTGGGCGAATGAATTTGTCTAAACTCATTGAAGTGTACACCTAAGATCTATGCTTTTCACTGTAGGTAAAATTTTATACAAGAAAGAAAAAATTAAGGGGAAACATACAGAGTAGAATTCATAATAGTATCCTACTCGTGATTAGAGATAAAGGATTATATAATGTAGGTATAAAGAAAATAATGTAATGGAGAAAGGACATGCTTTTGCATTCGTGGCAAGGAAAAAATGTGGTGAAATTTGCTCTGGAAGTAAGTGCTGCTGGTATCATACACTCAGTTGTTTGGGAATAATAACCGCCACTTTTGTGGTGGTTCATAGCAGATATGTCATAATTAAAATCCAATTCTGCAAGTAAGAAAATATCTTGTAGGTGAAACCTTCCAATGCTTCTAAAATTCTTCCACCCCTTTGCCTTCCTCCAGTACCTGAAATAAATCACAACTGTTTGGTTCAAGCTTGGTGAGTAGGAGAGTTTACATCATAGGTTTGAAATAACAGATACATAGATCTTACTTAGGCTAGTAACCCACAGGCCATGATAGGCCTGTGAACATGTGTTGCTTTCTTTCTCTTTTTGCAGGGGAGGGGAGGATGTGGATCGTTTTTTGTTTGTTTGTTTGTTTGTTTTGTTTTGTTTTTTAATTACTTGCAAATGTTTGAAACTTGGGATATTTCACATAAAAATCTGAACACCTGGTAATCCTTGGCTGGCGTTCCAGAACAGCAATAATTGCCTGGATCTGAATAGCGGCTCTGTCTTTAGGTGGGGAACGTACTTTACACACGTCTTACTACAAGTATCACAAGTATCTTAGGACCAAACTACTACCTCAATGGTGGTTTTAACTTCTGTCTTCAGTCCCATAAGTATTTGAATATGCAGCCTTTGAATTAACATGTATAGAGCCCCTCATATGTTCTAGGAATTATTAGGGGCTTGAGCAGATACATAAGGTAGATACTACTACTATATCCATTTTACAGACAAGGCAACCAAGGTTTAAATAAGTGAAGAACTTACCTGAGGTTGCCCAGCAGTAAGTAACAAAGCCAGAATCTGAAGGAAGTTTTCTTACTCTAGAGCCCATGCATTTACCCGCCACATTGTTGTTCTCCTTTGTTTATTTTTAGCTTTGGTTTCATCCATTATTTAGTACTAACCTCTGGTTGAGTTCTTGTTGGTTTCCTTATGATTTATTTTGATAGAATAACCCCTGGTCTCCAAACTCTCTTGATCTTGCATCCTTAGCAGCAAAAAAAAAAAACATGCCTATTTATGTTTATTATTTACTAATAAATAATACTCTTGTATATTAATATTATATACATTCTAAAGCATACATATATTCTAAAATGTTAGAGAATAAGATATTATGTATATAGATATAATATCTCATATACATATATATATATATAATTTTCTTTCTACACTGCAATAAATTATCTTTTAGGTATTGCATACCCTATTTTGACAACCAGTACATGAAACAATGCCTGGATGATGATTCTGCCTGAAAGCATCTTTCGTGTCAGAGACTCCCAATTTTGTATCCAATAAATTGTCCCTTCCAGATAAAGGGTGCAGTAGAAAGTCACCAGATCAGCCCAGATTATGCAAAGAACAAAATTCTCCTTTGTTAGAAAACTAGTTGTCCATCTGTAACCACATGGACAACACTGTGCTCTAACCTTTTACAGCCCTGAACTGCAAAATAGCTAACAGCATCTTTTATTGATATTAAGGTCTCATATTCGCCCTTGGATAGTGTAGGTTCTCTTCAAACCTCTAATTGTGACTGTGAGTTTAGTTTCAAGGGATGGAGTATCCTCCCGGGTCTCAGTTTCTCAGTCGGAGCTGCAGGGGATCCGTGTAGAGCCTGTACCCTCTCACCTCACAGGGCTGCCTCCATGATTAACAAAACTGGACAAAAACAAGCGCTGAGAGAGGCTGTTAATAATGAATCACTGTGAAATGCATCTGTGGGTACGTGCCAAGAGTTTTCCCGGAGTTCTGACACTGTAAAAATGGCTGTGAGCAGCATTTGGGGGGCATGTCTTGTGCTTGTGTTATTTCTCTGACTAGAGTTGTTTATATGTGGATGGATAGGTTCTGCCTTCTAAGACCTGGTCTTTCCCTGATCTTCCTTCCCATCATCTTGTGTGATCTGAATAAAGCTTTCTTCTGGAGCATTCTGTTTGGATTGTTCTTTTCTGCCTTACCCTAGTCCCCTTCTTTTCTTTATAAGTTTTTTCTTCAAGATCCAGATCAAACAACCTATTCTCCAGAATCCCACCTGCACCAGGCTGACCCAACCTTTCTCTCTCAGGCACTTTCATAACCTCAGAGGATGGCATTGAGAACATGGCAAGGGAACACACTTGACACACACGCCCCATGGACTCCCACGAGGGGAAGCCTTCTTTTGTGTGCTATTGTTGGAAATGTAACAGAAATACATAAAATTGTCCACTTAAAATCTGAAACATAAACCATGACTCTTTCTGAAACACATTTTTTAAGACAGAGAATTAAAAGGTACCACTAACTATATTTCAAATATCTAAACCAAACCCCTCTCCCATCTTTTATTGCGCTAACTATGCGCTGGGGTGGATTTACCAAGTTGCACTATAGTTAGGCATATACATGCCCACGTCTCCGGCTAATTTCCATGCTCTCTGAAGGCCCTTGTCTTATTCATCATTAAAGCAGCTAACACCTGGCCTGTCCTATTGTGACACTCAGTATATGTTTGTGGAATGAAGAGAGCTCCCTTAAACAAAGGATGCAGAAAAGGCTGACACTGATTTTCATCAGCAGGTCTCCTGTTATATTCCTTGTCTACCTTACATATGTCTTGTGACCACAAACTCCAGGGAGTTCCTCTTTGAAGTCAAAGTTTAAGTGCAGAGGTGAGCGATCTCTAGAAAAGATGTGGTGAGCAAGAGGCCCTGATTATGGCATAGTCAGGAAGTAGACTGTTCGGGGTGGAAGAGATTATTTGACATTTTCTAATAAATTGACAGTGAACATGAGATTTGCCAGAGTGAGTCAGAGCTATTCTGTGTCGAGACAGATAAATTATGAATACCTCAAACCATGCCACTGGAAACGCTCTCCTGGGAGGGCCCTAGAGGGGAGGCTGGAGCAGGCAGGCACCGCGCACCTGCTCCAGGTCCAGCGCCTCCATCAGTGGTGGTGCAGAAAAGTGCTGATGCCGGGCTTTCTCTTTCCTATGCTCAGCTTTTTATCCCACCCGCAAGAACAACCTGTCTCCTAATGACCAACCCCTGGGACAGCTTTCTGTGGGCACAGCTGGCCTGGGCCACTCAGGCATGTGCCTGTCACTGAGGGCCTTCCAGTCCAGTGGCACTTAGATGAGCTCTGACCAGCAGGAGTATAACCACACCCTGAAGCTGCAGATGTGGGAACAGGAGTTCTCAGACCCTTAAAGCAGTTATTAATGACCAAGTGTGTTTTGTCTTTGATATCTGCCTTTTATCCAAGTATTGTGTACTCGTATTTTACAGTGACTTCTTTCTTTTTTTTTTTCCTTGCGGTACGCAGGCCTCTCACTGCTGTGGCCTCTCCCGTTGCGGAGCACAGGCTCCAGACGCGGAGGCTCAGCGGCCATGGCTCACGGGCCCAGCCGCTCCGTGGCATGTGGGCTCTTCCCAGACCGGGGCATGAACCCGCGTCCCCTGCATCGGCAGGCGGACTCTCAACCACTGTGCCACCAGGGAAGCCCTACAGTAACTTCTTATCAAGAGTTGTCAAATTCTATTTACAAGGCCCTGAGCAGCTAGTATGTGCAGAGTCCTATGTGAACGAAACAGGATGACAGAGGCAAGACTCCTGACCTCTAGAAACTTAGCACCAGTGGGGAAAATAAGGCTGTCTACAGGTAACCGTGTTACAAGGCAGGGTATAATAAATCCCACGGCAGAGCTGCTTTTGAAGACAAGACAGGAAGAAATTAATTCTAGCTGGAGGGATTCTGGAAGACTTGATGGAGAAGGTAGCAGCTGAGCTGCATTTTTAAGCACAGATGGAATTTCAGAAAGATCAGGTGGGAGAAGGTTGAGGTATTTCAGGAAAAGAGAGAGAAGCACAGAAAGAATTAAGGGTTGGGGAATATGGGGTGTGTTCAGGGCAGGAGACGTTTCAGTAATGGAAGGAGACCCCAGCCTCTTGGGTTGTGATCTGTGGTAAGTAACGTAGTGCTCTGACTCTGTGGCACAGATTCGTGAGACAGCCTTGTCTAACACACGGGGTTCGAGCTCCGGGGATGCCTGTGACCATCCCCGAGCTGACCCCTGTCTGTGGCTGCTTCCTTGAAGGCATTCCAAGCCTGCCTCTCATTGCTATTTGGAAATCTTGCCTATGGAGAGTATCGCTAGTGGGTAATCTGAGACACTTGCTGTCTGTTAAACTAATTACGCTTCAGTCCTCAGAGTGCCTTGGTGCTCTCGATCCTAAATGCTTAGCAGATTTAATGTAGCATCTGAATTATTAATGGAGATGATATGGAAGAGGGGGCTTGGCTGCTTGTCCCGTTTTGAGCTGGTCTTGGATGGGTGGCATTACGGGAAGAGAGGCAGCTGCTTACAGAGTGATGGACGAAGCAGGCCTTCCAGAGGAGCCCTACCCAGACAGGAGCCTGTGCCAGTCTGCTCAGAAAATCACAGCCTGCCTTGGAGGGATGGGTAAGACCCCTTAAACATTGGACGTTGTGGAGGAGATGCCCAGGTTAATGTTGCAGGCGAACAGAAGGACTAAACTTAAGGCTTGCTGGTGGCAGGGGGCAGGTGTAGCTGCTGGAGTGGGGGCACCTCCAGCGAGCTGAGGCATAATCGTCTGGAAGTCCGGTCGATCGTGCCCCTTCCTCTGAACCCTCCCACTTAAAAAACTGCTGTTTCTCTGCTTACTCTGTTCTGCTCAGCAGCAAAGATCATCCTGATTATCGTGAACTACTGCAGGTGTTTTCAGCGGACTTGCTAAGCTCTTTTGTTTGCTCACTTCTGATTAAAACAAAATCCAGGGCTTCCCTGGTGGCGCAGTGGTTGAGAATCTGCCTGCTAATGCAGGGGACACGGGTTCGAGCTCTGGTCTGGGAGGATCCCACATGCCACGGAGCAACTAGGCCCGTGAGCCACAACTACTGAGCCTGCACGTCTGGAGCCTGTGCTCCGCGACACGAGAGGCCACAATAGTGAGGGGCCCGCGCACCGCGATGAAGAGTGGCCCCCGCTTGCCACAACTAGAGAAAGCCCTCGCACAGAAACGAAGACCCAACACAGCCAAAAATAAATAAATAAATAAAAAGCCAAGCATTTGAAGCCCTTTAAGAAACAAACAAAAAACAAAAACCAAAAAAAACCAAAATCCAAAACTGAAAAACAAGTAACCCCTTTGTCACTGATGAAGCCACAGGCTGTAAATTCAAATTCTTTCCTTATAAAACTAAATCCCATAAAAATTGGCATCTTAAAGGTGGTAATATTCTCTCTTAAAATTTTTTTTTCTTAGCAAAAAGGAGGTAAATCTTAGCAGGTGATTTAAAGGGGGAGGAGGGACATTTGTCTGAAAAAAAAAAAGACCTAAATAGTTACATGGGATAAAATTAAAGTCAGAATTCACTTGCGGAGAATTGCTGCAGGGATTGACCTGTGACTGGCGCACTAAGGGCAGTACTTAAGGCATCTGTCCCCTGAGCACTGTGCAACCCCCAAATCCTTGGTTCTGAGGTTGGGGGTCATCTCTTTATTGAGCTCCTACAGTTTGCATAGGCTGAGTGCTCAGGGCCTCTCAGTGCTGGTTGAAGCTCTTGGTTCATTTTCCCACTGACAGTTTCTTTTCATCTTTTATCATAGAAGAAAAGCTTGTTTAGGTGCAGTAGAACTGTTGCTAGCAGCATTAGGAAAGTCCTATCTGATAAGATGTACAGGCCACCCAAACAAATCACACATTCGTAATTAGCATTAGCTTTGTAGTGTAATGCATTGTGATACCTTGTTTTATAACCATGTGAACTGTCACAGAAACCACTTTACTGCTTTGTAAATGCTGTGACTGTAATTTTACATGAGCTGTGGCAAGAGGCTGATGTTGGTGCAGCAGTGGAAGAAATGGATCCACTGGTGCTTCTTTAAGGATCTTCTCCATGCTGTGCTTTCATGGCTGAAGAGGTTGCTGTCAGGCAGATACCACTGAAAGTTTATTTTTAAGACTGGAGGTGTGGCCTCTGCTGGGTGTTTACAATGAGCTATGTGGAAGAGGTTAAGCTAAGAACTCTGGGCACTCTGGAAAGTGGAACTTAGCTCAAGGGTGCCCAATGTCACTGCTGACTCCAACCCCCAGGCAGCCAGCATCTGAATTCTTAACTCTTTCCACCACCTGAAAAAGAACTCAGTACCTCACATTTACATGCAATGAGATAGCTTTTAAAAGCAAACCAACCTCTGTTATTCTCATCAGACTTCTTTATGGTTCATATTTACCTTCCATCCTGACCTAAAATTCATAAAATAGATAGAACTTCTTATATATAATCCTTTTATTGAAGAAGAATTTAATTTTTTTCCTTTTACAGTCTATCAGTACATAACTGCTTTTTAACTACATATATGGATCTATAAACTTGTCCAGAAATTTAAGTGTGGCCTGAATATGTTCTGCTGAAACAACAGCTGAGTCAGGGCTATAGAATTCGTTTTAGTGGGCAATACTTGACAAGTTTAGGGACCAAGAAGGCAGGATAGCTTTGTCATGGAGTAGTTATACTTTTGCTTGGTCAGGAAGATGCTGGATTTGAAAAAAAATCATCTTATCTGTCCAAAGTCTATGTTTGTGTATCGTTAGTATATACTAGAGCCTATGTTTAAAGTGGCTGTGTCCAGCTTCTCTACATAGAAACATATATATGTTTCACAAACAGGCCATGTGGACACACACATAAGCAGATAGACCTTCTCACTTTCTCAGTTTGCAAAGGACAGGCCTATAGGAAACTAACCACAGGAAGAAGGAATTCACGGTTTAGGGAGGAGGTTCCCACATTACAATGTTTATTAGAAAAACACTCTAGAAGAACCAGTAGGTCTACAATGGGCCTCAGGCATCTGTGTTTTAAACAGACTGGTCCAGGAACCATACTTTGGGAAACATTTGATAAAATATCTCACATTGTACGTCCTAAGGCTCTTCAAAATAGACAAGCAAGAAATAGAACACATAGAGCTTGTTTTACTCGCTTTGAAAACTGTTTTCAGAGGAAGACCTTGGAAGGATCTTTTCCGGAGGCAATGCTGATATAGGGCTTAATTTCCAAAATTTGAGAACAAAAATTTCACCATGTGACTATGGTGTGCAGAAGCTTCCATACTTGCACTCTCTGCAGCTCCAGCCCAATCTGGATGGCCTTTGGGGCAGAGTCGATCTCCTCCATTCCCACTGTGCTTCCCATTGGCCTAGGATCATTCTAGCAAATTTGAATTCTCTGGTTCTTGAACTCTGTTACCAAATCCTGCATTAAAGATTAGGAGCTAATAATAAAAGAAGCAAAGATTTCCTTTCTCTGCTTCATCTCTCTATAGCTTTTGTGGAAGGACCTGTCGACTGTGGTAGAAACAGTCATGGTTTAGGAGTCAGGAGACCTGGCTTCACCCTGGGCTTGCTGTGTTGTCCTGGGAAAGCCACTTAGCATCTCTAAGGCTTACCTTCCTCATCTTAAAATTAAAGGGCTGGAGTAGATCAATGCTTCCTGAATGTTGGTCCTGGTATGGGGAACTTTGAGAAATATAAGTTCCTGGGCCTCGCCTCCAAGGAACTCATTCACTGGTCTGGGCTAGTGCCCAGATTTTGTATTTCTCAAAAACTCCACACAAGATTCTTCTGCACAGTGATATTTGGGGACCACTGGACTAGACTCTCTTTGAAGACCTTTCTAGCTCTATAATTCAATTCTGTTTAAAGTGTGTAAGGGTTTTATTGAAAAGAAAAAGCTATTAGAATATAATAGCCAAATGACAGGAGAAGGAGTATGGTTTTATTCACTCTGACTTGTGACTATTGTGTGTTTATAGATGGTCACATATTGTGCTTAACCTTACTGAGTGGATATCAGAGGGTAAATACTCACTACCAGGGTTGTCCTTTGTACATCAGCAGCCCTAACTGTGTGATGGTCCTGCTAGCTTCTAACTTTATTAATATATGCATCTACCTTCATGATAATTCTGTCTCCATTATGTGATTCTTCTAGGGAGTCTGCAATAGCAGAAAACACATGAAACAACATTAAGAATATTATTCGCTTTTGGATGAATGGAATGAGGCAGAAAGATTTTCATGACACTAGTGGGAGGGGTTTCCCTCTAGAAAATGAAAAGGATTATTTACTGTGGCCTGGAGCTAGATATGTTGCTAGTTGAAGCTGAAGAACGTTAATTGAGCTCTCCCTTCCATGAGATCTGAAATACTAGAGAACTTGGAATGATTATCCTGAGTTTTTTCTGATATGCATTTTTAGATTCTATTCGTTAGATATGCCTATTCACAGTACTCTTACCAGATGATATTGAATATCCTAGGAATAGCCGCGGGTGAATTCTTTTAGCTCTTGCAGCTATGTCCTTTCTCTTGCTCTGGATATTAATCTGATTTTTAAATATGCATTCATGTCTCTGACTGACATAGTCTTGAGTTCCTGGTAGCGGTTGTTTTTATACCTGATCATCTGTGTATATGGAGCCCTACCTAAGCTCTTGAGGGTAATCACTTAAATACATCTTCCTTAATCTTCTTTTCTGGGCAGTGAGAAAAAAACAATAAGGAGTCAGGAGAGTTGCGGAGAAGCACAGCTTCTTGGGAGCCTGGTATCTATTTCTCACTTCTTTGTAATCCATGGCAAGATGCCTTGCTTCCTTGGTTTAAAGTCTCTGGGGAAATTGTTCAACTCGGTGAAAAGCAAAGGCACCTCATCTGAAAAAACCAGCACCAGGGGCTCATACAGAAGGAGACTGGTTGTCGAGGATGTGTATGTCCCTGGGAGCCTCTACCTTGCTCACAGGCGGGCCACCATCATTCATTTGTTGTGTCTACATCCTGAGGTCTATTGCATGTTTGAGCACTTGTTGAACAACCTTGATCTTCTTGGTAAGTAAAAGAGCCCACTCTGGACACGGCTTTGTGTTTCATGATTGGCATAAGTAATAAAGTATTATCTAGAACCATTCTTCCATTATGTATTCTTCAAAGGAAACACTATCCTTGATATATAATTAATGGGGTGAGGGTGGGAGCAATGGAGAATGTAACATAAGTACAGCTATGGAGCTATATTCTGATGGTAATTTTGTCCATGATTTTACGATCTCAGTAACAAATACGTCTCTTTCCAAACGTGGTACTAATAATGGTCTGTAATAGGAAGTATGATGGAAAAGAAAGATCTCTGTCGATCGATGCTTTTCTTTCATATGATATAGGGTGAATGGAAAAGAAATATTCAAGGCAGCAGACTGCCACTAGTAAAATGAGACCTAAGTGAAGTTGAGGTCTAAATTGTCACTGCCGCAGGTGTGCTGATCTTGTGAAATATTTTAAAAGAAAAGAAAAAGAAAGGATTTATAATATTTAGAGAACTTGTTGAGGCTTCTTTTCAGTGAAGTTATTAGAATGTAGTCACTCATCCATCTGCCTGGGAAAGAAGTTGAGAAAGCCCAGATGAGGACAAGAGTCATTGCACTTAAGAGTTCTCAGACTTGGAAATTACAGTGATTTCTTTATTAATGAGGATGACATCCACCCAACTGCTTACTCCTTTGTCAAAATCAGTACTAGGATTTGTACAGGAGGCAGAGGGCTATTAGACATGGTCCCTATAAACATGCGAAGATGAGCTGAAAGAGCCAGAAAACAGAATATATACCTGATAATTATTTGCTAGAGAGGACGGCAGGGTTGGATTAAAGCCAGGTAAGGTAAGGGAGTTAACCTATACCGGGGTGTTTTGTTTTATATTAAGTTTTAATAGATTAATTGAGATATAATTTATATATCATACAATTCACCCATTCAAAGTATACAGCTCAATAGTTTTTAGTATATTTGCTGTTATGTGCAACCATCATCACAGTGAATTTTGGAAACATTTTGTTGTCTCAAAAAGAAGCCCTGCGCCCTTTTACCATTATCTTGCCTTCACCCCAGTCTCTCCACACCCATCCTCCAGCTGTAAGAAGCCTCTAATCTACTTTCTGTCTTCATAGATTTCCCTATTTTGGACATTTCATATGAGTGGAATCATACTATATGGTCTTTTGTGTGTGGCTTCTTCTACTTAGCATGTTTTCTAGGTTCATTCATATTATTATATGAATGTATCAGTACTTCATTCCTTGTTATGGTTAAATAATATTCCATTGTATATTATATTATATATATATATATATATATATATATATATATATATATATATATGTATGTATATACCACATTTTGTTTATCCATTCATCAGTTAATGGACATTTGGGTTGTTTCCACCTTTGGCTATTATGAATAATGCTGCTGTGAACATTCATGTACAAGTTTTTGTGTGGCCATATGTTTTCATTTCTCTTGGGTATATACCTAGGAGTGACATTGCTGGGTCATATGGTAGTTGTATGTTTAACCTTCTGAGGAATTCCGAGACTCTTATCCAAAGTGGCTGCACCATTTTACATTCCCGCCAGCAGCACATGAAGATTCCAATTTCACCACATCCTTGGCAACACTTGTTATTATCTGACTTTTTGCTTCTAGCTTTCCTAGTAGGTATAAGGTAGTATATCATTATGGTCATACTGAGCTTTGACTGGGACAGAGAGAGGCTGGCTAGCAGGTCAGTGTCAAGGCAGGACAGGATACTGATCCGACAGGTGCTGACGGTTCCTGATGCTCACACTTCCTTGGTTCTCTTACTCCTCAACAGTCTCCACTTCACTACTCCAGCCTCATCCTTTTCAGGGGAGCAAGGAGTGGGAATAGAGAAACCGTGACTTCTGCCCCCAGGCCTCCTATAGGCCACCCTAGAAGAACTTGGTTCAGAGCCAGCTGACCACGCCTATTATAGTTTAGGGCGCCTCTCTCAACTATTGGATTCACATGCTGGCAGATACCTAAAATCCCTTTATTGAGGAAAAAAAGTTAATTCATCAATTAGGGATAAAAACCAAACATGTAGCTTTCTGCTGGAGCTAACATTTAATTATGAATGAGTTCGGTGCTTCTACTCAGTGATTCTACATATACAGTTTTACTCAGCCATAAAAAGAAACGAAATTGAGTTATTTGTAGTGAGGTGGATGGACCTAGAGTCTGTCATACAGAGTGAAGTAAGTCAGAAAGAGAAAAACAAATACTGTATGCTAACGCATATATATGGAATCAAAAAAAAAAAAAAAAGGTTCTGATGAACCTAGGGGCAGAACAGGAGTAAAGACGCAGACGTAGAGAATGGACTTGAGGACACAGGGAGGGGGAAGGGTGAGCTGAGAGTGGAATGGACATATATACACGACCAAACGTAAGGTAGAGAGCTAGTGGGAAGCAGCTGCATAGCACAGGGAGATCAGCTCGGTGCTTTGTGACCACCGAGAGGGGTGGGATAGGGAGGGTGGGAAGGAGACGCAAGAGGGAGGGGATATGGGGATATATGTATTTGTATAGCTGATTCATTTTGTTATACAGCAGAAACTAATACAACATTGTAAAGCAATTATATTCCAATAAAGATGTTAAATAAAAATAAATAAAATAAATAAAAGAGATTCAAGGTAAATATTTTTGGAATGAGCTGTTGATGCTCAGGAAAGAGATAAGGTCTGCCAGTAGAGAAGGCAGGAAGTCAAGGGGAGACCAGGTAAACTGTGGTTGATGGAGAGTGTGCTGGACAATGGCTTGTCCGTAGTTTCAATCACAAGAGACCAAGAGAATAAACAGTATCAAAGAGAGCCTGGGTAAAGGAAAGTGTAACCATCACTGGGGTATCAGTATCTTAGTGGAGGCAGATAAGGAAACCTGGGGGATTAGTTCAGTGTGTGGCTTTGGGGTTGGACATTTCAGAATTTGAGTCCCAGCTCTTCTACTTACTAAATGTGTTATTTTGGGAAATTAGTGTCTCCAAGTGACAGTTTCCCCATCTGTAAGGTATGCTGAAGAACGCACACCTTACATGATTGCTATGAGCAGGTCTGCCCCTAGGGCATATGGTTTCCTGGGCAAATATTTTTTGTGGGGCCCCTGTTTACATAAACAATTTGAGTCACCCCAAATCAGTGTGTCAACAGTCCAATCCTGCTCAATCATGGTAAAGAAATACCATGCCAGCCTCAGGGAGTGATTATTCACCAAACTCCCCTCCAGGAATTGAGCTAGTTTCAGGGCCTTGGTTGGCTACAGCTCCTCCAGGCATCTGGTCAACCCCCTGCACAGCAAGGGAGAGACATAGAGGATCATTAGAGAGTGCTCCAAAGAGGAGGCTGGACTGCCCTGCCTAGATAGCACTGCTGGCCCCAGCTGGTCTCAGGCAACAAGAAGGGACTGAGACATTTTTTTTTTTTTTTTTTTTGCGGTATGCGGGCCTCTCACTGTTGTGGCCTCTCCCGTTGCGGAGCACAGGCTCCGGACATGCAGGCTCAGCAGCCATGGCTCACGGGCCCAGCCGCTCCGCGGCATGTGGGATCTTCCCGGACCGGGGCACGAACCCGTGTCCCCTGCATCGGCAGGTGGACTCTCAACCACTGCGTCACCAGGGAAGCCCGGACTTAGACGTCTATTTTTGAGGAAGGTTTGGTTTAGGGGTAGGGTCCCTGCTTGCCTGAGTCTAAGGACAGCACTGATGATAAGGATTAAATGAGAACATGCACCTCAGAGGTGTTTGACATAGTGGCACACGTAAGCATCTGCTAAATTTTAACTGCAATAAAAATACAATAGAGTAGTTTATTATTTCAAAAAAATAATGATTTTGTCTTCCACTGCTGTGAAGCAATAGAGGTCCAGTTTTTGTGCTGCTGGGGCCCAGGAGTATAAACACAGCACAGGAAGTGGGGTTCCCAGGAAGCTACTAAGTGTGCTTGGAGTATCCTGTTTAGGACAGGTGCTTGAAGGAAGCTCACCCTCCTGCAGTCATGTGTGTTCCTGTGCTAGCAAAGCCCCACAGTGCTCAGGAGCAGCTCCTGGCAGGATGCTCCGGGATATTTGGCAAAGGCCTCCTGCAGCTGCCAGAAAGACCTCAAGATGTTGCAGCTTCCTGTTTTTGTCTGGTGCTTGCTCCTGCTTTGAGCTGTGCAGAGCTAGACGCTTTTCAAAGTGCCCCTATGTGTCTTTCTCTTTTGTCATGCTCAAAACAACCCCCAGAAGTCACTAGAGAAGGAACTGTTTTCCCCACTTAAGAACAGGAAAGGAATTGGCAAGAAGCTGGGACGTGTAGACAAAGCAAAGATACCAGTGAACGTAAAAAAGAGCTTCTGCGTGTGGATCTGATTGTATCTCTGATTGTGGATGCAATACCACTCTAGAACCACTGTCATTCATTGAGGGACTGCTATGTCTCCAACATTGTGCCAAGTGCTTTATAATTTTTCCCCATTTAATATTCCTAATAACGCAACAAAGCCAGTACTACTTTGATCTTTGTTTTACAGATGAGGCGTCTGAGGCATATGCAGTTAAGAAACCTGCCAAAAGTCATATAGGTAGAAAGTGGAAGAGCTGGATTTGGACCCAGGTTGGCCTGACACTCAAGTTCATGGTCTTAACCATGACGTGGTAAGGCCTTAGCCCTAGGAGCTTAGGGACAGGTCATCCATGAGATCTGCTGAGCACTGGCAAACTTAAAATTTGTAAATAGTAGTTCTAAAGAAGTACTTTAACAACTCAAATTTGAAGATTCTCTTATAAAATAAATTGGTTTTGCTAGGAAACTTAGCAAATATTTCTTTTTCCTAGTTCATAATTACAAGCTATCTGCATGGGGTTTTCTCCTCACCTGACTGTCGGAACTTAGAGTACGTTTGTGAACCTGTGTTGTTTTCTGACCTTCTGAGCTTTTGGGTCTAATACAAATGAAAGAGGCATATTTAGGGCCATTACCTTCTCAACAAACAAACAAGAAGAGACTGGTGCTGCTATCAAAAGCCCTAAGGTCATCTGAAAGCGTTCAATTATTATGTTGTCAACTGAGTCCACATCCCAAAGCAAAATGTTCTGGACTGGAGACCAGGGAGCAAAGTAGAGTTGGCAGTCCCCTCCCTGGCGATTAATACATTGTTGCCTCTTGAAGTGGCAGCAACCTGTTTTGTTGTATTGTTCATGGCCTGTAACACTGTGGTTCTCTAACTTTCTGTGTCCCTTTTCATCCCGTTCGCTGTCACTAATCCCAACCCCATAGATCAGACATTTCTGTCGAAGGGCCAGAGGGAGGTCTTGGACACTGTGGCCCAGGGACATTTCCCTGTCCACAGTTTGAAGAGCACACCTTCCAGTACTCTGTGGAGCTTTTCTATGGCATCTTCCTGGTAGTGTTGAGACGGTGTGTTGGAAAAATGTTTTAAATACTTGGCAAATCTCAGACTCAATGGTGAAGACCCCTACCCGCCCCACCTTAAATTTGAGAGGGGTGTTTGACTTCTGGCCATGAAAAAAATGTTTTCCAGAAGACGTGACAAGAAGGAATATCCGGTTCCTCCCCTCAGCCCTGCTGTCCTCGCCGATGGCTACACGAGTGGCTGTCTGGACACAAAGCGGTGACAGGAATCTGGTGTTGGCAAGGAGATGTGCTCAGTGGTGCCCTCAGTTCCTCCACCACACCAGGCCACCAGGGCCACGTCCAGTTTGTTGATGGGATGTGGTTCCCTCAAAACAGTAGTCTTACTTTGACTTTTATTCTGTTGAGGTGGGAAATGATCGGTGGTAGACAACCTCTGAGTCTTGGGAGGGTATGGAAGGAGAGATTGGAGATTTCAGCTAGGTGGTAAAGCATTAGACAGCCTGCATTTTTCATGGATTTGTAGTTATCAATAACCCCTGTTAATTTCCCAAAGCTTCCTGTTCCATTAGTTTAATCATATTTCGCAGAATCAGGGTGTCAAGCCCTTGACGGTCAGACCCTGCCTTTCTATCACATTTTCAATCATTAACCCCCCTCTGCCCCAACACTCACACCAGAGGTCTTTGTCACAGGCGTTTGAAGGGCCCTTTCACCTTCTATCTCCGTGCTGTTCTGCTTCCTGCCATAGCCTGCCCGGTTCCTCTGACTCTCAGGCAGGATTTGCTTTAAGCTTTTCGTCCTCTGGGCAGGCTTGTCTTACCTCTTCCCTCATCCTCCTGTGTGCTGTACAGCATCCCATGCATCTCTGTTAGAAGTACCTGTTTATAAGCCTCTCTCTCTTAGCACACTGCAAGGTCCTCTCTGAGAGTACGGAGGGAGCCACATTTCTATTTTTACTGTATTATAGTTCCTAGTATGGAAAAAGGCTGTAAGTGTATGGGTAAATGAATGAATAGATGTTTGTAGAAATCAAATCGCTATGTTAGAATACAGTGGGCGTAAAATTATCCTCCTGCTTTCAAGTAGCTTAGGCCGGAAGAAGCAGTTTGGTGCAGTGGCCGCAAGTTCTGGGCTGTGAGGTCAGGCTGCCCTGCCAAGTTCAAAGTGCAGCACTACTCATTTTAGATGTTGTGACTTAGACACCATACTTAATATCTTTGAGCCTCAGTTTTATCATTTATCAAATGTGGATAATACTACCTACACTGCAGTAATAGTATGAGGACTAAAATAAAATATAAATGTAAAAGAAGAAAATAAACTAGCCTTAGTAGCTTTTCAATAACTATTTCCCCCTTTCCTCTTCTCTCCACCTCAAATGTGGGAGGAGTGAAATAAATTCTTAGGTAATAAATACAATTACTTTTCCAAGCAAGGAAAGATAACTTGGACCTGGGATGGCCAGGGAAATAGAAAGTAGGATTTGAGCTGGAAAATAGAGGAGACAGACCCAGAATAGGAGTAGAAAGAAAATACCCCAGTGAAATGAGATTAGAAGGAAAAAAATAGAAGTAAGACATTTTTCACTTAGTTCCACTGCCTCTCTCTTCTTGGTCCAGCCTTATTGCTTTGATGTGTTTCTTTGTTTTTATTTATTTATTTTTTAGGCCTAGGAATGTGGACAAGTAACTTATTTTCACAGGAAATGTTCCCATCTAATTTACTTCCTTAAGTAACTGAATATGTTGAAATACCCCATTAATTTTAATTATATGTATTAATACTAAAAAACGAATCTTATTTAAAGTCAGAAGGTAAGGCAATCTGTTTAAGTTTATTGTTTGGTGTTGGTTTTTTCCCCTGGCTTTAAAAATATTTTTATTCTTACGAAGAGCAGACTACCTTCACAGAAACCCCTGATTTAGCATCATGTGATCCTAATGAATCTGGGATATGACCCAGTGCTTATCATCATAGATGCCTGTTAACTTAGTAAATCAGCCATGAGCCTGGAATGGCTCTGGGATGCAAGATGAAGGCTGCCAACAGGAAAGCAGCATAGTCTATTTGTGATGCTATTTGTGATGTAGCCAGGAGAGCGGATGATTCCTTTCTCAACCTCCAGAAGACACCACACTCAGAATGCAAAATCAGAATTCATGGGACCTTCAAATCTAAATAGGCCAGAGCTCTAGAAGAACTATGGTATGCCTTAGCATTCTAGATGTTTCTTAAGGATGGAAATAAAACTTTGATATCAACACCTTTCTACAGGGAGTTGGAGACTGAGGCCCAGAAAAGTGAAGTGACTTTCCCCAGATCTGCTGGATAAATTAGATAAAGAACTGGTCTCCTTTCTCCCTGCTTAACATTGCAGAAGAGAAGACCAAAGGACTACCAAAAATTGTTTTAGTTTAGTTTGAGATTCAGCTCAGGTGAAACTTGCCTTTGAATCTTCTCCAGATGTCCCCCCTTTGGGGAATACCACACAAATGCCCATTTATGGATAAGTATTTCCACCTTTATGCTCTTTTATGCTTGGTTATATCTATTTGTCTGCATGTCTCTCTTTGCCAAGAAGTAAGGTTCTTATTTGCAGCAAAGTGGTTTTAGCGGGCTTTGTTTCTCCAGTGTATAATAAATGCTGTGCTTGGTAAATAAACACATTTCATACATTAAAAAAATTAAGATATAATTCACATGCCATAACAATACGCCATTTTAACATGGACAATTTTGTGGTTTTTAGTGTATTCACAAAGTTGTGCAAACATCACCACTATCTAATTCCAGAGCCTTTTTGTCACCCCTAAAAGCGACCCTGTATCTGTTAGCAGTCACTCCCTGTTACCACCACTCCCCAGCCCCTGGGAGCTCCTGATCTATTGATACTTTCTGTCTCTATGAATGTGCCTGTTCTGGACATTTCATATAATTGGAATTACACAACACATGACCGTTTGTGTCTGGCTTCTTTCACTTAACATAATGTTTTCATGGTTCATTGACGTTGTAGCATGTTATCAGTATTTCGTTCCTTTATATGGCTATGTGGATATGCCACATTTTGTTTATCTATTCATCAGCTGATGGACATTTGGGTTGTTTCTGTTCTAGGGTATTATGAATAATGCTGGTAGGAACACCTGTATACAAATTTTTGTGTGGACAGAAGACATATGTTTTCAATTCTCTTGGGTATATACCTAAGAGTGGAATTGCTGGGTCATATGTTAACCCTATGTTTAACTTTTTGAGGAACTGTCAAACTGTTTTCCCCAGAGACTACGCTATTTTGCATTAAAATTGCCCTTAATACAATTTTAAATTAAGTCAGAACTATTCCCCAAATATGAAATAACCGGATTTCATTAAAGTGAAAAATCCCATGTGTACATTCATGCCTGCTTATACCCTGTATCTTAATCTTCAAAACCTCGTCTATCTCTACAACTTTAAAGGTTTGCAAACATATTACATAAAGGAAGGGAGGATCTTTACTTGGTGACTTTAGTTAGCTGGTTTTGTTGTTCCTGCTACAGGTGCCTTAGGATAGCCCCCAAGCTTTGTTTGGTTGCTGTTTAAAGATTTTTCCTCATCCAAGTTCTGTAGCCATAGATAGCAACTGAAATGAATCAGAGGATGTCAGAGATGTTCTGACTCACAATGCCCAGAAAAATCCAGCTCACAGAGGTTTGCATGTGGGCCAGTGGAGAGGGAGCATTCCCATGACATAAAATAGGTCCCTGGTGGATAAAGGTGGCTTGGGAAGAAAAGTCACATAGCTGGAGCCACTGCCAGCACCCAGCTTTCTCTCTTTGTGTCTGTCGCGCCCCGGATCATGTTGTAATGTCATTTTTGACATCACTAGAATATTCTAGGGTGTTTAACATTTGCTCTTTGGGTGGGACAGTTGCCAGTTCTGTTTCATATCACTCTTTTCCCTGAAGGGCTATCATGTGGTTCTAATACGTAGCTGGATATGTTCATCTGTTATCTTTTCCTCAGGCCAGACCTGTCCTTGAAGTGACACTCAAACTCTGTAACCAGTTGGTAGCCAGCCCTGTTGGCAGGGGTACTGGCTCCTTAATAACTAACTGCCCCATCACTGAAGTCATCAATTGCTACAATATTATCATTGATGGAAATACTATGTGATGTTACTTTGTTTAGTAATACTTCAACTGAACTTGATCTTGCGTAGATCATGGTTCAGTTGGTCTATTTTAAGATTTTAAAGAGGACACGAGAAGCTACTTTCAACACGTTTCTTGGTTAGCTCTTTTATCTGGATACCAGGAGTGGTCTAGTTCATCTCCTATCTGTAGCAACTGGTGAAAAGGTGCTGAGCCCAACCAACTTTCTGTAACTCTTCCTGTACTTGGGGAGGACCATATTCTACTTGAAGCTTTCCTCTATCTCTTTTGCTAAACGGCAAGCATTCCTTTCTTCAAACCTTTATAGCATTTTCTCAGTACTTCTGATTCCAATCCCTTTCTACTTCCCCTTAAAGTTATATAAGTACTTGTGCTACTTGCCCTACTAGAATGTAAGCTCACTGAGGGCTTAATCTAGGCATCTTCGATCTATATATCAGTCAGCTTTATGCAGTTTTATGTATTATAGGTGTTCAGTAAATGCATAATTAATGAATCAGTGGTAATTTCTTTTCATTCTTCCCTGAATTTTGCCCACTTTGCTTTCAATTGTGTGATGCTATGGCTTAATGCTGTTTTTTTTTTGTTGTTTTTTTTTTTTTGTTTTTTTGCGGTACACGGGCCTCGCACTGTTGTGGCCTCTCCCGTTGTGGAGCACAGGCTCCGGACGCGCAGGCTCAGCGGCCATGGCTCATGGGCCCAGCTGCTCCGCGGCATGTGGGATCCTCCCAGACCAGGGCACGAACCCGTGTCCCCTGCATCGGCAGGCGGACTCTCAACCACTGCACCACCAGGGAAGCCCCTTAATGCTGTTTTTATGGCTTCGTTGCTTTTTTCTGTGTGTAAATTTTTTTTTTTAATAAATTTGTTTATTTATTTTTGGCTGCGTTGGGTCTTCGCTGCTCCATGCAGGCTTTCTCTAGTTGCGGCGAGCGGGGGCTACTATTTGTTGCAGTGCACAGGCTTCTCATTGCGGTGGCTTCTCTTTGTTGTGGAGCACGGGCTCTAGGCACGCTGTTTCCAGTAGTTGGGGCATGGAGGCTCACTAGTTGTGGCTCGCCAGCTCTAGAGCACAGGCTCAGTAGTTGTGGCACACAGGCCTAGTTGCTCTGTGGCATGTGGGATCTTCCCAGACCAGGGCTCGAACCTATGTCCCCTGCATTAGTAGGCGGATTCTTAATCACTGCACCACCAGGGAAGTCCCTGTGTGTAAATTTAATGGCCAATGAAGCATATTGGTAAATGCCCAGCACTCTTAGTATATTTTATTCAGGAAGGGAAAAATATAGTGTATAATTCAGATCCAAAACCAAGAAAAATTTAAGTTCTAAATATTTCCCTTCCTGTCCTCCCTCCAATCTCCCTAAACCTCAACAAATCCAATGCATATGCAGAGTGTTTTCTACCTTGCTGGGGAATGGTGAGAAGGGAAGAAAGGAATAAAACTACCTTTTATACCTCTTTCAAAAATACAGCCAATGTGGCATATGGCATATAGTACTAGCACAATCTTTGGTGCAATTGTAGCAATGTGAAACTTTAAATTTTTAAACTGAAAGCCCATGTATATATGTAAATAGAATATTATTATAAAATGATTCATTTCTACAGAGCTTGATAAATGTCATAAATCACATCCTTCCCCCAAAAACATAACTGCAGTCTTAAAAGACTTTTGGGGGCATCTTGGTTTATGAGGCAGTTGTTTGTGCTAACCCCTGTGACCAGAGTTAAACCAAGTAGCCTTATTGACATATTTTAAAGGAAGAAGCACTTAGCTGCTTTCAGGAGCATTAACTCACTCATTTGATGTTTCTAGGAACCAGGTTTGACTTTTAGAGGTGAATGCCAAGGAGATACGAGCATTCAAAAGAAGGAGGAATGTATATGTGTAAGAACATAGAGAGGTCTCATAGGAACCCAGGAAATGCTGAGCAGTCAGGCCTCAGGAAGCATAGAATTCCAGGCTGCTCCAGGACCATCTGTTCAGTTTTGGGGAATGTCCTATTCTCTTCCTTCCCAACTGGCTTCCTCCGACACTTTACCCCTTGGAATTTTGATATCCACATGTCTCTATGAAGCCTGCCCCTGGCCTGGCCTTACTTGATCTTTTAATACATGTACCAGCCCCTGACTAGGACTTTTCTATATGACTCTTAGTTCAGAGTCCCAGAAGTGAAAACCTAATTGACCCAGCTCCTCTTTCTCAAGGCAGGATACACATTGTAAGTGCTTGGCCAGCTGAGGTATGGGTCCCCCCTCCCCATCCAGTGTCTACTTATGATCCAATCAGCCACAGCCAAAGCATGAAGTCATATTGCTCAGTGCCCACTCAGAAGAGGGGTTGAATGGGGGCAGAAGAGGAATGATTAGGGCAAGCATCCCCCAAGGCATATCATTACCTCTGGGCAGTGACTCTATGTTGATAATGAAAGTCTTGTCATGAGAAATTCCATGGCATTTTCATAAATATGCAGGCTCAATAACTGGAAAGAAAAATAAAACTCTATGTGGGTATCCTTGGAACCAGTGTGTCATCTCTTTTTCATTCATCAACCTCTCTGGAGGAAAGATACTATGGAAATCCTAGATATAAATAAATGAGAAACAATTTTGGATCTTGAACCAAGAATCTGAAAAAAAAAAAAAAAAGAATCAGTAAAAAGGTAAAGGTGTATTAACTCCCTTTTAGAACCCTGAAGATACATTTGCCTTGTGATACCCTTTGCCTTACCAAGTCCAAGTGATGGGAGATGAAGTAGACAAATAAGGGTTAGGTTTTACATAATCTCTAAGCAAAGATGAAGCAATTGGGTGATGTGACTTCAGGTGCTTCTGTGAGATGCCTAGATCAAGAATCTTGGACTGTCGGGTGCAAGTCATCTCTTCCTGCTGTGAAGACAAGGACAGTATCTCTCTCATACGTCTCTCCTACCCACCTCTGATATTTGTTAGTTATAATATGGTTTTCATGTTGTTCTTTGCTTTCTTTGCTCAAAAGAGCATTCCCATTCTCTTTCATAACCATAATCCAGTAATTGGGGTATCAGTTTCACATTTAAGAGAATTCACTGCTCACTGCTAGTCCTTTTACTAAAATATTTGCATTCCTGAGTTTATTTTGACTCATCTCACTCATCTCTTCATTGACTAGATGTTGATGTGAAGCTATTTTCCAAAGAAGCGTTCGTGGTGTTGTATTTCCTGACCACCTCTGTGTTTGTGGTTGGTTTGTCCACTGCCTTTATGTCTGAACAACATTTGGGCTGAGTGAAAGGTTCTTGCGACACACACTTTCTTTCCCTCAAGATTTTCAGATATTGCTCCGCTGTCTTCTGTGCATTAGCATTGCCACTGAGAAGTCTGAGATTAGCCTGAGTTTTTCTCTTTTGATGAGTGATGGGCTTTTTCTGTCTGGATATATGGAGAATGATATCCTTTGAAGTTCAAAAGCTTAGGTTAAGACCTGGAGTTAGCATTCTGTATCAAACTTTATTAAAATAGTATCTCTACATACTTTAAATCTGCAAGTTCAGATCTATCTCTATTTCAGGGAAATTCTTGTGTATTAGATCTCTGAATATATCTTCTGCTTCTTAAATTCTCTACTTCTGGGACATAAGTTTTTTCATTTTCCTTTATTTTGCACATCTATTGATTGTCTCTCATTGTTTTAGGGTCTTTCTTCTGCATTCGTTGAGATCATCTCAAACTTTTTCCTATCCTAGGAATTAGATATTTATCTAAATAAATTAGATATTAGATATTTATCTAAATAAATTAGATATTTATCTTCTTTGATGTCTCATTTATTCCTGTTGATCCTGTCTTGGTCCTCAGTTTCCACTTTTTATTTGTATAATCTTTTTCTTCATCTCATTCTGTTGTGTCATCATCACACACATGAGCTCTTTTAAAATTTCATTCACTAATTCAACATTTTGTACCCGTTCCCCTTCACTCTTGTCTCACACAGAAGCCAGAAGGATCCTGTGGAAATGACAATCAGATCATGCAACTTTCTCTGCTCAGAGCCTCCAATGGCTTCCCACCTCACTCACTGTAAAGCCAAGGTCCTCACATGACTGATAGGGAGGGGCCTAACTCTTCCTCTTCTCTAACCTCCCTCCACCTCACATTCCTTGAACACACCAGGTCACCTCCCTCCTTCAGACCTTTGCTCTTATTGTTCACTTGTCTGGGATGCTCTTTCCTCAAATATCCATATGGCTGCTCCCCTACCTCCTTCAGGTTTGCGCAAATGGCACTTTCTCAAAGAGGCCTTCCTCGGCCACTCACTTCAAACTACAGCTCCTTCCCCCCAACTCTCTTTCTCCAGCCTTGATTCTTCTCCATAGTACTTATCACTTCTGTCATCTACATCATATGATATATCTATATCATATGGTATATATATATGTATATTTTATTATATCAACCACATACACACACAACTAGAATGCAAGCTCCATCACAGCAAGGATTTTTGTCTATTGCCCTTACAGCAATATCCCAGCACCTAGAACAGTTCCTGACACTTAGTAAGCACTCAGTAAATATTTCCTGAATGAATGAGTGGGCTGAGGTTAACTTTGTCTTCCTGGGGAGGTTTCCTAACATTGAAGTCCAGTGTTTCTTGGATGGTTGGCATCACACTGCCTTTTTCATATGGCAGCAAAGGTCGTGTGTCAAGGTATCAGGCGGGGGTCTAAACTCTTTAAGGCATTGTAAGTAAAATTCCGCACATTTGATAAGAAAAGGCTCCCTATAGCCCAAAATGGTTTTGAAAACTTGAGCTTTACAGTTTTGCATTATCCTGTTTTTGTTGTAAATTGATGAAGCAGTGAGAAACTAAGTAATAACAATCGTTATTACCTTCCTTGAGCTCCTTCTGGATGCCAGGCACTTTCATTTCATAGAGAGCCTCTTTCAGCCTCACCCAGTACATAATTTGCAGGGTCCAGTGCAAAAGGAAAATGTGAGACCCCTCGTTCAAAGTGCAGGAATAAAGTGCCATTAAAGGTACTACAATATAAAGCTTTTTTTTCTTTATTCCACAGACTCTTTCTTACCTTGTCATACTGTTTTTATTTGCTAATTAATGTTGTCCTAAATAAAGTAAAATTTTAAATTGTTGACATGAAGTTTGACCTTTCATGTTTACACTGTGCACCCCTCATTTTAAACTCAAATATAAGAGCACTGAACTCATTTGTGAAATTGCACAATTTATATTTCATAGATCGTAGATGCATATGTATTTCATTCTTTCCAGAAGCATGGGAATTCTGCACCCAAATAGCTCAACTGTTTCTATTTCACTTCTTGGATGCATGCGCATTCCAGCGACACTCTCTACCTTTGGCTTACTGATGGGTAAGGAAGGACGGAAGGGAAAGGGGACAGTAGGTTGTCCTATCTTTCCTTTTGCTTCTATATCATCATTTTCAGTGTAAGTGGTTGGCTAAATAGGAAAGTTACATGAGTCAGAAAGGATATGATAGGGTCCCTTGGTCGTTTGTGTTTCCTTGAACACCTTGCCTTCTTTTTTGCATTCTGGTTTGGATGGAAAGTGACCTCTCAGTGCTGCTGTTTATTCAGTCGTAGATGTGACACACTTCCCTTGCACTTCCTGAATTCCCATGCATCACGAGTCCACTGGAATTGGGAGCTCAGGGGGCATCGCAAATACCACCTGTGAAGGGAGCAGCAGGAATGGCAGACACACGTCCTGTACCTCTCTTGTCTGCGCACACGCAGGCTCCATTATCCCATCCAACCTCACTTATAAAACACAAGCCCAAAGATAAAATTCTTACAAATCTCAATATAACAAGAGCAGAGCATTAAACCAAATGGAGGGCCCATCTGAGCACAGGTTCCTACACAGCTTCCCAGGTCGCACACCCAGGAAGCCAGCCCTGTCCTCACCACAACCTCACAAGTGGAGCATGTTACTACCGTTCACAGATGAGACTGCTGAAACCCAGAGAGAAAATAACATGCCCGAGGTCCCTGAGCCTGTGGCAGAGCTGGAACTCAAATCCTGGCTGTTTGATCAGGTTGCCTGTGTGGCCGGTTAGCATGACAAAATAACCACAGGTAGGAGGTAAGACCCCAGGGGTTTTGGCCATTTCCAAGTAATTGTGTAACCTTGGACAAGTCTGCCTTAGGACTTTAGTTTTCATCTCAATGTGAAGCTAATGCCTATTTTTTTTTTTTCATACAAGTTATAGTTTTTCACAAACCAGAGGGTTGGTTGCATGGTCCCTTCTCTCTTTGTCCTGAGAGCTGGAGGAACTCAGCTCTCAGATGTGTGTTGGGTGACAGTGCTCTTTTTCCTGTGGCAGCACATGCACTAATGGCCATGCACTTTGCATGCTTTATTTGGCCTGTGCCTCAGACGATGGCTGAAATGTCCCAGGAGAATGTGAGAGAGGTTATTTTCTGGGAGTGTGCCAGGGCCTAATTAGAGTGAAGGGGGCAAATGGAGTCTTTGTCAACTTTGCAAAAATTCTGTGACCACCCCCCATAAATTTTTTTTAGTTGTCTCTCTATGTAGACCACAGGAATGCTATTCCTTGAGGATGATTAGACAGGGTAGATGATTGAATTGCAACTTAAAAGACTCGAGAATGTGGATCCGGGCAAACCATCTTCCTCTGTCCAGCCAAGGATGAGCCCAGCAGGCTAAGGGGATGAGATTCACCTGGCAGGTCCTATCATAAGAAGTCCAAGAGCCAATGAAGGATAAGGTATCAGGAGAGAAGATCATTTTATACGGACAAGGCAAAATGGAACATCATTTCCATTGTGTCAAGTCTTCTGGAAATGCCAAAGAAGTTGATGTACATTGAGTGCATCTTGACTCAAAAAGTGTGTGTGTGTGTGTGTGTGTGTGTGGAGTTGGGAACAGGGGAAGGGAGACTCTTTCATGACCTCTGTGGAATGAAGACCCAGCAAAGCAAAAGACCCAACAAAGCAAAAGACCCAACAAAGCAAAGGGAGGGCCCATGGCTTTGGATTCTGACAAGCCTCTTCCCTCAAGTGTAAAGATAATAATGTTATCTTATCCAGTTGTTAGGAGGATTAAATGAGGTGATAAATGAATGTAAAGAGAGTAGACTGGTAGCTGACACATAATAAGCACTCTGTAAATGGCGACAAAAGTGGTACTTAGGATTAGTTATTAAGGAGACTTTGTAAAATGCTACCTGGTTAAGTTCCTTTCAACTCATTTCTCCCCATGGTGAGTTATTGGTTTGCATCTTGGGCAAATACTTTCAAGCAACCACTAAATTGATTTATATATAAGAGACTGAATTTACTTTTAATTTACTTGAGTAAGGTTTTTAAATCAGCCTTTTTGATATAAAAATGAATACTTAGCATTTTGACTTACTATGGTAAGCCAGTGACATTTATTCCTTAGAATTCATCAAATATCACATTCCTACTCTGTGCCTATCACTATGTGAATACAGATATTCACATGTGATCCCTTCCCTCAGAGAGCCCACAGTCTTTTGCAAAAATAGACATATAAATCCTTCATTGCAGTGTAGTAAAATTCAGAGCACTGGTGACATTAAGTACCAGAAAGAAGGGGGTGTTGCTAGGAAAGGCATCACAGCTCCAGATGATAGGAAATGACCGTTTTTCTTTCCCAGTAACTGTATTTCTACCTAGAAAATATTAGGGGAAAAGATAAAGCCAATAGTAAATTGTTAGGGGGAAAAAAGGCCTTTTTTTCCCAAGTAATTCAAAGGTATTTCTGGACTTCTTGTGAACTTCTCATGTGCCTGAAATTAGGCTAAAATTCATGAAACTCTCTGTACTATCAAAAGATCCTTTGAATTCCAGTAATAGGTTCCAGTACACTTTCAGGAAAAAAGCTTGTTTTGTGCTCCCTCTGCAGTTTATATCTTTAGTGGATTATTTATAGAGAGCTTTAAATATACCTTAGTAATTTTTCCCAAGCTGCAACCTATTGTTTAGGTCCAAACTCAGAACTGGCTTCTGAGAAGGACCACGGGGAAGTTTTGGATACAAACGTAAAATAATTCTACTTGAAGAACGCATGGAAAAGAAGTTTGCTGGGCATTGATTCTGTGAGATTCACATGGAAAAAATCCTAAGAATTCTCCGTTGAAAACGTGGGAGTGGGATCAAGAGGGATCAGACATTTAGGAGTTTGTGTCAGACTGTAGGAGACTTTGGAATCATCACTACTAATAAATTTTCATGAAGATTGCAGTGAATGTCAGGATGACTGTTATTTCAGCCAACTGAGAAGATGGAGGTTGTTTTGTAGATGTAGCAGCATGGGCTATAGCTGTGTTTGTAAATTTCGTGTTCATTTACTGCCTGTGATGCAGGCCAATGTGCTAGGCCAGTCAGTGGTCCTTCATCACTTAAGGAGGTGGTGCAGCTCAAGCCTCATCCCAGAAAATCTGAATCATCAGACCTTGGATGGGACCAGGTGTATGCATTTAAAGCACCCCTCGTATTTTTTTATCCCTGGAGGTCTGCAGGCTGCACTCTTGGAGTCTAGCAAAGCATGAAAACCTCCTTCCCTTCATGGAGCTCACAGCCTCATTGTGGACATGAAGCCATTACTACAGGAGGATAAGCCAATCCCAAATGCTTTGTGCTACTTAAAATGCTATGTGTGGGATGTGCCTGGCTGTCATTTTATTCTATTTCTCAGGGAAATATTTAAGTACACTAATAAACATAGACACTTTCTGGGCATGTCTGCTAAACACGGGACATGCACACACCAACACAATCCATTTTGGAGGAAGGAGGCAGTATGGTTGGAAACACATCATGGCAGACTTTGAAACGCACCCAAAGTCTTTGGAACTTAATTGGTAAAGAAATAGGTAGCTCAGGTTTGAGACTCTCATCACATCACTTCTAATGTCCATCGTCCTTAGTGTGGCATTCAGAGCCCTCCATGACCTGCCACCCTGGCCTGAGTTTGAACCTCTCCCCATTCCCCTTGAACAGTGAGCTTGATACCTTCTTGTCCCATGAGGAGGCCATGGAATGATCTTTCCCCCTTTCTTCATTTGGCAGCCCTCTCTTACTTCTTTACTCTTCCTAGAAGCCTCTCCTGACTCCCCAGGTTGGGCTCAGTACTGCTCTGCACCCTGTGCACCCACGTCTGTCTTTTTTTTTTTTTTTTTTTGGCCACGTCGGGTCTTCGTTGCTGTGCGCGGGCTTTCTCTAGTTGCGGCGAGCTGGGGCTACTCTTTGTTGCAGTGCGTGGGCTTCTCATTGCGGTGGCTTCTCTTGTTGCGGAGAATGGGCTCTAGGCGCCTGGGCTTCAGTAGTTGCAGCACGTGGGCTCAGTAGTTGCGGCTCATGGGTTTAGTTGCTTCATGGCATGTGGAATCTTCCCGGACCAGGGATCGAACCCGTGTCCCCTGCATTGGCAGGTGGATTCTTAGCCATTGCACCACCAGGGAAGTCCCCCCACTTCGGCCTTACCACCTTCCTAATTGGGTTGAGAGTTTTTGTGTGTGAGCATCTCCTCCACTAGATGGTAAGCAACTCCAGAGCAGTGATTTCTCTCTTCCTGTTTTGGTATTGCCAGCCCAGTACCTGACGTACCATAGATGACCCATAAATGTCTGCAGTGAGGTTGATAGATGTAAACATTAAATGGAAAGCAAATAACAGACTCATTCTCAAGTTTTCCTTCAGCTGGATTCTGCTAGAGAGGATTTTGAGCACTCTTCTGCCAGTGAGTCCAAAGGTGTTGAGGGATCGGTGGCCATGGAGGGGTCCTGAAATTCCTGCCCTGTGGATGCACAGGCCATAGGCAATCCGGGGCTCTGTAGGAGAGAGCAGTGAGGATGTGGACTCCATCAGGTTGCTTGTTTTCTGGTTTTCACATTTCCCTCTTAATTGGCATGGCTTCTTTGGAAGTGATGTACTCTTGATTTTTTGCCAAGAGTGGCTTGTGTGCTCACAAAGCTTTTCTCTCCAACAAAATGGTTTCTGTCCTTTGGTCACTTGTGGACAACCCTGGCTTCATTTTGTGAGTGAATGACAAGGCGGCAGTGAGTCAGTTTGGGGGAATAAAACAACAAATGAACCCACGGGTTGGTGTCTGTATTATGAAGTCTTATCTCATCTGAGTGGAATGAGATTGAGATAAGTTCTTTGGAAATCTTCTCTAGAAATAAGAATAAAAAGTCCTGCTGTCTTATGAACTGTACATTTTTTATTTTTTCCTTCATTTATTTTGCTGCACTTCTTGTAGCTTTAACTGTAAAGTAGAAAATATCTATGCTTTGCTTCTGTTCTCAGAGCTCTTAATTATTTGGCCCTGAGGCCAGAGACAAAAACAATTTGGTTTTACTCTGCCACATTCCAGAAATAACTTTGGTAATACCCTCTTTGGTTATCTTAAAAGTGTAGAGTGAATGCTTTTATCCTAAAGTAGCAGTGTCTGACTGTTGGGGGGACTTTAGCTATATGACTGTTGTTTAGCAACTAAATGCTGGTGACTCATTCACTTTGACTGTGGTACAGGAAAATTCTTTCCATGGAAAACACAGGAGGGGGGCAATCTCTCTGAACCACTATGTAGTATTTTCCTTTGGAAAAGACTTCTCTGGAAACGAATAAGCACCAGCTGTTACTCTGCTGGCGTAGTCTCCAAAGCAGCCAGTGAGCCTTCCTCAACCAGGGTTTCTGTGCAGTTTATCCACAAAGGTATACAGGTAGGTTCAGAGCTGTTAATAAGTCAGTTTGGTTAATAAACAAATCTCAGGATTAAAATTGGTCACCCTGAATAGAAGAGAAATTGAACTAATTGCATTTACAGTATCCATAATATTTATGTATGATTTGGTTTGGACTAGAAACACAATGGTGTTTTAGTGTCACATTCCATGGGGTGTGGGGCAGGAAGGGAGAGAGAGAGGGTGAGAGAGGGAGTGCCTCAGTGAGGGGCTAATCTATTTATGCAGCAAAAATATAATAAAATAAATTCACCTGCTAGGCTCACAGCACCAAACAAATTCCAGTTCTCTGAGTTTAATTTTGCTTGTCCGCATCTCCTTGCAGGCTCTGAGGGTGTTAGGGATGGGAGAAGTAGACTGTGCAGTGCTAGCCGTGAACTTTCGGGGATAGAAAGGGCTTGTCCCCTCCTGCTCTTGAGCCCTGCCCATCCCTCTCGACCTGAGGTCGTGCTGCTCTCATGCTTGGTTCTTATTTATGAATGGAAGTTAGAGAAGCCGCTTAAAGGCTCTATAGTGCTTACACTCCAGCTGGCTGCTGACTTAGGAAAAACATGACCCTATGGGGCTGCAGTGGGGGCAGGGAGGACCGTGGGAGAAGTTTGTGTCATAGAAATGACGACCCATGGGTTGGAGGGGCCTTATTAGCCCTTTCTTACAGGCAGAGATACCCAGGCTATTAATAGTAAAGCCCTGAATCACAGATGTAGGAATATCACAGCTGCTTGAGCTCTGCCACTGTTACCCGGCAGAAAACCAGCCCCACCCAGCGTCATTTCAGCTATAAACAACCTCGGAGGCAAAGATGAGGCATGTTGATTGACTTCATTCGCTTCTGTTACCCCAGCTCTCTTAGACCCAACACGGTACAAATATTTGCAGTAAAACAGTAGAATCCTGGCTGTGCGTTCTGGTCCTGCAGGGCGGGTTGTCTCCGAGCCACGGCATCTGCCTTTGTGTCTCTTGCTCATCACACCTCTCCCACATGGTGGGGAGAGCAAGCTAAGGATCTGGGTTTCGGACACAGGTGCTGGAATGGGGTGGGCGTCGGCTTAGTGACCCCAGCCTCCACCCCGCCCCCGGAAGTCACCTGCTCCCGTGAGACCAACGTGTGCTCCTGCGGGTCAGAAATCAAAACACTTGTCACTTGTCAGGTTTCACTGTCACTGCTGGATCAGGCTTAGGCTGGTGAGTGGTGCAGGGGTGACTACCCTTCACTTTGTGGCTGGGAGGGTTCCTCCCTCATATATACACAACCCAAGAGGGGCTTGTCTAGAAAACTCTAAAGCAGGGAGAAGGGGGAAGTCAGAATCCTACCTGATAACTCAGATTTTTACTTTGATCCTGAATTTGATCCTGGATGAGGAATTGAATCCTGAAAGAGCCTCTTCCCAGGTTCCCTCTCATTGTCGGGTCGGTCCCCCGCTCCTCCCATTTCAGGAATGGGGTCGGGGAGCAGCAGGGCAAATCACAAATCAAATGTCATTATTCATTTTTCATTATAACTAAGCCTCCAGGACCTTAAAAGTTGAAGAAAATGAACTTGAAGGAACCACTAGCATTATTTTTCTACCAAGGCTAATTTTATTTATTTATTTATTTGGGGGGGGGGGTAGGAATTTAACACAAGTTTACGTGCATAGATTTAAATTGCAGTTTCTACAATAAAAATAGAAAGGTTACCCTTTCACTTTTTTTTTTTAACATCTTTACTGGAGTATAATTGCTTTACAATGGTGTGTTAGTTTCTGCTGTATAACAGAGTGAATCAGCTATATGAATACATATATCCCCATATCCCCTCCCTCTTGCATCTCCTTCCTACCCTCCCTACCCCACCCGTCTAGCTGGTCACAAAGGACTGAGCTGATCTCCCCGTGCTATGCAGCTGCTTCCCACTAGCTATCTATTCTACATTTGGTAGTGTATATATTTCCATGCCACTCTCTCACTTCGTCCCAGCTTACCCTTCCCCCTCCCCATGTCCTCAAGTCCCTTCTCTATGTCTGCTTCTTTATTCCTGTCCTGCCCCTAGGTCCTTCAGAACCTTTTTTTTTTTTTTAGATTCCATATATATGTGTTAGCATACAGTATTTGTTTTTCTCGTTCTGACTTACTTCACTCTGTATGACAGACTCTAGGTCCATCCACCTCACTACAAATGACTCAATTTCGTTTCTTTTTATGGCTGAGTAATATTCCATTGTATGTATGTGCCACATCTTTATCCATTCATCTGTCAATGGACACTTAGGTTGCTTCCATGTCCTGGCTATTGTAAATAGAGCTGCAATGAACACTGTGGTACATGACTCTTTTTGAATTATGGTTTTCTCTGGGTATATGCCCAGTAGTGGGATTGCTGGGTCATATGGTAGTTCTATTTTTAGTTTTTTAAGGAACCTCCATACTGTTCTCCATGGTGGCTGTATCAATTCACATTCCCACCAACAGTGCAAGAGGGTTCCCTTTTCCCCACACCCTCTCCAGCATTTATTGTTCGTAGATTTTTTGTTGATGCCCATTCTGACCGGTGTGAGGTGATACCTCATTGTGGTTTTGATTTGCATTTCTCTAATGATTAGTGATGTTGAGCATCCTTTCATGTGTTTGCTGGCCATCTGTATATCTTCTTTGGAGAAATGTCTGTTTAGGTCTTCTGCCCACTTTTGGATTGGGTTGTTTGTTTTTTTGATATTGAGCTGCATGAGCTGCCAAGGCTAATTTTATTTATTCAGTTGGTCTGAAAGAAGCTGAATTGACAACAGCAGTAATAGGAGGCTAATAAGCTAACAATTGACTAGTTTTCCTTATTGGAACAGTCCCTGGCTTGCCCCTCGGCCCCCCTCTTCTGGCAGTCATTTATCAGACCCCGGGAGGGGGCCAGGGCTCCAGAGCATTTTGATGCCCGTTTTCCCGGCACGAGGAATGCTACGTGGTGTCAGTGACCAGAGATTAGGACACTGGAATTTTGCATTTGTTACAGCAGCAGCTGTAGTGAGTGGCTGAGGCCGAAGGGCAGCGTCCCCCCCCCGCCCCCCCGCAGCAGGGCGCGGCCACCACTCGGCAGCGATCGCTGGGGCGGGCACCGGAGCTCGGCCTTCCAGACGGGGGGCGGGATTTTAGAAAGAAGCCCCGGACTTGGCAAGTGGATGCCCCGGCTCTTCCTCGCTGCCTCTGCCGCAGCCGATCTGCCTGCCCAGGGGCGCTCCCACTCCTAGACTTGTTCCTGTTTCCTTCGGCGCTGCTCGCCAAAGGCCCTGGTTGCCATGGTGAAGGAGAAAGGTAATTATAAATATCGATCACTGTGCATGGTTGCAGAAGTTGGACTGGTGCTTCAGGGCTCGGCCACCTAATGGGGTATGATCAATGGAAAGCCGGGCAGACATGTTCCTGGTGTGAGAATCTGTATGGTGATGTCCGGGTTTCCACAGAAGGGAGACTTACTTCATCAAGAACCTTTCATTTAGCCACGGCGTCGTCAGAAGCACATCCTATTTCTGGAGTGTTTGAACAGCCGAGCTCCCGGGCGCGCGTCTCTTTTGCCTGACATTGCATTTTGAATTTTTGGTTGTGTTTGAGCCTTGCCTTCCTGCCCTCATCCTAGCCTCCGTTCTTCCTCACTTACCCCCACCCAAATCAATAAATTAATGAAGATGTGTAATGAAAGGACCCTTCTACCACGTCTGTGCTGTGTTGGCATCTGCCCAAGCCTAGCTGGACTGGCTGGAAGTTCGAAGCGGGCTGTCTTAAAGGTTCCAGGTGTGCCGCTCTAATAACCTGTCATTTCAGTGGCATCCCTAATCAAAACTCCAAACACCTTAAAGGATGCTTAACATGTCAAAGGTGGCAGATTATGTCTTAAGAAGAAAGTAAAAAGGGAGAGGGCAATCATGCTCTGCACAGGTGTGCAGTATTTATGCACTGGGCGTGGTCCTGAAATGGAAGTTAAATCTTTCAGAATTGAATTGTAGTTTAAATAGTTTGTTTATCTGGGAAATATAAAAGAGCACCACAGTGTTTGATTTTAATTATCCAAGTAATATATAAATATGTCTTAACGTTAAGAAAAGTGAAATGTCACAGGAGACTATGAAAGATGAAATCTCCTTGCCCCTACCCTGTACACCTCAACTCCCCTTTCTCTCTTGAGGCAAAATTGTTAATAGTTACTGTGTATCCTTTTAGACCTTCTAGACAGGAATAAGATAGATAGATGAGAGATAGACAGATAGATAGATAGATAGATAGTATTTAAAAAGGATCATTCTTTGATCATTTTCTGTGACTTGATTTTTTTCCCTTAATATGTCTTCAGTACCTTTACAACATGATTTGATAGTGTGAGTAACCACCGTTTAATTTTGCTTTTTTGGTAAGCTTGGATTTATTCTACCACATTTTCTGACTGTGGATGTACTTTTCTCCATAAACACAGATGTCTGCTCTTTGGGGGCTGTCTTGAACATTTCAGCGATTTATCTTTATCTACTTTCTCGTAAAGCCCCTACAGGGAATAAATATTAGGTGAACGTGCTGAACTCAAATTGATCCCTATTGCTGGAAACTCAGTTCAGGTTTATTATGCTAATGGATGGATGGAGAAATAGGATCGTGACAGCTAAGTGTGTTAAGACCACACCTTAGGACAAAGAGAAACAGCTTCTTCTCTATCCATTCTGCTCCTGTGTATCTTTCATAAATCACGTTGTTTAGCTTTGGTTTTTCATGGACTAAGGGGTAATTGAGTGAAATGATTTGGTGTGAATATAGGTGCTTCTAATAATGTTTCCTCTCTTTCTGGGGTGGTACCAGGAACCCTCAGAGTAACAGGTAAAGATGGTGACATTTAATCAAGGTCAGGTCTCTTCATTTTTACCTCTCCCACAGAGGAGAGAAACAACCTGGCTCTGATCTCTGTTGCTAATGGATTTGAGTTCTTTTCCCCATCTCTGTTGCTAATGGATTTGAGTAATTTATGAGTGATGGGAAAGGGGATTGTAAAAGCCACTTCCCTATTCCATCCCCCAGGGGTCCATGGAAGCTTCAGACTTGCTGTATGTGGTGAATGTATTATAGATCAGTGGTCCCCGAATAGCAGCTCTTTTTAAGCCATTGCAGACTTCCCAAAGCTCGGATTGCCTGGGTTCACATTTGCTTTACAAGTCAGTAGCCACTTTGGACAGGGCACCGAGAGGTCACATACTAGTATTATCTTAGCCCTTAGCCACTGATTAAAGGCTGTTCCTTTTTTATTTTGAGGTCTGTGTCAGTCTCCACTTCTGTCTCCCAGCTTCCTGATTGCATTGACCTCAGCCAACAGCAGGGGAAGGCAGGGTTTTTGGTGGGTACACAAGCGCTTCCGTGGAAAGAAAGGAATTTCATTATAGCTTTTAAAGCGAGAAGGGCACAGCAAAGCACGTAGTCAGACATTCATCCTAGAGTGAGAAAACTGGGCTTCAGAAAGGGTAGGTGAATTGCTCAAAATCACACAGCGGGTAATTGGACCAAGCGCTCATCCGCTGTGTTCCATCAAAGCGGAACATGGCTCAGTGTCTGCATTTACTAAAGTGTGTGGACACCCATTGGCTCCGTCACTAGACAGCGAGCCTCTCAGAAGCAGCCCTGTGTCTCTATCTTTAATCTTCCAGTTCATAGCTTGGTGCCTGCCCATCGTAGATTCTCACAGTTGAAACAGGTTGGCCTGTTGTCAGAGCTGGATGCAGAACCTGTGTCTTCTTGATTCTGAGACCTTTCTAGTCCTCTCCATTTTCTCTTGCTGCCAGAGAGGCCTAGCTTCTTCCTTTCTCCTGGAGCTGACACGAATCAGCCTTGAGCGAGCTTGGATCACGGCAGCATCCATCCCGAGGCACATGGGAAGCCCTCTGAAGGAGTGACATAGATTCCCTGTTGCTCACCTCTTAGAGATGGTTTAGCTCACACTGATTTGCACCACCATTTTCTCTCCTAGGTACAGTTTCCATGTATCTCTCGGCTTGGGATTGACGCTGACTGGAAAGAAAGCTTGCTGGTAGATCACACCTCTACAGGTGTGGAATGACATTTGCCAACATGCTTTGACCCTCATTCTCTTCTCTTCTCCTAGCCAGGTGCCCACCCATTTCCAGTTGCAGAGACTTATTGATCTGGGAATCTTGATGAAATGGTTCTTTCTCTGACGCGTTCAATGGCGTCTTACCCTTGCTGTGTCCTGTAACAAAGAAGCAGGAGAGATTTTGTGGGTTTATCACTCAGTATCTGTCTTTCTGAATACACTTTCATCAACCTCAATTCCAGAGCCCACTCTACTCATTTAAAAACTGTAATTGTCTAGCTTATGTGTGTTCTAGTACAAGTTTAAAAAATGAACACAAAAGGGATTTATTATTCCTTTTTGTTAGAGAAAACAAGAATAAGCAAATACTAGAGATTACGTTGTATAAACACTCATTTATTTAAATAATAAGGGGGGCTTATGGTTTGGAAATCATGTAAAAGGATAAAAATTTAGCAGCGAGGGAGTCACATCAAGGAAAACAGAGTTCTACATTTGAGCACATCATTTTTTGTTTATTTTGTTTCTCAGAAGTTTTCTGTCACTGTTAGATGACCCAACTTGCTTTTATTTATTTTTTAAATAAATTTATTTATCTATTTATTTATTTTGGCTGCGTTGGGTCTTCTCGGCTGCACGTGGACTTTCTCTAGTTGCGGCGAGCGGAGGCTACTTTTTCTTCGTTGTGGTGCGCGGGCTTCTCATTGTGGTGTCTTCTCTTGTTGTGGAGCACGGGCTCTAGGCGCATGGGCTTCAGTAGTTGTGGCACGTGGGCTCAGTAGTTGTGGCGCACGAGCTTAGTTGCTCCACGGCATGTGGGATCTTCCCGGACCAGGGATCGAACCCGTGTCCCCTGCATTGGCAGGCAGATTCTTAACCACTGCGCCACCAGGGAAGTCCCCCAACTTGCTTTTAAGGTAGAGCAGAACCCAGTGAAACTCATTCTAGTTCACCCTCAGTGGAGAGACGTTCATCCTCCACCTGACATTCAGGTATATGAGACACACACACACAAACACACACACACACACGGAGCAATCTTGTTTCTTAGCAACTTCTGAGAACAGTGGTGTACTGGGTCTCAGGTGTGTCCTACAGACTGGCACCAAAGTAATCCTCTTAGGATGCTGATGTCATCATATTTCCAGCTCAGAAACCTAAATGAGTGACAAGGTAAAGTTCAAGGCTTCCTGCTAATCATTGAGGATTCTCCCCAAGTCCTGAAATTACCTCCTCCCCACCGCTATCTAAGACAATCTTGTTTTTTGTGTGTGTGCTTTTATTTATTTATTTACGTCTTTATTGGAGTATAAGTGCTTTACAATGGTGTGTTAGTTTCTGCTTTAGAACAAAGTGAATCAGTTATACATATAGATACATTCCCATGTCTCTTCCCTCTTGCATCTCCCTCCCTCCTACCCTCCCTATCCCACCCTTCTAGGTGGTCACATAGCACCGAGCTGATCTCCCTGTGCTATGCGGCTGCTTCCCACTAGCTATCTATTTTACATTTGGTCGTGTATATATGTCAATGCTACTCTCTCACTACATCCCAGCCCCCCTACCCTCCCTGTGTCCTCAAGTCGGTTCTCAACGTCTGCATCTTTATTCCTGCCCTGCCACTAGGTTCTGTTTTTGTTTTTAATGTTACTATTAAATCTGCCAGTTATCGAAAATATACTATACTACTCTGTGTTGAAAGCTTTACGTACATTGTCTCTAATCTATGAAACCATCCAGGTCAGTGGTACTCCTCCCCTTTAATAGATGAGGGAGAGGAGGCTCACAGGAGTTTAGAAACTTGCCAGGGATCACTTAGCTAGAAAGTAGAAGAGCTGATTTTCTACCCAGGCCTCTCTGGCTCCAGAATCTGTGCTAACTGTACTTACGGTACCTCCCCCCACCACTTTTCCTATTTGAATAATCATGGCGGTATCTTCCTTCTCCATCCTGGGTCATTCTGCCCATCTTGTCCTGGTAAGAAATATGTATAGTCTCCTTTTCTGTATCTGCCCAAGACCTAACTCAAGTTCTGCTTCCTAACAGTGCTTTACAAAGGCCCGTCCCTTCTGTATGTTCTTCTAGAGTTACTCTGAACACTTAAGTAAACACCAGAGAAATTATACAACAATTTAATCATCACCTGTATGACTTAAGGAAGAGTGTCTGTCTCTCCCTAAGGAGTTGTTGACTTCATATATTGTCTTATCAAACAACCTTTAGAGTTGCCATGTGTTGTTGCCTCTAATGGTATCTGTTCTTCCCCCCCCATCCCACTCCTTCCAAAACCCACACCCACACAAACACTACCCACTCAGGTGCGTGCACACTGCCTAAGGTAATCAAAACCCATTTCTGTTCCATCCTTGGGGAAGTCTGAGAACAGATCGTTCTCTGCAGTATAATAATTCATTATCCATCCAAGTTGCCTTCCAGGCCCCCTGTTGGTGTAAAATAGCTTCTCCTAGATTCAGTTTTCCAACCCTGCTTCCCAGGTTGATGCTTCATACCCCACCCCTACCTGTGCCTGGCATTGTCTAGGTTCTTCATTTTTCCTTAACTTGAAAAGCCCCAAGTTTTTCAAGGGACACCAATGACAGGGATATTTCCTAAGTAAGGTCTAAAGGGAAACTATTGATTTAAGGAGACACCACGATGCTCTAAGCTTCAGAATACATTGTCTTGATCTGTGACTTATGCACACAACTCAGTTGTGAACTTTGAATCTTTGGAGGGAGAGGAGTTGGAGTTTTGTCATCATATTCCACTCGAGAGGATAAAAAAACCAAGTGTGGATTTCTCTTACTGTTTTATAAATGAAATAGTACTACTCTCACTAGGAAGTACGGCTCTGCTCTGGTTTTCTTCACAACTGAAGGGCTGTCTGGGTGATGGCATTTCTAACGCTAAGGGAAAGAACTTCACATTAAAAAACAAAAAAAAAAATCACAACAAATCCCTGCCCTGTGCCACCTACTCACTGATGTCTAAAAATGTTTATCCAGAGAGAGAAAAAAAAGACTTTGTTTCCACAATTAGACTTCAGGCTGAATGTGGAAAGAAATCTGAGAGAAGGAACACATTGGCTTAAATTTACCCGCTCTTGAGAACATCTCAGCTGGTTGGGCCACTGAGATGGGTGGTCTTCTTTATCCATTCATCTGTCGATGGGTATTTAGGAGAAACCCTTTTTTAAAGGACAAGAACTTGACTTTCCAAAGTCCTGCAGAAAAGACATCCTCAGTGAGACTCACCCTACCAAGAGCAAAATCTTGTGCACCGATCCTCTGTGAGGAGGTGGCTCCTCTGTGTCATCATCATATTCACAGCTCCCGGGAGGCAAGCAGGAGGGCCCTCATAGTGTTTGCATCTCGTATGCCAAAGCCGAAATGCTGAGTATTTTCCTGGGCCAGCATTAGAGAGTCAGAGGACCTTTCAGAAGGTTCAGTGATGGGTGAGTGGTGCAGGATTTCTTCCCATTGTGGTTGAGCCTGATCTGGGCACACCACAGTGGAAACCAGCCCAGCTTCCTATTTCATTGTGTGTTGGTGTGATGGTGACTCATACCGAGAGGTATGTTTATCCCAAACTGGCAGGGGCTGTGTATTCAAGGGCAAATTTTGTTAACGGTGGGGAGGGTGAATATTTGTATGCATGACCTCTTTTCTCTGAAACGTTGTATTTGCGTTCACACTGACATGATTAATGCTATTATGGTCCAGTGTGCCCTGAGGGGCCCCAGGGTTGAGTTTCTGTGTCCCATTGCAATCCAATAGGCTGACTTATTTGAATACTTGGACTTAACTGTGAAGATGCTGGTTTTCTTAAGACTTCCAGGGAAATTACTATATCTAGGGCAGTGGTTCTCAACTGTTAGCAGGCATCAGAACCACCTGGAAGGCTTGTAAGAACAGGGATTTCTAGGTCCTGCTCCCAGAGTTCTGATTCAGTAAGTCTGAGGAAGGGCCTGGGGTTTTGCATTTCTAGCAATTCCCAGGTGATGTTGACGCTTGTGGTCCGGGGACCATACTCTGACACTGTCTAGGTAATCCATGGTTTCTGTGGGTAAAATGATCAGCCTTCCAGGCAGAGAAGTGAGAACTTTTATATAAGTAGCCTCTCCATTCTCTTTTGCTAATTTATCTTGCTTACAATGCAGACAGCAAAGAGAAGGCCAAGAGCATTGTTCTCACTCTGACTCTCCTGCGTCGTAGAATAAAGCTATAGTTCATTAAAAAAAAAAAAAAAAAAGACCTTCTGGGAGATCTGAGTGGCCAGGAAACTGCTGTTAGTATATGACACTGGATGGGCAGAGAGTGGGCATGGGAGGAAGTTACAAGGTGCCTTTCCCTGGGAGTGAGTTGGCGTTCAGCTAGACTTGGGGAAGGCAGGGAGTCAAGGCACAGGAGTGCCACTCTGTAACGATCATTCCTAGTTCTAGAAGGGTTAGGTGAACATTTTTACTGGGGTTCATACACCTTTTTGGAATCTTTTGTAAAAGATAGTTTCAAAGGAGCCAGGATAGTCTTTGAGGAGCTAAGACATAGTATTAAAACCTGGAGCATTTCACCCACCTCCACTATATCGGTCTGTGTTCTAGATGTCTGGATTCTGTCTTGTCATTCAACAACATTGATTGTTTAACAGTCTGTATTCACAATGCTATTTGAAACATTGTGCAGGGAGAAACTTAAGAAAAATTAAGACAAATAGAGAATGGTAGAAAAAGGTAGCACGGTTATTTCACCGTGGAGTATCTGATGGGAAATGAGAGAGAGGGCTGAGTACCCCTCAGAAAAATGGCAGGAGCTGCGGGTTCCCAGGTCCATGGAGGGTCCCCTAAGTGACACGTGGAGCTAGATGAGTGTCTGCTGGATTGCTGTGTGCCACTCATGGGAGCCCTGTCTGGACAGCCATCGAGGAACTTTTTTAGGGCCGACAGTGGGAATGGTATCTGCTGGACTGGGTTCAGTGGTGCAGTTCCTGCTCAACTGGAAGACGCTGCCAGTCCTGCCATGTGTGAAGAGCCCAGCCTGAAGCCATGAACCATAGCAACGGGCTTCTTGAGCACATCACAAATTTACTGAGGTCTACTCTCCACAAGGCATTTCGGGGGTAACCTGATACACTGAAAAGGTCCTACCTTCAGTAGGTTAATGAATTAACCATTGTGGGGAGGGGTGCTGATTGAAAAGAGAGGCAACACAAGGTGATCAGAAGGGGTATACATGGTATTCTCTTGGGGTTCAAAGGAAGGAAGAGTTAGTGTTTCAAATGAATCAGAAAAGGAAGCATTTAAGATTGACCTTGAAGGGTTCTGTTAGTTTCTTCCTGTTAGGGATGGTGTTTAATTCAATTCGTACTCAGTATACAGTGTCTGCTCCATAGTAAGTGCTCAGTGAATGTTGAACGAACTAACAAGTGGATGAAGGTTGCGTATGGGTGCGGGAGGTGGTTATCCTTGTTTAAATGTTTATTCAGAACCTAATAAGAGATGAGCTGTCTAGGTATAGAAACAAATAATGTAGTTCTTGACCTGAAAGCACTCACATTCTAGCAAGGAACGTAAACACAGAAGTGATTATGATATAATGTGAAATGCATGCAGCAGAGAACTCAAAGTAATATGGGGCTGCAGTGCAGGGAGTGATTAATTCTCCTGGGAGGTCATGGCAAGCCAGGCTTTGAAGGTTGAACAGGAGTGCAACAAGTGAATAAAGGGGAAATGAGAGAAAGGTTTCCAATTGTCAAAACAGAAGCAATGGAGGAAACGCAGCCAGCTGAGTTTGGCAGGAACTACTATTGGTCACGTGACTGCAGTGAATGGGAGGAAGGGTACATGGAGGGCTTTGCAGGTCAGGTTGAGTTGAGGATGGTTAGAACCAAAGGCTATACATACAGATGCCTCCAAGAATCAGGCAGGTGACCTAAATGAATGGAGATTAGGACAAACTGGACAGCAGGGACCCCTCTACGGCGAAAAGCCACTCTGTTGCTCTATCCTGGTTCCCACGAAACTAGGAATGGAGGCATGTAGGCCACGTGACCAGGCCTTCCAATTTCCAAGAGTGACTAGAAATAGGGGTTTTTATGTAAAATCTCCAGATGCTTAAATGTTGGCAAATGATTCAACTTTCTCTTCCAAAAACTCTTTGTGTAGGCCAAACAAAACATGTCTGCGGGCAGGACTCAGCCAAAGGGCCTTCCGGTTGTGGTCTGGGGCTTAACACAGGGCTCAGCAAACCTATTCACAGTAAGAAATCCATTTTGACACGTCAAGACTCAAGACTTGTGCGCTTATGCATATAAATGGCTACAGAAAAAGTCACATGAAGCAATACTTAACCTTTACTCTCTGCTCTTTTCTAGCCTCTCCTATTTTTTTTAACTAAGCTGGTCATGATCCATTGAACTGATATCCTGTTTCACTGGGTCAAGACCTGAAGTTTGAAAACCATTGGTTTAGAACATCTACACTAACTAAAGTTTTATTGGATGGAAACAGAACAAGGTACTTTCTTGGGCAACCATGTTTCTATCCTGGACACTTACAACTGTGCTTTAATATGTACGTTTTGGTCATTTTGGTTAAGCTGGATTTCTTCACTTGCAACTGGAGAAGTTTTGACAGAATAATTTTGGAATCTTTTAGTGATCATTTTATCCTGAACAGAAGTTGGCCAGAATTTGATGTCCTCTTTTGGGGTGCTTGTCATCTTTTGGGTCAATTAAGGACTGACCCAGCTGTTAAATTCAGAGTAAAATGCTACATGGTTGAATTTTAGCAGAAAGGCCAAAGGAAACCCCCATTCAGGCCTCATTAGCATCTAAGCCTGATATTTCTGGAACGACTTTTTCATTTAGAAGAATTTCCCCCTATGATTCCACATCACCTGTCTGCTCGCCTGGTCCCCTTGTTTTTGCATCACAACCAGGGAGAGTAGAACAAGTTCAGGGCTTGGGCAGTCTGTCAGGTACCACGTCACCCATCATCGGTGCAACATCTCTTCTCCTCCATTGGTTGGGCACCATGTGCTATATAGCATTCAGTTTTGACATATCAGAGTATTTCAAGAAATATTATAACGTAGGGGCTTTGGAGAGAGTTCACCCCTCTCTTGGAATGTCTGAGAGGTGAGTTGTCATAACAAGCCTCCCGTGCAGCAGGAAAAGCATAACCTTTCTTTGGGTTCTGGGTGTGTCTGCCATCACCCCTATCTTGAGTTGGAGGCACCCCTGCAAGATGCAACAGGGCTCAAAAAGAGCTTGGACTATGAAACAACAGCACCAGAGTGGCTTCTTGCCGTTGGAAGGTGTGGCCGTGATGGAGAGACCCCTAGGGAAAGGCCATGCTTAACATGAGAGCCCAGGGACCACGGTGAGGTGGCGCTGATATGGTGGCTTTGCTTAGTAGGTAGGCAGAGAAGCCAGGGGCTAAACATGAATCAAACAAACAAGGCCAGACAGAGAGCGGCAACCTACAAGGACAGAGAGTGTCCCATACGATACTACCAGGGGTGGGGAGCCAGTGCAGGGCAAGACCATGAGGAGCAGTATTTGAGGTGGGAAGGCTCCCTTTCTTTACAGGATCTGTGTGTCACCTCCCTCCAGGGCCCCGTTCTCATTCTCCTGCGGGGGAGCGGCCCCCTCTGGAGTTGTGCAGCCACAGCCTGCACATCTTCTTTCCCCAGAAGCAGTGCTGCCAGGCAGTGAATGCTGGGGTTGGTATCAGATGAATCATGTCTCCAGAGGACGTGGAGCCAAGCTCTTCCCCTGTGTGAGATTTGATTTTTTCTTCAGTGAAAATAGCACTGAGAACACCCACTTTTCTCTCTGGGTGTGGAGGTTTGATAAGTTTGAGCTCTGGAAAGAATTATTGGTTAGATCTACAACAAAAACCGTTAAAAAAATAAAAATAAACATGATGGATTGTTCATCAGAAACCAGGCTAGTGGGAGAAAAGGAAATGATGACATCTAGGAGAAAAAAAAAAGTTGTACAAGAAAGGGGCTGTATTCACAGATTGCACTGCAGGTTCTAGTCGAACGATAATTACATTCTCAAAGTGTAAACGCTGACCACAGTTAATTGAAAATGTGGTTTAGCCATATTAGTAAGAACAAGATGTTAATAAGTAGTGACTGAGCTGGTATGAGAATGTAGCAATAAGAGTAGCAGTAAGAATTTCTTAAGACTAAGAAACAGAGCAATGAAGACCAGGAAAAACACCAAAAGTTGAACGCATCTGCTTATGGTGAGCACAGAGGAGTGAGGGTGGAGAGGTGGGAGGAGAGGTGAGGCAGGCAGTTGCCATCGTGCATTATAAGTATATGTGTTTTGGTTTTGTTTTTGTTTTTTTTGCGGTACGCGGGCCTCTCACTGTTGTGGCCTCTCCCGTTGCGGAGCACAGGCTCTGGACGTGCAGGCTCAGCGGCCATGGCTCACAGGCCCAGCCGCTCCGCGGCATGTGGGATCTTCCCGGACCGGGGCACGAACCCGTGTCCCCTACATCGGCAGGTGGGCTCTCAACCACTGCGCCACCAGGGAAGCCCAGTATATGTGGTTTTTATGCATAGAAGCCTTCTTAGTTTCTTAAACTTTGATAAAAATTAAAACATATGGGAGAAAACCCGTACTACCCTCTTCATATCTTTATTGTCAGGATTCATTTCAATGACATAACTTGTATAAAAAGCTCAAAAACGTTGCTCGAACGTCTGTTGATCTGTAAAGTTTATTTAAATAGCAGGGTAGGTGCACAACCCAGAGCCAAAGGGAATGACCCAAGATCCCTTGCAGAGAAAATAAAATGAAAATATAGGTGGTGAGAATAATTAAATTTGTAGCTGGATGGAGAGGCAGTCAAACTGCCTTCGGCTGGGATTTTCAGGAGGGACATGTTCGGAGCCTGAACTTGTGAAACCCTTCCCTGTATGTGTTCATCTCTTTCTCATTTGCCCCTTGTGGTACAATTGTTCCATTTACCTTGCTAACTTTGTATGATTATCCCCAAAGCCTTCGGGATGTTATAGGTTTGCCTGGAAACGAGTAGCATTTATGAGCGGGAGCTTTGCAGCCAGACTGCCTGGGTGAAAATCCCAGCTCCACTGTTACTAATTGTGCGACCTCAGGCAAGTCACTTAACCCCGCCTGTGCCTCGGTTTCCTCATCAGAAAATAAGGATATCAGTTGTACCAACTTCACAGGGTTGTTGTGAGGGTTGAATCAATACTATAAGACATTTAAAATAACCTAGCAAGAGCTCAGTAATTGTTTGCTTTTGCAGCTATTGTTTTCACTGTACCTCTGGGCTGATTAAAATTGGTGGGACAGCGTTTTCATTGGGATGGAGTTCAGTGATCAGATTAGTTTCAGCACCCGGGCAGGTAAACAGAGCTAGACAGGTGAGTTAAGGAGCCACCCATTTCTGCTGGCCAGTGTCTTCCCAGTTCACCTCAAGCACAGCAAAACCTTGGAAACTTTTGTCATGCCACCCTGCTCCGGGACCACGCGAGTGGTTTCCTGTGGCCAGTCGTTCCTACTGTCCTGTGATAGAATGTCACCAAGGAGCTCTACTGGCTGGGTTCTTGAAACCCACGTCCCCTGGGCAAGCAAGCTGATGATACTAGTTCATCTTTCTGCTGTGGAATGAAATGAGATGGCTGATAAAGATTTGGTGCAGGAACATGTGGACCTTATAAGAATGGTTGTTTTAAAATGTTTGAGGCTGGGGCTTCCCTGGTGGCGCAGTGGTTGAGAGTCCGCCTGCCGATGCAGGGGACACGGGTTCGTGCCCCGGTCCGGGAGGATCCCACGTGCTGCGGAGCGGCTGGGCCCGTGAGCCATGGCCGCTGGGCCTGCGCGACCGGAGCCTGTGCTCCACAACGGGAGAGGCCGCAGCGGTGCGAGGCCTGCGTACCGCAAAAAAAAAAAAAAACGTTTGAGGCCGGAAGCCAGGTGTGCCCAGGATTCTTGCCGAGGAAACTGCCCGCCCACGCTGCAGCAGCCCCTGCTGGTTCCTCCCCATCATCATGTGACGTCCTGCTCTGGGAACACTGCGTTTCCATTTTCCAAGGCTCTGGTGCCACCTCTGCTCCTGGCCCCAGGTCAGTTCAACTGGAAGTGGTACTCCTTTGTGTGGTTCTCAGTCAGAGAGAAGCTTAGCCAGAGTTGATTTGAAACTGGTCCACCAGTAAGCTCATTCCTTCAGCTTTTGTTTTTTTTCTGAGTCAGAAATTTAAGCAAGTCTTAGTCATTATGTCATTAGTTGAGTTTATTGACATCATCAACATTACCTAATTGATAACATCTGATTGGTGACCCCAAGGCATTTAACCAACTTTCAGTTTCACCCAAAGGCTGTTTCTGTGGAAAAGAGACAGAAAATCAGGCTAGTGTTAAGTGAATGAACACGCTGAACATACATCTACAGAGCATAGACCTTGTGCCAGGAACTGTGCTAGACCCTGGGAATACAGTGGCAGTAACCTTGTAGTAAAGAAGACAGAAAAGAAGGAAACAGAATGTTTAGATTGTGGTAAGTATAAAGAAAGCAAACAGAGATGGGGGTAGAAGGGAAGCAGGGAACCCGAATTGACTTGGGTGGTCCCGGAAGAGCTCTCAGAGGGTAGATGTGAGAGCTGCTTTCGGGTGAGACCAGAAGAGGAGGAGCCAGCCTTGCAAATACCAGGGGGACGAGCCCTCTGGAAGGGAAGGGGCATGTGGAGATCTTGAAGCATCAGGAACTGGAGCTTGGGAGCGAGGTGGAGAGGACATGAGAACAGACCAGGGAGGTGGGCAGGCTCCGTGGGCTCCCATAGGGTGCCTTGGATAATGTGGCAGAAGCTACTTAGAGGCCTTAGTTGGTGGTATGATCTGCTCAAATAATGCCCTTAAAAGATCATTCTGGTTGCTCTGTAGCAGAGGGATTGAACATGAGTCAAAAGCCCACACTATTTGAAGACAGACCCTGTGCATTCTTCCCAACTGCCCCCTAAACCCCTCCTAGCACCCTACTTGTTGAGGGACCAGTTACTCAGAGGCATATCCTCTTGTTTCTAATTTTCTGGCACATCTCCAGCATTGACATACCTCTAGGCAAGTCGTGTTTGTGAAACCTCCCACATGAGACGTGAACTGGGTCTGATGGTGTCTCATCCAGTTTTTTTTTTTTTCTTCTGATGGGCTCTTTTTCACGAGGGCAGCAGAAACGAAGTGATAATGAGGACATCTGTCAGGTTGGGATGTGTTGGTGAAAAACAAATATACACCTTAGTGGGGAGGATTCCATGCATTAGTAAGGTGTGAGATGTGTAGAGGGAAATCCCCATGTGTGTGTATACAGTTGTTCCTTCTGATTGCTCTGCGGATGTTGAGAAGCTGAGACTAACGGACACTAGTCAAACCTGCTACTTAAAATCGATAGAGACAGAAAATAGATTAGTGGTTGCCCAGAGCTGAGCAGGGGAGGGATGGGGGCGTGACTGCTCATGGGTATGGGGTCTCTTTTGGGGTGATAAAAAATGTAAAAAATACCAGAATTACTACTTGTGGTGATGGTCACACAATTCTGTGAATATACCTAAAAACATTGAATTGTACACTTTAAATGGGTAAATGTTAGGACATGTGAACTATATGCTGATAAAACAAAAGCTGCTCTTTAGAGCCTTACGGGTTAAACTGAAATGATGACACCGAAAACTGTAAGATTCATTGGGTGCACTGAACACTCACTGGGTGTTACCCAGCAGAAGAGTAGGTGTCCATTGCTAAAAGTCACAGAAGACAGCAGAGCTGGAAATTCAACGTATTTGTGTTTCAGGTGGAGCACATGGTCATTTATTTGTGATCAAGGACCTTAAACTACAGTTCACCGTATCCCCACACTGAAACACCATGGGAACCATCATGGCTTCCATTTGGTGAACACTCATTATCTGTCAGGAAAAGTGCTGAGCACCTTACATACATTTATCCTTGTAAGTGTCAGAATAGGTTTTATCCCCATTTTACAGGAGAGGAAATTGAGGCTTAGGGAAGAAAAGTAACTTGTTTCATGATCACAGAGCTAAGAGGAGTGGAGCCCAGATTCGCACCAGATCTGTCTGACCAGAATCAGGACTGTGACCATCTCACCACTGGAGGGGACCCCTCGCTGAAAGCCATCATGTCATAGTGCGTGGCTCCCAATTTGCCTGCACTGTGAGCTGAAAAACAGTCCTAACTCAGCTCCTAAGAAATAGGTCAACTATACTCTGATTATATCACTCATCTCAAGACCTCCACCTGGGGGAGATAAGGAACCTTTAGAGTCTGTGCCTTAGCTTGTCCTTCAAGGATGCGCAGGTCAAACTTTGTTCACTGTCTTCTATTCCATGTTGCCCTTTGCGCACTGTGTGCTTCAGCCAAACCAGGTGTCCTGACGGTCCCCAGATATACCCCATCCCACCCCTCCCTCATCTAAGATGCCTTCCTCTTCCTTCCTACTCATTTAAATCCTGCCCTCCTACCCTGCCTTAAAGACCCAGCTGGAAGGATGCTTCCTTCTTGAAAATTTTTTTAGTTTCTCTCTCCTCATTTTACACTTTTACTTCAGCACACGATTTACTCTGTACCTTTTATTCCCATTCATATTCCTTCTCTCTCTTTCTCTCTCTCCGTCTCTCTCTATCTCCTTATCTGTCTGTTTATCCTTTCCTCCACCTCCTTCCATCTAACCTACCCTCATAGAAGTGTAAACTCTTTGAGGGCAGGATCTGGGACTTACACAAATGTCACGGGAGAAACGCTGCCGCTTTCGCCTTGCGTTGCTCTTGCCCAGAAGCGTCTGGGTCCGAGGGCTGCCCGACTGACCGTAGCTCTCCCGCCTCCAGGCCCTGCCTCATGCTGTCCCTGCTCCCGGAACTGTCCTCCCCTTGTCACCATTTACATTCTTCCCATACCACGGTCTCAAATCCCACGCCTTCCTCCCTGGAACTTTCTCCAGCTATTCATCCCAACCTACTGCATGCTTCTCCCTGCAGAAGTCGTAGCCTATCGTCTGTGCCTCTCCTACAGTCTTAAACCTCCCAGGACAGCTCCCTAGTTGTTTTCTCTCAGCACTGACCAGCTCCCCAGGGAGAGCCTCCTGTGTGCTGTGCACAGAACTGGGTAGGGCATGGGAGGTCTGTCTCCAGAGTTCCCCATAGGGCCTGGAACAACACAGGACACACAGCAGCTCTTATGTGGTCAGTATTTGTTGACTCTTGTTGGTAAGAAGTTATTTCCCAAGCGTTGGAAGGTTGCCTTTAGGAGTTTTAATGGAGACATTTATGTAATGTCTCTGTCTGCTTCCCCCACTGGTTGCATGTTGAACTTGAAACATATTTTTTCTTTCCAGTGATAGACTTCACTAAGTCTGAACTTTGCTAAACTTGAGGAAATAATCTCTTTTCCCCCACTCCAGCAGATGAATCCCTGAAGTTAAATGAGAGAACGATCGAACCACCCAGGGTCAGGCTCTCTGTCGCCTGGATGACTAGGAAAATACCTGGCAAGGTGACAAGTATAGATGATGTGTGCTTGCCTTTTCTTGCAGAGGTAACACGGGGCACAGTTATGTCATACAGGAAGCTTGAACAAGCCAGAACTGAAGTTCTGAAAGGAACTGAAATACCTAAAGTGTAGTTCCAGCGTTTGTAAGATCATGTCTGATTCTGCACGTTGAAGACTGTGAACTCAAGTCCTTTGCTCTCATCTTCCCCATAGGCCTGCGGTCGCTGGAGAGACCCAGGGGAAGGTGACTGTGCGTGTTTATTCACAGAGTGCGAGTGGGAGGGCCACTTCAGAAAGGGTTCAAAGTCTCGTTTCTGAAATTTACTACCAGCTGAATTAAAAGCCTCATGTTGCTGTTTACCAGCAGGTGACCTCGGGCACAGTGGTGTGCTAGTAAATGTGTCACAACCGTCTCTGGGAGCGGGCACAGGGCAAAGCCCTGATTGGTAAAGTTTGCCAATTTCCGTGGTGTAAATACCCGCCCCGTGACTGATTTCAGGCTACTAAGGTGAAGTCACTGAGCGCCCAGTTGGGCAGAGCTGTGCAAGGCCAGCTCTCTGCAGCAGGCAAGAGCCCTACCAGCTCACCACTCTTGGGGGGAAGGTCCTTAACATTGCTAATGCTCAGTGAGGTAGATCTGAGGTTGATGGGATCAAGGGAGATATTATATTTGAACACCTTTTGTAAATTGTGAAGTACCATACACATATTAACAATTTTCATTAGTTTGTCTTAAGTGCTATTTTTAACTAGTTAGTAATTCCCAGTGTGTCCTGGGCAGTAAGTAGAAGCAAAAAAAAAAAGTTAAAGGCAGCTGGGAAGCTTCCTGTGCTGTTAGCAGACTTCAGTGTGTACCTCACAAGGACACTACAATTAACATCTTGGTTTTTTGTTTTTTTTAAACCCCTCTCATGTGTCTGGATTTGGAATTAGCGGGGAGAAGGCAATGGTGGTGCCACCAGGCCTAAGTGAAACCCCATCCCAGGACCCTAGGCCTAAATGCTATTAGACTGTGACCCTCTCTCTTGGTGGTCTGCCAGCAGGGTTCAGGCTGCAGCCACAGCCCGAGTGTTTGACTTGATCCATTTCTAAGTCGAATTGCTGGGGCAGGGACAATTTGAGATCCCTGGGTGACTTTCAAAGGCTGTATCACATTTCAGAAGGTATTGTTGTTAAACTTGAGAAATTCCTGCTCATCAGGGCTAGTGACAGCCTTTCCCAACATTCAGATGACTCGGGCATCTGTGTGCCAGGCCGGTGCTGTGGGCGCTCGCCCACGAGGAGATGACCTCATGTTGTCCCCACTTCAACCTGTGAGGCATTCTTAGCCCTTCTTTTTTTTTTTTTTAATAAATTTATTTATTATTTATTTTTGGCTGTGTTTGGTCTTCGTTGCTGCACACGGGCTTTTCTCCAGTTGCAGTGCACGGGCTTCTCATTGTGGTGGCTTCTCTCGTTGTGGAGCACAGGCTTTAGGCACGTGGGCTTCAGTAGTTGCGGCACACGGGCTCAGTAGTTGTGGCGCACGGGCTTAGCTGCTCCGCGGCATGTGGGATCTTCCCGCACCAGGGCTCGAACCCATGTCCCCTGCATTGGCAGGCAGATTCTTAACCACCGTGCCGCCAGGGAAGCCCCTCTTAGCCCTTCTGTATGGTCTTGGGGAAGTGGAGGCTCGTGTCAGGAGAGGCAGGGCTAGGAGTCAGGTCTCCTGCAGGGTCCTTTCGAGTTACTGTTCGGGGGCAGCGGTGTGGCTTTCTACCAGTGACTGTGCTCCAAAGTTAAATGACTACGTGCTGTCAGAGAAGGGCTAGGGGAGGCCAAAGAAGGGAGTGGTCTCAGTGAGTCATCTCAACCAAACGGTGTGTCAAGGGAGACACTCTTTTAGAAGCAGGAGGAGAAGACACCGAACTGCTGGTAAATCCCTTTCTAAGATTAACCTTCCTACGCAGAAGGCCGGTGTAGCACGCACAGCAGGGCAAGAGCATCATATGATTTACACGGAGGAAATTTCCTGGCTGAATTATTATAATCCTAGTACCTCTTTGCCTTGGGGGAATCAGATTAACTGGATTAAAGCCTGGGCTGTTGCTATAATCAGGATCCCAGCTGACCCACTGGTGACGGTGTCTTTTATATTTGGAGGAATAGCAGAGACAGACTGCGTTGCCTCTGTCAGGCAAGTCAGGTATTGGGATCTGTTACAAGCGGAAAGCCACCAGTGGCCGGACGCTAGAACAGAGCCGTCCTACTGCCCGCCGGGAGTGTTTGTGCCAAGGCGGCCGTGTGCTTTGTGCCGAGCAGTAATCCTGACCACCACACTAACATGGTATAAGGAAATTAGGTCATGGAAGCCAATTCAAGAGAAGGGTCATTTTGGACATGGTAACAGTGGGTAGCTTTCCGTAAATACCACTTGCCACAGCAGGAAACGGACTTTTAGGTAAACTGCAAATTAAGCACTCTGTGCATTTATTTAAACACCTGAGTTGCTCGATTCCTAGGCTCAATACTAGTACCATTCGAGCATAAAGAAAGAGAGGAGGAGGGCTTCCCTGGTGGCGCAGTGGTTGAGAGTCCGCCTGCCGATGCAGGGGACACCGGTTCATGCCCCGGTCCGGGAAGATCCCACATGCCGCGGAGCGGCTGGGCCCGTGAGCCATGGCCGCTGAGCCTGCGTGTCCGGAGCCTGTGCTCCGCAACGGGAGAGGCCACAACAGTGAGAGGCCCACGTATAACCAAAAAAAAAAAAAAAAAAAAAAAGGAAAAAGGGAGGAGGAGGTGGAGAGAAGCAGTGCAAGGGCGGGAGAACACATCTCTGTGATGTGTGTTTACAATGAAATGGGAACTAACGGGGTAGAAGCATAGAAAGCTCTCTCAGTAGTGAAGCAGTCTCTCTGAAGTGTAGACTCCCAGGATAATAGGATTCCTGTCTTTAGACAGAAACCAAACTTACCGGCAGAAAATCATTTTGTGATTGCAAATCCAGACCAGTCCTAACCAGACAGTTTTCTAACCCCGGCCTCTGCTCAGGGTGGAGGCTGGATGCATCCCCTTGCTCGATTACCCTTCCCCTGTAAGTGTTCTTTCCCCATAAATTGCCGCAGCCTGGAATAACTTCTTTTATATTTGAAGTGTTATTTCCCATCTGCTTATTTACTAGCAGGTGTTACCTTTGGGAGTATGATGCAGCTGGGTGTTCACTGCTTCTGAGCTGTGTAATCAGAATTTAGTACATTGCACTAGCTTGGTTTCCTTCTATGCTGCATAATACTTTCCTGTGGAAATCCCCTACCCAGTGCTTCTGAGTGTGGGCTTTGTAGTCAGACGACTTCCTAGTTGTGTAATCTTTTTTTTTCAACTTTTTATTTTATATTGGAGTCTAGTTGATTAACAATGTTGTGTTAGTTTCAGGTGTACAGCAAAGTGATTCAGTGATACATATACATGTATCTGTTCTTTTTCAAACTCTTGCCATTTGTTACATAATATCGAGCAGAGTTCCCTGTGTTATTTAGTAGGTCCTTGTTGGTTATCCATTTTAAATATAGCAGTGTGTACATGTCAATCCCAAACTCTCTAACTATCCCTTCCCCCCACCCTTCCCACCTGATAACCGTAAGTTCATTCTCTAAGTCTTTGAGTCTGTTTCTGTTTCATAAATAAGTCTTGAACAAGGTATTTGACTCCTAGCCTTGGTGTCTTTCTCTGCACAACAGGAATAATAAGACAGCACCCCCGAAAGGCAGTTGTGATGATTATCTGTGATTGCGAGTGTAAATCAGTTAACAGTGTTCAATAAATTGTACTTGTTACAATAATAGAATGGTGTTACAGAGTTACATATTGAGATGTCATAAGTTCAAGAATCTGTAGCTTCATATGGGAGATGCTCCAATAGTGGTATTGGATGGTAACTGTATTTTCCCTGATCCAATCATTGAACTGAGAAGTACAGAGAGAACAACTCAGATTATTTGAAATCAGAAGTATCCCAGAGGGTGGGAGGGAGGGAGATGCATGAGGGAAGGGATGTGGGAACAGATGTATATGTATGACTGATTCACTTTGTTATAAAGCAGAAACTAATTAAAAAATTTAAAAAAAAAAAAAAAAAAAGAAGTATCCCAGAAACCTGGAGGAACTGACCATTGAGCTTGCAGTTTTGTAGGGTCAGGATTGATGCACTGTGAAACAAAAGCAAAATAAACACAAAACAAGAGAAAATTACGTGCTGGGTGACAGTGCAGGTATTTAGTGCTTTAGGACTTGGAGGAGAATGAAATATTTTATTCATATAAGCTACAGTGAGAGCTTCAGAGAAGCTTCAGATGACTGACCTGGAAGTGGTCAGGAGGCCTCACTAAAGGGAGCTTCGTATATTTATATGAATGGACAGCAGAGGATTTTAGTGTTTATCTTTGGAGTTGGCCGGCCAGAGTTCAAGACCACTCAGCGCAGTGAGAAATACTCAGCAATGTAGTCTCTTCTTAAATATCTAGATAGCTATTGTGGGTCATGTGATTGAAGATCTCTGAAATGAGACCAAGAACTTTAGACTTGGTGGATTGGGACTGAGAGAGAGAATGGAAGTTATTTTGTTTTTATTTTAATAGACTTTATTTTTTAGAGCAGAATTTCGTGGGAGATGAAAGAGAGGGTGGGACCAGGATGACTGCAAGGCTCCAAGCGTCAGTGATTAGGGGATCGTTTGGGTGTAAAGAGCGCTGCATTGGTTTATTGCCAACTTCCTGTTTCATGGCTGTGTCACCTTGGGTGAGTCACTTTGTTCCTCTGAGTCTCAGTTTGCCCATTGGTAAACATGCTTGACAGTTTCTGCTCTTCCTACCTTGTTGGGCTCTCATGAGAGTAACACGAGATAAATGCAGATGGAAGGGCTTTGAAAGCCATCAAGCCTGTGTGGTTTCAAAGGCTGGTGAAGGGAGTGACGGTGCTAATGACAGGGAAGCGTACTTGGGAGGGGGATTTATGACCTGGGAGATTCTGAATAATTCAGATAACCCGGGGCAAGGTATAACTCATACTGAGGATGTTGTCATAGGCTGTGATAGTCACCTGCTAAGGAGATATTTCAAATACGCGGTCTCAGCTATTCTGATTCTGCTGGTCTAGTTCCATGGTCTGTCCCTCAGAAGGAAAGAACTTGGGTAGGACGAGGCTGGTTCTGGAATATCAGGAGGGGCTCCACCTAATCTTTTCAGCTTTCCTCTTACAGCCTTTAATGTCCTCTGCTTGGGGGCACTGAAGGTAACAGGTTTCTTTAATGATCTCAACCCCCCCCCCCCACCACACACACACAGTCTCATCACCTGCGATCTCTAATAGGCATTTCCAAAGTAACACATCCAGAATGGAACTTTGGTTCTGTTCTATGCTGGAGTCTCAGGGACGAGGCTCACCTGCTTTACTTGACTGTGAAAGGCAGTGTGAAACTCCTCAGTTAGCCTCGCAATAGCCTGTTCTAACTGAGTCTCCAGAACCCCTCCAAACTGGATACTATGCAGTGGACGAATCCCTTTACCTTTTCAGGCAAATAAATTCTTGGCTCTTTAGATACATTTCCTCGCTATTCAGGAGATATGCAACCATGCTTTTGGTTTCTCATCATATTCTTCTTTTTTTTTTTAATAATTTATGATGACATTCCACCCTCAGTGATGGGGGGCTTAACTCCCCACTTCTTTTTTTTTTTTTTTTTAGATGTTGGGGGTAGGCGTTTATTAATTAATTTATTTATTTTTGCTGTGTTGGGTCTTCGTTTCTGTGTGAGGGCTTTCTCTAGTTGTGGCAAACGGGGACCACTCTTAATCGCAGTGGGCGGGCCTCTCATTATCGTGGCCTCTCTTGTTGCAGAGCACAGGCTCCAGACGCGCAGGCTCAGTATTTGTGGCTCACGGGCCTAGATGCTCCACGGCATGTGGGATCCTCCCAGGCCAGGGCTTGAACCCGTGTCCCCTGCATTAGCAGGCAGATTCTCAACCACTGCGCCACCAGGGAAGCCCCCGTATTATTCTTATTTGAGCAACAAACTGATGAGCCATGGAAGATTTTAACCATGTCTGCCCAAATTCCGGGGTAAATCACTGACTACTTGGTACAGCAGAAAAAATTTGGGAAGCCCGAGTGCTGAGTGTACCTCTGCCAATAATTTGCTGCTGACTTCGGGCACAAGGAATGTAAGCTCTCTGCCCCTCATTTTCCCTCTCAGTAGAATACGGAGGGACCACCCAGGCTCTGAAGGATGGAGCAATCAAGTAAAAATTAGCAACAGAGCTAGTTGGCAAATAAGAGGAGTACAGAATTAATGTCATTTTTTATGTTGCAAGTGGCTCAGCATATTTCAAAAATGTAGGCTTGAGGGCTTCCCTGGTGGCCCAGTGGTTGAGAGTCCACCTGCCGATGCAGGGGACACGGGTTTGTGCCCCGGTCCGGGAAGATCCCACATGCCGTGGAGTGGCTGGGCCCATGAGCCATGGCCGCTGAGCCTGTGCGTCCGGAGCCTGTGCTCCGCAACGGGAGAGGCCAGAACAGTGAGAGGCCCGCGTACCGCAAAAAAAAAAAAAAAAAAAAATGTAGGCTTGAGACAAAGAATATACATTCGGTATTAACCAAACTGCCAAAGGAAGTTATGTAAAAGAAACCTGGGCTTCCCTGGTGGTACAGTGGTTGAGAGTCCGCCTGCCGATGCAGGGGACGCGGGTTCGTGCCCCGGTCCGGGAGGATCCCGCATGCTGCGGAGCGGCTGGGCCCGTGGGCCATGGCCGCTGAGCCTGCGCGTCCGGAGCCTGTGCTCCGCGACGGGTGAGGCCACAACAGTGAGAGGCCCGCGTACCGCAAAAAAAAAAAAAAAGAAAGAAAGAAACCTCCTTATTGATCTTTCAAAAGCGGAGAGATTCTTTTGTCTATACTGATTTGAGTTGGGATGAAATAAATACTGAGTCTCTTTTGGTCTTTGGATTCTGTCCTCCAACAAGCAGAGCCCACTTCTTCACAAGTAGGTGGTTCTGATAAGCGTCTGCCTAGGCTGATGTGTGATGGAAAGGCAAGTAAACGTGATGTAGTCTCTGCTCATCTCTGGGTGAACGTAAAGGTCATCTCTGGGCATGGAGGATTTCGCAGTGTAATATATATTTCCAAAGGGAAATGCCTGCAAAATGCAGATGCTGATCCCGGTTCTGACTTTCGTGACTGGTGCCAGCATGTGCATTGGCACCTGTGTTGAGGGCAAAGGGAAGAGCCAAGAAGTGAAATGATATTTTCCTTCCCTCATCATTACTCAGCATAGCTGGCTTGCTTAGCTATAAAAAATGCAAGTGTCAGGAGAAACTGCAGTGCAATTTCTCATCCAAAAATGCATTCTCCCTCTCATCAAGAGATCCACTGTGTTCTAATATTGTTTCTGAGGTGGATGGTCTTGTGGGTTACTGTTTTTCACTCTAACTCTTCTCTGTCACTTGATTAACAGTATTGTCTGAATTCTAAGGGGACAATAGTTCTTAAACTGTAGTATGCATAAGAATCACCTGAGTCTTTATTCCTGTCTTACCCCTAGGTTCTTCATGACTTTTTTTTTCTTAAATTCCATATATATGTGTTAACATACGGTATTTGTCTTCCTCTTTCTGACTTACTTCACTCTGTATGACAGAGTCTAGGTCCATCCACCTCATTACAAATAGCTCAATTTTGTTTCTTTTTATGGCTGAGTAATATTCCATTGCATATATGTGCCACAATGGACTTGAGGATATGGGGAGGGGGAAGGGTAAACTGAGACAAAGCGAGAGAGTGGCATGGACATATATACACTACCAAACGTAAAATAGATAGCTAGTGGGAAGCAGCCGCATAGCACAGGGAGATCAGCTCGGTGCTTTGTGACCACCTGGAGGGGTGGGATAGGGAGGGTGGGAGGGAGGGAGACGCAAGAGGGAAGAGATATGGGAACATATGTATATGTATAACTGATTCACTTTGTTATAAAGCAGAAACTAACACACCATCATAAAGCAATTATACTCCAATAAAGATGTAAAATAAAAAAAAAAAGAATCACCTGAGGAGCTTACGAAAATAATAGGTCCCTGACTCACACCCCTCGTTCAGTGGGCTGAGGAATCTGCATATTTAATACATGGCACAGGGAGTTCTGATATAGGGGGTCAGCAGAGCCACCTTGAAGACTACCATCTGGGTGCCATGCTCAGCTAGCAGTATATTACTGTACCCAGTGTATAAGCCTTTATAAACCAAGTCCTAGTTGCTGCTTTTAGAACAGCACTTGAGCCTGGCTAAACAAATTATTGCCTGACTTAACAACAATCATTGCTGGACTTACAATAATTTCTGATTTCTAAATTTCTGATTTAGACAAGAGGAGCATGAGCTTGGGAGTCAGAAAGCCCTGGGTGTAGATCTTTGAGCCTCCGCTTACTGTTACTTGAGCAGGCTGCTCAGCTTCTCTGAGGCTTGATTTCCTCATCTGTCAAGGGGGAACAGTATTCCCCAAGTCACTGAGAGAGGGGTGGTGAGGATGAAATAGAATGACTTATATGTAATCACCTAGCACCGTGCCTGGCACTTAGCAGACAGATGCTCAGTAAATGTTATTTTCCTCCATTCTTATAGGAAGCAGGAAGTTGAAACAGACAGACGAAAAACCTTACATAAAGCAGATATTGTTAAGGGAGAATTTTTCTTTTAATGCCCAGGTGAATAGATGTTTGGCCTTGTTACACATCATTTTAAAAGTCAGTGGTTGTTTAGAGATCTTGGAAGGAAGCCCCTTCTTAATTCCTTTAGATAGTACTGACTTCTGTTGTGAATACAGGTTTCCAAGAGAGATTCCAGCAGGCAGATAAGGAAATGCAGGGGTATCACGATGTTCATACCTTTGCCGAACACTTTGGGGTCCAGTGCAGAGATTTCAGGTCAGAAGTTTAACCCGAAACTATACCTGCTGCTGGTCTAAATCTCACAAGGAGAACCTTGTTTCTGAGAATTTAACTAGTAATGGATTAATTGGACTGTCTTATTCAAACTCTTTCCAGGCGAAATGAGAACATTACAGTGGTCTGAGGGAAACAATGCACTATTATACTCGTGGTATACAGAGAGCTCCTTGCTGTGAGGTGCTTTCTAAATTCAATTTCAGCAATACCTGCCCACACACCCCCCCCCGGTCCAACCTGGTTTTACCGTTTGAAAAAAGAAATCATCTTTGTTCTTTGTGTTGGTTGATTAATTTTAGGTTCACTGTTCTTATCCCATATCACGCTCATGTAGGTACTTATGTAATACATTTCTGTATATCACACGGTTCCTCCTTCTGAGGACCCAAATCAGAAAAGGAATTTAATAGCAAAAAACGCCTTGCTGCATTCTCCGGCTGGACACACTGCAGGTTCAATGAAGCTCCTTGGGTAGCGTCAAGTCACAGGTGTCCTTTTGCTGCCTACTCTCTTGGTCCTTTGTAAGAGGAGCCTGTAATCCTATTCCTGGGGCACGGCAGTCACAATAACTTCTGTTCTCTGAAGGCCACACTCTGGAAAACTGAGAGAATAATCCCTGTAAGCCCCATCATATGATTTTAGAGCCTGGAAAGATCTTCAAAATCCGTTGATCCAATTCCCTTTGTTTTACAGGAGAGGAAACTGAGGTTCAGAGAGAAATCCACATAGTTGCTAATTTATTTTTTTAAAGGACTGCCTGCAGTGTGTGTATCAGGAACTGTGCACACAGTAGGAGGCTCGTAATAGACCTCCAACGGGTTGAGTTGCCAAATGAGGATCAGGAATGACTCTTTGGAGACTAGGAACTAGCCAGTGCCTGCTAACTAAGAAGGAAATACATGCTAACTGAGCCCCTTTGGTGCACGAGTGTTCTGCTGTGTTCAGAGGCGCTGGGGAAAGAAGGGGGAGTAAACACGGGGAGAAACACAAAAATACGAACTTTAATACACGGTCCTCATTGTCAAGGAACTTACAGTCTGCAGTGAACTCCCGGCTGGAAGGCACTTTCTAAATCAAGATAAGGACATACCGCACAATATTGAAGCAAATAAGATCATATATTTAATGACCCGATTACACAGTCCTGGAGAAGTTTGGGAGGAAGGGACAAGACTTCTGGCTGCCAGAGGAACGAGCCCAGTGTTTGCCCCACTGGACCGTTAAAGCCACAACTCTCTTATTGATCTGTGTGTCCCCGTAATTATGACATGCGGGCAGAGGCTCCACTGGTGCTTATTGAATCAATATGTGGCTCATTTGATAACTAAAATTCTGGGTATATTTATGTGTTCCCACAGTGACTCCTTTTGTAGGAATGCTTTCTACTCACATGGATCTTTTGTTGTTTTTCTTTCAGTGGCCCACCCTCAGGACCCTCACCACCCGTCAGAGAAGCCTGTCATTCTCTGCCACAAATGTGGGGAGCCGTGCAAGGGTGAAGTGCTTCGGGTCCAGACCAAACATTTCCACATCAAATGTTTCACCTGCAAAGGTATGGAGCCTCCAGCTTCCTGGCTGTGTGCCATGGCCTTGCCTTGGAGGCTGCCCCATCCCCTTAACTCCACACCCGTTCACCAGATGATAAATGAATGTCCTCCCAGACCCTGGAATTGCTCACCTTCTCTAACTTGGGAATGGATTAAACTTAAGGGGGAGGCTGAGCTCCCCCCACCCCCAAGACCAGCAGTACCCTGTCTTTAGGTGTTCACTGAGGTTCCTGATCCTAGGAGGGGAGACTAATTGTGGAAAAGCAATGAAAATGGAGTTTTGTGTTTCGTTTTGTTTTGTTTTACTTTTTGGCTGTGCCATGCGGCATATGGGGTCTTAGTTTCCCAACCAGGGATCAAACCCGTGGCCCCTGCTATGGAAGCATGGAGTCTTAACCACTGGACTGCCCCGGAAGTCCCAAGTTTATATTTCTTTTTTAAAAAAAAATTTTTTAAAGTTTTATTTTATTGAAGTATAGTTGATTTGCAATGTTGTGTTAGTTTCTAGTGTACAGCAAAGTGATTCCGTTATACATATATTTACATATTCTTTTTCATATTCTTTTCCATTCTGGTTTGTCACAGGCTATTGAATGTGGTTCCCTGTGCTATACTGTAGGACCTTGCTGTTTATCTGTACTTTATATTTCTTTTTCCCTGAGATGAGGGACTCCTACTTCAAAGTAACCATGTCCCAAAGCCATTTTTTAAAGGAGGACTGGAAAACTTTAAGATTGGGGTGCTAAGGCACTGGCTTCTGTGCGTGCGTGTGTGTGTGTGTGTGTGTGTGTGTTGAGAAGTGAGAATTAAGCAAGAACACTTGGAAGGCCTCCAAGCAGGAAAATACTTCCCATTTAAGAAGAGACCCAGAGCTTCCCTGGTGGCGCAGTGGTTGAGAGTCCGCCTGCCGATGTGGGGGATACGGGTTCGTGCCCCGGTCCAGGAGGGTCCCACATGCCGCGGAGCGGCTGGGCCTGTGAGCCATGGCCGCTGAGCCTGCGCGTCCGGAGCCTGTGCTCCGTAACGGGAGAGGCCACGGCAGTGAGAGGCCCATGTACCGCAAAAAAAAAAAAAAGTGACCCATTTGTGGTTGATTTCCGTTAACAAGCCCCCCTTTTTGGGTGTGCAACTCTTGGCATCTATGTATGCAATGTGCTGTCCTGTTATTCTGGAGCCAGGGCATGGCCAAGTGGCCAAGGAAGAAGAGAGTAGTTTCTGTGTGTTTATTTGATAAATATGTTACTTGAGCTAAGGGCATGTCTGGATAGCTCAGGCTGGGGTTCAGTGATGTTGGAAGAGGTGGAAGAGGGGCAAGACCATGAGCCTGCTCTGTAGCTGTACTCTGAGCTCTGTACGTGGTACCCACCCTCATTCCTGGAAACCATGTTTCATTCCGAGCCCCTGAGGCTACAAAGGGTCAGCATTGCCATCTTAACCAGCTGTCCCCGGGGTCTCTCAAGTAAGCTCCGGGCTGCCTAGAGACCCTCAAATACATGATCAAAGGTGGCGGGCAAAAGCTTTTCTGGAGTCCACAGCTGTTTCTTTCACTGAGTGTAACCTTTTCAGGAAAAAGAGCACTAGCATATAGCTCGGGTAAAAAGGTGGAGGGGAAGGAAGGGCATGAGTTTTGCTCCCATTGAGCGTGACAGAGATGACAAAGGCTATAATGCGCATCATATATAGAGAGAGTCTTTGATCCTCCTGGAAATCCCTATGAGCAAGTACGATAAGTCCCCGGTTTTCAGACGACCCAAGTTGGTTATCAGGAAACATCAGGGTCACACCCAGGGTACTGACTGTGTCCGCACTCTGTGTGCCTTAAGTCCTGCCCCTGCCGCTAAAGCAGCTCTATGGTCTCAGGCAAGTGACCTCTCTGTGGCTCTGTGTCCTTATCTGTAAAAGAAAGAGACTAGACCACGTGATATTTAAATCACCCCAGGTCTGAAGTTTGCCAGTTCTATATACACATAACCATATCTCTACATAATACAGAACCCAGAGGTACTGAATTAGAGACTTTTAGGTAGCATGTCAGAAAAAAATATAACTTCTGCTTACATCCAGATTGGCTAACTTGGGGTCAGGCATTTTATATATATATATATATATATATATATTTTTTTTTTTTTTTTTTTTTTTTTTTTTTTTTTTGCTGTACGTGGGCCTCTCCCTGCTGTGGCCTCTCGCGTTGCGGAGCAAAGCTCCGGACGCGCAGGCCCAGCAGCCATGGCTCACAGGCCCAGCTGCTCCGCGACATGTGGGACCCCCCTCCCCGGACCGGGGCATGAACCCGTGTCCCCCGCATCGGCAGGCGGACTCTCAACCACTGCGCCACCAGGGAAGCCCCTTGTTTTATTTTTTGCTCATAGATTTCCTGAGACATGGCTTAAGGAGTAGATTTGGTATGAAATAAACAGAAAAAAGTAAACAAGGGCAGCCCTGTATGTAGTTTATATTTCTAGTTGAAAGTACAAAGTGTTAGTCTCCGGGTGGTCACTGTTCAACACATCAAGATATTAGAAGACACATTCGTTTATCCCCCGGGAGGTAGAAGTTTCCATGCTTTTCTTCTAGTTTAAATCGAAGGACTGAATGTAAGTTATTTATGTTCGAAACTTGTACCATATGTACTTTGTTTCATGCTATCAATATGTTCCTGAAAAGTTGAATTTTTTAATAAATTACATCATATTTTGAGAACACATCATTCATAGGAATTATTTTCAGTTTAAACAAAATTTTACTAAAATAAATGTCATCAGTTCTTGTAAATTTGTATTTTCCCATACTTTACCTGTCAAGTCTACTGTCTTATGTCTCCAACTTACTGGGGTCACCCCTTTTTTTACTATCCAAAGAAAGTGTTTAAGCTCCCCATGTCTTATACTCTAGCAAGTTTATGCCTTTTCCCCAAGATTCTAGAGTAGTGTTGTCTAGTAGAAACATGATGCAAGCCACATACATGATTCTGAATTTTCTAATAGCTATATTAAAAAGGTATAATGGGACAGGTGCAGTTAACTTTCATAATATATTTTTTATTTGTCCTTACAGACCCAAAATAGTATCATTTCAACAAGTAATTAAAATAAAAATTATTGAGATACTTGACATTCTTTTTTTTTCATACTAGCTTACAGTGCATCTCAATTTGGACCAGTCAGTCACATTTCAACCGTTCAATAGCCACAGGCAGTTAGTAGCTGTAGTATTGGACAACACAGTTCTAGAGATTCCTTGAGGTTTACCTTCTTGTGGTCCCCTCTCGCTCTAAATTCTTGCCACTCCCAAGTTCTTGGTCTCCCCTTTATGAGTGCTGTGCCTTTCGCATGGCTTCACCCCATACTGGACACCATTTCTCTTCCTCCTTTTCCCAAAGTACCACTTCACAAAGCAGCTGTTTTCAGCAGAGTTTACTGAATGTCTGGGATAATGGAGGGAGTTATAGCACAGAATAGACAACTGCCTGGTATTCTCAGGCTTTCTCTTTCCTTCCTTCCTTCCTTCCTCCCTCCCTCCCTCCCTCCTTTCTTTCTTTCTTTCCTTCCTTCCTTCTTTCTATTAACTGGAAAAGTCTATTAATAGACTTTAATTTTGAGAGCAGTTTTACATTTACAGAAAAATTGAGCAGAAAGGACAGATTGGGGCCATTTCTCATACTTATTCAGAACCTCATCTGCTACCATCTTGGTAGGGCTTCCTCTCTCTACAAAGGCCCTGCTCCCCTCCATCCCAGGGACCCCAACTTCCTTCTCCCTCATTGTCAGATCAGGAGTCTAAATTACCTTAGGGTCTCTACGTTTTATAAGCTCATTAGGAGGGTTTCCCAGAGGAAACAAAAGTCTTCTCCTTGAAGAATGCTGTCTTCGTCCTAACCCAAGTGGCCCAGACTGAAGCTAAGTCTTTTTTTTTTTTCATTAGTTTCTGCTTTATAACAAAGTGAATCAGTCATACATATACATCTGTTCCCACATCCCATCCCTCATGCATCTCCCTCCCTCCCACCCTCCCCATCCCTGAAGCTAAGTCTTAAAACAACTGTTTTGTTTTCTTTCTGTTACATCTAAAGCAGAGGTGTCCTTTTTACACAAATAACAAGTGTTGGCGAGGATGTGGAGAAAAGGGAACCCTCGTGCACTGTTGGTGGGAATGTAACTTGGTGCAGCCACTATGGAGAACAGTATGGAGATTCCTCAAAAAATTAAATATAGAACTACCATATGATTAAACTATTCCACTTCTGGGTATTTATCCAAAAAAAATATGAAGACACTAATTCAAAATGATATATGCACCCCTATGTTCATTGCAGTATTATTTACAATAGCCAAGATATGGAAGCAACCTAAGTGCCCATCAATAGATGACTGGATAAAGAAGATGTGATATACAATGGATATTACCCAGTCACAGAAAAAGAATAAAATCTTGCCATCTGCAAAAGAATAAATGAATGGATCTAGAGGGTATTATGCTAAGTGAAATAAGTCAGACAGCAACAAATACTGTATGATTTCACTTATATGTGTAATCTAAAAAACAGAACAAGTGAACAACCATAACAAAGCAGAAACAAGAGTCATAGATACAGAGAACAAACAGGTGGATGCCAGAGGGGAGGAGGAAGGTGTGGGAGAGAAATAGGTGAGGGATATTAAGAGGTACAAACTTCCAGCTGCAAAATAAGTGAACCACTGGTATGAAATGTACAGCGTGGGGACTACAGTCAATATTTATGTAATACCTTTGTGTGGTGGCAGATTGTAACTAGACTTGTCTTGGTGATCATTTTGAAATGTATAGAAATGTTAAATCACTGTGTTGTGTACCAGGAACTAACATAGTGTTGCAGGTCAATTATACTTCAAAAACAAACTCACAGAGAAACAGATCAGAACTGCGGTCACCAGAGGCAGAGGTGGGGGGAATTGGATGAAGGTGGTCAAAAGGTACAAACTCCCAGTTATAAGATAAATAAGTACTAGAGATGTAATGTACAATGTGATAAATATAATCAACACTGTTGTATGTTACATGTGAAAGTTAAGAGAGTAAAGCTTAAGTTTTCTTCACAAGGAAAAAAAATTTTTTTTCTATTTTTTTAATTCTGCACCTGTATGAGATGATGGATGTTCACTAAACTTACTGAGGTCATAATTTCATGGTGTATGTGAGTCAAATCATTATGCTGTGCATCTTCAACTTATACAGAGCTGTATGTCAGTTATGTCTCAATAAAACTGGAAGGAAAAGCAAAATAGAGATGTCATGTTCCGATTGTGAGCTAATGTCCCAGGATGGAGGATTTTGGGTGGAGAGCATTTGCTAAAACAAGCCTGAGCTTTTGGTCAAGACCTGGCTGAGTGCGGGAGGAGGAACATTCAGGTTCTGACCGCAAGTTGAGTCAGGATCTCCGGGTGGTTCTCTCCCCTCCCTCCTACCAGCTCTCCTTCATACATATACCATGCTGCCAAAGCCTTGTAGTTCTTGACTGGGACCTGAGGGGGCTTTCCGCAATTAGAAAGAAAGCCCTAAGATGCAAATACCCGTGGAAATAAAAAGCAGAGATGAACTCTTTTACTAAGAATGGATTTTGAAGGAGGAGGGACAAAGAGGACACTGAACGTCTTACATGAGAGCTAGACAAGTATGAAGGTGGGGAAGGGCTGCAGTGGAGGAATTAGACTTCATAACACAAACTTAAACCCATAAGCAGTCCACGACTTCATAGGTTTAGCTGTAACAGGGTCAGGGTTGGTGAGCAGGAGTTTGGTTGGTGAACCTATATCACTTCCTGAAACGTCTGATATCTTGGGATCTGATGGTCCAAGAGTTATGTATCCAATTAGTACAGGTTAATGGAACACACACTCCATGCAAGATATTATGCTAAATGCTGAGGAAAGAAAGAGCACAGCATGTTTGTGTGCTGACACACATACGTGTTTGTGTGTCAGAGAACTCGGGGGTATTTGAAGAGGTATACACATAAGCAGCATGTATTATATTGAGTAATAGGTGCTGTGATGGAGAGAAAGATAGGATGTGGACTGGGGGCAGGGAGATAGATGCAGAAGGGGGATAGAATGGTAGTCAGGTGGAAATAATGTAAGGTGGCACCAGGTGTGATAGGGACTCAGGGACAGATTTAAAAGACATTTAAAGTTAAGGTTGCTAGGTTTTTATGACTGATTGAATATGAGGAATGAAGAAGGATCCAGGTTTCCAGTTGGACTGCCTGGGTGGACAGATGGTTGCCAGCAACTAAGGATGTACAGGAGCACTGGATAGGCTAGTGCGGGGGGAGAGTTCAGTTTGGGATACATTGAGGCTGAGCCCACATGGTCCATACAGAGTCTCGTAGGCTTAGCACTCGAGAGGTACTGGTCTGTGTTGGGGAGAAGTATTCGAAAGTGTTTGGCATCCAGATCACGGCTGAAGCTCTATAATTGTGTGTGGAATTCCCCTGGGAAAGGGCAAAAGGCAGGAACTGAATAATAACGATGCCAGCGTCTGAAGGAAGTAAGACCTAATTTCCATTTGTAACCTTGGAAAATGTGCCCATCTGGTAATGAGATGGGGAAAGTGATTTAATTAATGGATGGATTCTATAATTAAAAGAAAAGGAGATCCCCAAAGCTTCTGTTATTCTCTATAATAACCCAATGGAAATAAAATATGGCTGCAGGCTTCTGGATGGAGCGATTCTTTATCTTCAGCACTCAGTGGCTTTGTTTTTCATGCTTGCGCATTAGCAGCGACCATCCCACTAACTTAAAAGAGGTTGTTTTTTTTTAATGCTATCCATTCATTCTGATATTGTTCCCGTGATCCGATCACTTTTTAATGTAGCACCTTGTCTGCATCATGATTGGAATACATGCTCTATAAGAGAACAAGAAACCTGTTTAAACAGTATAAATTTAATATTTAATAATTACATATTTAATATTTGATTAAATTTAAGTTAATTATAATCATATACACAGTTCATCATATACATTGTTGATACGTTAGATTGTTCACTATAATTATTGTTGTCTATCTTGAGCATTTTTTTTTTCAGGATAATGCCCTAGATCCAGTTTTCTTCCAGAAAGTTCTAGAGCATTTAGAAACGATCAGGGACCAGAGGATTGAGAAGGGCTGTCTAGCTAAATGTTCTGTTTTCAGTGAGCCTTTCCTGGACTATACTGTATAAGATTTCAGCTGCTCCCTATACCATATCTCTTTCTGCTGGATCTTTTTTCCTTAACATTTATCATTATTTACTATATTTTATTCATGTATCTTTACCCCCTACTAAAGAGTAAGCTCCCCTCGAGGGCAGAGATTTTTGTCTGTTTTGTTTACTACTGTGTACCTGGTACCTAAAACAATGCCCGACGTATTAGGTGCCCAATAAGGGGAAAGCTGAATGAATGAATGAATGACCAGTAACCATGTATTTCTTTGTCACTTGAATATTTGTAAGTGTTTCTAATGGCATAGCTAGTCAGCAAGATTTATTGAGTGCTTACTATGATATATGCCCTCAAATGCTTACTAGGCAGCAACATTATCTTTTGAAAATAACGAGTGTAAGTAAAGCTATCTGTCATTGATTACAGAGCTACACGTCTGCCTGGCAGATGGAACAGATAAGAGAACTTGTGCTGAAGGCTACTGTCAGGCAGCGCTTGGGTGAGATGTTGCTGCTGTTTAGTTCTTTATGCTGGTTTAGACCCTTAGCTTTCACTTAACCCACTGGATATAACCCACTGCATGTAGGTTATTTTCCGACTCAAGTGGACGTTGATAAAGCTCTGGTAAAATGGAAGCAATTTCTTATATTCCCTAAGTGCTGAGTTCAGGCTTTTAATACCTATTTAGAGAATCTGACTCATTTGGAAATGGATTAAATGGAAGAATTAATCAGGATGCAAGAAAAATAAGTCTGATGCAAATGTGCTCCCTTCACACAGCAAATCAGAAACCACTTTCATGCCATCTTTTGTTGATAAAAGAATAATCCTGTGTAGTTTATCTTTTGAATTTTGCACCATGTTAAAGTGTTACCTAGTCAAATAAATATAATTTAGATGATAAGGTTTTGAATTCCAAAGTGAAATAGGATAAAGGCTCAGAACTTCTCCAAAATACGCTGCTTAACAATTTTGACTCTTGTGGGGAGATAATTATCCATGGGTCTCTTGTGAGCATAGGCGCCCAGTAGCTTGTTGTTCTGAATTATCTTTCCAAGGATGTTTGTATAGCGAACATTCTTGGAAGATAGAGATAGTGTTTCCCTCTGGAGTAGGGGATGGATTTGTTTGCTGTCTAGCATAATAAAGATAATGTCTGCCTCTAGAACAAAGGTTGGATAGATTTGCTTGCAGCTCATTATGAAAGATTGGGGATTTCTAAACTCGGGGTTCCTCAGTGACACAAACCCCCTGCACGAGCAGCATCCTGGTGACCTGCTTCTCTTGCCTCTGAGGGATTTGGGGGGTCATGGGGAATGGGTAACAAATATGAAGCTCATGTTACTCGCCCTGAGTCATAAAGTCTTTCGCTTCCCTTTTTTTTTTTTTTTTTTTTTTGCGGTACGCCGGCCTCTCACTGTTGTGGCCTCTCCCGCTGCGGAGCACAGGCTCTGGGTGCGCAGGCTCAGCGGCCATGGCTCACGGGCCCAGCCGCTCCATGGCGTGTGGGATCTTCCCGGACCGGGGCACAAACCCGTGTCCCCTGCATCGGCAGGCGGACTCTCAACCACTGCACCACCAGGGAAGCCCTCTCAAGTTCTTTATAGTTCTTGAGAGCTCTGTTTTGTGTCCATGAAAGCTTACTTTTTGGGAAAGGGAATGCTAAAGTTCACCCAGCTTGATCAAAGAAGAACACATTTTCTAAGAAGATGATTTGTACAGCAAAGGTTATGGGAGTGTTTATATCATAGAAGAGGGAGGAAAATGGAAATGCTCCTCAAGCATTTTTAAAGCAAGCACTGAACTCATCCTGTTGCTGTTTCCTTTTATGTCCTGAACCCTTGGAGTACCCCATGGTCAGACCTCATCTCTATGTCCACTTTCTAGTGACCTCATCTAGTCTCATGGTTTACAAGTACCATCTGTACCCTGACAAATACCAACTCGATTACTCTCCCCTGCAATCCAGACTGGTATCTTCAGAGGCCTTCTCAGCATCTCCGGGGGGCCTCTCAAACCTAATTCCTGGTTACTAGCACCATCCCTACCCCCTAACCTTCTTCTCCAGTCTTTTAATTTCAGCAGTTGTCAAGACCTTCCTCCCAGTTGCTCAGGCTAAAAACGTTGGAGTCATTTTCACTCCTCTTTTTCTTTCACATGAAGCAAGTATTCCACCAACAAATCCCTTTGGCCCTATCTTCATAGTATATACAAAAATCTGACTATTCACACTATCCCAAAGATAATGATCCTGCTCCAAGCTGCCATCATGTTTTGCCTGGATTAATAATGGTATTGGGTCTCCCTGCATCTGCCATTGCCCCCCTTCCCCAGATTATTCTTAATGCAGTAGCCAAGGTGATCCTTAAAAATAAAGCCAGATCCTGTCACCTTTCCAAAGAATTCCCGCATCTTTCAGAATGAAAGCCAAAGACCTTAATTTGACCTTCAGGGCCCCTCCTCACTGTTACTACCAGTCCTCATGTCCCAGCACTTTCTCTCTGGCTCCCTCTGCCAAGCTACACTGACCTGTTTGATTGCTCTTAAACAAACCAAACATTGAAGAGCCTCAGGACCTTTGCACTTACAGTTCCTTTTGCTTGACAAACTTTTTATCCAGATATGTGCCTGGTGCCCTCCGTCACTTCCTTTGGGTCCCTTCTCAAATGATACTTATCAATGAGATCATCTTTGACACTATCTGATATGGATACATGTGTATATGTGTATCTGTGTGTGTTTACATATATATGTATTTATATACGATTTAAGTTATGTACGGTTTGTTGGTTGCCTGTCTCCTCCTGCTAGAATGTAGGCACCAACGGGTTTGTACAGCAGTCCTTAGGAAAAAACCTAGCTTACATTAGCACTCAATAATAATTGCTGAATGAATGAATGAAATGTTTATCATTGATTGATACTAATTACAGATTATTATTTCCAAACTATTAAATCCAGGTCACCCAGGCTTGATTTCAATCAATGTCTTCTTAAGTATGGGAAGGAGAAAATTATTTTTGTAGTTCCCAGATACAGCATTTCTCACACAGGGAAAAAATATTCTCTCTTCAATATTTTTTCAACCCTTCTAATTTCATGAAGCAGAAGATCTTTATAACAAAGAGAGAATAACTGTCAGGCATGGGGCCTTGATCAGGCAATGATATCAAAGCTCAAACTGAATCACATTATTTAATTATTTATTTCTACAGATACTTTATATAGAGGGCAAGTGGCCCTGTAAGTTTTGATTTACAGTAATGGTGTACATTTGCCTTTTAAAATAATTGAACTTCATAAAAATGAGATTTATTTGTCTCTATCCTGCCTAAGGAGAGTGCAGGCCTGACTGAGAGCAGAGACTGAGGCCAGGGCCAGCTGAAGGCTTGGGTGGGACTCAGAATACCAAAGCAGCCTCTTCAGATGCCTTTTTCAAATGCACTTCCATGATTACAGACCATGTAATGAACAACAAAGCCGTGTGGCTGACAGGGTCTTGGTACTCCAGCCGGGTGTCAGGCCTGAGCCTCTGAGGTGGGAGAGCTGAGTTCAGGACATTGGTCCACCAGAGACCTCCCAGCCCCACATAATATCAACTGGTGAGAGCTCTCCCAGAGACCTCTGTCTCAACACTAAGACGCAGCTCCACTCAACAAGAGCAAACTCCACTGCTGAACAGCCCATGCCAGGCAACTACCAAGACAAGAACACAACCTTACCCATTAGCAGAGAGGCTACCTAAAATCATAATAAGTTCACAGACACCCCAAAACACACAACTAGATGCAGTCCTGCCCACCAGAAAGACAAGATCCAGCCTCATCCACCAGAACACAGCCACCAGTCCCCTCCACCAGGAAGCCTACAAAACCCACTAAACCAACCTTACCCACTGGAGGCAGACACCAAAAACAACAGGAACTACGAAGCTGCAGCCTGCAAAAAGGAGACCCCAAACACAGTAAGATAAGCACAATGAGAAGACAGAGAAATATGCAGCAGATGAAGGAGCAAGGTAAAAACCCATCAGACCAAACAAATGAAGAGGAATAGGCAGTCTACCTGAAAAAGAATTCAGAGTGATGATAGTAAAGATGATCTACAATCTTGGAAACAGAATGGAGAAAATACAAGAAACGTTTAACAAGGACCTAGAAGAACTAGAGAGCAAACACACTATGATGAACAGCAAAATAAATGAAATTTAAAATTCTCTAGAAGGAATCAGTAGCAGAATAACTGAGGCAGAAGAACGGATAAGTGACCTGGAAGATAAAATAGTGGAAATAACTCCCACAAAGCAGAATAAAGAAAAAAGAATGAAAAGAATTGAGGACAGTCTCAGAGACCCCTGGGACAACATTAAATGCAGCAGCATTTGAATTATAGGGGTCCCAGAGGAAGAGAAAAAGAAAGGGACTGTGAAAATGTTTGAAGAGATTATAGTTGAAAACTTCCTTAATGTGGGAAAGGAAATAGTCAGGTCCAGGAAGTGCAGAAAGTCCCATACAGGATAAATCCAAGGAGAAACACACCAAGACACATATTAATCAAATTATCAAAAATTAAAAACAAAGGAAAAATATTAAAAGCAGCAAGGGAAAAGCAACAAATAACATACAAGGGAATCCCCATAAGGTTAACAGATGATCTTTCAGCAGAAACTCTGCAAGCCAGAAGGCTGTGGCAGGACATATTTAAAGTGATGAAAGAGAAAAACCTACAACCAAGATTACTCTATCCAGCAAGGATCTCATTCAGATTCAACAGAGAAATTAAAACCTTTACAGACAAGCAAAAGCTAAGGGAATTCAGCACCACCAGACCAGCTTTACAACAAATGCTAAAGGAACTTTTCTAGGCAAGAAACACAAGAGAAGGAAAAGACCTACAATAACAAACCCAAAACAATTAAGAGAATGGTAATAGGAGCATACATATCGGTAATTACCATAAATGTAAATGGATTAAATGCTTCAACCAAAAGGCATAGACTGGCTGAACAGATACAAAAACCAGACCTCTATATATGCTATCTACAAGAGACCCACTTCAGACCTAGTGACACATACAGACTGAAAGTAAGGGGTTGGAAAAAGATATTCCATGCAAATGGAAATCAAAAGAAAGCTGGAGTAGTGATTCTCATATCAGACAAAATAAACTTTAAAATAAAGACTATTACAAGAGACAAAGACGGACACTACATAATGATCAAGGGATCAATCGAAGAAGAAGCTATAAAAATTGTAAATATTTATGCACCCAACATAGGAGCACCTCTATACATAAGGCAAATGCTAACAACCATAAAAGGAGAAATCGACAGTAACACAATCATACTAGGGGACTTTAACACCCCACTTTCACCGATGGACAGATCATCCAAAATGAAAATAAATAAGGAAACACAAGCTTTAAATGATACATTAAACAAGATGGACTTAATTGATATTTATAGGACATTCCATCCAATAACAACAGAATACACTTTCTTCTCAAGTGCTCATAGAACATGCTCCAGGATAGATCATATCTTGGGTCACAAATCAAGCCTTGGTAAATTTAAGAAAATTGAAATCGTATCAAGTATCTTTTCTGACCACAACGCTATGAGACTAGATATCAATTACAGGAAAAGATCTGTAAAAAATACAAACACATGAAGGCTAAACAATATACTACTAAATAACCAAAAGATCACTGAAGAAATCAAAGGGGAAATCAAAAAACATCTAGAAACAAATGACAATGAAAACACCATGACCCAAAACCTATCGGATACAGCAAAAGCATTTCTAAGAGGGAAGTTTATAGCAATACAATCCTACCTCAAGAAACATCTCAAATAAACAACCTAACCTTACACCTAAAGCAAGTAGAGAAAGAAGAACAAAAAAAACCCCAAAGTTAACAGAAGGAAAGAAATCATAAAGATCAGATCAGAAATAAATGAAAAAGAAATGAAGGAAATGATAACAAAGATCAATAAAGCTAAAAGATGGTTCTTTGAGAAGGTAAACAAAAGTGATACACCATTAGCCAGACTGATCACGAAAAAAAGGGAAAAGACTCAAATCAATAGAATTAGAAATGAAAAAGGAGAAGTAATAACTGACAATGCAGAAATACAAAGGATCATGAGAGATTACTACAAGCAACTCTATGCCAATAAAATGGACAACTTGGAAGAAACAGACAAATACTTAGAAAAGCACAACTTTCCAAGACTGAACCAGGAAGAAATAGAAAATGTTAACAGACCAATCACAAGCACTGAAATTGAAACTGTGGTTAAAAATCTTCTAACAAACAAAAGCCCAGGACCAGGTGGCTTCACAGGTGAATTCTATCAAACACCTATCCTTCACAAACTCTTCCAAACTATAGCAGAGGGAGGAACACTCCCAAACTCATTCTTCGAGGCCACCATCACCCTGATACCAAAACCAGACAAAGGTGTCACAAAAAAGAAAACTACAAGCCAATATCACTGATGAATATAGATGCAAAAATCCTCAACAAAATACTAGCAAACAGAATCCAACAGCACATTAAAAGAATCATATACCATGATCAAGTGGGATTTATCCCAGGAATGCAAGGATTCTTCAATATACGGAAATCAATCAATGTGATACACCATATTAACAAATGAAAGGAGAAAAGCCTTATGATCATCTCAATAGATGCAGAAACAACCTTCAACAAAATTCAACACCAATTTATGTTAAAAACCCTCCAGAAAGTAGGCATAGAGGAACTTACCTCAACATAATAAAGGCCATCTATGAAAAACCCACAACCAACATCATTTTCAATGGTGAAAAACTGAAACCATTTCCACTAAGATCTATAACAAGACAGGGTTACCCACTCTCACCACCATTATTCAACATAGTTTTGGAAGTTTTAGCCACAGCAATCAGAGAAGAAAAAGAAAGAAAAGGGATCCAAATCAGAAAAGAAGTATAACTGTCACTGTTTGCAGATGACATGATACTATACTATACTATACAGAGAATCCTAAAGATGCTACCAGAAACTACTAGGACTAATCAATGAATTTGGTAAAGTGGCAGGGTACAAAATTAATGCACAGAAATCTCTTGCATTCCTATATACTAATGATGAAAGAGAAATTAAGGGAAAACTCCCATTTACCATTGCAACAAAAAGAATAAAATACCTAGAAATAAACCTACCTAAGGAGACAAAAGACCTAGAAAACTATAAGACACTGATGAAAGAAATTAAAGATGATACAAACAGATGGAGAGATATACCATGTTCTTGGATTAGAAGAACCAACATTGTGAAAACGACTGTGCTACTCAAAGCAATCTACAGATTCAGTGCAATCTGTATCAAACTACCAATGGCATTTTTCACAGAACTAGAACAAAAAATTCCACAATTTGTATGGAAACACAGAAGACCCTGAATAGCCAAAGCAATCTTGAGAAGGAAAAATGGAGCTGGAGGAACCAGGCTCCCTGACTTCAAACTATACTACAAAGCTACAGTAATCAAGACAGTATGGTACTGGCACAAAAACAGAAATACAGATCAATGGAACAGGATAGAAAGCCCAGGGATAAACCCACGCACATATGGTCACCTTATCTTTGACAAAGGAGGCAAGAATATACAATGAAGAAAAGACAGTCTCTTCAATAAGTGGTGCTGGGAAAACTGGACAGCTACATGGAAAAGAATGAAATTAGAACACTCCCTAACACCACACACAAAAATAAACTCAAAATGGATTAAAGACCTAAATGTAAGGTCAGATACTATAAAACTCTTAGAGGAAAACATAGGCAGAACACGATGACATAAATCACAGCAAGATCCTTTTTGACCCACCTCCTAGAGTAATGGAAATAAAAACAAAAATAAACAAATGGGACCTAATGAAACTTCAAAGCTTTTGCACAGCAAAGGAAACCATAAACAAGATGAAAAAACAACCCTCAGAATGGGAGAAAATATTTGCAAATGAAGCAACTGACAAAGGATTAATCTCCAAAATATACAAGCAGCCCATGCAGCTCAATATCGAAAAAACAAACAATCCAATCCAAAAATGGGCAGAAGAGCTAAATAGACATTTCTCCAAAGAAGATATACTGATTGCCAACAAACACATGAAAGGATGCTCAACATCGCTAATCATTAGAGAAATGCAAATCAAAACTACAAGGTATCACCTCACACTGGTCAGAATGACCATCATTAAAAAATCTAGAGGGCTTCCCTGGTGGCGCAGTGGTTGAGAGTCCGCCTGCTGATGCAGGGGACGCGGGTTCGTGTCCCGGTCCGCGAAGATCCCACATGCCGCAGAGCGGCTGGGCCCGTGAGCCTGTACATCCGGAGCCTGTGCTCCGCAACGGGAGAGGCCACAACAGTGAGGCCTGCGTACTGCAAAAAAAAAAAAAAAAAAAGAAAAAAATCTAGAAACAGTAAATGCTGGAGAGTGTGTGGAGAAAAGGGAACCCTTCTGCACTGTTGGTGGGAATGTAAATTGATACAGCCATTATGGAGAACAGTATGGAGGTTCCTTAAAAAACTAAAAATAGAAGTACCATATGACGCAGCAATCCCACTATGGGCATATACCCTGAGAAAACCATAATTCAAAAAGAGTCATGGGGTTTCCCTGGTGGCGCAGTGGTTGGGAGTCTGCCTGCCGATGCAGGGGACACGGGTTTGTGCCTTGGTCTGGGAAGATCCCACATGCTGCGGAGCAGCTGGGCCCGTGAGCCATGGCCACTGGACCTGCGCGTCCGGAGCCTGTGCTCCACAACGGGAGAAGCCACAACAGTGAGAGGCCCGCGTATCGCACAAAAAAAAAAAAAAAAAAAAGAGTCATGTACCACAATGTTCATTACAGCTCTATTTACAATAGCCAGGACATGGAAGCAACCTAAGTGTCCATCGACAGATGAATGGATAAAGAAGATGTGGCACATATATACAATGGAATATTACTCAGCCAGAAAAAGAAATGAAATTGAGTTATTTGTAGTCAGTTGGATGGACCTAGAGTGTGTCATACAGAGTGAAGTAAGTCAGAAAGAGAAAAACAAATACCGTATGCTAACACATATATATGGAATCTAAAAAAAAAAAAAAAAAGGGTTCTGAAGAACCTAGGGGCAGGACAGGAATAAAAGCACAGACGTAGAGAATGGACTTTAGGACACGGGAGGGGGAAGGGTAAACTGGGACAAAGTGAGAGAGTGGCATGGACTTATACACACTACCAAATGTAAAGATAGCTAGTGTGAAGTAGCTGCATAGCACAGGGAGATCAGCTCGGTGCTTTGTGACCACCTAGAGGGGTGGGATAGGGAGGTTGGGAGGGAGACACAAGAGGGAGGGGATATGGGGATATATGTATACATGTAGCTGATTCACTTTGTTATACAGCAGAAACTAACACACCATTGTAAAGCAATTATACTCCAATAAAGATGTTAAAAAAAGAGACTATAATATCAACTCGTTAAATCTAATGAATAAAAATGTCTGCTTTACCTAAAAAAAAAAAGTGAGCTGATTTTTTAAAAGGCATTAAGGAAACAAAAACTATGGCAAAAAAATAGTGAAGGTGGTACATGAGTGAAATTGGGAAAGTTTGGGAAGCAGTGATTCTGATAGTAGACTTGGATTTGCATCTGAAATGATGAGGCTGTTTTTAGTGTGGTCTTGGGACTCAAATGTTATACCATATTATAATCATGGCATCTACTGAAAAGAAGAAAAACTGCACTTATGTAAATGTAGTCCAACTTTTAAACTGCTATGGTGAGGTTTGTCTGCCGCTAATGAGATTGAATTAGTGAATTTTGGTTGCAATTTGAAAAGTATCCTGTAAGAATTGACTCTACCATGGTCATTTCTTCCTTCCTTTCTTTCTTTCTTTCTTTAAATAAATTTATTATTTTATTTATTTTTGGCTGTGTTGGGTCTTTGTTGCTACCCCCGGGCTCTCTCTAGTTGCGGCAAGTTGGGGCTAGTCTTCGCTGTGGTGCACGGGCCTCTCATTGCAGTGGCCTCTCTTGTTGCGGAGCATGGGCTCTAGGCACACAGGCCTCAGTAGTTGTGGCTCGTGGGCTCTAGAACACAGGCTCAGTAGTTGTGGTGCATGGGCTTAATTGCTCCACGGCATGTGGGATCCTCCTGGACCAGGGCTCAAACCCGTATCCCCTGCATTGGCAGGCAGATTCTCAAGCACTGCGCCACCAGGAAAGTCCCTCATTTCTTTTTCTTCGGTTTAATCTGAGAAGGGATTTGATAGCGTCTAGAGGGGTATTATCTACTGAGTGACAGCTACAGGGCAAAAGTAGGATTTCTTTTGGAATTCTTCCTTGATTGATAAGATCAACCAATTCCCCAATGAGGTAAGCACCCTAAAACCCTCTTATCCACATTAAACCCAAGCAGAGAGACGTGAGTCACCTTTCTCCATGATGGAAAGGCATTTGTGAGGTAACTTCAAGGGTCCTTCTGTGACTCAAACAAATTCCCCTTAGCCTTTCGCTCTAGGTCCCCCCAGGGTCCCATAATCTGCCTCCAGTGGTCTGTGCAGTGCCACTGAGTCAGTCCTACTTTCCCGCCAGGAAAGAGTGTTTACAGTGTACCTAAGAGCCAGTGATCACCTTTCTGCTGTGTCTCAAAGCTTCTAAAACTCTGAGCTTCTCTTTATTCATTGAATATTTCATGAGGAGTGGGAGAACCTCAATAGACGTGATGTATCAGGAGATATGTATATGGTGTGAAAGCTACCTGGAGAGGCTTAAACTTATAAAACCATTTAGGGCAGAGTTGATAAAGTGTGATCCAAGATGCACCTACTCCAGAGTAACCCTGATGCTGGTTAACGATTCAGATTCCTGGTCTCACCCCAGTCTCCCTGATCAGCATCTCAGTGGTCAGGGTCTAGCATTTCCAACCAGTTCACCAAATTTGAGGACCGCTGCTTTGTTGAACATGGGCTTTGAATTGGTAGTGGGATGTTGGCAGGGGGGAGAGTATATAAGTAGCCTGTTCAGAAACATCCAGATAAGGATTCCCTGGTCATGGCCCTTCTGCCTATGAAATTCACAGGAATTGGGCTTTTCTTTAGAACAGCATCATTAAATATAGAATTCAGGAAATGTTCAGCTAAAAAGTAGATATGAAAATTTATGCTCTAGGGACTTCCCTGGCAGTCTAGTGGTAAAGAATCCGCCTTCCAATGCAGGGGACGAGGGTTCGATCCTTGGTCGTGGAACTAAGATCCCCATACCTCAATGAAGATCCAACACAGCCAAATAAATAAATAAAATAAAATAAATATTTTTAAAAATTTATGCTCTAAACATACCTGACTAGTAATATGGAGATGGAAAAAGTCACAGTATCGAGATATGTCCTATGAAATTCTGAATGGGGCAAAAGAAGCAAGGGTATAGAACTCCCTGATATATAATTTATCTGCACCCATAAGTTCAAAGCTGAAGACTGCAGTCAAATGACTATCAATGATGAAAACCCTGGCTAACCTATAGGGTATACAATAAATTCTGAGGATAAACAGTAACATTTGTTTATTCAACAAATATATATTTTTAAATTTATTTTAATTTTGGCTGTGTTGGGTCTTTGTTTCTGTGTGCAGGCTTTCTCTAGTTGTGGTGAGTGGGGGCTTTCTCTAGTTGTTGCAGTGCACGGGCTTCTTATTGCAGTGGCTTCTCTTGTTGCAGAGCACAGGCTCTAGGCACGCGGGCTTCAGTAGTTGTGGCACGTGGGCTCAGTAGTTGCGGCTCACGGGCTCTAGAGTGCAGGCTCAGTTGTGTGGCACACAGGCTTAGTTGCTCCGCAGCATGTGGGATCTTCCCAGACCAGGACTCGAACCCGTGTCCCCAGCATTGGCAGGCGGGTTCTTAACCACTGCACCACCAGGGAAGTCCCTCAACAAATATTTTTTTTCAAGTGCCGAGGCACTCAAGAATAAGTCATACACAATCAGGTTATACATATAAGTTAGACATGACCTCTGCCTTCATAGTGGTATTCCATAGACTGAATGTTTGTATTCCTCCCAAACTCATATGTTGAAATCCAATCCCCAATGGTGTTAGGAAGTATGGCCTCTGGGAGGTGATTAGGTCATGAGGATGAGCCCTCATGAATGGGATTAGTGCCCTTATAAAAGAGACCCCAAAGAGTTCCCTCATCCCTTCTGCCACATGAGGACCTAATGAGAAGACTGCTCTCTGAACCAAGAAGTGGGCTCTCACCAGACACTGAATCAGCTGTCAACTTGATCTTGGACTTCACAGTCTCCAGAACTGTGAAAAATAAATTTCAATTGTTTATTAACCACCCAGTCTGTGGTATTTCGTTATAGCAGCCTGAATGGACTAAGATAAGATATTAATCAGATACTGAAATAATCATAAAACTATGACTTACCAACTGTCATTGGTGCAATAAAGGGAAAATGAAAAGATCTGCCTGGGCAAAAATGTGAGCTTGTAACAGGAGGATCTCAGTGTGTTTGTGGTGGGGGGATGGGCAGGTGGTCAGGAAAGGCTTTCCTACCCCACCCCCACCTCTCCTGGAAGAGAAATTTGAGCTGCCGTGTAAAGGATGGAAGTACAATAGCCACTTAATTTTTCCTTGTAATAAAAGTCCACTAAATGGACTTCATTATTCCAAAGAGCAGATTTGCATTCTTTTCTTACTAAAAGTCACTTAATTTTTGGCATATATCAATCTGGGAATATCGACACTTGATGGCCTTCAGATGTTTACCATGTGAAATGTTTATAGAGCATCTGTCATCTGTGCATTCACCATCCTAGGCTATGGAGGTCTGAAAGGTATTTATAACTTAATGCCTACCCCTACTGAGCATGTAATCTGGTGGCAAGTGGTGTGCTTACTAGAGGAACCATGGCTGGTAGCAGGACAGGGGCAGGTGAGTGGTCCAGAGCACAGGTGCAGTGAGTCCAAGACTGCAGAGACCACCTAGAGCTGAATGGTCCAGGGATGTTGCCGAGAAGGGGACAAGATATGATGAAACACGGACGCTCCAGAAAACATAATAACCTTCCCAGGACTGGAAAGGGGGAGCATGCTAGTTGTGGTCAGGGGTAGGGGCTGCTTTGTTCAAGGTGGTGGAGACAGGGGTGTGTCTGGAGTTGACACTGGCCTTCATTTGGGGAAGCAAGCTTCCTGCCGGAAATGAATGGAGCCATAACCCTCCTACTGTCATTTGATAGATGGCATTTTAAACATTAATTAGAGTAACTTTATTCCATTTCAAAAATGGAACTAGTGTTGTATGTTATTTATAGCCACATAGTTTTAAAAAGACTTCTGAACATTGGACGTCTGTGGAAATTTTTAAAAATCAGATCACATGAGCTCATCTCTCAAGATAGCATTGGCAGAAATCTGCATACAGAATATGTCTTAATAGAGACTGTCGCCACTTCGCAATGTCTTAACTGTGTGTTAGAGGGTGTGGGAAATGCTACCTTTTGATAGCTTTTGATGTTCAAAGCCCATGAACATCAAAATTATTTTTAAAGTGTTTATCTAAAACTATTAGAAAATCTGGGTTACAACTTCTACTTGTGTCAATGAATTGCAACATAATTTTCAAGAATTAGTCTTTAAAGACTGGGTTCTGTGAAAGGGCTTGGGAAAAGCATCCCATCTCCAATAGCACTTTCCATTTTTGCCATCTTCGAGTTTATAAGATGTTTACCAGACAAGGATCATTCCACGTAGAATATGTATATTTATAAAGTGCAAGGATTTTATGGAGTAAAGTGGATGAAAACCGAGGGGTGTGTGGGTTGAATACACAGATTAAGAGTTTTCTGTGTTTAGTTTTTTTTTAAGTAAAATTATATTATCTAATTTATATGCTATAAGAACTAACTCTTCATGTTTATATCTCATTTCCAAAATGGTACTTTAGTTGCTGATAAAATGATAAATTTGATGCTTTTTTCATTGCAATGTAATCTCTGTGATTTGATCTAGCTGTGTGGGTCAAGAAAGTAACATTATCACATTGTCCATACCGAAAAGGATAAGTGCTCTTCTATCCTGAATGGAAAGGCCATTTATTCTGTCATAAATATTTTCTAACCATAGATCTAGTATAGCCTCTTTCAAGAGCCTGTTTTCATTTGTAATCACCTCTATGGTTATAGCTATAAGCTTATCTAACCTAGATCTCTTGGTACATGTAAAGCAAATGTTTCCCCAGTTTGTCCTTTAGATGGAAAAGAGCTGATTATTGATTTCCTTAAAATAACCCACCATACACTTAAAGACCATAGTTACCCTGACCTCTTTTCTTTGGTCTAATCCCAATTCCATTTACCTTTTTCTTTCCTTAGCTGTTCTCTCCCAGCCCTTTAATTACTCCTGTTGCTACTCTGTGATTCCATTCTAGTTTCTTTTCATGCATCTTAAATTATGGAGCACATACCCAGTCACAGTCTTATTCTCTGTAATCAGGACCTTCTTGGTATTGTGAGCACAAAGCAGAACTATAGTGTGCCCCTGCACATAGCACATGTGAATTGAAATGGTCTCTTGAGTTGTTGAGTTACAGTCAATTTCAGTTGTGAAGGAAGTTCAGAGTCTTAAAAGACTCAAGAATTTGAGAGAGGGTGGAGTTACTACCTTGGCACCACTATTTTGATGCCAATTTGGTACTTGCAGAAGCAAAGACAGGATTACTGGCTCTTTATGCTGTGCCAGAGCAACTTGGTTCTGCCCACACTGTCCTCGTTCAAAGCAATATGAAATAGGAGGAAAGGGACAATAAGTTTCCATCTCTCTAAGTATCGTGGAAGATATAAAACAGCATAAGAAGTGGTATTTGCCTTCAGTAAGCTTGCAACTGAGATAAGGAGGAAATCTCAATGGCAGTGTAAGGTACAAGATAACATAAATTAACAGTCAAACGTTAATAATTGTTCTGAGCCCAGAGAAAGCGGAGCCAGAGGGGACTGGAAAGAAAGCAGAGCCAGAGGGGACTGGAAGAAGCCATCAGCTTCATCACAAGGTCAAACCTGAGTGGGGCCTGGGAGGCTGGCTGGGCTTGGTATGGGTGTTGGCAGGAGGTGGAGGAGGTGTCTATCCGGCAGGGGGATGGGAGGGTCAGTTTGACTGGAATAAAGCGCTGATGATCAAGAAGAGTCAGATGAATGTTTGGTAGATGCCAGGGCCTTAGACGCAAGGTCAAAGTGTTTGCAGAGTGAAGCAGGAGGTCTTTTACCATAATACTTAAGAGGAAGTGTGCAGTGTAGATTGGGCGGGAGAAACCAGAGAAAAAGAGCCCATTAAGAGGGTTAATAGACCCCATGCTAACTGCTGTTTTGTGGTTGCTGGTAAAAATGGCCACGCATCTGTGCCTTTATCTGTCTTCTGCAGGGTCAGCTTATAGATACACATGTAATTCTCATGGAGGCTGTGTCCTTAGTGTCTGGGAGTTCATAAAAGGCACAGATACATGACTGAGCTCTTTCTGGGGACTGAAAAAGGGAAAGGGAGAGGAGAGACTGTAGATCTTAAAATTTACCTGTGGGCCCAAAATTCCAGTGGGTGGCCTAGTCTGAGGTAGGCTTACCTGGGATAAGCAAGGTCCTATTAAGTCTGGCCGGCCTTTCATTTCTTCCTTGTGCACATTTTCAGCATCTATGCATGATCTTTCCTAATTATTAAGTAATCTATGCTATCAGAGAAGACTTTAATACTTGTTTTGTGTTATGGGCCAAAACCAAAACAAAACAGTACGCTGAGGGAGAGATATTATTCTGGGTGATATCTTTGTTATTTGAGCTGGTTCTAATTAATGTGGATTCACATAATTAATCCACAACAAGCATTAAAAATAAACTTACTTTGTTGTTGAAGATTTTATTAATAAAAGAGGTTCCTAAATGTTTCCTTTTCAGCCAAGTCTCTTTAGTTATTATTGTAAATTCAAACTTGGAATTAATACAGCCCCTCAAATGCCTGGCTTTGGGGGTCTCATTTTGCCATCTGGTTGGACTTCTAACTATCTTCTTTCCCAGAAATGATCATTGATTTCGATGAGCATTTAGAAGTTAAGGTGAAAACTATTTCAATATGTTTTTGAGGCTCAGGATTTGCTTCCAGGGTGATGCATTAGCTAATAGTTATTTTTGGTGGAAGCTGCCCCCTCTTATTATTGATTATGAGTCTCTGTTCAGCTATTTTGAACTCTGGGTGACAGCATGTAGTACTTTGGAGCTACAGTGTATGGTACTTTCAAACACACTGCTCTGGATTTCAGAGCAGAATCTGATTCAGTGAGACCCCATGCTGTAATAGAATTGGGAGTGGTTTGGGAAGATGCTCTGTCAAAGTCTACCTTTGTATTTTCTCTGAAAAAAGGGTTTGAGGAAATGAATAGAATAACATCTTGGATGAAATAAAATTCTTTTAAAATTTAGTTGGAGTAGAGGATGGATGAAGAGGTTGGGAAGTATGTGATATTCACAGTGCAGATCCACCCGTGAAGTGTTTGAGAGCTGCGTACCCTGCGTCCATCCCAGCCCTGCTTCTGCACATGACAGCCTAAGAGGAGACAGGGCTGGTGCTGGCCCAGGCCGGGTAGAACAGGGTTTCACCTGTAAAGCAGAACTTCTAGAGCACGTAGACCTTTTAGGGTGTGGAAAAAAGGGAAGCCTCATATGCTGTTGACGGGACTGTAAATTGGTGTGGCCACTATGGAAAACAGTATGGAGGTTCCTCAGAAAACTAAAATAGATCTACCATATGATCCAGCAATCCCACTCCTGGGTATTTATCTGAAGGAAACAAAAACACTAATTAGAAAAGATACATGCACCCGTAACTGAATCACTTTGCTGTACAGCAACAATTAATACAACATTGTCAATCAACTATACTTCAATTTAAAAAAAGAAAGGACACATGCACCCCTATGCTCATTGCAGCATTATTTGCAGTAGCCAAAGTATAGATGCAACCTAAATGCCCATCAATAGATGAATGGATAAAAAAGATGTGATGTATATACACAGTGGAATATTACTCAGCCATAAAAGAGAATGAAATCTTGCCATTTGCGACAACGTGGATGGGCAGGGCGTTATGCTAAGTGAAATAAGTCAGACAGAGAAAGACAGATACTGTATGATTTCACTTTTGTGTGGAATCTAAAAACAAAACAAATGAACAAATAGCAAATAACAAAACAGAAACAGAGTCATAGATACAGAGAACAAACAGGTGGATGCTTGGGGGAGGGTTGAAGGGGGAGAAGATGGAGATTAAGAGGCACAAACTTCCAGCTGCGAAATAAATGAGTCACCAGTAGGAAATGTACAGTGTGGGGAATATAGTCAATAATCATGTAATATCTTCCTGTGGTGACAGACTGTAACTGGACTTATTGTGGTGGTCATTTGGAAATGGATAGAACTATCAAATCACTAAGTTGAGTAACAAGAACTAGCATAGTGGGCTTCCCTGGTGGCACAGTGGTTAAGAATCCACCTGCCGATGCAGGGGACACGGGTTTGAGCCCTGGTCTGGGAGGATCCCACATTCTGGAGCAACTAAGCCCGCGGGCCACAACTACTGAGCCTGCGCTCTAGAGCACACGAGCCACAGCTCCTGAGCCCGTGTGCCACAACTACTGAAGCCTGTGTGCCTAGAGCCCATGCTCTGTAAGAAGAGAAGCCATGGCAATGAGAAGCCTGCGTGCAGCAACAAGACCCAGTGCAGCCAAAAATAAAATAAATAAAATAAATTTATTTTAAAAATAAATGACTAGCATAGTGTTGTAGGTCAGTTGTACTTCAAAATCAAACACACATATTCATAGAGAAAGAGATCAGATTCGTGGTTACCAGAGGTGGGGGTGGGGGGAGGGGGAGTTGGATGAAGGCAATAAAAAGGTACAAACTCCCAGTTATAAGATAAATAAGTGCTAGTGATGTAATGTACAACATGATAAATATAGTTAACACTGCTGTGTGTTGTATATGAAAGTTGTTAAAAGAGTGAATCCCAAGAGTTCTCATCACAAGAAAAAAATGTCTATTTCTTTCATTTTGTATCTATATGAGATAATGGATGTTCACTAAACTTATTGTGATAATCATTTCATGATGTAGGTAAATCAGATCACTATGCTGTACACCTTAAATTTGTACAGTGCCGTATGTCAATTATATCTCAATAAAACTGGAAGAAAAAATAAAAATAATGTAAAAAATAAGAAAGAAAGAAGGAAAGAAGGAAAGAAAGAAGGAAAGAAAGAAAGGAAGAAAGAAAAAGAAAGAAAGAAAGAAGGAAAGCAAGCACATGGCCCTTATTGCCAGAAATGAGCGGATGTAGCCCAGATCCTGCCATGAAAAACCTTCATTTCCCTGGGACAAGTTCAGAAGGGCTCTTCATGCCCTGTGATGGGCTGACCAGCTGGCAGAGTGCCAGACCACAAAACCAGCACCTGCCCTAGAAAAGAGAAGAAAGAACCCACCTAAGGCTCCAGGCCCCAGTTAGAATTCTTATATTGCTCAAAACTAAATTGATCATGTTTGCTTGACATCCCTCCCTCCCTCACTAGGATGAATTGATTAAAACACCAATGAGACCAGCAGAGATGTTCAACCTCCTGATCTAGATGAAGAAAATGTCTCTTGCATTTTACCTCCAAGCAACATTTGGGCAGAGTTTTAAGTATTACCTATTCTCCTAAATTTCTGGCAGTATGAACTAGTTGACAGATGGAATGTCTCTGAAATGAAGTTGTTGCAACATAAAAAGTAACTGCTGTTTTTAGGAAGTTGAAGAAATAGTTGCTACTACAACCCTGTTCATGCCGCTAGAATACTATGCTGTTTTCACCCTTATTTGACACCTCCATACTTTGTTCCCCTCCTGTTCTGTGGTATTTTTACAACACAAGCAGCTCCTGTTAACTTTTTTTTAAAAGATGTAAGATTTTTAAATGTGCTGTTACTATTTTCACAACTTTTATATAAAATTGCTTCAATGTGCATATTCCTTCTTAACTAGTTAATGGAATTCCTTGGTTTGCAGAGAATTAATTCAAGGGTGTAACATCTACAAGACATATGACTGTTTGTGGCCATGCTTTAGTGATAGCAAAGCAGGCAAGATTCAGGGGGGCCTTGAGTGGGACATGTTTTCAATAATTGATCATGAGAAGAAAGCAATTGACTAATCTCTTTCACTGGCAGCTCTTTTTTTTCTTTTAACATCTTTATTGGCATATAATTGCTTTACAGTGGTGTATTAGTTTCTGCTTTATAACGAAGCGAATCAGCTATACATATACATATATCCCCATATCTCTTCCCTCTTGCGTCTCCCTCCCACCCTCCCTATCCCACCCCTCCAGGCGGTCACAAAGCACTGAGCTGATCTCCCTGTGCCATGCAGCTGCTTCCCACTAGCTCTCTATTTTACGTTTGGTAGTGTGTATATGTCCATGCCACTCTCTCACTTCGTCCCAGCTTACCCTTCCCCCTCCCTGTGTCCTCAAGTGGCAGCTCTATTTTTTTATGAAAGGAATCTGTGCTTTTCCCTGGGCATATGTTAACTTTCAACCAAAGCAAAGACAAATGGAGCATCCAGAGTTAAACACCTAAATAGAGCCTACTGAAGTTCGACCTTACTAATTGGGATTGTGTGATCATTTGGATGGGAAAGTTTTACTTTGTGCCACCAGTGAAAAGTATTTGCTGAGCTGTTAATATAAAACAGACCAAAAGTTTTTTTTAATTTTTAAAATGTTCACCTTTAGATATTTTTGGTTAAAAAGAGTAACTCCTTTGTCAAAGTGTAGTTTTCAAAAAGTTAAATACATGACTCTCATACAAATATGGAATGAACATGTACCAGAGATTTAGTCAATTCATTAATGAAGGAACTAGCAGAATGTAAAGCTGGTTCAAAGGAGAACCAAAGGAATGGGTTTAAAGGCATTAAAGAAAGGATGTTGGGATAAGATGCCAGGGTTAGATATAAAACTGGTTAGCAGTCTAACAGGAGAGTAAATCTGGACAGAAATCATCTGCACATCTACCGAACAAGAATCTACAAGTTATGGTCAACTTTCAAAGTCCAGGCTTTTAATTAGTAGTAAAGAGCTTGTCAAACACAGATCCAGTGCCCTGGGTCATGAAATAATTCTGTGTGGGCTGTTAATACTCCGGCATGACACTGGAGGAACATGCTTCTCTCCTTCACCTTGTTTACAAGGTTTGGATAATTTTCCTTAACATATTATTAAAGTGAGCTTCTACCTGTATAGGCACCAAGAATAGTCAAATTCTTGGAGACAGAAGGTAGAGTGGCGGTTGCCAGGGGCTGAGGGGAGGGAGGGAGAATGGAGAGTTATTGTTTTATGGGTCCAGAGTTTCAGTTTCGCAAGATGAAAGATGTCCTATGGATGCATGGGGGTGGTGACTGCACAACTATGTGAATGTGCTAAATGTCACTGAACTGTACACTTAAAAATGGTTAAGATGGCCCATTTTATGTTATGTGTGTATGAGCAAAATTAAATAATTTTAAAAAGTGAGCTGACACATAGGTATGTGAAGAAAAAGTTAACAATTCTTCATCCTACTGAGATAACCCATTTAATAACCCTATGTTTTGTCTTAACTCACTTTTCCTCATTCATGAAAACATAAGTAGACTTTTTTTAAAAAGGGATTATTAAAATTCTTTGTGAAATTTTCTTTTTTAACAATATGTCCTGGACAGGCCTCTAGGTTACAGATATTGATCTAACCCATTCTTTTTAATACAAACTCCATAGACTGGATATATTGTAATTTATCCAACTATTGCTCTGCTGATGGAAATTTGAGTTGTTCCCAGGTTTGGGGTGTTTTTTTTTTTGCCAGTACACAAACTGTTATAATAAGGCTGTTTTAATACAAGAAACTGATGCTGAAGGCCAGGACCTGAGTAAAGATGGCAAGAAGGCAGAGGAGGGAAATGGATCAAAGAAATGTTTTCTTGGGAAAATGGATTGGATTTAGTGGACAGTTGAAAATTTTGGTGTAAGAGTGGGAGAATGCATAGTGCTGCCATTTTATTAAAAGTGGGAATAGCAGAAGGTTTCAGAAGAGATGGCAGAGAAGCCAAGAGGGTGGAGTTTGTTTTGACAATGCTGTGTTCGAGTTAGGTGTGCCATCTCTGCCCAGCTTGGGGAAGGTATCACAGATAAAGACATAGATTTGAGAATCCTTCACATAAAGTCATAGTTGAAGCTCTGAGAGTGGATGAGACCTGTTCCCGGGGAGGCCTTGTATTCTAGAGGAAGGAGGTGATATCCATGGGAGTTACTTGCATTTAGGGGTCTGGCCAAGGAGACTGAGAAGTTGTGGTCAGAGGAGGAACAGGCAAGTTAAGCCTGGAGAGGGAAGAGCCTGAGATTACGTCCCAACTAGTCCAGTCTTAGGAAATGTAATAACGTTAAGTACTTAGGTCTGAGCAGTACAGACGTTCCCTCTCACTGCTTGCTGTGTGTGCCTTTCATGACCCCTCTGTGACTCTGTTTTCAAATGCTGGTTTCCTTGTGTATAAACCACCAGAAACAGTGGTACAGTTTGGTAAGCCAATTTGGGCCACTGCTTTGAATTTAAGGACTAAGCCAGGGCTTCCCTGGTGGCGCAGTGGTTGAGAGTCCGCCTGCCGATGCAGGGGACACGGGTTCGTGCCCAAGTCCGGGAAGATCCCACATGCCACAGAGTGGCTGGGCCCGTGAGCCGTGGCCGCTGAGCCTGCGCGTCCAGAGCCTGTGCTCTGCAACGGGAGAGGCCACAACAGTGAGAGGCCCGTGTACCGCCAAAAAAAAAAAGGACTAAGCCAAATCAAATAATCAAACTGCACAGTTTGATTTTAGTTTGGCATCTCTCAACAGTAATTACAAAGTCTTTTTTTAAGGCTATATTAGGTTCATATAAACTAAGACTTTATTATTAAAGGAGAGTATGTGTCAACTGCACAAAACCATGTGAACTAGAGAGGCTGCAGAGGTTCCCTAAGGAAGCAGTGAACACAGGGATTTCGAACATATTTAGAATGAGCTTTGAAGCTGTCTCAACAATCTGTATTACCATAATTACCCTATTGCCACCAGATCTTTTTATAAAGGATCCGTGAATTTTTACATTTTGCCTACCTTAGGTGATTGGAAGAGAGACTGAAGGGAATTACTAGCAGTCCAAATGCCTTATTTTGTTACCTTTCAAACTTGAGAAATACCCAAGTTTGGAAGAGCAGCTGAGTCATTGGAACTGCTTGATGCCACTGAGGAGTGAAATCAGTGGGAATTTGCCAAGTTTGAGGCTGGATTCAATTTACAATAATTTCAAAATTGGTTCCCAGTCTTATATCAGATACCATGGTTGGAGGTCCCTAAAGACGAATCAAAAGAAGCGAAGCTGAGGACTCTTACCCATAAAGTGCTTTGTCATCTTGGGGGAAAATAAAAAAGAATACATAAGAAAATATTGAAGAAAAATCTCTAAGGTGTCCTGTGGCCCTCAGGATTGTGTTTATTGTTGTTGAAGGAATTTGCAGGTAGAGTGGGGTTAGTCCATACTTGAGTTCTCTCGACCCACAGGACCATTTGGTAAGGAAAAGTCAGGTGTGGGAGCAGGGGGGGACTGGCAGGTTAGGGAGGCGGCAGGTGATGAACAAGCTGGTTTCCAGGTAATGTGATCACAGTAGGTTTGTATGGTGGTCATTTTCAGGCATGATGGACTCAGGCCATCATCTTGGGTTACTTGATTATAAATTGCAAAGAAGGAGGTCATAGCAGTGGAGCCTTGATCTAAACAAAGACAGATGAGCCCACAGTGGAAAGCTTGTTGTAGGTTCTGCGTCACCTTGAGTAGCTTTAGTAGTCTGCCGTTAGTAGAGACTGCTAACTGAGGGTGGGGCGGTAAGATTCCATCAGAATCTTACCGTGCTCAACACTAGTTCATCTAGATGCGTTCATGTGTCTTGGGAACTTATCATGTGTTCCAGTAGGTCCTTAGGAAAGCAATTTAGTGACTGAACTCACCTCATCCCTACCCCAGCTGAGTGCCCATACCAACTGCTTGCAGGAATAATCAGGACAAATCCTGGATTCTTTGCCCAAGGCCCTGAATTGTATAGGAGTCATCCAACCTTGGGAATAGAGAGGTTAAGAATGGAGATTTCCAGCTTTGGTGTTGCTTCCCAGTCACTTGGCAGTGGAAAATCTTTCCTCCCAGAGGCTGCCTTTGGCTTTATTTTTGGCCCAGTTGCTGAGTCCTGCTCTGGTCTTGCCTGAACATGCACACCTGGAATCCCAGGACCTGCTTTTTTTGCACCATCTCCATAATTCACAGCTGCACTGTTTTGAAAGAGACGCCAAAATCCAGACACAGCAAAGCAGCCTCTTTTGCGTGTGCTGAGGTCCTGAGTGACAGTTTTATCTTGGACATATTCCCTTTTCTTTCCTCTTCTGCTTGTTCATTTTTATCTCTCTCTGCAATATATAAATAATGGACTTATCCTATTTACTGCACAAAGAGAAAATTAAACGTCTGAATTGTTTAGAACTATGGGAAAGTATTTCCAGAGTGTGAAAAAATAGACACTGGACATTTCAGCTTTTGGTGTAGTGGGAATTTATTACTCAGCTTAGTAACAGTTTTGGTCCAAACCAAGCAGTTGTGTGGGCAAGCAATGCTTTTCTGAATAGCACTGCAAGAGACAGTTTTGTTCGTATTTGAGACCGCGTGAACCAAAGGTATCTTTCCATCAAAGACTGATTATCTCTGAATCTTAGACATATCACAGAAGCTGTGGAGCCCTAGCCAATGGATTTTACTTGCATGAGATATTGCATAGCTCCCAAAGGGGAGGGAAGCAAAAGGGGAGGGAGGCAAGAGAGAATCAGAGCCCAACAATAAATAGCTCTTTGTACCAGTCACCCCCTCCCAAACCCCATACTGCTGAGATCATAGAGTAAGTTAGCAGCATGCGGTAGAAGGCACTGCTGCCCAGCAGCTTGGCAGATGATGACCAGATGTGAACTTGTCTGTCCACAGTGTGTGGCTGTGACCTGGCCCAAGGGGGCTTCTTCATAAAGAACGGAGAGTATCTCTGCACCCTGGACTACCAGAGGATGTATGGCACGCGCTGCCATGGCTGCGGGGAGTTTGTGGAAGGAGAGGTGGTGACCGCCCTGGGCAAGACCTACCATCCCAACTGCTTTGCTTGTACGATCTGCAAGTAAGTGTGGCTTTCCCCAACAGAGAAGCGCTGGGTTCTGCTGTCAAAGCTTGGAATGTGCACTTTGGTCTTGAGTTGTACTTAGTCTCTCTCTTTTTTTTTTTTAGTATTTATTTATTTTGGTTGTGCCTGGTCTTAGCTGTGGCATATAGGATCTTTTAGTTGAAGCATGTGGGATCTAGTTCCCCGACCAGGGATTGAACCCAGGCCCCCTGCATTGGGAGCGTTGAGTCTTAACCACTGGACCACCAGGGAAGTCCCTTGAGTTGTACTTAGTCTTAAAATATCTTTTCTTTAAAAAAAATTTTTTTTAATTGAAGTACAGTTTATTTACAATGTTGTGTTAGTTCCAGGTGTACAGCAAGGTGATTCAGTTATACACATATATCTTTTTCATATTCTTTTCCATTATAGATTATTACATGATATTGAATATAGTTCCCTGTGCTATACAGTAGGACCTTGTTGTTTATCTATTTTATATATAGTAGTTTGTATCTGCTAATCCCAAACTCCTAATTTATCCCTCCCCCTCTCCTTTCCCCCTTGGTAACCATAAATTTGTTTTCTATGTCTGTGAGTCTATTTCTGTTTTGTAAATAAATTCATTTGTATCATTTTTTTTAGATTCTACATATAAGTGATATCATATATTTGTCTTAAAATATTTTTTCTGATGCACCTTTAGATGTTTTTATTTTCCTAGTGTGTTATCAGGCTTAGTCAAAAAGTAATTTACTTAGGAAACTTTATATGTGATATCCTCCACTAAATAATGTGACTGATTTTAAGTGCCTTGAAACCAAATCTGAAAGCAGCTCTAGATCTTGAGACATTTTGAGCAATGGAAACATGGGAGGAAATGGCATAAATACTTGGAAAGATGAAGCTTATTTGGAAGTATCAGTTCTTATCAGATGAAGCTTATTTGGAAGTATCAGTGTGTGGGAGTGGGTGTGTAAAATAGTTGCATTTGCTCTATAACCAGGGAGAGCAAACTGCCCCATGGGCCAAATTAGACCCAATACCTGTTTTGTAAATAAAGTTTTATTGGAACACAGCCATGCCCGTTTGTTCATGTATTGCCTATGGCTGGTTCCAAGTGACAGTGGCAGAGCTGAGCAGTTGTGACAGAAACCTTATGATCTGCACAGTCTAAAAAAATATTTACAGTCTGATCTTTCAGGGGAAAAGTTGCCAACCCCTCCTCTCTATCATCCACCAAGGTTAGATCTTTACTGCACAAAGCAGCTTGATTAAAATGATCAGTCAGAGAGAAGGAGGAAACTGTGTGAAGTGTGAGTGGAAAATGTGGTTCATTGTTGTTGTGTTTTGAGTGCTACACATTACAAAATTTACAATGGGCTTGACTCCTATAATGAGACTCACCAATAAAGGATCAGCTACTTAATTGACCCATACTAATCAGGCAATCCCATGCCTTTTGGAATGGTGTTGATTCTATGTGCTCCATTTTGCTATGCCTTTGTAAAAACTACAGTTCAGTTCAGTTTGTTTTGTTTTTCAGCATTTCATGTTTCTAGGCCAGAGAAATGTAAACTCTAGAAGGGTAAATATGATTTTGTATAATTAATTAACAAGATAAATTGTAATTAATGTGGATAAATTGTAATAAGATTTAGATGAAATAGTCATAATCAAATTATTTTAATAACTTTATATAACTATTAGCCCGTTTTTAAATTATATATATTTTAAAATCATAATTTAAAAATTCTGGGTTAATGAGCTGAACTTTTTTCTGTATTTAATCAAAAGCAAAGCTTCCTCTTGAACTCTCCTTTTTCAGGCTGTAGATCACAGCCTGGTTAAGAGCCTGGACTGGCATTCGGGAGACTCGAGTTCTGGTCCTGCTTCCTGGGCTGATTTGAGACCTATGTGAGCTAACTTTTCCCCAGCCATTGTCTCATCTGTAAGGTGAGAGGCTGTGAACCGCATAGAAGTGATTCCCCAAACCTGGATGGTCACTGGAATCCCCTAGGGAGGGTCTCTTTAAAAATATCCATTTCTAGCCTTTCTCCCTCCTAACCCTCATGATGATTTAGTAGTTTCTGAAGGGCCACCAAGGAGGAGGAGACTCAGTCAGGTTGGAGGGCGCTGGCCCAGGTAAACTCCAAGAGCCTTCCTGATCTTGGCCCGGAACGATCATTGCTTCAAGTTGGTAACGGACAAACACTTATCAGCTGTAGCCCTGGCCCTGCATGTTTGAGCCAGCAGAGAGGTGCCCACTATTGCTGCTGTAATAGTGCTGCCACTGTTGCTGCTGCTGAATGACGCCAATTTCCTCTGAGGAGGCCACCTTTACAGTTTACAAATTGCATTCATGTAGAAATCAATTTAACCCTCTGAGCAATTCTGTGAAGTCAATCAGGAATTCGTATCCCTTCTTATGAGTGACTTTGAGACTCAGAGTGTAAGGGATTTTCCCAGTCCCTCACATCGCAAGGCCAAGATTTGAACTCAGGTGTTCTGACTCTAAATCCAGTTCTCCTTCTATTACAAACATTCAGGCAAATATCAGAAGGAAGTGAACCCATATGGGCAGAGGACGTAGGGAAATGAAGGGGGGGTCATTTATGAAATAACAAAATTCAAAATTCAGAAGACCTGGTCGCATTGTTGAGAACTGGACTCTGGTTTGTCCCATGGTGGATCTGTGTGGGGTTCAAGTTTAAAAATAGAAGCTTAGATCAGATGCAGGGCCTGGACTAGGGTGAGGCCAGGGAGGCTCCTGGGCGCACAGTTTAAAGGGGTGCTTACTCCCAGGTCATGCGGCACTCCTGACAGCGGGGGCCTCCTTAGATGCTTTGCCTCGGGTGCCTCGCTGCCCTCACCCTGGTCCTGGCCCTGATCAGAGGCAAAGAACTTGAGCTTATTGTGTCTGTGGACTCTTCACCCCCTGAGGGCCTCCTTACAGAGCAGATTGGATGGAGGCTTGCTTGGTTTAACTTAATAAGTGCGAAGCGATAGGCCTGTTGGTATCCACCAGACTGTGACTTTGATTATTAAAGACAGAGCAAGTTCTGAGTTGGTGGATACCACCTGCACCTGCCTGTGGCTCGGTCTCCCTAGCTGGTCGATCCACGCAAGTTGCTTAACCTCTCTGGGCCTTATCTGAGCAATGGAAAGTAACACGGCACCAGGAGAGGAGAGGAGAGACCACCTCAACTCAGCACTTCTAAAATTTGGCGGTGTGAGCGTTTAAAACTCTCCTTGATGACTGGCAGCAAGCACATTTGTGGAGTTAAGTCCAAATTTACTATCTGTGCGTGCATTATGGTCAATCACCAACTGTTAGACGGCCTAAGGGCAACTTAAGGCAGCTGTGAACATAAAACATGTCCAGAAGCTTGAATTCGTTCTTAAGAAATTGCTTCCAACTCAGATGTGTGGGGATGTTTGGCTTATGAGTTTCCAATTTCCTGATTGACAGAATCACACGTTTGAAAACTCATGATGAAGATCATTGGCAAATTGGTCAGTTGCAAGAAAGTAGGCATGGAAACTGTCATATGGCTATTAATTAATGACTTTTTTTTAAAGCTATCTGCCTGCTGAACTGGGAGCAGAAGAAACTGATAACGTACCTGAAGAAGGCAATGTTTTTGCAACGTGTGCTGTTATTGATGAATATCTAATGTGAAAGGAAAATATCTTTCTGAAAAGAAGCTAATACTAATTTTTAAACAGATATTTATAGCATCTTCATATTTCTCCAAGTTTATAAGGGACTGGGCCCCTAGCACTGTGAGATATTTAGTTCGCCCATTCAGACGTCCAGGACAAAGTCTAATTCAGCATAATTATCACATTGGTCCAGGGAACTTAAAGAGTTAATGCTTGACCTGTAAACAGTTCTCTTGGGGAAGGGCCTTAAGCTTGAATAGGAATGCATGGCATTTAAAATATTTCTTCATGGATGTGTTTCCATTTGGAAAAGGAAAATTTTACTGTGTGTGCCCTGCTAGGTGACTTGTTGGAACATCCCTCCACTAATGAGTGGAGGTAAATGGTATCCTTTTACTATCTGGTTGCCCGTAGAAGCCGTGCATTCTCCTTTCCTCTCAAAATGAGGCACGTTTGTGTGCTTGTTTGGACTGGATCCAGCTGGCTGGCTTGCTTCAGGCTGCATTTCAAATGGTTTGGCTGGTGCTCCTCTTCGAAGCAATGAACTGGCACCAGAGGCCAGCCAAGCAGGAGTGAGGAAGAGGAATGAAATTGCTGCAATAACCTTGAGGGCAATGTCTTTCTGTCTCCAGGCGCCCGTTTCCACCCGGTGACCGAGTCACATTCAATGGGAGAGACTGCCTTTGCCAACTCTGTGCACAGCCGATGTCTTCCAGCCCTAAAGAAGCCTCCTGCTCTGGCAGTAAGTGCCCCAGCCACCTGTTGACATGAATTCCTTCATTCCTCAAAGGTAGCTTAGGCAGGTACCTTCCTTTTTGAGAAACTCTGGTAGTGGGAGCCGAGAGTAGGCCTATCTAAGGCATTTTCTTTCTCTTTTTTTTTTTTTTTTTTTTTTGCGGTACGCGGGCCTCTCACTATTGTGGCCTCTCCCGTTGTGGAGCACAGGCTCCGGACGCGCAGGCTCAGCGGCCACGGCTCATGGGCCCAGCTGCTCCGCGGCATGTGGGATCTTCCCGGACCGGGGCACGAACCCGCGTCCCCTGCATCGGCAGGCGGACTCTCAACCACTGCACCACCAGGGAAGCCCTCTAAGGCATTTTCAATTGTAAAACGTGATGCGTGGAGAAACCTTCACTAAAACCCATGCAGTGAGAAGCATCTCCCTTATTTCAAAAGGACAGAAATAGAATTGGACATCACACTGTGTATTTTGATAGTAAATGAAGGAAAAAGAATTATAAGCTGTTACATCAGAAACGCCCCTCTCTGGTCATGGAGGTTAAGCTGTGAGAGCATTTGGTGGTGATGTGATTGATGTCTCTATATTAGAAAAGCTATCCCCACTGTGCCTTGGGCACATGTGGTGGTTATTATTTACTCTTGAATAATTCTTTATTTTTTTTTATTTTTTTTTTTTATTTTTTTTTTTTGCGGTAGGTGGGCCTCTCACTGTTGTGGCCTCTCCCCTTGCAGAGCACAGGCTCCGGATGCGCAGGCTCAGCAGCCATGGCTCACGGGCCCAGCCGCTCCGCGGCATGTGGGATCCTCCCAGACCGGGGCACGAACCCGCGTCCCCTGCATCGGCAGGCGGACTCTCAACCACTGCGCCACCAGGGAAGCCCAATTCTTTATTCTTTATCACCCTTAGGTACTCTTTATTCACCTGGAGGGTTTCTGACAGTTATTCACTGAACAGATAATTTGCTGAGCACGTACAATGTGTGTGTCATTCACACTAGAGATACAGGCGTGGACAGAGCATACTCAGAATCCTCAGGAAGCTTATGTTTTAGTAGGAGCAGGCAGACGATGAGTGCGTGTACAAAAATATCGAATACGTGAAGAAAATTAAAGTGGGAAGAAAAAGCAGAGCAATGGGTCTGTGTTTGTCTGGGGCAATCAGGGAGACCACTCTTAAAAAGTGTCACCCAAGGTGAGATTGGAAGAAAGTATGGGACAAGCTATCCATACATCATGGGATTGGTAATTCTTTTTTTTTTTTTTTAATTTATTTATTCTTGCTGTGCTGGGTCTTTGCCTCTGCGCGAGGGCCCTCTCCAGTGGCACCCCTCATCGCGGTGCGCGGGCCCCTCACTATGGCGGCCTCTCTCGTTGCGGAGCACAGGCTCCAGACGCGCAGGCTCAGCAGCTGTGGCTCACGGGCCCAGTCGCTCCGTGGCACGTGGGACCCCCCCAGACCAGGGCTCGAACCCGCATCCCCCGCATCAGCAGGCAGGCTCCCAACCACTGCGCCACCAGGGAAGCCCGGGATTGGTAATTCTTGAGGACAAGGCTTGTCTGACCTGTATGAATCCAAAGAAAACCAACTTCCTTCCAAATAAAAATAGTGGCCAATGGCAGTATTTCTTGTAGTAAATAACATTGGGTAGGTCAGTTCACTCTGAGGTGAGAGGGATTCTGAACTCAGGACAGCAAGCCAGGAAGCTCTCCTTCCCTCTGTTTCCTGGGGCATTAGGACATGGACTTGATAGAGGTTTGCCTCGGTTTCTGTGGATTGTGCCCGTCCTCAGGGAACAAATGCCTTTAAACCCTGCCAGTCTCAATACATAAGAATGAGATAAGCCCCTTCTGCTCTGGAGGAATTTCTTGTAATTTATAACAGCACTTCCAAATCCTCCTGTTAAAGTAGAAGAGGTATACCTGTTAAAAATAAGAATGTTATGACCAAACATATTTACATAGAAATTGGATTTTAACCATTGGGAGAAAAGAAGAAAATAAATGTATTAGTGCATCTTATTCAACACACATGATCAGATCCTTAGCATGTGCATTTATATGCCCTACTAATAAATAACAGCAGCCTGGGTAGGATAAGGGCTACAAAACAGGACACTATCCTAGACCCCTAATAGGGTTTCAAGTCCTTCACTGTGCTTACCTACTCTGCCCCATGCAGGTCATTGGGAAGGTGACCTAGGTTGAGAATAGGTACCCCTTGCTTGAGAGGGCTTGCTTTGAAAGTATGTTACCAAAAAACTTTGCAGGTATTCTTCTGTCTAGTTAAGAAAAACAGGATGTTATGAGTCCCAGGATAGGATGACAATCTATAACAGAAGATCATGTCCATAGGCCTATTATAGGACTGGCTGCATCCTCAAATTCAGTGGAGTCCTTTAGTCCAACTATCTTTCTTGATAGGTGAGGATATTGCAGCCCACGACGACATTCAAGGTCACACAAGCTATCCAAAAATAAGGTAGGGTTAGAGGCAGGGCTTCTGACTCCGAGTTTGGGGCTGTCTTTTTGTTTCATCTAATACTCCTCATTCTTTGGTTTAAGAAACAGAAGGAGGATATTTTTAAAGGCTTCCAGTCCTCTTCCTCCATGTAATTTGAAAGCATGTTTCCTAATCATAGCTCCACCAAAATGGTTATTCCAATTTTTATTAAACATTGTTTTGCTTTATCTATATTTTCTTTTTTTATATGACATAGTTGTTATGCACATAAAAAAGAAATTAAAATTCTAAGTATAAAATGTATCAGACTCAAATTCATTGCATTTCTAATGCTAGATTTGCGTATGTGCAAATTGTTGGACCAAATCATATTTTCTCCTTTGCTCCCAGTGGATGAAATCCCTTTTCTCTGTGCAACTGCTTTGGTCAGAACATTTTTATTTTCAACAAGTACTTGTCTGTTTAGATAAGTACTCACATAGCATTTCTGGGGCGTGTGGGTGTGGGTGTCTGTCAAAAAGAGAGCTCTTATATATGGATACACACATGCAAAATACCCAAAGGAGGCAGGCACACAAATACAAGAGCAAGTGAATTTTCAGCAAGTTTCTGAAATTCACTGGAGCATAATTAGAAAACACTTGGTTATTCTTTGTAATTCTTTAAGAAATGCCCTATATTTTAAAACTATACTGATGTTACTTTGATTCTTTTTTTTTTAATTTAACTTGGCAAAGTTTCCTAAAGAAAAGCAAATAATGAAACTTTTCTTTGATAATATTCACAGTGTTGGTGAAATAGATCAGAGAGTCAAGGTCCTCTTTTTCCTTTGAAATGTTCTTTCACAAATGAGTTTGCTCTTCTGAACCGAAATTTTATTTCACGTTCTGTGGCTGGTTTTCCATAATCACTGAATAGGAGGTGAAGACAGTGTGAGAGGGAGAGAAGAAGTGAAGAGTGGCCAATGGAAGCAAGTCAGTGCTGTGATGAGAATTAACACAAAATAGGCTCTGTTTGAGCTTACTCAGTAGAGGTGCAATTTCAGCCACTCAGGGGCCACCATATCTGTGTTGCTCTAATTTAGGGAGACATGCCTGTGGAGTGCCTGTGATGTCTTGGGTACTCTGCTTGGCGCTTTCTTCCACGTTACAGTAACTCTTCTCACCTTTATTTTATTTTCTTCTTAAAACACTTGCGTAGTACTCACTGTGATCAGGCACTGTGTAGCTGGTGTACAAATTTTAACTCATTTAATCCTCAAAACCACCCTATAGGTTGGTACTAAAACTATCCCCTTTTCACAGATGAAGAAACAAAGGGCCATAGAGGTTAAATAATTTGCCCAAGGTTACACAGTGGTAGAGCTGGGATACAAACCCAGGCTCCAGATGCCATGTTACTGTCCCAGATATTTATTTCACAATGTAGGTATTACTCTCTGATTTCCAAAGATGGGGGTTGCTGAGCCTTGGAGCAGTGACCTGACTTGTCTGCAGATTTACTCAAGTGTCTGCCTGCAAGGGCTGTGTGCTTTCTATGTGCCACAGTTGCCTCCCTGGCGTAGCAAGGTTTGGTGAATAGAAACCATCAGGAAGTTATTCATAGAAACAAACTACTTCAATTAAAGATTATTGCCCTTGAATTAGTAAAAACTGTTGCTGCACCCAGTCTAATGCAATTTGAATTCAATAAGCAACAAACATTATATAGCATGGAGATAATAGTAAACATTGCCTCACAGGGTTACAATGAACATTAATTAAACTGCTTTTATCATTGATAAAAAAAATCAATTGCCCATGTCTAGCTGATTCATTCTTTAGAAATAAAAATGTATGTCCAGAAAGCATGATGCTCTCCCAGAAGTTTAATGACACTACTTTAAGGCCTAACTTCACTCCATTCTTCATGTATCTGCCAGTAATTGAGGGACTGGTTCTTGTGGTGTAAGGAGCCTGGTGAGGGGGAGTCTGTGTGTGACAACCTAGAGGGTAGGGAATCGGGTTTGGATGTTGCTTCCTGCACGGCTCTGGTGTATTTCAGGCATCCGAACAGAAGTGGGTTGCTGTCTACGATCACCCTTTCCGTTTCAAAGGGTGTCTGATTGTGTGTGGGTTTGGCAGATTGATGCGATGAACACCCCCCACACATACATCCAAACCCATCTTCCTCTCCTTTACCCCTTCTGTACAGCATTGCCATTGTTCCAACTGCTATTGGAACTCCTAAGGTATTGGGGCAAATGCTGTGCTTGGACTGAATTTAAATCATTTCAGATAAACAGTCATGTGCATGTTTTCAAAGGGGAGGAAGAATTTTTCAATTATTTTACTTTTCTATTTGGTGCAATAGCTTTTAATAGTTGCAAGATAATTTTTCTTTTATCTATGTTCTCTCTCAAAAAAAACATTTGCAGGTTGAGTGGGATTGTCTGCTGAGGCACCTACAATAGGTGGAGTGGTGATGATCTGACGCTGGCATCTGACTGCCTGGGTCAGGCTCTGGCTCTAGCCATCTCCTGACCTCTCCATCCTCCATGTCCTCTTCCATCAAATGGGATGGCAATAGGTACCTACCTCATAGGATTAAATAAATAAATAGATAAAAGTACTGACTACTTATAAAACAAAAACTTACTGTTCAGGCATTGACTTCTGAATTTTTGTGTAGGACAATCTTTGCTTTTTGTGACTGTGCATTTTTCACTCTACCGTTCATGGTGGCTGTCTTTTCTGTTCATTTGATATTTTCCACCAATATGTAAAACCTATTGTGAAGGCAGGAACACGTGCACACATACAACCCATGGATTGTTGGGTTTTGACTCATGGTGATGGGTTTTGCGGCAAGGTCTTCAAAACAGATCAGCCCCACCTTCTTGAGACACTTTCTTCCAGTAGGATAGGATGGCAGAGGAGGCTTGGCAGGCCTCTGCTAAAGAGTATGGGTTCTGGACAGATTGATGGCTGGTTTTTATCCCAGTTCTACCACATACAGGCTGTGTGGCCTTGAGAACTCCATCGCTGCCAGCGTTTCTTTGCCTATAAAATGGGAAACAATAATAGTTCCTTTCTCGGGCTTCCCTGGTGGTGCAGTGGTTGGGAATCTGCCTGCCAGTGCGGGGGACATGGGTTCAAGACCTGGTCCGGGAGTATCCCACATGCCGCAGAGTGGCTGGGCCCGTGTGCCATAACTACTGAGACCGCGTGCCACAACTACTGAAGCCCATGCTCTGTGACAAGGGAAGCCACCACAATGAGGAGCCCACACACAGCAACGGGGACCCAAGGCAGCCAAAAATAAATAAATGAATTAAAAAAATAATAATAATAATTGTTCCTTTCTGATTGGGTTGTTGTGGGGATCATATAAGTAAAGTACTTAAAAGATTCATGAAACCTAATAAGCTCATCCAAATGTTAACCATTGTTCTTTAAGGAATTTATGAGACTAGAACTTGAGCTGAGAGATAATTTAGAATCAGAAAGGAACAGAAGAAGAGAGCATAGCATGCTGGTTTCAAATGTGGGCTCTACCTTTCAGAGTGCTTGGGTTTCACTCCGGGTCCTGCTTCTTCCTAGCCATGAAGTCGTGGACAAGCTATTGGATGTCTCAGAACCTTCATGCTGTCGTCTGAAAATCGGAAAATAGCTACTCCTAAGGGTTTTTATGGGAATTAAATAAGATACTACTACATGGGAGAACAGTCTAAATGTGGGGAGGGTACTTGTAAAAACAGCACAGGGGGAACCCAAACAGAACAAAGGCTTTGTTCTTCCACGTCCTGAGAAGAAAAGCTGGAAAGTTAGAGCAAGGGCACCAGGTCTCTGGAGGCTTTGAGGAGTTTGGCAATGTGGAGCTTGGCTTAACCTGGAGGACAACCAGATGAAAACAATGTTCTAGAAAGATTAAGGTGGTAATGGCAATAGTGGTGTGCAAAATCAGTGATTTGACATCAGTGATCAGAGCTGGGGAGACCATTGGTTGTGGGTACAGGTAATGGCTGTGAGAAAAGGTGAGGAAGATGAATGAAAGGACTATGTCAAAGAAAGATATGGATGTCATTCATTCATTCAATGAGCATTTCTCTGAGCACCTACTGTGCTCCTGGCACCAGCCAAATTCTTTACTGCATAGTTAACATCATGTATTACGGTGATACATTTGTCACAATTAAAAAACCAACATTGGTACATAACCTGTTGCATTTTAATTGTTTAAATGTGTGCCCACCTCCACCACCAAGTTAATGAACTCATTAAAGATAAGGACCCTGCTGTCTTTCTCTCTTATACAAGGTCTAGCACATTAAAACCCTAGATAAACATTCCAGAAATTGAATCAAAGCCATCTTTATCTCTAAACAGAGCTAATAACAATCTTCTCTTTTTAAATGGGTTTAAGTGTTCATTGTAAAACAATACAAATTTTACAGAAAAGTACAAAGAAGGAGATGAAAATCACCCGAAATCCCATCACAATGAGATTACCTCTATTAACATTTTGGTGGATATGCTTCTGGATTTTGCTCTAAGTGCTATAGACACGTGTACAACTTCGCATAAATTCTTCCCATAGCATTTTGGTCATGTGCCTTCTCATCAAACATCATTTGTTCTTTTGAGGTTCACACAAAAGATTGAAAGCTTTGAATTTGCTTAGGCTCCCTGGCTACAGGGCCAGCTCACAGGTGTCCCGGCCAAAGCTGTGCTTTGCATTTCTATTGTGACAGTTATTACCGCATAGCTCCCCTAGCTCTTTGCATCTTTTTCTCTCCAACCAGACTATGAGCTACCTAATGACAAGCTCTTTTATTTTTTTTTCCCTAAGAATAGCACTGTGCACACAGCAAGTACATGAATGTTCATTTAGTGGGTAAATTGATACCATCCCAGGAGAGCCTTTCAGGTAATAAATCTCAGCTCCCAGGTCTGGAATGTTGAGTTCTGAATGCTACTTGAATGACGATGGTGACAATGGCTTTTGTGGTTTTGTAAAATTACATAGTACAGCTTGGGTGCATGAGGGCAAGGTGTATCGGCATGTTTAAATGTTCATTTTCTCATCTTATTTACAAGTTTTTCCTCTTATTTAATAAAAGGGGAAGGAGCTATTGCTTTAGATAATTTGGCTGATGACGGCATCACAAGGTTTTTTTGACTTTGGGGCTTTTTTTCAGTAGAAGGGTCAGGGAATGTATTTCCCAACTTTGAGTGTGAGGTTAGAGAGGCCTCACCTGTCTGGGCACTTCGGGTGCCAGCCCCTGGCCTGGAAGGACAGGGTCTAACCTGACATGGCAGTTCCAATATTGCTCTACTGGGTACGGATTAGACTGTTGAGAGAGTTTGGAATTGACATAGTAGCCAAAGATTCATCGCAGGAGGACAAGGTATGTCACAAAAAGGAACATTAATATTTAGATTTTTCAGACTGAAACCTGTTACAATTATGAGTCAGACATAAAGATCCCAGAGTGACATATCTTTTCACTTAACCAGAACCTGGATCATCTCGGTTGCAAGAAAGGAAGAAAAGTTCCCACCTTACAGGGAATGGGTCCAACTAAGGGGCAAAAAGGGAAAATGGGTACAAAAAAATGTTTCAGTGGTTGGCAAGTTAATGGTATTTTGTTATTTGCTGTTTTCATTTCACTAGATACGTCTTTTATGTAATAAGACCCACACCTTCTGACAACTTATCAGTAAAACTAGAATTTTAATGATTGGAAGCGTGGTTATTCCCCAGTTTAATTTTTCAGCAGCAGTAAAGATTTAGCTGTTCAAAGGGCTGCTGTGTACATCTATAGTTGTATATTCCTATAGCCTGTCCTCAGAGGGATACTGAGAAATTACTCTTAGTGTTTATCTCCAGAAGAAAGGGAGTGGTAGCAGGGAGATAGGGGAGGAAAGGAATTATTTTTACTACATGAAAAAAAAAATGTTGAACTATGTGTATGTATTACCTATTTAAAACCAAAGCACATCAAAAATAAAAATAATGTTAAATTTAAAAAAAATTTAAAAAGGGACTTCCCTGGTGGTGCAGTGATTAAGAATCCACCTGCCAATGCAGGGGACATGGGCTCGAGCCCTGGTCCGGGAGGATCCCACATGCTGTGGAGCAACTAAGCTCGTGTGCCACAACTACTGAAGCTCACACGCCTAGAGCCCGCTCTGCAACAAGAGAAGCCACTGCAATGAGAAGCCTACGTACCACAACGAAGAGTAGCCCCTGCTCGCTGCAACTAGAGAAAGCCTGTGCATAGCAACGAAGACCCAACGCAGCCAAAAATAAATAATATAAATAAAAATAAATTTATAAAAAAAACAAACAAAAAAATAAGTAAGTAAATAAATAAAAGGCCCATTCCAGACTGAAGTCTCACTGCAGTTTGCCCTTGCTGTGACCTTCAGCTGTGTATGTATTAAGTGACTGGTCACATGAGGAAAGTACTGAAACTGACATTCTACCCTTTCTTTTCTTCTTTCTATCTTTGGAATAGAGTCAGTGAGCTGATGTTGGCTAATGAGTACTGGATCTGAGAAACTGACGTAAAACTCAAGTATGATTTCCTCTTTGGCAAGAGCCCGGTTTGCTGGGTGACCAGAGCCAGTTAAAGATTTATCATGAATCTCCTCACCAGGTTAAAGTTTACAGCTTAATTAAGGAAATCAGTATAAGGGCAAACCTTCTTGGTACAGATTTTTTTGACTGAAATTCACATAGCATAAAATTAACCATTTTAAAGTGAACGTTTAAGTACATTCACAACATTGTCCAACCACCACTTCTATTTCCAAAACATTTTCATCACCCCAAAAGAAAACTCTGTACCCATTAAACAGTTACTCCCAGCTCACCCCTTCTCCCAGCCCCTAGGAACTACCAATCTGCTTTCTGTTTCTGTGTATTCACCTATTTTGGACATTTCACATAAATGGCATCATACAAGTGTGGCCTTTTGTTTCTGGCTTCTTCCACTTAGCATAATGTTTTCAAGGCTCGTCCATGTTGTAGCATGTGTCAGAATTCCTTCCATTCAACTCCTGCTTAATAGATTCATAACCAATTAATGGAGAGGAAAGGCAAACAATCTGGCTCCTTTTAATGAAATTTCCTGTTCAGATCCTGGTCATGAATATGAGAAAAAACACACCCAATGCTAATTAAAGGAGGGGGCTTCTCTTTTTTTGTTTTTTGTTTTTTTGCGGTACGCGGGCCTCTCACTGTTGTCGCCTCTCCCGTTGTGGCTCACAGGCTCCGGACGCGCAGGCTCAGCGGCCATGGCTCACGAGCCCAGCCGCTCCGCGGCATGTGGGATCTTCCCGGACCAGGGCACGAACCCGTGTCCCCTGCATCGGCAGGCGGACTCTCAACCACTGCGCCACCAGGGAAGCCCAGGAGGGGGCTTCTTGACCTTGAGAATTCGTAATACTCCCATCGGAATTCTGTGACCACTGGCTCAGGGGTTAGAATTGGAAGTTTCAAATGTGTAAATGGTCTGTATTTATAAAAATTATGACCAAAGCTATAAGTATATATAATATACACTTTAAAAGAAGGAAAGATGGGATTGACTGCCAAATATTAGATAATAGAGGGCTCAGAAGGTGACTGTTCCTGGTCCTGCCTACAACTTTCCTGATGAGGCTGATAATCTGCTGCTGCTATGGCCCATGAAAACTTGTTTGTTGTGCAGTATTGCTTTCCCAAGACAACAAGAACCTTCACCTAAAAGAGCAGGTCAGAGGCCCTCTGGCTTGTGATGTTTCCATCATGGCCATCAAGATAGCAAAGGGAGCAGCTAACCTAGGCAAGGACATAGGTGATTTTGCAAAGTCTAGTTCAAGATTACATATTCAGGCAGCCCATAACCTTTTAAAATAACTCTGCATCATTTTTAGTGAATTTAGATATAAATTATTGAGAGCCATAAGATGGCAAATACACTGCACCTATTTGAATATAAATAAATATGAATGTTCCAATTCCCCTCAGCCCCAACTAGTATTTGTCTCGTGACCCCATGTATTCCTTTTTGGCAAATGGCAGCGTAGAATTTCAGAAGTTAAAAAGTACTTAAAAAACTAATTCTTGAAAAGTGCTTAGCCTAACACATTTGCATTTTGCCCTCTATCTGTCTTTTCTTTTGGTGACCTCATACCCATGGAATTTGCCGTGACATGCTAGAAAAGAAAATTGCAGACTCATGTCAGTAACTCGACACGGATTGTGGCCAGTCAGTAGTTGTCAACTCAGATGTCTGGTTGGAACTTGACAACACTGAGCAGCACAGGTGAAGATCAGACATTCAATGGTGAAGATCAGACATTCAATGGTGTACACTTGCTAGATGGACGCTCTTATCACTACTAAATGATGTGGCCTTTTTAGTCAAGGAAGGGTTTTCAAATACCCAAACCCCAAACCCCTTATACCTTAACGATGTTAAAACTGTAAGCCAAGTCTTATTAAAGAAAAAAAAAAAATAGGGCTTCCCTGGTGGCACAGTGGTTGAGAGTCTGCCTGCCGATGCAGGGGACACGGGTTTGTGCCCTGGTCCGGGAAGATCCCACATGCCGCGGAGCGGCTGGGCCCGTGAGCCATGGCCGCTGAGCCTGCGCGTCCGGAGCCTGTGCTCCGCAACGGGAGAGGCCACGGCAGTGAGAGGCCTGTATAGCATAAGGAATGTCTGGATTTTTTTAAATTGATGGGTTACAAATTCAAAGGCCTACAAAAAAGGGCCAGGCTGGTAACATAGGTGCATGTGCTCAGTTCAAGCGTGAAAACAGGTGGCAGTGGACATTTAGACCCTAGGGAGGGATGCAACCCTTAGCAAACTGAAAACATCTGTCCTGTCTAGGGTGGGCAGCCACTACGTGCCTCCCACAGTTGTTCCCACAAAGGAATCCACGTGTCAGAGGCTGATCAGACGTGTTGAAAGCTTGTGTCAAAGGCAGCTTGTTGACCTCACAGAATCTGACCCATGTTCAGGTCACACTTCCCTTGTCTCCACTTTCTCTCTTTTTGGGTAGAACAGCTGTTCTCTGGTATTCTGCATTCACCATTTTATTACACAAGGTCATGGGAAATCCACATCCTGTGGGAGACATTGAATGACAATATATGATGTCATTAAATTCAGGATTCAAGTTAGCCAAACCCTGGAACTTAAATTGGGGGTTTTGTTTGTTTGTTTTCCTTAAAGCTCCTTATATTGACTCCTGGCCAGGGATAAAGTGCCTCTAGTTAACAGTCTGTTAAAAGGATACAACTTGGGCTTCCCTGGTGGTGCAGTGGTTTAGAGTCCGCCTGCTGATGCAGGGGACACGGGTTCGTGCCCCGGTCCGGGAGGATCCCACATGCCGCGGGGCGGCTGGGCCCGTGAGCCATGGCCGCTGAGCCTGCGCGTCCGGAGCCTGTGCTCCGCAACGGGAGAGGCCACAACAGTGAGAGGCCCACATACCGCAAAAAAAAAAAGAAAAGAAAAGGACACCACTTGAATATTTTATAGGGTCTCCAAAATCTTATTCTACTTTCTATTAATAACAACCTATGTCTGTTTTCAGTGTATTTTTTTGCTTTGTTTGCCTGGTGTGTCTTCTTTCTGCTGAAGTAGATGTGTCTGGGACGGATCTTGTAGGCTTTTTAAAATTTTTTTCTTTTTTTCTGCCACATCTCCTAGGCTAGAATGAGAAAAACTCAAAGTTGATGACTAATGATGTGCAGTTTTTGATATGGAGTGATGTCTCAGACACATTGTTCCTTTCTAAGAATGTGTACATTCAACATGCAAAAGGTATATATAACATTCATCCATAATAGATTTAAATTAACAACAACAGAACACCCGGCTGGCTACTGTTCGTTCCCAGAAGGCGATGAGGTGTCTTATGGAGAAAATATGTGTGCGACAAAAGCTTCCTTCAGTTATGAGTTATAGTGTTGTTGGTTATGAGTTCAGTGTGAAAGACTCAACAGTATATAGTAAGTGAAGTGTCTTGAAACAGAAACAAAAAAAAAAAAACCCTATATCTGAAATGATTTTGTGTCTATTTTTCATCCACATGTATAGCCATGAACTTATGTGCTAATCTTGGTTGATGACAACTAGAGTTTCTTTTTTTATTCTCATTTTTAAAGAGGGATTCCAGGGGAAGCTTGAATTTTCTGGAACTTATATGGGCAACAGTATCAATACTGAAACTTGATCTTTTTATTCTTAATATTTAAAACTTTATGGTAAAGGAAGCAAATACTCTGAATTGACTTAAAATCTCTTTGGACATTTTATAACATCTCAGTATCTCAGCAAGTATCCATAAATGAGTGAAGTCTCTCTCTAGTCCCTCTTACGATTTATGTTATTTTTATGATAATTCTCTGTACCCACAAGTGAACCTCATGCTGCAGCTCCATCATGGCTGTTTTTGCTCATTGACAGCAGAAGAGGCAATGACCAGGGGAACAAATGCGTGGTTGGCGCTTTAAACCCAGAAAAGCCCTGTAAAGGCCTGGGTTCATGTTCAAGTGCATGTGAGAACAGTAGATTTCCACTCTGCAGTTAATGGGAAGTTGTTTATCTGTGTGACCTTGTGCCAAGCTTGGGCCCACCCTGGCCTTACTGTCCTGTGTGCAAAATGAAACTTTCACACCAAAAGTCCTCAGAGTCCCTCTGGAACTTTGTGTAGATAATCACTGTCCCTCCAGGTTAGTGGGAGCCCTAAGGGAGGACTGAGATGAGGTATTCAAGATCTTTTAAAAGTTAAAGGATGAATAATAACAACAACAATAATAATGTTAGGGCTTCCCTGGTGGCGCAGTGGTTGAGAGTCCGCCTGCCGATGCAGGGGACACTGGTTTGTGCCCTGGTCTGGGAAGATCCCACATGCTACGGAGCGGCTGGGCCCGTGAGCCATGGCCGCTGAGCCTGCACGTCCAGAGCCTGTGCTCTGCAACGGGAGAGGCCACAACAGTGAGAGGCCTGCGTACCGTAAAAAAAAAAAAATAATAATAATAATAATAATAATAATGTTAATAGGACGATGATGATTGTGGAACCAGAGAAACCAAAATGCCTTTTCCACAGGCTCACAGTAGGTCTTGGTTATTTGTTAAGGGGAAGATGAAATGTAGGTTTTCTGAGATGACTGCAGGTGTGAGCACAGACATCGATTGTTTACCATGTGCCTGACACTCTGCCGGGGGGTTACACACATGTTCCCTCCACTCTCATGACAGCCCCAGAAGGTAGGTCTTGTTAATCTGCCCATTTTACAAATGAAGAAACTGAAGCCCAGTGTTACCTAGGTTGCCCAAGGTCCCTTGGTTCCGCGTCAGAGCTGGAATTTGACCCCAGGTCCCTTGGCCCCTGAAGTCCTTAATCCCTGTGAGTTGTGCAGTCAGCGTATAGAATGGGCCAGAACACTAGTGGGACAACACAGTAGTCTTATTTTTTTCTGTTGCTCCCTTTCTCACCCTTAATAACATCTTAGGCAGATTCCCACAGCTTTCTGGTCACTTTCAGCTCTTAAAAGTCCAGTATAGTCGAAAACTTTATTCTCACATCCACATCAGAGCTGCACCCTTTTCCCAGCTCAGGCCGGACCCAAACAGGAGACCTGCAATGAGGAGGGGGCACAGCCTCTTCTACTTCTTTACTCCTTCCTGCCCTGCTTGTGGCTCCTTGGGAGTCCGGGCAGAGGGGAGGGGGATTAGAGGTACGGAGGACAAGGTGTTATAACTGTTGTCTTTCAGCTAACTCTAGGGAGAATTTTTAATAGGACCCGTTTTTTGGGGTTTTTTTTTGCGGTATGTGGGCCTCTCACTGTCGTGGCCTCTCCCGCTGCGGAGCACAGGCTCTGGACGCGCAGGCTCAAAGGCCATGGCTCACGGGCTTAGCCGCTCTGCAGCATGTGGGATCTTCCCAGACCGGGGCACGAACCCGTGTCCCCTGCATCGGCAGGCGGATTCTCAACCATTACGCCACCAGGGAAGCCCTAATAGGACCCATTTTGAGTTCCTTGACGAAAGTGTGCAATTTCTGGCTAACCTGTTTCAACAAACCCCCTCCATCCTCCCCAGCCTCAGGTCCTGCTCCTCATAAGCTCTTACTAATGCCTGGCAGGCAGCTTTCTCAGGTGGGTTCATTCAAGATGCTTGGGCATGGGTACCACCCACAGGACACAGGTGCATCCCCGGTGAGCCAGATGGTGGCCATGCACACCTCTCCTACTTCTGTCTTCTCCTTAGCCTGCCATCAAGAGGAGGGGCTCCAGCCAGCTTCCTGCCTTCTGAATCTTCCAGACTTAGCAGGCTCCAGACTTTTTGTTCATGAACGGTACCAAGCTCCAGGACAGTCCAGTCAATTTGTCCCAAGAACTCTAACATCAAGCTTCTCATGGATCCACAGGAGCACCAGGGCCTGAGCATCCCCACTCAGTAAACATCTAGGTGGAGAGCGGGAGGCCGGTCCCCGCCTCTCCCGGGGTCCTCTAATCCCTCTCACAGCAGAGGGGAGGGAACACCCCATTCCTGCTGTGTGGACAGCTCCCTGCCCACTCTCCTCCATGCCTCTGTGAATTTCTGGTTTCAGAGGTAGGGAGGCGGTAGAGGTTGAGAGTCATCGGGTAGATTGTACTATTTTTTGGTAAATCCGGCAAGGATATTCCTAGCAACCTGCTCTGGAAGACGGAAAATTTATCATCATTGTTTTCAGCTCTAAGATGATACATAGCCCAAAATTTCAGGACACTAGGAAAAGTCCCATTCCATATTCTAGAAGCTTTGGTCGCAGATGGGTGGCTACTGTGAATGGCAGCTTCCACCTCCACTGATGGTGCTAGGCATGACAGAAGCCTGGGAAGGCAGGGATGGTTGGGAATTCAGTTACCACGAAGTTCCCTTTTCTGTAGCTCCATTCCTCAGCCTTCTGTTCCAGAAAATCATCTTCACAGAGTAAGACAACTTTTTGGCTCTTACCCTTTCCAAATGGGAAATTCTAGGAAGGCAGAGACCGTTCTTAAAAAGAGCATAGGTATCCAGGCTGACAGGACCTTAAAGGCAGCCCAAGTGATGACATATTTCTTAGCATGATGAGAACACAGGTTTCCTTCCAGAGAGCCATTTGTCACCTTCTTCAACTTAAGTACTTTAGAAGCCCAGGGGTCCATGGCCCTATGCCAAAAAAGAAAAAAAAAAGAGAGAGAGAGGTTAAAGGAGACAGACAGGATCCCTATTCTCAAGGATATTTATTAACTTTGAACGAAATGATATAAATATGGAACCAGGTGTGTACGTGGATATTAGTTTAACTTGGACATAAGTAGCCAAACCCCTGCTTTTCTCTTGGCTCCTGTGCCAAGAATGAAAGGCTTGGGGGCAGAGTGTTTAAGGTTGTTGTAGGTTGCTTCTGTTCTCACATTTGGCCGTTGTGCATCCCTGATAGAAGACCAGCGAGTTGCTAGAGGGTTTGATTTCCTTGATGCTGCTCCATATTTACTTATTTCTGATTTGGCAGTAATTCCAGTGCCAATCACCAGCTTTCTATATTTATCAGCAGCTGCTTCCGTGATGTGGAAACAATTTTCTCAACAGCTGAAAAACATGAAGATAGAGATGAGGACATTTTGTGCTTTATAAAAGAGCTTAGTTGAAATGAGCATAGGAGACGCAAACCATCAGCACCAATCTTTTTTTTTTTTTTTTTTTTTTTTTTTTTTTTTTTTCTTTTTGCGGTATGCGGGCCTCTCACTGTTGTGGCCTCTCCCGTTGCGGAGCACAGGCTCCGGATGCGCAGGCCCAGCGGCCATGGCTCACGGGCCCAGATGCTCCGCGGCATATGGGATCCTCCCAGACCGGGGCACGAACCCGTATCCCCTGCATCGGCAGGCGGACTCTCAACCACTGCGCCACCAGGGAGGCCCAGCACCAATCTTTTTATCTCAGCATCTGTTCCACTTTCCCCAGTGTGACATCAGGCTTAAGGAGAGTGTAAACTTTTGTCCAGAGAGGAACGAATGGGTAACCTCTGTGGAATACACTGGAATACTTTGAATCAGCTGGGCCAGTATCCTACTTTCCAGGAGGCCATCTTTGCTGATTTGTTTGATTTATGTCTTAAGGTTTGGGATGGAGGAGCCTCATCCCCAGCCTCTACTTCCAGCCCAGTTTCACCAGCTGGCTGGCTGTAGGTGGTCACACTCGGTGAATGCTTCTTCATGAAACATAATCAAGATCAGTTGTAGAACGTGTGCCGTCCGTGGAACACTGCAGGGCATGGAGGATCTGAGAGGTTCAGGACACCACCTGTGAGGTCAGAGGCCTCCAGACTGCAAGGCACTTTGACTCCATGACTGTGAGGGATAGTAAAGATTGTGAAAAACCACTACTGACGAGTATACGCCATGTCTGTAAAACGCTCCCACGATGCCTGGTTCACCAAAGCCCTCAGTGCAGAATGCTCAGAGAGGTCATTATTGCACTCCAATGGTCTCAGCTGCTGTCAGAGCTCTGGGGTATCTGGGCATTCATGTGCTTATGAAAACAGCAAGACAGAACTGGGCTTCCCTGGCGGCGCAGTGGTTGAGAGTCCGCCTGCCGATGCAGGGGGCGCAGGTTCGTGCCCCGGTCCGGGAAGATCCCGCATGCCGCGGAGCGGCTGGGCCCGTGAGCCATGGCCGCTGAGCCTGCGCGTCCGGAGCCTGTGCTCCGCAACGGGAGAGGCCACAGCAGTGAGAGGCCCGCGTACCGCAAAAAAATAAATAAATGAAATGAAATAAAATAAAATAAGTAAAAACAGCAAGACAGAATCAAGAAACCTGGTTTCTAGTCCCATCGGCCCCTACCAAGGAAAGGGGAGCGCCCACCAGGTACCAAGCATTCTAAGTGTTATACGAAGCACTTCACGACGCAGAGTTTCTCTTCTTCCTCGCAGCAACCTGAGAAGCGGGTCAGCATTTCCCAGATGAAGAAATGAGGGGTCAGAGAGAATAACTTTTCCGAGTTAATGCCCAAGTCTTCCTAATCCTAAAGCCAGCCCTCTCGCGGTCCTCGCACCTTTGATCTCCCTCAACCCCAGTGCTATGCAGGGGAGATACCAAACAGCTCCACCGACCTTCTTGAGCCTGACTGTCTTCCGTTGTAGAATTGAAAACCCATCTCTAAGGTTTATTTTCTGCTTTAAAAATTCTATCAACCAGCGTCTTCCGTATTATTTTAAATCCTTATTGCCACCTAGTGGGCATAATCTAATCAGAAGAATGAAGAAAATATTCAATTCCCTTGGATTAAAACCTGCCAGTTCATCTTACATCCGTACTGCGCTCCTGACCTTTAAAAATTGTATTTATGGGCTTCCCTGGTGGCGCAGTGGTTGAGAGTCCGCCTGCCAATGCAGGGAACACGGGTTCGTGCCCCGGTCCGGGAAGATCCCACATGCCGCGGAGCGGCTGGGCCCGTGAGCCATGGCCGCTGAGCCTGCGCATCCAGAGCCTGTGCTCCGCAACGAGAGAGGCCACTACAGTGAGAGGCCCGCATACCGCAAAAAAAAAAAAAAATATATATATATATATATATATGAGCTTATGTTATGCATACTGTTTTACAGCTTGCTTTTTTTTTAATACTCAATCTATTTTGGACATCTTTCCATGTCAGCACACAAATCTACCTCATTTGTTTCAATGGTATGTAGTATTCCATTATTGACCATACTGTAATCAATGTAACCAGTTTCTCGTTAATGTCCACATAGGCTATTTTCAGTTTTATTGTTACAAAAATGCAGTAGAGGATGAATATATATTCTTCAGGGGATAGACATACACATACATTCACATGCACATTCTTTTGCAAATTTATTTGTAGAATAAAATCTTAGACATGAAATTGCTGAATATAAAGGTTATGTAAATACCCACTGACCAGAGGTCACCAGAAGCACACCTGTAGTCAAAAAAAAAAAAAAAAAGTCAAGTGTACTTAACAAACCACAGCAAGGGAGAAAATAAGAAGAATTGTGAGCTATCTCTGAATGACATTTAGAGGAACTTTTTATAGGGTTTGGGCTCGTGCTGGGTACTGTTAGGGAAGTTTTTCTAGAAGGAGAGAGAATTCAAGTTAGGCTAGAAATGTCATTCTTAGTACAGGAGCAGCAGTCACAGATGTGGTCAGAAAAGGGGTGTGTGTAATCATTTTGTGTACCGAGAGGCCTTGTCTGCACATTTCTTTATTCCGTGAGTGTTTTTTGTGATCAGTTGGGGACATCATGAGCAACGTGCCAACAGTGCTTTCTTTCACTTTCTCAGGTACGTTGATTTTACAGAAATTGCTTTACAGAAAGGTTGTACCAATTTACAGGCAGACCTCGGAGATGCTGCCTATTCGGTGGGGTCAGTTCTAGACCACCACAATAAAGCAAATACAGCAATAAAATGAGTCACATGAATTTTTTTTGGTTCCCCAGTGCATATGGAAGTTATATTTACACCATTCTGTAGTCTATTAAGTGTGCAAAACATTATGTGTAAAAAAAGCAATGTACATACCTGAATTAGAAAATACCTTACTGCTGAAAAATGCTAACCATCATCTGAGCCTTCAGAGAGACTTAGCAGGAATATCAAAGATCACTGATCACAGATCACCATAACAAACGTAATAATAATGAAAAAGTTTGAAAAATTAGGAGAATTACCAAAATGACACAGAGACACAAAGTGAGCAAATGTTTTTGGAAAGATGGCACCAATAGACTTCACAAACCTTCAATTCACATTCTATTTGAAGCACAGTAAAGTGAAACACAATAAAATGGGGTACACATGCTTCTGGGTTCTCTTAAATATTCCATTTCCCTAACAACTATGTTTTTAATAATCAGAATAAGGGCAATTGTAATAATAGCAAATGTTTATAGAGCTCTAAGTCCTTTATTTCATTGATTCCTCATCAGAGAACTTGAGACAGGCACTGATAGCATCCTGGCTTTCATATGAGGAAACCAAGACTTAGAAAAGGGGAGAACCAGCCTGGGTCACGTGCCTAGCCAACATGAGCTGGTGTTCAGAACCAGGTCGTCTCATTCCAGGGCCCACACACTCTACCATGAAGAAACACCTTCTCCTCTATCTGCTTCACAGGAGCCTGTCACGGAGAATTGAAAGCTAAGGAATTAAAAGCCATTGAATTGATGATCACAAACCTTCGAAAGTCTGGTTTAGGCTGATAAGGAAGTAGAGTCCTGTTTACAAAATTGAGACTTATGGGCAGCCTTCCAAGAGTCCCATACATAGTGTTAGAGAGGCATCCAGCATGGGGGGGCTGCTTAGCTACTCACATGTGCCCTCAATTAATAAAGGCCGATGAGAGCTTTCTTAAAATTACAGCCAAGACACTATAATTAAATATTCTCTGTGCCAGCTGGAGCTCAGAGGGTATTTAAATCACCCCCAAGAAAATAAACTGGTGAAGGACATCCATGCCCTTGGATCCACGGAGGTTTATGACGTTCCCATCCTGTGTGAGAATGGGGCCTGCGAGTCTGCTGGGGAAGGTTTCGTGCAGGGAGAGAACACGGAATGAAATTGTGCTTAAGTAAATATTTATTGAGTTTGTGATGGGTGCACACTGGGGTTCAGAGCAGGCCTGCATGCTTGGATTTAGCAAAACAAGCGTGGAGTAACCACTGGTGGCTACTTTTTTCCAGATTGTGCTGGCTGTGGACGAGATATCAAGAACGGGCAGGCGCTCCTGGCCCTGGAAAAGCAGTGGCACTTGGGTTGCTTTAAATGCAAGTCCTGCGGGAAGGTCCTCACCGGGGAGTACATCAGCAAGTAAGACTGGGGCCTGGGGCGTGGATCCTTTCAGCAGGGATGGGGCCGTCTTGGGCCCTCTGTAGGCCCTGCTCTCCGGGACTCCACCCCGTCCCATCAGACATAATGAAAGACATTCACATCCCACAGTCAATGTGAACTTTTTGCTATAAAACTTTTGAAGAGAATTTTATTCTTCTGTTGTTGCCTACTAAAAGTTTAATGAAATATTCATCATTGCCTAATGTAACAATTAATGAAGCTGACATAACGGTAGGCTGTATGTTGTAACCAATTAAGCATTTAGTAATTTTACTTTTGCTAATTTTTTTTTCCTATTTGGAACTAGTAAACCTTTACCCTCCTTCCAGGTCTCAGACATATTTGTAGACACTCCCCCCCCAAAAAAAACCACTCAGGGTCTAGGCACAGAGCCCATTAGGACCACCAGGGAATAGGTTCATTAGAGTCAGATGCTGGTGTAGATAATAGAGCAGGTGAAGGTTTTGTTTTTGTTTAATGTAACCTGCAACAACTAGTTACAGTGGTTACCTTTCAAATTAAGGAGGAGGGACTTCCTCGGTGGTTAAGACTCCGCACTTCCACTGCAGTGGGTGCGGGGTTTGATCCCTGGTCAGGGAATTAAGATTCCACATGCCGTGCAACCAGGCCAAAAAAAAAAAAAAAAAAAAAAAAAATTAAGGAGGAAAGAATGAGCGTGGAGCAGGGGAAGGTCCAGTGGCAGTGAGGGAAAATGTTCCCCTATCCACTTTAAAACATGGTCTCCAACCAGCACCTATTCAAAAAAAATTTTAATGAATTTAACACCAGAATATAGTGAAACAAACAAAAGAAGTAGCTTAGGCCCCACCCCCTAGAAATCCAATTCTGCAGGTCTGGGGTGAAGCAAACACCAGTATTAGAAAGGGAGAAACTGCACAGGTGATTCTGATGCACAGCCAAAGTAAGAAGAGAGAAATGCTCGGCCTTTAACACTGACGGTTGTGCAGCGCTAGGTAACTGGGCTGTCTGAAGTGGCTCATTTTAACTCTTCCATACGATGGCACACATAGAACATAGTGTTTTTCATTGTGCCCTGAGGGAAATGAAGGAGTTTGCAGGAGGCTGAATGAGAGGCCCTGGACCTCTAGGGCCCCTGAGGGCTAAGGGGGTGGCGTCTCCATGCTGTTGGGATGCATATGAGTCAGTGAGCTGGTGGGGGTTGAGGAAGACGGACCCTGGGACCACAGCTGAAGCCCATCTGGCCTGGTGCTGCAAGAGACAGAGACTCCAGGTTTTTGCTAGTTAGGTCTGAGGCCGTCCAGGAATCAGCAGCCATAACCATTTGGCTGTTATTTCCACACGGCTTGGAGAACCTCAGCGTTCTCTCTGGATCATTTGGTTTTGTGGGCTTTGACCCTGTCTGAGCAGGTCTCCAGACATGTGAGTGCTGGGTGGGAGAGAAATAGCTTCTGCTACCGTTCTGTGCAGGAGGGCGGAGAGAAATGGGGTCTGGGTGTCTTTCCTGCCCTCAGCCTTCTCGGGAGCTGACGCTCTTTGTCCTGCAGGGATGGCACTCCGTATTGCGAAAAGGACTACCAGGGGCTCTTCGGGGTGAAATGTGAAGCCTGCCACCAGTTTATCACTGGCAAGGTCCTGGAGGTAAGTGACAGATGGGCTTCCCTCAAAGCTACCGTCATCTTCCTCAAGGCCCTGGAAAATACACGGGGGTCTCTTTTTCCATTTTTTTCCATCTTTTTCTCGCATGTGGAGGAAAAAGTAGTTGTAGATGACGAATCGCTTAGAGAACTACTGTGTGGTACTGTCTTCTCAGGCACTGCCTACTGAGTGCTCGTGTGGAAACTGGAAGGATGGGGAATCTGAGGGAAAAGAAGAATGAAAAAGAGTCTGTTAGGAATTATGTAGTAGGAAAGGTTATATTAAACTGTTCTTTTTTTTAGAAGTTAGAAAAGAGGAAATGAAGAGCGTGCTAGAGCCATGTGTATGGGTGGTACACCTGTGCGTATGTGTGCCCACATGTCCGTGTGTGCGTGTACACGTGTGTGCTCTTGTGTGTACGTGTGGGAGTGTACAGACTCAGGAAGCAGAGGCTCCAAATTGAAGCTAAGAGAAGAAAGAGTCATTAGAGGTGAGGGCGTAGACTTCCCCACCCTTAGAAAACCGCATCCTGTGTGACCCAGAACGCCCTGTGGTCCAGGCTGAGCCGAAGCCTGTCAAGTTCAGGTGTGACCGCCTCGCACCAGGGAGCTTGGTTCCTGCTTTCTCAGCAGCGGCCCCACCAGCTTCTGCCTCTGGGCTGAGCCGAGCTCCTCCTGGGCCGGGGCCACCTGTGGACATGAGGCCAGAGGTCAGAGAGTCACTGCCTGGCTTCTCATAGGCCTGTGGGGTGTTAACACACTCCCATGGAAAAAGCAGAGATTGCCTCACACCCGTCCCATGTCTCAGGGCGGAGGATGTGCACTGAGCAGAGGTGAGTCAGGACACCTGGTGGAGTCCTTGGAAGGTACCTGAACAACTTGTCACATGGCTTCAGCAGACACCAGGGCACTGAATCCACTTCACCTCATTCAAACTTCCCAGCAGGCTATGTTTCAGGGACCCAGGACTGAATCCGAGAGTCCCCCAAGGTGTCATTGGGCAGCTTCTGTGGGGTTTCACCAAGTTCGGGGTAGCCTTCCTAATGCCACAGCAAGCTCAGCAGTGCCTTCCTGTCCGTGAAGTGCAGAGGGGGGCTGACGTTGGCTCTGTGCTGAGACCTAGTCCAGCTAATTGGATTTGGGAGATAAGGAAGTACCTGTTATCAATGCGGTTGCCTCTGACTCAGGGGAAGGGTGTTTCAGGAAGAAGGAACAGCAATGGCAGAGGCTCAGAGGCAAGCACAAGCACAGCGTACCCAAGAAACAAAGTCATCTGGGCAGGAGCACGGCTGAGAGAGATGATGCTGGAGGAATGGGAGGGGCCCAAGCATGAGGACCTCGAAAGTCACATTCAGGAGTTTGGCTTTACCCTGAGAGTGGTGTGAAGCGTTGAAGTGATTGTGGCTAGAGTGTCACGTGGCTGGATCAGACTGTTGTGTGAAGAATAGGGGGGTGTCCTCAAATGCATGCGTGTGCCCCCATGTTCATGGCAGCTCTGTTCCCACCAGGCAGAAGGGAAAACAGCCCACGAGTCCATGGATGGACAGATAAACACAATGTAGTATATATAGACAATGGAATATCATTCAGCCTTTAAAACGAAGGAGTTCTGACACAGGCTACAACATGCATGAACCTTGAAAACATTATGCCAAGTGGTAGAAGCCGGTCATGAAAGACCACACACACTGTATGCTTCCATTTAGATGAAATATCCAGAGGAGATCGATCCATAGAGAGAGAAAGCAGATTGGTGGTTGCCTGGAGTTGGGGGTAGGGACGGGGGATGGGGAGTGTCTGCTTATTGGTGCCCCCTTGGGGCGATGAAAATGTTTTGGAACTAGGTAGAGATGATGGTTGCACGACCTTGTGAATGTCCTAAATGTCACAGAATTCTTCCCTTTAAAATGGTTAATTTTATGGTATGTGAATTTCACCTCAATTTTAAAAAGAAATGGTGGAGACAGCGAGGCCAGTTAGGAGAGCTTTGGACACCAAACAGTGGTGGCACTAGCTGGAGTGACACCTGAGAAGTAGGTGTCCACCACCACACACACACAGCTGGGGGGCAGGGAGGAATTTTCATGGCCTTTCCAACAAGGCTTTTATTGCCAGCCCAAGGGTACGTCAAGGCTGGGTTGGGGGCCCAGGGTGATGCACATCCCTAGGAAAGCTATTGGAGAAGATGCATGTGACCCATCCAGAGGATAGCTTAAAGTCCAGCAGTCTCATCCCAAGACACACAGTACAGTAGCCCTCGCCTGTCCTCTGAATGAGCCCCTCGTCCCTCCACAAAGTAAGGAGCCCTGAGTGGGGCCTTACAGCATTTCCTTGGCTTCCCAAGTTTGATCTGCCACACAGGTCTGAAATAAACCTGTAGAGTTGGGAGCAATTAGGAAATTTCATTTTAAAACAAGATGGAATGTAGACTTACTGTGATGAACCATGTATAAAAATACCGAATCACGATGTTGTACTCCTAAAACTAATAGAATATTGTATGTCGATTCTAATTTAATAATAAACAAATAACTAAAACACCAGAACTATTTCCAAGATGTTTAGCTATAGCAAGAGAGGCGGGAAGACAGTGAACGCAGCCCCCAGCTTGAGCACCACATTTGTAGACAGCGTGGATGGAAGCAGCTATCTCCGCAGGCCAGATGTGGGACTATGTCCCCCCAAAAGAGTTGGGGAGGCAGAAGAGCTGGTGAGGGGTGTCGATTATCTTCAGATTTAGTTCAACAGCTGTAGGAAGGAATCTCTACAGGAAAACTAGATGCAAGAACGTGCTGTTTTGAAGACACGTCTGCTTACTCTGGTTTCTCCCTGGAGACCCGAGTATTCCAGTGTTTGCAGGGGCTGCGAGGGCCCCTCACCCAATTGGCTTCAGGCCTCCGTGAGGGCCATTGATGAGGACGAAGCCTGGGATGCTTTCCACACAGACCCGCAGAGGTGGGGCTTCTGGGAGCAGGTTGCAGTGGGATTCCGGGCAGATTCAAGACCCACCCAGTGGGTGTGCCATCCCCCTCAGCTGGGTGTGTGATCTAGAAAAATGTCCTGCACAGTGAGCAGCTGACATGTGACAGCTCGTGAGTCAACCTGGCTGGTTCTCAACACAAAACTCTGCCCTCCTCCCTCTGTCTTTCATTCTCTGACCCACTCTAGGTAAAGCATGGTGATTTAGATTTGTTGTAAATACTGTAATCCTTGCTTTTTGGGTTTGTTTTTTTTTTCTGTTTTTAAAATTATGGTAAAATCCACATAACATAAAATGTACCATCTTAACCATTTTTATTTTTATTTTATTTTTTTATTTTATTATTTTTGTGTGTGTGTGGTACGTGGGCCTCTCACTGTTGTGGCCTCTCCCGTTGCGGAGCACAGGCTCCGGACGCGCAGGCTCAGCGGCCATGGCTCACGGGCCCAGCCACTCCGCGGCACGTAGGATCTTCCCGGACCGGGGCACGAACCCGTGTCCCCTGCATCGGCAGGCGGACTCTCAACCACTGTGCCACCAGGAAAGCCCTTAACCATTTTTAAGTGTACAGTTCAGTGTATTACATAGATTCCTAATGTGCAACCATCACCACCATCCATCTCCATAACTCTTTATGACTTTGAAATCTGTACTTATTAAACAGTAACTCCCCATTCCCCTCTCCCCACAGTCCTTGGCAGTGACCACTCTACTTTCTGTCTCTATGAATTTGACTACTCTGAGTGTCTCATATAGGTGGAATCATACAGTATTTGTGTTTTCCACTGATGGGCTTATTTCACTTAGTATAATGTCCTCAAGGTTCATCCATGTTGTAGCATGTGACAGTATTTCCTTCCTTTTTCAGGCTGAATAATATTCCATTGTATGGATGTACCACAGTTTGCCTATCCATTCTGTGAGCTTTGATTTTTTTTGTTATGTTTCTGATTGATTTTATCCATAGAGATTATAAATGTATTATTAGTTCCCTGTGTCTTTTGTAACAGTGGTGGCTTAAAACCGCAGAAACTTATTGTCTCACAGTTCTGGAGGCCAGAAGTCCCAAACTGAGGTGCTGGCAGGGGCTGTGCTCCCTCCAAAGGCTAGGGGAGAGTCCTTCCCTGCCTCTTCCAGCTCCTAGTGGCTGTGGCTACATAACCCTCATCCCTGTCTCCATGTCCACAGAGCCTTCCCCTCTGTGTCCTCTCCTCTCTGTGTCAAACCCCCCTCTGCCTTTCTTTTAGAAGGTCACTTGTCATTGGATTTGAGGTCCCCCTGGATCATTCAGGATGATTGCCTCCTCTCAAGATCCTTAGCTTAATTACATCTGTAAAGACCCTTTTCCCAAACATTCACAGGTTCCAGAGATTTGATGTGGATATATCTTTGGGGGGGGGGGCACCAGTCCAGTAAACCTGGAAAATTATGCAAGTATCATCCTGGTGAAGGCTGGAGCTCTGGTGTGGTATTAATTGAACCCTTGCTAAGCATCAGAGGTGTCCTAAGGCTACTTCTCTGGGTGTGGTTTTACCTGAGATACCACCAGACACAGGAGGGGGCTTTGAGAAGGAGAAGGGTCCCTGGACAATGATCAAGAAGCTCCAGGCTCAGCTATGTCACTAATTCCTGAGTAATTTTGGACAGATCATTTAGCCTCTTAGAGACTATCTTCATTTCGTAGGTGAAAAGGAGTGGCATGTAATCTCTGAAACTCTACCCTGTTCTAAACTTCTCTCTCCGTTATTCCTTAATATCATAAACTCTACCCATTACATTGGCTTGAGGGAGTGGGGACGAGAGCTTCATGTGTTTTAATGAAAAGGGCTCCAGGGGATAGGAAATCAGGGATTTACTCTTGGATCTGGAACTCACAGCTGTGTGACCTTGGGCGACTCACTCAATTTCTCTGAGCCTCAGTTTTTTCTTTAAATACAAGCATTAAAAATATATATGTAAATCCAAGACTTGGACCACTTGACTCCTAAAGTTACTTTGGTTCCAAGGATCTGAGTTCTGTACTTCTCATGTCTTAGATCTAAGGGGTCAAAGCCAGCAGTTCTTTTTTTTCTGGAGAGATTTTCTGGAAACTGGCCTATAACACTCAGCATATGGCATACACTCAGATTGTAGTTTTATTTGTTATTAGCTTGCTTTCAGTTTTGTTTTTTTATTTTTTATTTATTTATTTATTTTTGCGGTACGTGGGCCTCTCACTGTTGTGGCCTCTCCCGTTGTGGAGCACAGGCTCTGGACGTGCAGGCTCGGCGGCCATGGCTCACGGGCCTAGCCGCTCCGTGGCATGTGGGATCCTCCCGGACCGGGGCACGAACCCATGTCCCCTGCCTCGGCAGGCGGACTCGCAACCACTGCGTCACCAGGGAAGCCCCAGTTTTGTTTTTGAGAGATATCTTGCTATAAGTGGCACATATTTTAGGGCTTATGCTAATTAACCTAAGAATTCAGGAGCATTCTGAAGATGTTTACAACCTGCCTCCTAACTAAGAAGTCCAGAAGCAGACTCGTGTGAGACACTGGAGTTTGCCGATAGCCTTCTATCTCCATCTCCACCTCTAAACTCTTCTCGGAAACAACCTTCCTGCTCCTGGTCCTTACTTCCCCTCCGTCCCCCCACCCTGCTCCCTTCTGCTTTAGCAGCTTAGTGGTAACAGGACATGACGTGAGACTTCAGACTTAGGTCACAGATGTCAATAGACGTTGGGGACGTCCCTTTGGTATGAATTTCCTTCCGTCTTTGGTGGATGGTCCTAGGAGATCTCTGACTCCAACCAACTTCCTTTCCTGGGTTCAGGTTGTTACCTGCCAGCTTTCCCAAGAAAGAAAGCAGCAACAAAATGGTTGCAAAATGAATGCAGTACAGGAAAAAAAAAAAAAAAAAAGCTAGTGTCAAACTAGACACAGAAGTCTGGAGGGTAAAGGAAAAGGGCCTGTCCCATGTCGGCCCCCTTCCCTGTCCTAGGCTGTTCCATCTGCAGACCGAGGCTGGACTTGACTTCTCTTAGTCTGTTCTCTTGCACAGCTCCCTTCCCCCAGGGAGCTCAGTGTTCACCTAGCACTCCCAGATTCCTTCAAGACCAGTGCTCTTAGGGTTGGCTGGCTCTGCAGACAGTGCCACCCTCAGCAGGCACCTGGCCGGCTGTGTGCCCAGCCTCCTGTGTGCTCTGGCCCCAGAGACAAAGGCCCGTGGTGTGTGTGCATTCCTCCCAGCGGAGGGCGGGGCTCCTAGTCTTTCCCTGGCCTTCTTCCTCAGGTCGCCACACCCAGGAAATCAATCCTCCTGTCTTTCCAGAAGGGCTGCTAGCCCACGTCTTTCTGTGGTGGGGTGTTTACTGTGCCACTTGTGCTCTCCTGGGAAGAATGTATGACAGGGTCTGTTATAATTTGAATGCCTCACAATGTAAAAGAGAGACCCTCAAATGTGGCCCAGGGCCACCACTAAGCCATTCCATTCATACCTATGGCAACACTGTCCTGTCTTTATCTGTTAACTTGGAAGCCTTGGATGAAAAGACAGGACTTAGACTGGCTTTAGACCCCTCCTGCTGTACCCCTGCAGTGTCGGAAATGGAATCACAACATGAGTCAGCAAATCCTTTCCCTTGATTCTCCGAAGGATTAAAACCGATGGCTTTGTTTTGTTTTACCTTGTTTTGTTTTTACTTTTTGATTAAAACTCCTTTTTCATAAAGCCCAAGGACAAATGTTTATGATGTTCCTGCGAAACTAATTCATGTTATAAACTGGAGGCCCTTGTCCCCTTCCTTCCTTTTGCTGTAGGTATTTTAAGCATGTTCTGCTGTAACGGCCACAGGCAATGAGTAGATCTTGTTCTGGGCTGAACTGTTACCTAGTGAGAGGAAACATAGGCTGTCCCAGGGCACTTGCATGGCAGATAATCTTTCTGTCACCATTGAAGATGTAATGTGCAAAGACAGACTGAATGGTGAAGTCCCCCCTTTCTTGTTCTATGTATGTCGTATAAATGCAAGCAAGACTAATAAGCTGTGTTCGTGCAGAAAAATAATTTCATTCTTCTCATTCTCACTGCACTCCCAGGAATTCATACCTCCTTCCACTTAATTGTAGACCCACATATTTTTGAGGATGAGGGAAAGGAAAAGAATCAAGTAATATTTGTAGTCTTGGTTGAGATGGTCTCTGCCCCAGTGGACAGTGAACCACCACAATAGCCTGCTTTTGTATGATATACTTAACATTTACAAATGATCTCATAAATATTTAATCCTCACAACAGGCCTGTAAAGTGATGAAAGCAGTTACTACTGACCTCCATCTACAGATGAAGCTGCTGAGCGCCAGAGACCTGGGGGCTGATTGGTAACAGAACCCAATTAGAAGCCAGGTCTCTCAGTTCTCAGAAGATAGGAACACACACGTACACACATGCTGCTTCGCGATCCACCCAGCAATAATCATTGCAGAAACACGTAATTAATTTGCCTCCCAAAATAACTTACAGAAGGACCAAAATTTACCATTCCCGGTGAAATGGGGAAAGTATCTCATTAGTGACCCTGTTATATCTATTTTCAGGACAGTAAACATTTGCTGCTTGTTTGGTTTCCTTTTTACCCATGTAAAATGTCACCGAAGGTCAGGGACCCTGCTCCTAGAGTCTGTTGTATTTCCATACCGTCATGCCTCATTCTCCCTTGTCTCCTTTACTCAGCTGGAGGCTCCACGGGGGCACCTGGCATGGCCCGTGGAGAATACTGTTGATGGATGGTTCTGTCTCAAGTGAGGGAGCATGCTTTCTTCACCGAGCTCTGGTCTAGGACTCCCCAGAGCTCAATGGAGAGTCAAGAAGAGCCTGGGAGGCAGTTCCAATATAGGGACACCAGTCACCTTTCCTCATTTAAAATACAGCTTAATGATAAACTGCAAAAACGGCCTCATCTTAAATATGAGTTAAGCAAGATGTTCACTATCCATACAATGGAATATTATCCAGCAGTAAAAAGGAATAAGTCCCTGATACCTGCTACAGCATGGATGAATCTTGAATATATTATGCTAAGTGAAAGAAGCTAGTCACAAAAGACCACCTATTATACGATTCCTACAATAGGCAAATCTGTAGAGACAGAAAGTCTATTAGTGGTTGCCAGTGTCTGGGGGGTGAGGGAAATGACTGTTAATGGGTATGGAGTTTCTTTTGGGGGTGATGAAATGTTCTTGAATTAGAAAGTGGTGATGGTTGCACAAGTATGTGAATATACTAAAAACTACTGAATGGTACCCTTTTTCTAGAAGGGTGAATTTTATGGCATGTGGATTATATCTCAGTGTAGGTAGGTAGATAGGTAGTAGGTAGATAGATATGCATACATATTCACGTACATCTATCCATCTATGCAGAGAGATATTCAATACAAGGTGGTAGAGAGTTTGGGATCCTGTATTTCTCAGTTTCCTTATCTGTAAAATGAGGATACTGATTGCTACCTCCTAGGGCTGCAGGATTTGAAAAATAAAGGCATAAAAATCTTTGGCCTAATTAGTAGCTAGGTTAGTCCACTCCTCTCTCTCCCTCTCTTCTTCCTTCTTCTGGTCTATGATAGCTTAATTTATTAGGTATAAGAAAGTGGGTAAAGGACAATAATGGGGATTCAAGTCAATAAATGTCTTAATGCCAGATCATGTACCACCTTCTTTCCTTTGTGGGCATTTAAAGTTTTATTCCCTCACATGGTCACAGGTTGCCATCACACAGAACCATACTCCTGATCATAGTGTGTGACTTGATGAACATATAATCTCCCCAGTGAGGGAAATCACACTGAAGTTTAAGTTCAACGTATGGTTTATGACGTATTGGTTGCAACGTCTCATTTGCAAAGAATAACTTAGTGCTAATATTTGTCCCCTCCATCATTAATAGATCAGGAATTGGCCCAGTAGAGCATAAGAAGCACATTGACATGATAAATGATTGGAAGAAAATCTATCTGACTCACCCAAAATTATCCACTTTGTCCTACATTAATGATAAGAGGAAATGTGTTGCCAGGGTAGCAGAAGACTGTTCACAGGCAGTAAAGATTCGATATTTATTTTTAAAAAGCACCCATTTCTGCCAGCACAAACGGAAGGGCTTTCTTCTCTGGAAATGACATTTTGAAAAGACTTTGTATTTTAAGTTAAAAAAGATGTTTTGTTTTTCAATGTTATTCTACTTCAGAGAGCTTAGCTTCTTGCTGGTGCAATGTGGCAGTGGGGTGATAGCTGAACCAAGTGGGGTAATGTGACTCTTCCAGAGAAATTAGCAAGAAGTACTGAGCATGTGCTTATGGCCCAGCACTGGAGACCACAGAAGAACGTGTGAGATTTAGGACATCTTCTCAGATAGATGAGGCGTGCATTTCAAAAGTAATAGGGTGTCCGAGTCCAAAATTACACCCCCTGTGGTGTCCCGGGGACACCCAGAGCTCATGAGTACCCAAAGCTGTTGCAGCATCTGCAGTCTGAGGGTGATTCTCAGTGATGGTATTGAACTTTGGAAATAGATAGGACCCAACAGCCGAGAGGCAACCTGCGAAGACACGTGACCAACAAGTACAGTGAAGGGATGGGTCTCTGGTCTGGCCACTGTTCTGAGCACAGAAGTGATGACCCCTCAGAGTTGTCCTTTCTCCTCTCCAGGACCCAACACTATGTGAGCCTCAGAAGGCTCAATGTGTCTGCATTCTCATGGACCCAAAGCATCCATCCTTTCCCTTCCTCCTGTTCCCCACCTGCTCCCATCCCTGGCTCTGTTCATGTCTCCTTCACCACTATAACCCCAAAAGGGATGATTACACCCCTTCTTCTAAGGGATCGATTCCAAGGTGCCTCACCTGCCCTGCAGAGGTGACCTTCAGTGAATTTCAGGGTAATTGTCATGACCATTTCATGGTGGAGCAGAAAAAGAGTTCAATCTTTGACAGTGTATCTCAGTACACAAAAGATAACTGGGGCCCCACAGTGGTGTGAGGGCCAAGTAAGAGGCACACACAGTAAATGCCCTGGGGTTTAAAAGAGATTCTTGTCAATTCTGAGAAGTCAGCTTTGGATCTTGAGGAATGGGTAGGTACAGGCAGGTGAGAGTGAGAAATTTGTCTCCATTTGCTCTTGTGACTGACGTCTTAGGTCACTTTTTTCCAACTTTGTTTCTTTGGTTTTCATTTTACTGTTTGGTTTAATTGCATGCTTATAATGTGCTGTTTTCCACTTCAAATCATTTTTGTAAGTAGGTTGTAAACTTTAAAAATTAAGAAAAATATATTTTTCATTGCCGACTAGCATAATTTTAATTTAATTATGAGGTTAATTGGCTTTTGTGGGTTCACCTGGATCCATTTCTCCATCTGAAAGTTCATCCGTATTAGAAAACGCCTGCCACCCTCTTGGATCTGCCCATCTGGTGGATGGTGAGAGAGGCAAAGGGTTCTCTACACCCAGATCCAGCCTTTCTCCTTAAATCTGGGTTGTACCTCCAGTGGGCATTAGGGCAACCCTTTAGTCTCAAGAAATCTTCTTTAGCTTCTGGGTTCCTGACAGCTGAGACAAAAGGTGGTGTCTCGAGCTACCTCGGCTGTATTTTGTCCTTATGTTTTTGTCCACTTAGCCCCTTGTAGCAAGTGTTCAACTTGGGGGTAGACATTGAAACGTGGCACCATCTGCAGGTCACCAGGACAGCTTCTATTCTGGGCACAACTTTCTCTAGGTGAGGATGTGAAATTTTCCACGAGGCCCAGGAGAGGATGACTGCTCCAGGGGAGATGGGTGCATTTGGTCCCCTTGGCCTCAGGCAGCGATGCTTCCCTGCTACCTATCCTACTAGGAACAGGCTTCCTCCTCTTTTGTTTTCCACCTGAACGTGCTTGCTTCCTGCACCTCATGGCTTCCCACCTTGTGAGGGATGTAATGCCAATTCCAGCAGATGGACCTGCCTAGAGTTTGTCAGGAGGAGTGACGGTCAGGGCTGGTACTCGTCCAGCCCAGAGAAAATGAACTGGTTCAGTAATCCCTTTCCCTAAAGGACACTTTGGAGTGGCCTTGCAAATGAAAACTGTTTATAAACCATCTATTTTCATGGCCCTGCAGTAAAACTCAAAGCTGCAGGCAGGCATCTTGGAAACATAGACAGAATCAGGAATTTTGGAGCTTGAAGTGGCCTTAGGTAAGGTGGGAGAGGGAGGAGTGGTTAGTAGAAAGAACTGACACAGCCAGACACACCAGGATTTGATTATAGTACCTACACTTAGAGCTGAGCAATGGGTAGCAAGTTGCTTAAACTCTCTGAGCCTCAGCAGCCTCATTTGTAAAATACGGATAATCTTTACCTTTTAAAGGCTTAAATCGGATTATAAATGAGTCATCTGGGACAGTGCCTGACATACAATGCTTCAAGAATGTTTTTTCCATTTTCTTCCTTTATACATGAAGAAAAAGATTTTGTAGAAGCCCAGTACGTTGAATGAGCTCATAACTTCCTACCTGAATGAAGGAGTCAGGCTCACTCCCACCGATTCACTCTCTGATGTAGTTAAATATGCGATTATTTCAGATGTACAAGTTAATTGTCATGTTGATGCTTTCTTTTGAACTATTCTTAAATCACTTAACTTTAGACATCCACATGCGCATAAATTCAATCTATCATTGTTCCAGCAAGTATTTTCTTTTACAATACTTTTTACAAGGCATCTAGCAGCTGCTAAATAAAGATTTGTTGATGAATGATTGTTTTTCCCATTATGAATTGTCATGGCCTTCACATACTCTTTGGGCATAAATTCCTCACCACCCTGCTAATTACTGGTTCCTTTCCCTCACGTGGGAAATAGATGCCCACGTGTCTTTTTCTTGTCTGTTAATGTCTGTTATCACATCCACCTGAGTGTGGTCTGTTAAGTATAAACTCCTGGAGGATTTGTGCTTTCTGTTTAATTGTTCTGTATAATGCCCAGCACATTTGCCTAGATGGGGCGTTTCTCAGTATCTAGGATGATGGTGAAGTGGCCTCTTGGCTTCTACGGACTGTGAAAGCTCCAATATCAGCTCCTTGATATAGACTGAGTCCCTTTGGAACAGATGTTAACCACCTGCCCCTTTGATTAGTAACATCTTTATTTACATACCTGACAGTTCACCCTGGTTAACTGTGTGATTTAATAATCCTTAGTAAATTTACAGAGTTGTGCAACCATCATCACAATCCAATTTTAGAACCTCAAACAGATCCCTAAGCCCATCCTTTGATTCTTTATTCTTCACTTTCTTTCCCATAATCACATGCACATGAATGTAGAGAAGGCAGGTCGACAGGAAAGGCATCAATTATTGCTCACTAAGGGCTGCCCAACTAGGCAGCTTTCTTGAAACTCTTGACTCTGTCTGGTGGTGATTTGGGGCTCTTTTCATTTGGAAATATGCTTGGCAAATTTAAAGATGAACCATCCTCTTTCTCTCCATCCTAGAAGATATAGAGGTGGTTATAGAAATAAAATCTGAAAGAGGAGCTGATAACTCCAAATATGGGAGAGAAGAAGAGGATGATGAAGTCTGGGGGGCAGCGATCCCAGATCTCATGCTCCTGTACTTCTAGCCCTGTGCCTGGGAGCGTGGTTGAATTTCCCTTTTTCCTTTGTAAGGAGGGACACTTCCACTCCTCTGACAACCAGTGGACTGCCTATTAATGTCCCAAACAAGAGGCAAAGTTCTAGGATCACCTGGATATCTCATTTAAAGTATAGATTACCAGACCTCACCCAGAGATTCTAGGGGTCCAGGCTGGGGCCAGGAATCTGCATGTTAACATGCCACCCTGCTCTGGGTGATTCTCGTATGGCCAGGGGGCTACAGATCACACTTAGAGAAACTGGCCCTAAAAGGGTGTGGTGAAAGCACATTCATGGGGGCTTTTGACTCCTTGGAAGGATAATGCACTAGAAATTTAGCTAACCCCCTGTAAATATTATAATATGTAATCCAGTAGCTTCCTCTTCATTTTAGAAGCACTGTTTTATTGCTAAAATCCTTACATTTCTTCAGCAGTGTTTGGGATTGCTTCCAAACCAACCTAGAGAGATTACACACACACACACAAAGGTCTTTTTATGTATTAGCTGATCTTTACGAGCAAATAATCTCCATGAAAAATTTCCCTAAATCACTTTAATCTTGTTAAAAATGACAGGAGTCGTAACAGAATCTTGCCCTAGTCCTAAAGGAGGGCTTCATAAAAGGGGCTCTGCCAGCACCATGGCAGAAGGTTTCTGGCTCCGTCTGTTCATAAATATGCAGAGCCTGTGGCTTTGCCTTCTGTGGCAGCTTCATCTGGGGTTTCTGCAGGACAGTTTAGTGGACAGTGAGGTAAGGTGTGTAAAGTGCCTGGAATGCAGGTAACTAGTAATTTTTTTGCTGCAGTAAAAGGACACAATACAAAATGTACTAACAATATGAAACATGGAAGCTTCATAAGTGAAGTTTGGGGGGGTCACATTTATCTCAATACAAACATTCTGAAATATGAAAATTCTGAATAACGAGTGGAAACCAAAGTCAAGTTGCACTGTGTTTTATTACACCTACAGAAAGGATGCCATAAAGTGTGCCTCCAATGCAGTGACTTAGGAGAGGAGGCTATTTGATCTCTGTGCTCGGTCGTGTACCTTTCCATCATCTCAAATCGAAGAAAGAAATTAAAAAGCATAAGACACTGGTTTCAATGCAAGCCTCTGCCCCCGGGGACAATCACTGTCAGATTAATGGTGCAGACAAGCGTGGGTGAATGTGAAGAAATGGTACTTTCCCCACCTGCAGTTAAAAAAAAAAAAGAAAACATACCCCCCTCCTTTTTCAGAAACATGGACTGGCCCGTTAGTGGTTGCTGGTGTGTTTAACTAGTAAAAGCAGCGGGGAGAGGGAGGGTGGGAACGCCTGCCCCAGTCTGTTCTTTTTACCGGTGTTTTTCCGGTGTGTGTCTCTGGAGAGACGTGCATTTCGTTAGCCTTGCTTCAGAGAGGAGCCCGCTCACGTCCCCCAGGCGGGCAGGGAGCCCCGGTCTGTCGGGCTGAGGTCTGGCGTTTACAAGCCTCTTTGCAGTGTTGTGAGTTTGAAGCCCAGAGTTCCCTGCTCAGCAAAACCAGGAACCGAAGCAGAAGAAAAGGAGCCCTGGGTTAAGGTAAAGTGACGTTGCTGGAGGTGTCCTTGGCTTTGCAGAGCAGACGTGAAATTCCCCGCTTCCTTGGCGACATTGGAGACCCCCAGGGTCCTCCAGATGTGGTATGCTGGATCTTGGCGACAGAAGCCACTTGCTCTGGCCTGAAGGACATTTTACTTAAACTTTTTGCTTTTCTTGTGATACGAATGAACTACGGAGGTTTTTTTTCATGCTTCTAGTAGTAAAGAGCAGGAAAAGGCAGGTTATTTGACTGAGAGTAATAGTTTATTGACCTTTTAAAGAGTGTGCTTTTTCAGACTGCTACCCCCAAGATTGAAAGGAGAGTGTGGTTTCCAGATTGTTTTGTTTTGTTTTGTCTGTGGTTGTAGAGCTCTGCGGAATTTATGTTGGAGATGAAAGAACTTAATCCTATTTGGGGGGGTCTGGTGGTAAAAGGGGCGAGGGGAATTGACTCAATTGATCTGTTACTATAGCAGTGAGGATTTTTTTCCTTTAAGAAGTTTCCCATGAGTGAATGTGGGGAAGCAAAACATTTGTGTATCATTCGTATTTTCTTACAGCTACAGGTTGAAAGAGCCTGACTGTGCCCTCTCTTTACCATCTTTGGCCAAGAAATGTAAGAAATCTAGAGATTCTTGCCTTTCTAGTTCAAACAGGTTTTCTGAAAACCTAGTTATTAATCAAACCATGCTCCAGAGTTTATTTTTGAGAAAAAATTTTAAAACATGCTGTGCTAGTAATGAAGAAGGAATGAGACAAGAAGAATCATCTCAACCATGAAAGAAATCGATTTATGATTTGGGAAAGGTTAAAAAAAGAAAACAAGTGAGTCGAACCTAAAAGTCAGCAGGAGTGGGGTTGCCATAGCAGCTTCATCTATCCCTGAACTGGGACTGGGGATTTAAAAGCAAATTGAGCCTGTTTTCTCTGAGGCAGTCTCAGGAGGTATGTTAAGAGGATGTGAAGTTATTTAGGTTATCCAAACAGGTTCTGACAAGTAAGTGAAAATAACTAATTAAAATATTGTTGCCATTCTATAATGGATCCAAAGGCTTGTTGAATCATGATGTACTTACAGAAAAGGTGAATTTGCCACAGCTCCTTGATACAAATTACTTTTTGAGAAGGGTTTTTAAGACTAAATGTGAGGCCTGGCTCAGCCTCTTTGAAATAAGCTTTCAATGCACGTTTCGACCTAGTGTTTTCAAGTGGATTCCTTCTGCATTTTCATGTGTCAATGAGTTTAACCCCTGAATCTGTGGCTTATCCAACTGGTTCAGGGGCTATCATATCATGACAACAGAGGTCTGCAGGTTTTTCCCTCCAACTAAATAATAGCTAATTTAAAAGGACAGAAAAGTCCAAAATACTCAGGACTTACACCCCAAGTCTGTAGAGGGATGATCATGGTTTTGCCTCCTGTAGACCAGGTTTCTCAGCCTCAGCACGACTGGCATGTTGGATGCGGTGATTCTTTGCTGTGGGGAGCTGTCCTGTGTTTAGCAGCATCCCTGGTACCCACCACCCACTAGATGACAGTAGCAATTCCCTCCCCAACTCAACAACTAAAAACGTCTCCAGCCATTGCCAAATGTTCCCTACCGGGCAAAATCAGCCCCCAGTTGAGAACCACTCCTATTAAGTAACCACTTTTTTTTTTTTTTGCGGTACACGGGCCTCTCACTGCTGTGGCCTCTCCCGCCGCGGAGCACAGGCTCCGGACGCGCAGGCTCAGCGGCCACGGCCCACGGGCCCAGCCGCTCCACGGCACGCGGGATCCTCCCGGACCGGGGCACGAACCCATGTCCCCTGCATCGGCAGGCGGACTCTCAACCACTGCGCCACCAGGGAAGCCCCTAAGTAACCACTTTTGAGACCTGCTGGGAGGGCTGTGGCCGGGAGGCAAGACCCCAAGGGAGGGTGTTTATCAAAAGAACAGGAACAGGACAAATATTTTGCCCTGAGCGTTTGGGTCTTGGCTTTGTTTTTGTTTGAAATCACATCCTGGGCTGGGTGGTGGAGCAGGGGTTAAGCACTCTTCTGGGTATACATTCTTCTGCCCTTGGCCTCTCCCCTCCTGGTCCTTTGTGGGCCTTATTTGAGGCAGTGCCTAATCAAACTTCTCTGAAAGGAATCCTATCTTAAGTGCATCCCAGAAATGCACTTTTTTTTAAAAAAAAAAAAAAGCATCTTGTATTATAGCGCGTTTTATAAGGTGTAAAAAATAGGTGTGCCTTTGTGTAAATCTGGGCACACCTATCTGGTGTTTCTTCTGGAACCTGTAGCTGAGTGCTTTCATTTCTTTTTTCCTTTCTCCCTCTGCACCAGTAAGTCTCAAACTTTCTGACTGAGAGTTGGGTCTCATTTTGTCAATGAAATAAAATAGTCACAGCCTTTTTCCAATTCACAGATAACAAAAAAGTCAATGGCTGGAACTTTTTCCGTTTAAAAGTTTTCTTACACCTTTAGCATATGCTGTTGTGTGTTTGGTCTCAGAGGTTAACAGATTACAAAATGAAATCGTAACAAATTCTGGAACAAAACATCAGAAATAGCCAATTTTGCTTAGTTCTACTTAACTTTTTTTGGTGCACCTATGTTCTAATTATAGCTTTAAATTTTATAAGTATACATTCATAATCTTATTAAACAACGATCTGATATACAAACTATATGTATTACATGTTCTTGGCATTTCTCCAAGAACATGATATGATGTGCTGAGCACCATGGTATGTTGCAAGGAGTGGCCACAGGCTGCTCTGGGGAAGAAACCCTCCTCAGGCCCAGCTTGAGTAGGGGTGGTACCTGACATTGGCTGAGCGTATCAGGAAACACCTCTACTTGTTGGAGTCATTCTTGGTGATGGGTTGGAATGGCCCATGGTGTTTTCTGTGATTCATTACAAAGCACATCCTCCATTTACCTCTACCTGCAGGTACCTATGTATCCGACACCTTGTGCTCTCTTAGAAGCATTTCCTCATTTGAAAATCCACTCCCTCATTTACTAGATCTAAGATCTATGAATGCAGAAAACATAAGTATTTTAGGTCCATTGATCACCAGGATGTAGCACAGTGCCTACGGATGCTGGCTGCTCAGTAGTTGATGAATAAACAAGTGAATGTCCGTGATTCCCATACAAAGACCACCCGGGAGCTTGGTGTGCAAGAAGTTCGCATGTCTGCCACCTGTGTCCTGTCCACATAGTCTATTCTGTGTATTGTTTTCAAAAGGACAAATCCATTCCCCATCCAAGCAGCCTTTAATGTTTGAAAGACTACCAGGGAAATCTTTTAAGGATATAGGAATAGTGGTTCTGCGGGTCGTAAAATTTGGAGGGGAGAGTTTTATAAATTTTTCTTCCTGAGATCCAGATATTAAACTTATGCTCTTATATTTAAAGCCCCACATGCTAAAGCTGCCTCGTGGCTTCAGTAAGAAGAAGAGCATACCAAGCCTAGGACTTGACCTAAAGGCAATGCATTCCCATCCTCTTTGTTTTTAAGAAAATCATCCAGTCCAATGAACTTGTAGATCACAAATGAAAAAGTATGCCTTATATACTCTTATGTGTTAGAGTATGAAGTCTTTGAGAGTTGGGAGTGTCTACTGGGAAGTCAGAACAGTGCTGCTCAAAAGAGCCCACATTTCTTGAATCAGATATCAGGACGTGGGGTGTCCAGATGAGGCAGATGACTTGAAATGAGGACTTCCCTGGAGTATGCAGGATGTAAAGATGCAGTAGTGGTATGTAAAGGAGCCCAAGATGGTCTTAATGCTGTGATTCAAAGACTGTCCCCCAGCTCTGTTTTCTAAAGCAGAGCCCCTGGTATGAGTCTGTATGGGCAAGAATGAGTCTAACCGGTGCCTTGAGCTGCCCAGGCTTAAACTGTGACCTTGCAGGGAGGGAGCCCTAATAAAAGAGGAAACAAACCCCACTGCTTTTCCTGTTCACCAAGCCTGAAATGTCTGGCAAATACGTGTCTGTGTCCTCCTCAGCATTGCTGGTTCACACTGAGGTCGTTTTTTTGCTCATAAACATTAGATGAAGCAGGAATGCTTGCTTACACTTAAGGCGGCTTTTATCTTACCCTGCTGCTAAATAATAATAGTGTTAGTTTGTCTTGGGGCTCTGCAGCTGGCTCCTTGCATCCGCGCTTATATCCGTATACCTTGTCCAAATAAACATACTTGAAAAGATAAGAGAAATGTGTTTTGAACAGTTTAGAACATCCTCTAACGGAGAGTTTTAGCCCAGCTTTCTGCTTTGTTTTGGCAGCTTGTTTAGGATGCAAAGTGTATCTTGTTCTGGCAACAGATTAAAGAAGGTGTTGGTTCTTACATAACAAAGCTTAGGGCCTAAGGACTGGGGTGGGGGGGTGCTGGCGAGTGCAGATTTCCAGTCTTCCTTTGTGGTTTTTAAAGAGTTTTAAAGCATAAGGAAAAAATGTACCTGTGTTTTTTTAATATATATAAATTTATTTATTTTATTTTTGGCTGCGTTTGGTCTTCATTGCTGCGCGCGGGCTTTCTCTAGTTGCTTCAAGTGGGGGCTACTCTTCGTTATGGTGCGCGGGCTTCTCATTGCGGTGGCTTCTCTTGTTGCAAAGCACGGACTCTAGGCACGCAGGCTTCAGTAGTTGTGGTACGTGGGCTCAGTAGCTGTGGCGCACGGGCTTACTTGCTCCACGGCATGTGGGATCTTCCCAGACCCGTACCAGGGCTCGAACCCATGTCCCCTGCATTGGCAGGCGGATTCTTAACCACTGCGCCACCAGGGAAACCCCTGTTGTTGTTTTTTTTGTTTTGACTTTTAACCTCAGAACTGTAAGAACCTATTGAAAAACCTTACCTTGGCTTAGCCAGCCCTCTGCAATTAAGCTCCTGCCCTGCCCCCCCAAGTCACCTACATCTCTCCCCTCGATTCACTCCAGCCCACTGGCCTTCTTTCTGTCTCTCAAGCACTCTCTCGCCATCTCGGGGGTCTTTGTACTCGCTGTTCCCTCTGCCTGGAACATTCTTCCCTCAGGTCATCTTCTGTCCCCTGGCCCTGTTTTATTCTCTTTATGGCACTTTTTTTCCCCACGATATGAAATTCTTCTTTGTTTATATACACGTCATTGTCTGTCACCTGTTGCTAGAATGTAAACTTCATGACAGGTGCTGCCATGTTGCCAGCACCTAAAACAGGATCTGCAAATGAATGTATTTACAAAACAGAAACAGACTCACAGACATAGAAAACAAACTTATAGTTACCAAAAGGGAAAGGGTGAGGGAGGGATACATTAGGAGCTTGGGATTAACAGACACACACTACTTTATATAAAACAGATAAACAACAAGGTCCTACTATATAGCACAGGGAACTACATTCAATATCCTGTAGTAATGTATAATCCTATAATGGAAAAGAATCTGAAAAAGAATAGATATATGTAACTGAATTACTTTGCTGTACAGCAGAAACTAACACACCATTGTAAATCCACTGTACTTCAATACAATAAAATAAAATAGTATCTGATGGAAGGTAGGTAGGTGTTCAATAAACGGATGGTGGATGGATAGATGGAGGAATGAATGGGGAGGGAGGGAAGGAGGCGGGGGGTGCCATCTGCCTAGTAACCTCCTGCTCCCCTTTAAATCTAACCAAGTGCTCCCCTTCTGTGGCGCCCCCCTCCACAGTAGTCTTGGGTGGTTTTCTGCCCCATGCCCACCTCACTGGGCACGTCACACCAACAGTGTCACCTGTTGTAGTCCCTTGTTTTGGAGTCAGCCACACCTCTGCAGGGTAAGCATCGGGACAGGAATATCTAATAAAGGGTGATGATGGCTGTAGTTATTATTACTTCTTGCTGCCCTTTATAACCCTGTCTCATTAATGTCCTTTCACCCATGTGCATTACTCTGTATTACTTTCACCTTTGTTTTGTGAATAAGGAAACTGAGGCTCAGAGCAGCTGCCCGGTGGCGTACAGATGATTACTGGCAGGGCCTGGATTTGAATCCATAATGTCTGTCTCCAAAGCCCATATTCCACGGCATTTGTCTCCTCTTCGTCAGGTTGACTCACAGGCCCGCCATCAGCTTTTGTCAAATGAATGAAACCTAAGACTTCACCTCACCTCCTCCCTCTCTTCCTTATTATTTGAGCTTATAAGCGTTATTTATAATATAAACATTATTTACAATATTATTTGCAATATTATATAAACAGTGTAAAGATGAGCTTATTAGCTCATCTCTAAGGACAGCTAGCTGGTGGATCTTAAGTCACTTTTTTTAAACTGACAGGGCTTAATTGATTATTTAAACTCTCATTTTTCTCATGTAAGCAAATCCATTAGTAAAAAGTTCAGCTATTATTGAGTCATGCATACAAACTTTAACCGAGCTGGTTCCTGGGCAGCCCTAGGGACCAGTTTCCCTGTCTTCAGCTCCCAACGTTACATTGATTTCCCTTAGAACATAAAGCTTCTCACTAAGAAAAGAACATAGCAGCCATAGATGGACATTTCAAGTGAAAAAAAAAAAAAAACACTAGGAAAAAGCCTAAAAATGTAAAATGTGTCAGTGTTTCTTCCCGTATTTTTAACACAACCAAGTGCTTCCAATTGCCTGCCCCTCCACTTAGTTTTGTTAAAAATATGGAAGAAAGGCTGACACCAGTCTTTATGAGTTTGGTTGGCCCCAGGGTGTTCCATTGTTGAGGTAGAAAGCCAAGATCAGAAACCTCTGCCGACACATGCGTGTAATTCTCTAAGCCCATTCTAAGATGATAAAAGCTGCTGAATTTTCATAGCGTTGAGGTGGAAAGGGTTAACTGCGCTCATGCCCGGGGTGTCCTCATCTGTGGCGTGCCCAGTAATGTGAGTCTTCGGGTAGGAACTAGGCAGACTGTGCTGGTGTGTGGCGAGCAGGTCCCTCATCGTCTGGCAGCTTGAATTTTCCAGCACACGACAAGTCCCGATGACGATTCTAACAGGGCAGAGTCCTGACAAGGCTGGTCTGTCAAAGCTTTCCTTGGCGCATAACCAAGTTTCACCCAGGTTTGGGGCCAACCCAGCTGGTTCCCATTTTCCTTGGTGGGAGGATAAGCAGGAAGATGGAGTTCATGTGCTATTTGTTGATGTGATAAAATCAAAAGGCCCTCCAGACTAGGGGTGGGACCACCAAGAGGTGCTCTGTCGTGGGTAGCATGTGTGTGGAATCTGTCACGAACCCCAACGTGTGACCCAGCTTCTCTGTCCATCACAGCCACTACTGGCCCTTTAACCATCCCTGAGCAAAACTGGAGGGACTGTGACTTTTTAACACAACTCTCAAGCTCCATAATGGTCTAGGGTGTGCTCATTAATAACTGTGTCTCGTGGTTTGAATTTAACTGACTTTGCCATGAGAGTATTGGAAAGGAATTTCTGACTGAGTTCATGCGTTACTTCCAGCCCAGAGCCATTTGGTAATTGGGGCCTTGCCTAATCGGAACTCACGCCGACACGGGCTGCAACTCAGTTGGCTGGTTCCCAGACCTGGCCTGGCACCAACCTGAAAGATCTCTTCTCTACCTGCTTTTCTGTGTTAAAGGTAATTCCTGCTCAAGACCCCTAGAAATATCATGGCAGGAACGTTACATAGATTTAATCTGGCCTGACCTTCTTAAAGTTAAGGATATTGAGACCCAGAAAACACAAGAAGGCACAACCTATTGGTGAGAGCCAAAAGCAAGCCTCAGAGCAGTTCTGTGTTTCACCACCCCCAGCACTCGCCAGGCCAACCCAGTCAACTACTTCTCTGCTTATTGTACAAAAAAAAAAAAAAAAAAAGCAGGTATTCCAAAAGGCCTTTGGAATATTAAAGCTATTGCGTGAAAGCAGGGTGCTAGGGAGTTGAGTGAATTTCTCTGCTGGTCGTTCCGTGGATATTTGAGAAGTTTTTACTCAAAGCTTTATTTTATATTCTCTTTGTTTTGAGACACCTTCCCTTTCCAGGCCACTGGATACTTTCCTTCTTATCCTGAAAACGTCTGAGTTCCCACCTGCTTCCAGGAAGATTGTTGATGACTGCCTGGGATGCCCTGCCCTGTCCAAGTAGAGAGCTTCTAAAAGTTTTCTTTACAAAGTAATGTGTGCTCATTTTAAATAAATATGAATAAACAGATAAGCACATGGTATAGAATCATACAAGGCAGAGGGCAGATGGTAACTCTGTCTGTACAGACTCTTTCTGTAAGGGGCCGGATAGTAAATATTTTCAGCTTCCCGGACCATTACTCTCTCTGTTTTAGCTACTCAGTTTTTCTGTTGAAGGACCAGAGTAGCCATGGATACCACACAAATGAATGGACATGGCTGTGTTCCAATAAAGCTTTATTTACAAAAACAGGGCTACAGTTTGCCAGCCCTGGTGGACATCCTCCTCTCCCACCCCACCCCCGCTCCCCAGAGGTGGGTGTTGTTCGGAGTCCCTGGCAGCCACAGAAGTGTTTACGTACATGGAGTTCTGGCACATGGATTCTGTCATACTGAATGTAGTTCTGTATCTTGCTTTTCTCCTGTTTCCAATGCACAGATAAACGTAGGAGGGTATATATCCTTTTTTTAGACAAATAGGACCACGTTGTGCCTATTGTTTTACAGTTCCTTTTCTTCGCTTGGCAATGACTCGGGGCCAATGTGTCAGTAGGGTTGTGGGTTCCTTCTGGAGGCTCTGACGGAGAACCCGTCCCATGTTCTCTCCTAGCTTCTGACGGCGGCTGGCAATCCTGAACGTTCCTTGGCTTGTGGACATATCACTCCAATCTTTGCCAGTCTTCCCGTGGCCTTCCTCTTTGTGTCTCGCGATCTGTTTCCCCTTCTCTTTTCTCATAAGGACTTGTCGTTGGATTTAGGGCCCACCCTAATCCAGGATGACCTCATCTCAAGATCCTTACCTTAATTACATCTGCAAAACCCCTATACCTAGCAAGGTTACATTCTGAGGTTCCAGGTGAACATACCTTGAAGGAGCCACAATTCAACCCACCCCATGTCCTCTGTCTAAACATCAGTGTTCTTCCTTCTCAGGTTTTTCTCCCTGCTTCATTCTTGTCATAATCAGCAGCCCTGCTTTTTGAGGAGAACCCTGGCAGCCCCAGGAATGGCATCTGCTGAGGGTTATTTGCAAGTCTAAGATCAGTCGCAGAAATCACTGGCCAGAACTGCAAGGCTTCTAGGAATTTTCTTGCCAAGTTCAGCAAAATAAGAGGCTAATGAGAAAAGTATTTGCATATCTGATACCTTAATTGAAAAGGAAGCAGGGCTTCCCTGGTGGCACAGTGGTTAAGAATCCGTCTGCTAATGCAGGGGACACGGGTACAAGCCCTGGTCCAGCGAAGCCTGTGCCACAACTACTGAGCCTGTGCTCTAGAGCCTGCGAGCCACAACTAATGGGCCCGCGTGACACAACTACTGAAGCCCGTGCGCCTAGAGCCGGTGCTCCACAACAAGAGAAGCCACCGCAATGAGAAGCCCGAGCACCACAACAAAGAGTAGCCCCCGCTTGCTGCAACTAGAGAAAAGCCCGCACGCAGCAACGAAGACCCAATGCAGCCAAAAATAAATAAAATAAATAAATAAATTTATTTTAAAAAAAAGAAAAGGAAGCAGAAGGAAAAGTTTCTTTTGTAATCCACAGGGGTTTTTAGTTCAGTTGGTGCCAGCTGAATGGTGGCCTTGCTCTGAAATTAACCAGCACTGGTAGTTGAGTTTCGAAGTTTGACTCCAGCATGAGGCCTGGATTACCAACACCATCTATTTGTATAATTTTTCAGAAGAAAGTTGTATTCATGCAAAACTAAAGGATTGTGGCTGGGTACGTCACTTGTTTTTAATAGTTTGAGAAAACAGCTGTTATTTATGTTGCACAAGGCATTTGGATGCAAAAACGTCTTAGTTTCTAAAATTGAGAAGTGAGGCCAGCCCACTTTCCACTGGGATACAGCACCTTTGGTCAAAAGTGGCAGAAACTCACCTCAATCCAGCTGTCTTAGTGTCCTAGGGCTGCCGTAACAAAGTACTACAAAGCGGGTGGCTTTAAAGCAGCAAAAATTTATTCTCACACAGTTCTGGAGGCTAGAAGTCTACAGTCAAGGTGTTGGCACGGCCAGGCTCTCTCCGAGGCCTCTGTGAGGGCGGCGGGGCGGGGGGGGGGGTTCCTTTTGCCTGGTCCAGATTCTGGTAGCCCCAGGCATTCCTTGGCTTGTGGCAGCGTAACTCCAATCTCTGCCTCCTGTGACCTGGCATTCTAAGGGAGCCTGTCATCCTTTCCTCCTCTTATGAGGACACCAGCCATCCTGGATTAAGAGCCAACCTAACTCTGGTCTGACCTCATCTTAACTAATTACATCTGCAACAACCTGGTTTCCAAACAGGAGCGCATTCTGAGGTGTTGAGAATTGGAATTGCAACAAACGTATCTTCTTAGGGGGCACAAGTCAACCCCTAACACCAAGTAAAGCACAACAGGACTCACAGGACCAGGCCGCCACAGAGGGCCGGAGGGGCTGAAGCCTGGGCCTCGGGTGCTGTGTGTGTGCTCTGGGCGTCGGCTTGTCTCTGCAGGTGTGTTCGTGCTCACACACCTCCTCTCTCTGCTTGAAGAGGACGGAGCTACAGGGGCTCCGAGCAGCTCAACCTCAGTGGAAAAGGCCGTTCTCTCCCCTGCTCACCTCAGGAAGTCCTGGGGAAGGTGCCATTGCCATGGTGTGGTCACCTTTCCAGCCTGGATCATTCTCTGTGGCCAGTGGTGGGTCGTGGAGACAATGGCGGATGCTGTGACTGGAGTTGGGGGGAGGATGACGCTCTCCCCAAAGCAGGGTGGCCTTAACCCGCTCACTGGGGGATTGCAAGCTTGGGGTAACCTCAGCCACACGTTACTTCTCAATGACCCTGGTCTTGACTTGCTATTAATGTGATCTCGTGCGTAGATTTGTTCTTTAACACCCACTGCGTGTTCACCTGGACTAACCCACGTTCAGGTGCTGGGAGATGTCCCCAGATGTGTTTTAGAGTTTTTGTTTCTCTGAAAGGTGCATTTACATTCAGGCAAAAAGCCCATGGAGACTCTTAATTGAATCTTTAATCCCTAAGGATGCCATGGTGGTAGCTATCAAGGACGGGCGCTTTGTTTTCAAATTAGATGCTTTTAAATTTCTAAACAGGATCGCACTAGTGTAGAAACAGTTTTAAACTCTGCTAAATGGCCTGTGGGAAGCCTGTTTCCTGTACTTTGAATGCCTTTTTGTATGTGTTTTTATGCACTCACTGGTGGAAAGGTACGGTTCTAGTTCAACTATAAAAATTAATTCAGGGGAATGATTGCATAAATTAACAAAACAGCTCATAATTCAAAATGCCCATTTCATGTCTTAATTATGTTTACTTCTATCTAATATTGAAAAATAACTTCTTATTCTCTGAGTCTACGGAGAGCAGCATAGAGCAAGCCACCTGAGATAACTAACCTGCAGATAGTCCAAGAAGAGATACCCATACAGCCTAGAGGCCAGACACAGTGATTCCTTGGGTACCATCATTTGAGGGATAGCATCGTTTGAAAACTTTTCAGGCTTGTGATGACATTTTCAAGAGTCTCTCTGTCTTGGAAATTTGAAACATGACCCAAACTTAGCAGATATCAGTAGCCAACTAGATTCTGCCAGGGCACTAATCCTTGCCGTCTCTTTGGTAAAGGATATATTTCTTGGTAGCCTTGAATCCATCACCTTTCTCAGAAAAATCAATCACTTATGTCTACATACTCTGGACTAGACAGGAATGCTAAGAACCTTTTAGCTGTTCTTTTGTTCCTGGTTAGTGAGGGATGCCCTTTGCTCTCACCAGCCACCAGAATTAGTGAGGGACATTAAATTCACGTCGACTCTAAGCCCACTAGTGCTGCAGGCTGAGTTGGACTTTTATTGGTGGTCGTTTACTCTAGGTTAGGAAGAGGTGAACTGAAGCAAGTCTACCCGGTGAAATTGCTGTGATGTGGTATCAGCTAGCTCGGGATAAATTGAGTGTGAAATCATTACTGTCGGACGTTGCCTGCCAGTGGCTTTGTGTGTGTGTGTATGATAATTATTTTTGCTTGATTTAAGAGGTGGTAGAGTACTGGCTGTCACTGAAATAAAGCTAATTTCTTCCTGTTCTGAGCCATTATGTCGCATGGTTGGGACGTTTGAAACACAGTTTTCTAAGATCACTGCTTTTCTGCAATGAAGAACAAGTATCCTCCTTTCTTCTCTTTCTATCCCCTCTGTGATTTTTGTTCTCTCAATTTATCCCATCTATCAGTTAAATGTATAAGGGGTAAGAAATGAGCTTTTAGCTGATCATTATATATGGAAATTATATAGAAAAGCAACTCGAGGTAAAGAAATGTCTGGTTTTCTGGGTTTGCTTTTGTGTGTTGGGGAAAGAGAGGGTGGATGGAGTGGTCCAGGTGGGTATGTTCTTGGCTGTGATGTGAGTGATAGGGAAAAAAGTCTTGAGTTTTGGTACATATAGTAATGAAAGGGAGATTCTGCTTACCTTTCTAATCTCCATTTACAGGGCCATTTTCCGTGATGTCTTCTCTGAGCCCTTGAATCATCATCACCCACTTTCCCCTCCTCTTGATCCCAGGGCAGAGTCTTTCTTTCAGTGAATGCTTATTGAGCACTTACTGTTTGCACAAACTGGGGATGCAGAAATGAACAAGGCTCCTGCCTAAAGGCTCTGACCTCATGCACACAGGCCTCTGGTCCCTAGAAAACACAGCTGGACATTACTACATACCAGGCACTCACATGTGTGCATTACATTGGGTTGGAACACATTTCCTTTCTCCAGATCACTAAATCTGGCCTGCTTTACGCACAGGTGAAAACAGCAGTTTGTTCAGGCTCCTGCCTTTAATAGACTCGTTATTTTTGGAATAAGTATCCCTCCCAGCAAGGTTTACAAATCTAAGTCATCTTGTGCTCATCATGGCTGGCCTGCAGCAAGGAAGTGGGAACAGCTTTCCTGTCCTAATTGGACAGAAGGCAGTTGACTTGTCTTGAATGGGGAGTGCCTGGACCAACCTTTCCAGGAAGATGCTAAGAGAGCATCTGTGCACCTGAGATAGTTTGTTGATAAGGAAGTGATGCCACCGTTTTCACGCTGGAGAAAGTGGCAGAGGGACAGCTGTTTGGTCCCATAAGAAAGGGAGGCCTTTAAACTTGATATTGGAGAATATAGACAGTTGGTTTTTCTCTTGAGAGTTGGGAGTATTTTTTGCAGGTGACCTGTTTGTTTCATACTGAAAGAATTAGAATTACTCTTTCCCAGGAAATGTATTAGGAGCAAATTACATGAAGTAAGACTATTCTAGAAAGAGGTGAGGGGGGATAAAAACGAATTTTTAAAAGGAAAACATAGCTTTGAACAGAATAAAATCCTAATGTAAATTTACCAATATAGTTTGATTTCAAAAATTCATTCTGTCATTGCTCTACAGCATGATAATTTTTCTCAGTACTATACTTACCTAACATATTTTGGGTCTACTAGTTTGAGGTATAATTCATTCTTTAAACAAGAATTTAGCATTTAATGCTCGTACTTGCTAGCTGCTTGCATAATTATTGTTATAATATACAATTATAAAGGACACGGTCCCTGCCTTAATGGAACTTAAAAGTTAGTGGAAGTCCTAAAACACAGAAATATCTAGAAGCTCAAGGCACTATATGAATGGAATAAATGCATGCTATTTATTTAAGACTGCAGATGAGGCGGGGTCATATCCAGGTGAAATTGATAAGAAAAATTCCCTAGAGAAGGCAGCTTTTGACCCAATGCTTGGAGCATTGGTATTTTATTACATAAAGTAGACTATTTTTGCAAAGTATACCTACTATGTGCTCAACACCTACAAGACTCTGGAAATATGAAAATGAATAAGACAGTGTCCTTTCTTCTGAAAAGTGAAAAGTCTAGTGGGAAAACCTGTTAAGTAACCAGCAGTTATAATTTATTGCATTAGATAAATGGGTGTCTACTTCCATCAACGTTTAAAAAGTATATATTCGAGCGGGCTTCCCTGGTGGCGCAGTGGTTGAGAGTCCGCCTGCCGATGCAGGGGACGCGGGTTCGTGCCCCGGTCCGGGAGGATCCCACGTGCCGCGGAGCGGCTGGGCCTGTGAGCCATGGCTGCTGGGCCTGCGCGTCCGGAGCCTGTGTTCCGCAGCGGGAGAGGCCGCAACAGTGAAAGGCCCGCATACTGCAAAAAAAAACAAAACAAAAAGTATATATTCGAGACCAGAAATAAATGCAAGTCGAAGGGAATGCCCGAATCTGGGGAGCTGGAGAAGGCTCACTCTAGAAGTTCTCAGCCTGGGCTGCACCTGGGAATCACTAGGGGAGCTCATTAAAGCTGCTGGTGCCCAAGCCCTTCCCCAGAGCTACTCCACCTCTCTCGAGGGGAACCTATAATTCTTTAAAGCTGGACAGGTAGGTTGAGACCAGATTGTGGAGGCTGTTGAATGCCGGGGTAGGAAGTTCAACTTTTGTCAGTAGGTAATGGGATGACATTAAAGACATTTTATCCAGAGAGGATCGTGATCCATGTGGTGTTTAATAAAAACTAACCTGCCGTTTAAATGTCCTTAGCTCAGTAAAGGGCCTCTGGTCCAGTTGCTGAGTGGTGAGGAGGGTGGACTGACCAGCGTTTCTTTGCAGAGTGGCTGCTTTGCCCGGGCAGCTGGGCTTTTCCTGTCTGTGTGCCTGCCTGCCTGTCTGTCGTCAGAGGCTGGCTTTGACTAAGTTCAGTAGACTTTGCTAAGGAGCACTTGGATGCCTTGACCTCAGAACTCAGGCCAGTCTGCTACCCTGGGGCAAAGTGCAGGCTTGACATCGGCTCAGGTCACAGGGTCTAACACTTCAAAGGTTCCAGAGCTGTGTGACTGCACAGAATCACTGGTCCATGTCTGTGACTCAGGCTGTCATCTGAGTCCCAGCATCTAGCTACAACAAGGTCACTGGCTCCCCTCTGACAGGACCCTCTGTCACCTGACATAACGGGTGGGAGGGGGCGGCAGGTGCGGCTGGCAGGGTGCCTGCCCTCCTGGCCAGAACTCTCTGCTTATCCTGGCTCCAGCCCTGAGGCCTGCCCTTCCAGAGGAATCCAGAGGGTTGGTCGCAGAGCAAGCCCCCACCCAGGCTGTAAAGACTGGAATGTGAATCATGTATCTCTTACTTTGCAGGATACAGAAATGCTTTGGTCGTCATCCAAACACATGAGCTTTGCTTTTATCTTTTTTTTTTTTTTTTTTTTTGCTGTACGCGGGCCTCTCACTGTCGTGGCTTCTCCCGTTGCGGAGCACAGGCTCCGGACGCGCAGGCTTAGCGGCCATGGCTCACGGGCCCAGCTGCTCCGCGGCATGTGGGATCTTCCCGGACCGGGGCACGAACCCGTGTCCCCTGCATCGGCAGGCGGACTCTCAACCACTGCGCCACCAGGGAAGCCCCGAGCTTTGCTTTTAAATGGGTTCTGATTTGGGTATTGCCAAACGTGGGGTCCTGAATTCTTTCCTACATCTCCCTCTCCGTCTTAGAATGTACTTTGCACTCTGTTTCTTCTTCCTGCTGACCATTAGCACTGAGAGCGATGGCCAGAGCACCCCTCCCCGCTGCTCCTAGTGAGACGGTAGAGTCTGGGCTCCGCAGATTCTGGGCTGGAAGGCTTGGTTGTTTGTTAAGGGAGTAGAGTCCAGCCACAGTGGGAGAGGAAATCAGACAAGGTTGTTTTTAAAAGCAAGCTGTGTTTTTCTGACTGTTCTGGTATTGGTTCCCACCCTGAAGACTCCTCTAACCCTGGGGAAGAAAAAATATTTTTAGTCTGATACTGGGCTGTAGGCAGCCCAGAGCTGAACCATCTGAAAAAGAGTTGATAACTCGGAGCCATGGTTTTAGTGGAAATAACGTGTAAGGATCACCCAAGACTCCAAAGCAAGGCAAGGGCTATGCCCAAGGCTCTGGGTCTTACCCAACTCTCATGAAAACCTTTAAGAGTTCTGTTAGAATAGAAATATCGAGGAAGGAAAAAGAATGGGTGGGATAGAGAAATCTTTGCAATTCCTGGAGAAGATAAAAATCGTAGAAGTGGAATTTACTTTAGAGATAGCAACTTGATGAAGAAAAGCAGTTGACAAACTAGAATCTCCCTGAATTGGGATGACATGTTGCCTGTACACTATACAACAAGCTTAAATATTTTTAATTAAAAAAAAACCCTGCTTTCTGTATGTTTCCTACAAGTTACAAAGTCATTACTAAGACGATAAATACAGGGGACCTGCATGCTCTTTCCCATCCGCTCTCTCCCAGGCACACACTTGTGCCATTTGGCCGCCAGGACATGTGTATTGATCATTGATTCCCTTGGAGCATCTGGCAGGGATGAGATGCTTTGGATTGCTGTTATTGTGCATTCCTGACTCCAACATGCTCTTGAGTTGGAAAGGAGACCAGGAATGAGATCACTGAGTAATAAGAAACCTTAAGTGTTTGCCCTTGAACAAGAGACAAAAATTATCCAGTTGGGATTAGATTTCAAGAATGTTGAACTTGAAGGCAAATATTTATCTCCTGGTGTTAAGAAAGGAAAAGATGTAACACCTTCGACCTTGACTGTAGGGTGGTGTCTGCATTTGAAAACTGGGTTTTTCATTAAACCGGAAGCATGGTGAGTTTCTCATTGTTCCTTCCCTGGAATTATGCAAATAGTTTTTAGCACATGCACAGCAGCAGCTGACCTGGCGTTCTACTCAGTGTTCACCGTAATATCCCATTGGATTCTGAGAGTCTGTCCCTCTTGGGTCTAACTTCCTAAAGAGACCCCTTAAAAATCCCTTTCAGAGTGTAAGTATTTGGAAAGAAAATGGCCTAGAATCATATGGTATTTTGCAACCTAGTTCATCCTCTCCCTGTGTCATAGTACTCAAGGTAAATTTACATGTAATTAACATTTCTTTTACCTACATAGCAACCTTGCAAACTAGGCAGAAGCAACACTTTTCTACCCTCTTAACATTATAGAACATACAAGTCTTTTCAGACAGTACATAGGTTTGGGGGAAATAAGCAGTCGGGTCCCAATACATCCAAACATGCTGAAAGTTCAGTACAGCATTTAACCTAACAGATTTCTCAAACATCCACCTTTTACATTCCTGATGTTGCACATACCGAAACTGGGGCAGCCTAATAACGTGTCTAAAATGGGCCAACAAGACCTAACGAGACCCCAGGAACCAGGATCATTTTCTAGTCCACAATTTCAAATTATCACCCCGAGTGAGTTATTGTTGTGCAAGGGATAGTCTTCAAAGATCCCTTGGATCTTACCTGGGTAGTTAGCTGCTGTACTCCCTCATGAGAATTCATGGAAGAAGGAAAAAAAAATCAATACTTATTATTATTTATTTATTTATTTATTTATTAATTATTATTTTTTTGTGGTACGCGGGCCTCTCACTGTTGTGGACTCTTCCGTTGCAGAGCACAGGCTCTGGACGCGCAGGCTCAGCGGCCAAGGCTCACGGGCCCAGCCACTCCGTGGCATGTGGGATCTTCCCGGACCGGGGCACGAACCCGTGTCCCCTGCATCGGCAGGTGGACTCTCAACCACTGTGCCACCAGGGAAGCCCAATGCTTATTATTTTTAAGCTGTCCAAGTTACCAAGGAAATTTCCAGTCTTTCTAACCCTTGACATGTAGCAGGATGTAGGGGGAAGGGAGAATGGACTTCATCAAAAACCCTGGATTGAACACTAGCTCTGTAACTTAGAAAGCTTTTCTTCGTCCATAAATAGGCATAAGAGTAATAGGGTACCCCCGAAGCATTGGGTGGATTAAACAGGAAGGTGCTTCACAAACGTTCAACTACAAAACAAATGCAAAAGATATTATTAACAATAAAAATAATGGATAAGAAATGTTTAAGCTCGGTCATGAGAGGAAAAGTGAAATCTTTTAGTAGCCACAGAAGTCCTCAACCTTCCAATTCCTATTCTTTTTTGATCCTTGCCAGTGGGCCTTAGCCCTAACTGGAAGAAGCCACTTTTGAAGCTTCATGACAAAGACTTGTGCAGAGTGATCCAGGGAGTGCCAGCCGTTGCCTGCTGATTTTGAGTCTATTTTGGAATTAAATATGAGGACTATTTGCATTTCATCCACGTCTCTCCATCAGTTCATCCACGTCTCTCTAACAGAAAGACGAGGATGAAAGGAGAATTGGAAATTGCTCAATGACACTCTGGAGATACTGGAATAATGGATACCTGATGGGATTAAAGTACAGAGCTTTTACTGAGAGCCCATTTTATTAAAAAAAAAATCATTCACTTCACAGAGGTTAGAAAACACTTTGGGAATCTATTTGGTAAAGCGCTCTTAATTTGATTCTTCTTATTTAATTCCTTCAAATTCCTCTCGGATTAAAATTGTAATAAGAGGCAAAAACCACTTTGGATAAATGTTTGGCAGCACTCAGTCTGAACATAAACGTATGCAGTGAACTTGACGTATATTGTCTACTTTTATGTATATGTACCACTGAAATGTGTATATAATTCACCAAAAGACATGGGCAGGAAATTTCACAGCAACACAGTTCAAAACAGTCAACATTTAAAAACTACCAAAATGTCCATCAGGAGTGGAATGGATAAATAAGATGTAGTATAATTACACAAAGGAATACTATAGAATCATGAGACATGGTGAAGTACCAGTACACACAGGATCATGAATAATTCTCATGGTGTTGAGTAAGAGAGGCCAGACATATCTGCTCCCTATTATGTAAACTTCAAAGACAGGTAAAAGTTAGAAGTCAGCATAGTGATTAGCAGTCAGTGACTGGAAGAAGACATGAAAGGGCTTCTGGGTACAGATAATGTTCTCTTACTCGGTTTGGGTGCTAGTTACAAGTTCTGTTGCATTTATGACAATTCACTGAACTAGAAATTTATAATTTGTGCATTTTTTCCAGTGTATGTTCTACTTCAGTAAAGAAGTTTACTTAAAAGAAAAAAAATTGGGCTTCCCTGGTGGCGCAGTGGTTGAGAGTCCGCCTGCCGATGCAGGGGACACGGGTTCGTGCCCCGGTCCGGGAAGATCCCACATGCCGCGGAGCAGCTGGGCCCATGAGCCATGGCCGCTGAGCCTGCGTGTCCGGAGCCTGTGCTCCGCAACGGGAGAGGCCACAACAGTGAGAGCCCTGCGTACCGCAAAAAAAAAGAAAAAAGAAATAAAAAAAAAATTAAGGTGTACCTCTTTCCTACTCCAAAGAAAGGAAAAAAAAAAAAGTGCATTCAGGACTTCCTGCCTACCTGGTAAGGGAGGACATTGTGATATAATATGTAAAATGCATGGCATTTTTTGTGACAAAGAAAGAAAGCCAAATTGTAGAACAGACTGTAACAACAATTACCTTGGTCAGGGAATACCAAGTCTAGCTAACACCCAAGGAAATTCAACCCCAAATCCTTGGGTCCCTGGTTACCCTCTACACTATGTTGTATTCCTTAATAACTTTTGGAAGAGACTAATGAGATGTTATCCATGCTACTTAATCAATTCCTGGTTTCAAGGAAGTACATTTAATACCTGTGAGACATGACATGACTTAACTGGATTTGAAAATGACTGGCAGGCTGGAGCTGCCAGGGTTGCTTTACAAGGATTTAGGATCACATTGTCCCATACCACGAAGACCACCTATGTCAAGAAATAACATTTGGGAGAGTTGTTTTTAAAGGACTTGGTGTTATTTTTAGTGGTTTTGGTTTTTTGTTCTGTTTTATAACATTTGATCGATCACACCGTTTGAATAGTTGGGGGTGGGAGGGATCGTGAAAGTAAAATTTTTGTTAAGGTCTTAAAAAATCATCTAGTCTTCTTTGAGCCTTAGCAAACTGTAAAATATGAAGACCTTAATTTGGTACAATAAACCTTTATTTGTATTCTTTTTTTTTTTTTTGCGGTACGCGGGCCTCTCACTGTTGTGGCCTCTCCCGTTGCGGAGCACAGGCTCCGAACACACAGCCCCAGTGGCCATGGCTCACGGGCCCAGCCGCTCCACAGCATGTGGGATCTTCCCAGACCGGGGCACGAACCCGTGTCCCCTGCATCGGCATGTGGACTCTCAACCACTGCGCCACCAGGGTAGCCCTATTTGTATTCTTTAAAAAAAAAGGAAGTTGAAAGATGATACTGTAAAGTCATAGGAAATATGCCTTTTTAGGGCAGATCCCAGCAAGGGTCTCCCCTCATGAATGGAGCTGGAGGGAGACTGGAGGACCTGGTGCTTCTGAGTACAGTCTGGAGTTGGACAGACTGGGGTTTAGACCACAGTTCCATTCCTTGCTAACTGAGTAAACTTGGGTGATTTCTTGATGTCCCTAAGCTTTAATTTCCTCATCTGTTAAATGGACATAATACCCCCATCACAGGGTTGTAGGGAGAGTCAGATGGAATATGGTTTCTAAGGTGCTTAGTGTAGTATCTGGAAACAGGTAAATACTGAAATGACAGCTGGGGCTCAGAAGTTCATCCTTTAGTTCTCTTTTGGCCATAATTGTGCAGGAGATGGTTGCTCAGCATCTAGAGATTTGGGGATAAGCGCTTCTGTTGGCCTATTAATTTACCCGACATTTCTAGAGAACTTGCTCTATGGAAAGCAAGAGAGATCCTAGAGCTATGATGACACATGTGTGGCCCACGTCTTTAAAGGGATGTTTTGGGCTTCCCTGGTGGCGCAGTGGTTGAGAGTCCGTCTGCCGATGCAGGGGACACAGGTTCGTGCCCCTGTCCGGGAAGATCCCACATGCCACAGAGCGGCTGGGCCCATGAGCCATGGCTGCTGAGCCTGCGTGTCCGGAGCCTGTGCTTCGCAACAGAAGGGACCACAACAGTGAGAGGCCCGCATACCGCAAAAATAATAATAATAATAATAAAGGGATGTATAGTCTAACGTGAACAAGACGGAGCAAGCTCACCTGCACTTACTGGTACCAGATACTTACTTTGGTGTGAACTGAACTTGCCTTTGGTTATTTAATTTTCATAACAATCCTATGTGGCAGGTTTTCTTGTGCCAGTTTTTACAGTTGAAGAAATAAGTCCAGAAAAGTGCCCAAGGCCACACCATTTGCAAGGTCAGAATGCAGACCCTGGGTTCTCTTGATTCCAAAGCCCGTCTCTTTCTACTCCATGTTGGGCAGTGGGATGGGGCAGCCAGCCCAGCCATAATGTAACTGAAAGTGGGGTCCGGCTGCTCGCCTCTCAAAAGCCAATAAAGAGGCCAGGTTGGTGGAAAGAACAGTTTGTTTTATTTTGGATGCTGGCAACCGGGGAGGGTGGACGCCTGTCCAAAGGCCAACTCTCTGTCAAGCTCTGACAGTCATCTTGAAATTGGGCATCGGTGGTGAACCAGCATCATCTTGATTGTTTCAGGTACAGTTAATCTTCAGTTTCAGGTTCCGTTTGTTTCCGTTTCTTTGAGGCCAATTCTCGGAATTGTGGCAGCTTATGCCATGGCTGCAGCCTGGTCATCGTGTAGTTCACTTCTTCCACCTGGCGGGGGTTTCAGTATCTATAAGACAGCTCGCAGGATACAGCTCAGAATATTGTCTATAGCCCTTAAGGAGGACCTAAAGGTCCTCGACTGTGTTTAATGACTAAACTATTATTATTTGGTCTCCTTTGACTGTTTTCCTTTGTTTCTGCGTTTTCTCACTTCTCTGATTAAACTTATTCTTTGGCTAAAGTTTTTCCACAGACGAAAGGCAGGCTGAGGACATGGGGGAGAGGGCAAGGACCATATCGTCCTTCTCCATTTCAGTAACGTTAGAGGCAAAGTTAAATGTGTGCGACAGCCCAAGCCCAGAGCTGTGGGAGCACAGGAGAGGAGAGGTTAGTTGCAAATGTAGATATCCATGTATTTCAGATTTATGTTTTGCCTTCAGTGTAGTTATTTGCTCTGCCTTGAAATTTGGCAAACTATTCAAAATACATGTTAACAAAACGTCTCAATCATTTTGACCATCTTTTTATATCATACAGGATATTTCTATTTATTTTTCTAGTTGCCTAAGATTTCTGAAACAAGAGAAGTATTGTAGCCATGATGTGGTGATATCAGTACAAGAGAATCGAACTTGTGTCCGAAGACCTGGGATGTTTCCTAGTTCTGACACTTAGCTGTGTGAACTTGGTTTTGGTGCAGCAAGTCATTTGGCCTCTGAGCCTCGGTTTGATCACCATAAAACATGAAGGATGATGTCACCTGCTTCAAAAGTTCAGAGAAAACTCCAGTTAAATATTGTGCATGAAAGCACACAGCCAAAAAACCAGCCTGAGAGATTCCAAGTAGCGACACTGAGGTTAATGGCGTAGCCCAGGTTTTCGTTTCAGTGTCTCATGTGGTCCCCAGCAAGTTACTTAATCTCTCTGCAGCTCCATTTCTCTTGTTGTACAAGAGAATAGTGATTCCTCTGAAGAAAGAGAAATACTGATTAGATTAGCAAATTAGGCAATTGTTTTCTAATCCCTTTGAAAATGTTCGAGTCTACGTGGGCCTCTCACTGTTGTGGCCTCTCCCCTTGTGGAGCACAGGCTCCGGACGCGCAGGCTCAGTGGCCATGGCTCACGGGCCCAGCCGCTCCACGGCGTGTGGGATCTTCCCGGACCGGGGCACGAACCCGTGTCCCCTGCATCGCAGGCGGACTCTCAACCACTGCGCCACCAGGGAAGCCTGAAAATGTTCAAGTCTTTAGACAACTGCTAACAGTACAATATTGCACACATATATCTAGCTTTCTTTATATGCAGATATATTTTGTTCTGCAAAAAAAAAAGTCTTTATTTTTCAACAGCTTTCCAAAGGAATCTGGACCCCCCCCGCAAAAGGAATGAATGCATGCACACCCTGATGTGTCCTTGTGAACAGTGCACAGGAAAGTTGCTCTTGTCTTCCGGTCAGGTCTTTCCCCCACTCACTACTGTTTTCTTTCTTTTAATTGTCCTGTCTCTTTATTAAAGAATAGTTTATGTACCATAAAATACAGTTTATTTTTATTACATTTAAACAGCTGTGCAGCCGTCACCACAGTGCAGTTTTACAGCTTTTCCATCACCTCATTTTGACTTTGTAGTCAACGCTGCTCCCAATCTTATTCCCATCCCCATTTCCAGCAACCACCAATCTACTTTGTATCTCTTTCCTTTTGCCTTTTCTAGAAATTTCATAGAAATGGAATCAATATGTAGTCTTTCGTGTCTGGCTTCTTAACATCGTGTTGTTGAGGGTCATCTATGTTGTATGTATCAGCAGTTTGTTCCTTTTATTTAAAAGCAGTAACTTTGCAGTATTGCATTATTTGAATGCTCCACATTTTGTTTATCTGTTCACTAGCTGAGAGTCATTTGGATTATTTCCAGTTTGGGGCTATTTTTGGAGAACACTGCTGTGAACTTTTGCGTCTAAGTCTTTGTGTGGACATAAGTTACCATTTCTTTTAGTTCGAAACCTAGGAGTGGAAGTGCTGGGTTGCATGGTATATTTATGTTCAACTTTTTGAGAAACTGCTAAAGAGGTTTCCAAAGTAGCTATACCACTCTCCTACTGCCATATAAATTTTAGGATTGGCTTGTCAATGTACAAATAATCTGACTGGGATTTTGGTAAAGATTATACTGACTCTATTGATCACTTTAAAGAGACCAGTTAGGTCTTTCAGGAGTGCACACATCTACAGATAATGTTTACCTAGCACCGTTAAACTGCAAAGACTGCTTAAAAATTTTTTGCCTTTCACTCCTTGGAAGGAGATGCAATAGCAGTAACCATCTGCCAAAAGCCAGTATGCAGTTACACCGGGATGTTGCAGCCTTTTTTATTCTTTTATATTTTGAGCTGGTCAGAGGGAACCAGAGCGCTGGAATGCCATTGCGTATTTCTCTCTGCACCGTTCTGTGCATCTTCTCTGGGGAAGACCAGCCGCCGCCCCTCCCCCTGGTGTTTGGAGCAGGGGCTGCGGTTGGGGCTATAGAGTCGGTGAAGTGGCAGGGCTGCAGGATGCTCTTCTCTGTGCAGACTGGCTGTGCACAGACTTGTGGGGAGTGCTGTGGGCTTTGTGCAGGCTGCCTGGGCAGACTGATTTATTCACCTTTGCCCAGGATCCACACTTTGGGCCAAGGCACACCCTCACCATCCTGCCTAAACAGGATGCTGCGTCAGGAAAAAAAAAAACCTCCCAGAACAGGGGAGTGGTAGCTTCAGGATCAAGCTGGTCCAGTCACACTGGAAACATCTCCCACTCCAAGGGAAAAAAACAACAAATGCAGAAAAGGCTGAGTCGGCCCTCACACCGCATTTCTACAGGAGCAAAATGGGAACTAGCGTGATTCTGCCTCTCCCTCGCCACCCATGCACCTGCCACGGAAGCAACATCCTTGTTCCTCCCTTTGGCTTCCTCATCTACTGTCAGGTTTCCCCAGTTCACAATGATCTGCCTGGACTTAGGTCAGTGCTTACAAAATAAAACAAAAGCAGCTTATTTCGGGGCCCCACCCCAGGGCCATTGAACCCATTTTTAAAAGGCTCTTGGGTGTTGCTTATGTGCAGAAAAGTTAGAAAACCCCTGACCTAGGCCAACACACTAACCTCCAAGCGTTTGCATGTCCTTAGTCTGAAAGCACCATCAACCAGACCCATGTTGGCGAGAGTCTCAGGGACAGAAATGCAACTTGTTTATTCCTTTGGGTGTTCTGAGCACCATCTCTGAATCAAGTTAGATTTTTAAAGTGAGACTGCAAACCTAGACCTTGATAGTTTAACTTCCCCAGTGAGAATGATTTCATTCAACGACCTTTCAGTGCTACACCCTCAGTTTTTCTCAAGGGTCTGTGTAAGAAACAACGACTTGGATGTTTCCAGCCATCATCGAAATTAGTGTGGAAGTTGTTTTGCTGCTCCAGAACTGAGGTCCCCCTATGCGAATTCCTCTGGTGCTTTTTGGAGGCAGTTTACGCAAGCGGAGGCCTGGAGTCAGGCGGCCTGGACTCACAGCCCAGCTCTGCTTTTTGGAAGCCTTGGGAGCTTTGGAGAAATTGTTCACTTTGAGCTTTCATTTTTTTGCTTGCAGAACACAATTGTAAAATAGCACCTACCTCACAAGGCTGTCCGAGAGCTGTCACTCAGAGCCCTCGGTACCATGCCTGGAACAGAGCAAGACCCTACCGAACCTCAGCCTGCTGCGACTGTTACTAATTTAGAATCAGGAAACCTCGCCTCTCTAGTGACAATTGTATGTGACCATTTTTTTCACACAGTGAGACTTTCGTGGCCCATTTTCCCTTTTGTCCTCACCGACTGAGAAGCTCGGATCCCAACAAACATGTTTGCCTGAGTGTGGAGCCTTTTGATTTTTTTTTTCCTCTGAGGTTTTTGTTCCATTGTTTTCAGGTCACAGCCTTCTCTGATAAGCATCTGGAAGTCCTTTTTGGAAGGAGGCTTGGCATAAGCTATAAATTGCCGAAGGCTGACCTCAAGGGCCATGTTTCATATCTCCTGGGCAGTATCAGGAGTAAGGCACTCCAAGAGAAAAGGGGTAAAGAGAAACTGAAAAGGGCAGTTAGCCATTCCGGAGTTAAGCAGATTATCTGTCCAAGGACGGGGTCTATAATTACAGTTCTGTTTTCTACTCCCAGTGGCCTGTTACACTGGCACAGGGCTTAGGGCGTCAGAACTCCTCCTGGCTGTCAGACACTATGGAGTCTTTGGTTAAATTCCATTCCCTGCCATCAAGAATGTCCTTTCTCTACCTAGATTACTTTTCTGTTAACACTGCCATGTGAGCTTGTAGAGGGACAGGATTTGACACAGAATCATAGAATTTTACAGCCGGATGGGACTTGAAATTGTCTAGTCCAGCCCTTCACTTTTTACAGAGGAGGGTCCTGGGCCTTGGAGAGGGTAAGTAGTGATATAATTGAGGTCCCATGAGTAAGAATTAAAGAAATAATACCCCAGTCTCCTGATTCTGAATCTTGTAACCCTTTCCCTGCACCCCGTGTCCACAAGGAATTCAGGGCTCCTTTCTCCTGCTTTATAGCAGGTGGTATTTCCCCAGATGGTATTCTCGCCTGTATGATAAAGTTTATACTTCAAGTTAGAGATGAACTAAATAGGAATAATAACCACAGAAGTGTGACTTAATCAGCACCATTAAAGGCAAGTGATTTTTAGCACTTTGAATGTGTATGCAGGTGCTTTTATAAAACTCAACTAAATAAACAAGTCGTTTATGGTCCATAGAGTTTAATGCCAGCCAGAATGTGGACTTTTTAACGTGTGCATTTTGAATATGTGAAAATAAGTAAGGTTGTAATTTTCTAAATAGCAGGGTACAAAGATGGACGGAAAATGGTGATGACAGGGCTGTAGTGAGCCCCAGAGGTACATCTGGCCTCTCGGGCTGAGGCACAGCTGGTGTTCCAGGGTGTGGCCCTGGGGACAGGTACCCGGTAACCACTGCTTATGAAGTCACCTGTCACAGCAGAGCCCACAGTGCTTCAAAAGTTTGCAATCAGGGGACTTCCCTGGTGGCGCAGAAGATAAGAATCCGCCTGCCAATGCAGGGGACAAGGGTTCGATCCCTGGTCCGGGAAGATCCCACATGCTGCGCGGAGCAACTAAACCCATGCACCACAACTACTGAGCCTGCGCTCTAGAGCCCACGAGCCACAACTACTGAAGTTAGTTGGCCTCGCGCCTAGAGCCCATGCTCTGCAACAAAGAGAAGCCACCACAATGAGAAGCGTGTGCACCGCAACAAAGAGTAGCCAGCCCCCTGCTCACCGCAACTAGAGAAAGCCCGCGTGCAGCAACGAAGACCCAAAGCAGCCAAAAATAAATAAAATTAAATCTTAAAAAAAAAAAAGTTTGCAATCAGTAGCCTCCTCTCCACAGTGAATCGTGTGTTCCTCATCTGTTCGTAGATGGATGCTGTTTAGTCTCATTTTGCTTATGATCTGAAATACTTTTCCTTCTTCTAAAAATGACTCTAATTTAAATGCTTTGGATTCAGCTACATCCAGTTTTTTGGGTTAGTTTGCATATAGCCCCGTCTGTGTTCAGCTCTGATACCTTTCCTGGCCCTGTGCACAGGGCTTGTCTGTGAACCATCATGGGTGCCTGTGTTAAGAAGAAGTGAAACAGACGGGGTGGCTCATACATGCAAAGGAGGGGCTCCCCTATCCTGAGCACATGACCCTGTGCCCCCCGCCCCCCAGGTCTGCACTGCTGCACAAACAGAAAGACTTTTAAACGGCTGTGCAACTGCCCTTTGATTCTGGCTCACTGTATCTCTTGACGTGCTCAGCATCGTGGGATGAAGCAAGTGCACGGGTCAAGACCGATGCCCCTGGCGTTATGCTGGCGGTGTTTCTCAGCTGTGGTTTTGCTCACGATTTACAGAGCAGACCCCTGCCACAGGAGCGCTTGACAAATCTTCCGTCCATCTTGTATGACAGCTCATGTAACACAGTGACTCTCCTTTGCCTGTCCTTGGGAAAGGGCGGCAGCATCCAGAGAGCCTTTTGTCAGCATCCCAGACCGCACTAACAAGCCTTTCTGTGGATGGCCCTAGAACCATCTCTGTGCAAAGGATTATTATGTTGTTATTCCTATTATTATTGTATGCAGTACATCATAACATTTTCAAAATGTCATTTGATCATTCACCCTAGTGTCACTGTGAGGTAGATACAGCAGTGGGGGTACTGTATGGTTATTAGTTATGGTGCTAGTTAGGAACATGTGCTCCAGAGCCAGACTACCTGGGTTTGCAGCCTGGCCCTACCACTTTCTAGCTGTGTGACCAGGAACAAGTTTACTAAATCTCTGCAAGCCTCAGCTTCCTCATCTATAAAGTAGGGAATAATAACCTTAGGAGGTTATTGGGAAACAAATGACTGAATGTTTATGAAGTATGTAGAACAGTGACTGACACAGAATAATCATAAGAATGTTCACTTTTACTGTTATGGTCACCATCAACTTCATCATCTCTGCTTTGCAGTAGAGTTTCCAAGAGTTTGTGATTTGCCCAAGATCACGTTGGGTGTTATGACTCCAAGAGACAATGGACTTTTTTCCTCTTAGTCTTTTATTTCTTTATTACACAGTAACATAAAAATGAATTCTTGTAAAAGATCAAAACAATACAGAAACATATAAAGGAAATTGTTAGGTTCCCACCCTGCTCCTTCCTCTTGCCCCACAAGGAACCACAGAAAACTAACTGGTGTGCATTCTCCCTACCTTCTCTCCGTGCAGGGCACACACATAAAATCAATATACATATATATATATATATATATATATATATATATGTGTGTGTGTGTGTGTGTGTCCTCTCTGGTATAAATAATAGTAATAGTGCCTGACTTATAGGGCTGGATGTTGGGGGGCAGAGGGTGAGGGCAGGCAATATACTAGCCCTCTCATCAGCTCCATGAGTTAAGTGCTATTATTCTACCCATTTTACAGCTGTGGAAGTGAAGGTTAGGGAGATTGTCACCTTTACAGGACCACATAGTGCTGAAACTGGATTTGAATCCAGCCAGACTTACCCCAGTATCTCCACACTTTTGACCACTACTATATGTGGCCGTATCACAGGCATTATTTTTCCACTTGATTTTTTTCTCTTAGTAGTGTTTGTTTGAACTCTTTCCATATAAATACATATACGTTTGCTTCTTTCTTTTAATGGCTACATGAGTCAATATTTTATTTCACTACTTTCTTATTTAGGTTGCTTCTGTTTCCTTGTTCTTTGCTGTTATAAGTAATTCAAAACTGAATATCCTTAATACATACACTTTTGGGCACATGTGTGAGAATTTCTATAGAATGGCTTTTACAAGTGAAATTGTTCATCAGGGAGTAGTATGTACATATACATTAAATTTCAATAAATAGTGCTTTCCAAAAAGAATTTTGCTCATCAACAGTGTGTGAGAATGCCTGTTTCCTCACATTAGTCTTCTTCTTATCTTTGCCAATTTGTTGAAGAAAGACACTCTTTTTCTAAATTGTGTTCCCCTGATTCCTGGTGGGGTTGAGCTGATTATTTGGGGGGTGATCTACCTTTCCTCTGGAAATTGCCTTTTGCCCATATTGCCATTTATTTTTCATTGTAGATGCTCTTTATAAATTCTGGATAATAATCTTTTCTCTGAAATGCATGACAGATATTTTACCCCTGTCTGTAACTTTGTTTTATGTCTAGAGATTGTGTGTGCATGTGTGTATGTGTGCAGGCACACGTACACAGTCAATATTTATCTTTATTGTTTCTAGGCTTTGCCTTGCTTAGGAAAGCCTTCCCAAGTTTGTTAAAACAGTCTCCTACATATTCTTCGAATATTTCTATGATTTTGTTTCAACTTTTAACTTAGTACCTTTCTAGAATTTGTTTTTGTGTAGGTTGTGAGTTAGGAATCTAGATTTAACTTTCTCTAAGTGTAAAACTCATCGTTCTCACCGTTAATTGAATAACCCATTTCTTTCAACTCATTTGAAGCACCACCTTTATCATAATTCTCTTGTTGTATGTATGGCTGTGCACCTGGTTCCTCTCTTCTGTCCCACTGATTTATTTTCTATCCCTGCACCAATATTAGAACACTTTAATTATTTTAGCCTTAGAATAACTTTTTATTCGGGAAAGGAAAAACCCCTTTCACTGCCACTCTCTTTTCCAAAGCAGTTTTTATATTTTTATGCATTTTTTTTCTTCCATGTGAACTTTTAAAATCAGCTTGTCAAGTTCTATAAAAGAAACTCCTGTGTGTATTTTGACTGAGAATATATTGCATTAATAGGTTCATTTTGGATTATTTGGCATCTTTACTATATTTACTTTTCCCATCCACAAGTACCATGTGTCTCTATTTCTTTCATGCCCATCAGTTAAGATCCTTATGTAGATCTTTCATCGAAGGGTTTATTTGTTGCTATTACAAATAGGGACCTGTTTTCCCATCACCTGGACTTAATTTGTATTACTAATGAATAGGAAAACTATTGGTTTTTATATATTAATTTTTTTATCTAGCTACTTGACTGAACTCTTTCATTAGTGACCTTTATACTGATTTCTTTTTCTTGATCTATCACATAGGCTAGGACTAAAGAAAAACGCTGGTGAAAGTGTACGTCTCTGCCTTGTTCTTATCTTTAATTAGAATGCTTCTAATACTGCACCACTAAATATGGTAGATACACTTGATCAGCTTGAAGAAATTTCTTTCTATTTCTAGCTTACTGAGGGCGTGTGCTTTTCACTGCAGACTACACCAGATTCCCTTCAAGGGGCCTTAATTCTGTCCCCGACATTTTCCTTGAGAATTCAGAGATTGTCCAAATGCCTGGGACCTCCCAGCATTGATATCCCAGCTGACCCAACAGTTTAGAACTGAGTAATATTTTCTCTTCCTCCTTTCACTCACATTGGACCCTAGATGGCCGAAGAGAAAGGGCTACTTTGTGTGAACATTTCCTATACTCCCCTCACATGCCCCCCCATCCCACCCCCACTGCCGAAAAAATAAATAAATAATGCTGTGTGGATAAGAGCAAAATTCCACTTCTGGAATTTTCTGGTAGGCACCACTGAAAAGGTTTCATTCCTGGCTTCTACTTGTAAATAACTTCCATTTTTTTTTCCCACTGGGTTATCTTGAGTAGCTGACCACCACCTCACACTCTAGTAGCTAACTGGTTTCATAGTTTCTGCAGGAGGGTGTGAGAAAGGAATCACTACCTGACCTCTGATTTCCTGTTGAGATTTCACACAGGCACAGGGTGAAGTCACTTCTAACTCTGGACTCTCAGCAGTGCCTTGTGCACAGTTAATGCAAAAGAAATGTTTTTATGGTCGATTGATGAAATGATTTAATTGCAGAGTACATCTGATAATTTTTGGGTGGTGAGACTTTTTGCTAAGATGTGGACGAAAGGATTTTGCTTTGTTGGGCATGCATTTGGAGCATGACTCTAAAGGGACTTGGCACCTGTCTACAGATTTGTCCCTGTGTCCAGTGACATTTTGCTTTGGGGAAATCAACACCCACTGTGGTGGCATCTGTCATATTTAAGAATGTGAAATGCCCAGGAATAATGCAGAGCCACCTCAGTAAAATGCCTTCTTCAGAAAACAATTAAAATGAGACTTTGGCAAAAGATTGTTATAAGCAGCAGAGAAGAGAGTTGGGGCTCCTTCCGAGATAAAAAGCAGCATAGGATGTCTTTTACTATGGTTTTTCTCATCTTGATGTAAGCTGGGTAGATTATATTATTTTCAGACTGTTTAGCTAGGAAAGCAAGAACCTGCTAAATAGGATCCTTTCTTTTTATTGCTTTAGTACAAACCAACACTGGCCTCCAACATCAATTTGGATGTTAATGTTTTTGAGGTGGGCTTGTTTGGGAGGTGGAGTGGACTCATCTCAGGCACATGCTGTATAACTGGCAACCGTCCAGGAGAGCCCAAGCTGAGAGACAACTGGATGCCAGAAACCCCAAGAGGCAGGGCCAACCTCACGTGGCAGGCACAAGTAGCTGGTCTTTGAACCCCTCCCAGATCCAGTGGGATCAGCTTCAGCTTCTAGGGCTGTTGGTATAGGAAGTTTGGTCAATTGGACAATTATTTTTCCTGCCTTAGCTGCTTGTCTTTTCCTCCAAATTCCCACATCCAGAAAAGAGGCTGGGAGCAGTGACCAGTCATAGACTAAAATATTTCGTACCTCTTCTCTTGCAGGCAGGTGACAAACATTACCACCCTAGCTGTGCACGATGCAGCAGATGCAACCAGATGTTCACAGAAGGAGAGGAAATGTATCTTCAAGGTAAGGTGGACTCAAGAATCCAGTAAGTTCTACCCACCTGGGGAAAGAAAACCTTGCTATGTTTGTTTTTAGAGAAGGAGGCATGTCTTTAGCTGCAAGGCTATGTGGATCCAGAATGAATGTAGCCAAATGTTACCTCATCAGTTAGTATTAATCAGCCAAGCAATTGACATCCTGGCAGTGAGCCCCTGAGACTGTTAACAGAGGAGTGTGTTGCTTCTGGATGAATGAATTGGACTTGATGTTCCAGGCTGTGGAGGTTAGACAAGGGTGAAAATCAGCGCCCCCTCCTCCCACCCAGCCCCCAGGAATATGCTTGGGAAACAAAAGACCAAAAGAGGGAAAGCATTTCTAGAAATGTTACACATTGGATGGCTACTTTGTCTTTTCTCACTTCACTGTCCTGGGGGAAGGATTTGGGGGGGGCCTCCCAGGCTGCTCTTATCCAGGCTTTCAGGAAGAAGAAAACCTCATATTTGGTGAATTGCATCACAGATGTACTTCATCGCATTAAGAGGACATAGCTGTCATAGTGTAAGAGAGAGGGACAGAGAGTGAGAGAACACACCCAAAGTCCCTGACAGAGAAATTGAGAAGTTTCTGATGCCAAGGAAGGGCTCATGACCAGAGGGCCATTCAATTTTTTTTTTAATGAAAATAATTTTGAGAAATTTTCCCAGTGTACAGCTCTGATTAGCTTTTGTCTCCTCTAAAATACTGAAGCTTCTCAGAGAGCTTTAGGGGAGGATTCTCCTCCAAACAGCACGATCTGTGCAAGCATTTTACTATTTTTAGTGGGAAAAAGAGTCATTAAATAGACAAGGGCTTATCAGTAAAATTAGCAAGAACCACGAGAGCTGTTGCTTATTCAGTTTCGCTAATTACTGGGTCTCATCGGCCTTTACATGTCATTTCTTCATCTGTCTCTGCATGTAACACTATGTGTAGTTTTAATGAATGGTTTGCTTTGCTCTCAATTTTTGTTTTTATGCAACTAAGAAAAGTCTCTGGAAATGATTCTTGAGTATTAGAGCAAAGCTTTGGCTACTCTCCCCTTAAAAATGCTAGCTGTGGGCTTCCCTGGTGGCGCAGTGGTTGAGAGTCCGCCTGCCGATGCAGGGGACACGAGTTCGTGCCCCTGGCCGGGAAGATCCCACATGCCACGGAGCGGCTGGGCCCATGAGCCATGGCCGCTGAGCCTGCACATCCAGAGCCTGTGCTCCGCAATGGGAGAGGCCACAACAGTGAGAGGCCCGCGTACCGCAAAAAAAAAAAAAATGCTAGTTGTATGAGAAATTGACAACCTAAACATCCTCTTAGCTTTAGAAGGATCTCTCTGAAAAATTTTGATTAAAGATCTCACTGAATTTTAAAGGGCCCAATAAGGGCAAGTGAGAAGCACCAAATCCGTGGTCTCACGTGTGCTTTATATGATGCATTTCCCCTGAGGACAGGCTGTGAATCCATGAGAGCAGTAGGCAGGTGTCAGTTTACATTTTCAGCATGGAGCAGATTTATTCTTCAGTTGGTCTCCAGGCTCTGTTTTAGATCTAAGTGTGTCCATTACAGCACTCACAAGCAAAGTCCCAAGAGTGCATGTCACCCCTGTGTCTGCTGAGAACCGAGACTCGGGGTTCTGTCTGGGTGCAGCTTTGCACGTTCACAGGGTTCTGGACGCTGAATAGAGAGGGTGATTTCAGGCTGTGCATGAGTGCAGCACATTCGTACTACAAATAAACCACTCTGTTAGTTTGGGCTACGTTCAGAATTTGGGGATTGTTGTAAATCTCTCCTGGAGTTGGGCTTCTGTGTTCTTTGCCTGCCCTCTTGGCATATCCTTGAAGAATGAGCAGTTTCATCTTCCCCAGCATGAGACGTTCTCTCTGGCTCACATTCCCTACGTGTCTGACCTCTGGAGAACAGTGTGACACCATGTGCACACCCAGGATTCTGGGCCAGAACGCCCACTCAGTAGAACCTCCACAGTGCACGCAGCTCCTGGACCCAGCCCTGACCCCCGGCCCTTGGCTCTCCATATTAAGACGCTTTCCTGTGCTTTGTAGCCAGCCTCAGAGTAAATGCTAGTGCTGAATGGACTATGTGTCTGCCTGGTTTGGGTTTGTTCGATTTTTTTTTTTTTTTTTTTGGCCCTGGGTTAAGCAAGATAGAAATTACTGCTAAATAGGGATTAAAGTATTATTCTGATATAAAATGCATTTTCCCTGTCATTAATTTAATAGTATTTTAGTTCAGTGGTGTAAAAGAATTCGAGAGTTATTTTAATTTGATACTTTTCAAGTACACGCAGATTGCTGCTTGAAGAGAGAAAGATTTCAACAATGAAATGTAGAAAGTCTAATATTCATACTGAGATTCTTATTAAGTTTATATCATTTACTTACTGCTTTCCACTTAGTAACTTTTTCATATTTTTTTAACTTTTTATTTTATGTTGGAGTGTAGTTGATTAACAATGTTGTGTTAGTTTCAGGTGTACAACAAAGTGATTCAGTTATACATATACGTGTATCTATTCTTTTTCAAATTCTTTTCCCAATTAGGTTGTTACAGAGTATTGAGCAGAGTTCCCTGTGCTATACAGTAGGTCCTCGTTGGCTGTCCATTTTAAATCTAGCAGTGTGGACATGTCAACCCCAAACTCCCAGACAATCCCTCCCCCACCTCCCTTCCCCCTCATGACCATAAGTTCGTTCTCTAAGTCTGTGAGTCTTCAACTTAGTAACTTTATTCGCTTGGGTCTTTTTTTTTTTTTTTTTTTTTTTGCGGTACGCGGGCCTCTCACTGTTGTGGCCTCTCCCGTTGCGGAGCACAGGCTCCGGACACGCAGGCTCAGCGGCCATGGCTCACGGGCCTAGCTGCTCCGCGGCATGTGGGATCTTCCCGCACCGGGGCACGAACCCGTGTCCCCTGCATCGGCTGGCGGACTGTCAACCACTGCGCCACCAGGGAAGCCCCGCTTGGGTCTTTTTAAGTCCCTCTTCAAGTTCTTCTGCCCATTCCCACATTTGAACATACCCTTATATGAACATATAAGACTTACATATAGGCCTTAGCCATAAATTACATAGATTGTCTATCTAGGCGTAAAAAAATCATATAGGCAGACATTTGATTCTTATAAGAACAGAGCTTTTGATTGGATATAAGTGTTTTGCTTCGTTCTTTGGTACTGGTACCATCTAAGAAAGTGCTTTACACTCCTATAAAGTGAGGCATTAACCCAGGAACAGAAAATGACACTGAATTCGTGCCTTCATTAGTTTAAAAGTGAAGACTTTTTTGCAGTTAATTAAAAGGTTAAAAGTTAAAGAAAAACTTGTGGATTTGTAATGTAACTTTCAATCTTTCTGCTAGTTAGATTGATCTCCTGTGTCTGTTGGATCAACAAAAAATTCAGTGAGTTTTGCTTCTGGTTATAGGCGATCTGGTTTGACTTTATTGCCCTCATCTGAGTTGCTGGGTTGTTTTGATGTTATATAAGCATGGCTTATGGCTTATATTTCTGAAATTAAATGCAGCTGTTGCTAAGCACACAGGCATTACTTTTAACGGATAATGATACAATTTAAAAACAAAAACAAAAACCACCACCCAGTCAAGAACAGTCTCTTTCATCAAGACACTCTTGTGCCCAATTAGTGGTCTGTGTGGTCTAGGATTATGACTGTTATAGAACAAGTTCAGGTCAGATGTGGAAAACTCCCCTGGAGTTTGAACTGTCACGATTCACTTGGGCACAGGGCCACTCTCAGAAGTTCTATCTAATAGGACTCTGGCTGCTTTCCATTTCCTTTATTCTTAACCATGCATTGTCTTTCCAGGTTCTACCGTTTGGCATCCCGACTGTAAGCAATCCACCAAGACTGAGGAAAAACTGCGGGTAAGGAAGGCAATAGTGCCATGATGCCAGGTGTACTTGCTGGGCACTGTGTTTGTAGTCACTAATTTTGGGGACTGGAGTTTGGGTGAAAGTACCTTTTTATAACTTTTTTTTTTCCCTCTATAGCAGACTAAGTAGAAAGCCCATTTGGCCAAAAAAGGAGGTTCCCTCCTACCTTACATCAATGGTGGTTTTTGTTCCAAATGCTTGTGTTGGACAAAATAAGCCTTGCCTCATAAGTCAGGTTCTTAGGAAAGCATTCAACGGAAAAGTCAAACCTTACAGATGTGAAAAAATGTTTCATCAAGTTCTAGGTCCAACATATGGTGACCTCATCACTGGGCTTTTTCTGTACTTTGTCCATAATATCACTCCAACCCAAACTCTGAGGCCATTGCTCAGCTCTTTCTATGTTTGATTGGCCTCTCAAATCCAAATTCACCGAGTGGCCTCCATCTCCAAAAGCTGATGATTTGTCCGATTAAACCTTTGGGGAAAATCATGATGAGCCCAGACGTGTCAATGTAAACGGGTATTCTTGATTGTTTTTATAACTTAAACCTTAGGTAGCATCAAAATGTTTTTGTAACTCCCTAGAACATGGACCACTCGGGCAAGAGGATAGATTCTCTTTATCTCTCACTTCTTTTATCTTTCTTTCCTTTTTTTTTTTTTAATCTCTCACTTCTAAAGCCTTCCCCTGGTCTTACTCAATTCTCAGATCACCTCCAGGTGACAATATTTTATCTGTTTAAAAAGCAAAGAGATGTACACAGTTGCAAGGCCATGATCATAATCTGTATCTTACTCAGATGCCCCCAGTTTTTCACTTGGGCTGTGAAGTATTTTTCAGAGCAATAATCAGACTGGACCCCAGTCTACACTCCCTCAGTTTAGCTACCTTAGTGGTACCCTTGGAAAAACTGGAGGTTGACTAGGCCACCTGGTGCCTCACGGAAAAGAATGGCCTGAATTTGTTTTGAAAGCCAGACTCTAGAAGACTCTAGAATGTGGTATCATTTCTTCTTGATCTGCCATTAGCAGACATAAGGAACAATGTATGTAATCCCCAGCAGCTGCATAGCTGCTGCATCGATGTGGCCTGATCACTAATGTGTCACTTGTGAAGGGGTGACTTGGCTTCAGAGAAATGATTATCAGTGAGACCCATTTTTTTTTTGGCCTGCCACCCTGGGAATGACAGCTCTTATTTTCATTTTCCAGTATCTTTCCTTTATTCTCAGTGAAGCCCAGGTCTGCCCAGGAGCTTTATTTCCTTTACTTTTTTTTCTGCTTCAGCTGGCACCTGTAAGATCAGATGGAGATATTTTGCCATTTGCATAACTTGTCCCTTGTCTGTGACCCTGAGTAAAAGCAATTGTCTTAGAATTCAGTTAATGTAATCAGACTTTAAGTGTAGGGGGAAAAATCACTTTTTCTCAAAATAATTGAATAAAGACCAGACAAACTGGAGAGGAATTTGTCCACCAATATCAGGATGATTTGGTCCCTGTTTCAACATAGAGTTTCAGCTTGAGCATGTGTACCTAGCCCTCCCATCTATCAATCAGTCAGGTGCACGCTGGAACAGTCACCAGACTCTGGGATTTTTGAGGACCCATGGATGCTTTGAAAGCAGGTTATCATTATAAAATACTAGAACATTAAAGATACTACTTACTGTCACTTTTATCATAAGAATTTAAAATTCACAGCATAGCTTGTGGATGCTGCCCAAAAACCACCCAAGTAGCTAGTGGTCGGCACTGTCTTTACAGTGTTGCTTCAGTTTCTTGAATAATCATTTTTACTTCATCCCTGATGAAGTGTTTTGGGAGATGAAGAGAGGAATACTAATGTGGCCAGACTGAATGGAATGTGTCTTTCCTCTATAAGGATTGCTTGAATTTGCAGATTGTGTTACTAAAATGATTTAAAAAAAATCAACACTCTTGATCGCATCTTGATGGAACTCTATGGATAAGATTATGAAAACAACTAGTGAGATACTTCCACTCATTCTGGCCAAGAGGACCTGTTGTTTTTTCTTCCTTCAGTGAAACTTTCCAGAGACTTCCAAAGCTCTTCTCCTAAAGCCAACATTTACCACTTGGGAGGTCAGTCCAGCCCTCAGCTCACTCACCCAGAAAGAAGGAGGATGATGCACCTCCGAGGAAAGGGGTTCTGTTGTGGCCCAAGTGGGGTACCGGCTGACGCTGGTGGGATTTCAAAGAGGCTAGATTTTTGAAGAAGGAATAAACCTTGTGCTCTCTTAAGGGTGTGTCTCCAGATGACAGTCTTGAGCCAGGATTTCCAGGCCTTTTGCTGGGTGTCACATCAGTGCGGTTACTATAGCAAAATGAAAATGTTTTAAGAATCTTTTGGCAGCCCCACCGAGTAATCCACGTTCTTGGTACTTAAAGAATTTGTGGGACTTTTGTAATAACAGATTCTTAAGAACATCTCTCAGTGGCTTCATTGGCTTCTCGCTCTTCATATATCAGAATATTTAAGCCAGAATAAATGGAAAGGAACGAAGGTGGGTTGGAACATAGGTAAACATACTGTAACTTGAGGACCAGTTAGGGAATTCCCTGGAGATCCAGTTGTTAGGACTCCGTGCTTTCACTGCCAAGCGTGTAGTTTCAATCCCTAGTCGGAGAACTGGATTCTGCAAGCTGCGTGGCGCAGCCAAAAAAAAAAAAGAAAGAAAGAAAGAAAAAGACCAGTTACCACGCTTTTAAACATGGACCCCAAACACACACACACACACACACACACACATACACACACACACAACACTGAAGTGATGTCACTTGTCACTTATCAAATTAGTTTTCCTGAAGGTTTTCTTCTGTTTTTGATAGTGTTTCTGAATTGAAGCTATTTCATTTTTCATTCTTCCCTTTTTCATGTTTCATGGCAGCCACGAAACATCCGTCGTTCTCCATCTGATTTCTTTTATCCCAAAAGTCTGATTCGACGCACAGGATGGTCCCCGTCTCTGCAGGTTGGCGCTGTATCTGGGCTGAGGCTGGGAGCCACTGTCCTGGGCCCCAGGCTTCTGTCGCTTTTCCTCCCCTTGCTGCTTTCCCCATATAACTTCCTGGCTCCTGCAGAGGCAGATGCTTTTTCTCACCCCACGGAGTGCATCTCACATTCTGATTCCAGCTGTTTTCTTCTCTGGACAATGTTTTCATTTAGAGCAGTGACTAAAGCATTGTCTTCAGTACACCGAGCACATTGGAAGCTACCCTTTTGGTCCTGTGCTCACACATTTGTTCATTGATCAAATATTTGCTAAGTACCCAGGTATAGTAAGGAAGAAAAGACAGGTAAATAATTATTAAAAGATCTAGAAACGTCTCACAGGATATGGATCATAAAGATCAAGGAAGTTCAGATGAGGGAAGGGGGTCAAGGGGCACTTCCTAGGAGAAGTGGTCTTTGAGTTGAGTTACGGAGGTTGAATGGGATTTGAACATGTAGAGATGATGAGAAAGGGGTGGGCCTGGTGAAGAGAACAGCAGGAGAGTGGAGCTGGGGAAATGCAGTGCTTCGGGAGGGAGAGGTTTGGCTCCAGGAAGGAGTAGCGAAGTGGGAAAGGAAACAAATAAGACCAGGCACCAGCTCTGCAAGAGGCTGGGGGATTGACATACACTTTCATTGGCTCTCCCTAAGAATCCCCGTGAAGTAGCTATCCTGATTCCCATCTTACAGATGGAGAGACTGAGACCCATCATAGTTAACTAACTTGCCCAGAGTTATCCCAGCGGTAAGTGGAAGAGCTGGGATTGGAACCCAGGTCTCTCTGAGCCTATAACTCATGTTCCTACAAAGGGAGAGTGAGAGAGAAACCTGGGAAGGCAAAAAGAGGACAACATGAAATACTGGCGAAGTTTGATAGTGTATAAGGAGGAGATGGTGTTTAAGGGCAGCGCCACCTGCCCAGAGCATTCTACAGGAACAGGGAAGGTACTCAGCCTGCTCTCCAGATGAGCAGCAAGGCAGGGGCGTATGTTCCCTGCACACACTTGACCTTCTTTCAGGGTCTCTTAGAATCAGTTTTGAAACCTTGGCCTGTTAAATTACGAGTGACTTTCCACAATCCTATCTTTGTCCAGACGAAACCCATTTGACAACTCAGGGTTGCAACGCAGCTCTTGAGTCCAGGCTTTGTGCCTGTGCCTGTTTTCTGTGCCAGCCCAGGAGAGTTTGGGTTTGGATCTACTTTTATTAAAACATCACCTTCTGGGCTTCCCTGGTGGTGCAGTGGTTGAGAGTCCGCCTGCCGATGCAGGGGACACGGGTTCGTGCCCCGGTCCGGGAGGATCCCGCATGCCGCGGAGCGGCTGGGCCCATGAGCCATGGCCGCTGAGCCTGCGCGTCCGAAGCCTGTGCTCCGCAACAGGAGAGGCTACAACACTGAGAGGCCCACATACCGCAAAAAAAAAAAAAAACCCAAAAACAAAAAAACTTCACCTTCTTTCTTTAAATGATTTGAAAAGTAGTTAGAAGTACAGAGTTTCAGAGTAGAAAGAAACGTTTTAGATATCAACCTGCTAAATTTCTTCATCTACAGAATGAAGTCAGCCCAAGGCTATGCAGGTCATAAACAGCAAGACTTAACTGCAGACTCCAGGCCTCGAGTGCATTGTGTTGGCCCATGATGCTGGGTTACATCCAACATGTATGTGTCATACAATCTTCATCTATCTTAAAGCTTTAGCTCCAGTGGCAGGGTTTCACGTACAGCAAACGTATAGTGTCATGAATCCAGAGGAAGAGCCAAAGATGGTCCCCACTGCAAGTGAGTGCTCAGAATTAGTACCTACTTGGCAAGAAGTTGCTTTTTCAACAGCTTTTAGGATTTTCCCTGAAAGTATACTTTATAACTCAAATAGTGTTTTATGTTGGTAGCCTAAGGCTATCGCCAAGGGATTCATTTTCATAACTTGAAGAAGAATACCATCAACTGTGGGAATTTTTGGTCTTCTCCAGACCGTTAAGTTTAAGAGACATGGAGCATCTTGAGAAGTGGTGGGGAGAGAGGAGAGGGTGGGGCAGGGGTCTGTCTTGAAAAAGCCTTCTCTCTTCCTATCCTGTTGTTCAAAAGGGACATCTGATTCCCATTATTCAGCCTTAAAATATCAATGAGGTCAACTGTAGCCCCATCACAGAAAGGTATAAACAGCTTGGGACCTGGCAGAGAGAACAGGGTATTTGACAAGGTCTTCACCCATTGACCATTGAAGAACAGCTCACGAGAACATTCGAGAAGCCTGAAAACGCCAAAGCAGTTCTCAAGCCACCCAGATATTTTGATCTTTTAAATATTGTGGCCTACACAGCAGCTCATTTCACCAGATAATATCAAGCGGCTTTAGTTGTTAGGTAAACTGTACACCTTGCAGGGACATTCAGCATTCCATGCCCCTGAAATAAGCCTTGGTTTATTGGGGAGGAAAGTCATTTTATTATTTATATTCTGAAATCTCCCCTTCTTTCCTCTTGCTGAATTATAGGTAAAGAAAATGGTGAAAATAGAATTACCTGAGAAAAACATATTCTGGTTTTGCTTACTTGGAAGAGTTTTATAGGAATAGCAAATTTTGTCTATAGGTAAAACTTGATACTGAGCATTTATAATTCCTGTTGTAATGCATTATAAACAAAGCACACGATATTCCCAGGACCAAGTTTGTAATATTCTGGAATGGATCACTTGCTTACATTCTAAAAAGGGGCTTCTGTGTTGTGCCTTTGGAGGCTGAAGTATGAATGGCTGCCATCCAAAATGGGCATGAGTTTTTTCTTCTGAAACTAACATTCACTATATTATAACGTATGCACTTGCAAACCCATAATATACCCAACAAATACAATGTGTATATTTCTACAAAGGAACTAATGAGGGGCTCTAAGTATGTCTAGAACAAGGAAATAATGCTGTTATTGTTTTATTAATGTTGCTGCCATACGTACCACTTTGTTCCCAGCTTTCACTCTGTTTGAAAATTTTATTCTTTTTGGTGTGTCTTTACAATTCATCAGAATGGATGGGTGTTAAGATTTATCCTGCAAAGACAGTGGGGACTCCTGGCCATAGTAAAGGCTGATGGCCATTGTGCACCTGGCTCTAGAGAAGGAGGTGTGTGCCCGTGAGTCCCTGCTGCTTCCTCACAAACACAAATTTCTTTTTCCAAAAGGAGTTCCTGGGAATTCCCTGGTGGTCCAGTGGTTAGGGCTCTGTGCTTTTACTGCCTAGGGTGTGGGTTCAGTCCCTGGTCGGGGAACTAAGATCCCACAAGCCATGCAGCACAGCCAAAAATAAAACAAAAAACAAACAAAAACAAAAACAGAACCAAAAGGAGTTCCTTTTTTGACTTAGCAGTGAACGTTCAGTATATGCAGATTTTTAAAAGTATTCCTTCTTCTGCAGCTGTTATCACCACCTTGTCTGGTGAACTTCAGCAAAAACCCAAGGCAGGTACTGTCAGCCTTAGCAGCACTTCGTATAAGGTGTCCATCACCTTATATCGGTAGTTGTCCCGTAGGTGTTTGTATGATCTCTCTGATCTGGGTGCCAGTTGCCTGTAGTTCTCTCCCTTCTTAGAGCATGGCTTTGGATGAATGCAGATTAGATGAACGTAGTTGTTGCACCCCTGCTTCTGCTGAATGGGGGGGTGGGGAGGGCAGGGGCAGCAGAGGGCTCTCCAGCTCTCCCCTTCTAAGAAGGGACCACGTGTGCATGGTGGCCCGTGATTGGAAATAATCGGAAAATGTCACTTCTCTAGTTAATCTCCCGGCAAAGCTCTGGTAAGTGTTTTTTAATGGTGAACGTTTGAAGAAGGTTGAGAGCTGGGGTGGAAGCATAAAAAGGTCTCTTCAATGTAATTTTCATTCTGTGACTGTGCCTTCTGCAGGGTAGAACAGGTGGACAAAGTCAAGGCATAAGGGAAAATATCAAGTGAAAGGTAGTTAGAGGGTTTTCTTTAAAGTTTCATGCAGAAAACAAAAAGACTTGCATTTTCAAGCACCTGCTATTAGTGATCAAATGCCATTTTTTTTCTCTTTACTGTTGAAATGAACTACTAGTCAAGTGAGACCTCCCTTTGTTTTATTTTTTTCCTTTGAGGAAAATAAAAAGCCTTTTTGAAATCAAAAGTAAGTATGTGAAGGTGTGCTGGAGAAATGAATGTAGATTTAGACCCCTTCCTCATGAGCGACTGAGTGAGGGCAGCCACATACAGCTACAAGGTTCTTTCTGAAGGATCCTTGCCTCTTGTTATCAAAATAAGGATTAAATGGTTTGCCTAATCTTGTTGGCAAAATACATCGAAAGATCACAGCCAGTCTATAATCCTTCCTATATCTACCTTGCTTTTTCCACCCTTCCCTCTACCTTTTTATTTTCCTCCAAAGATGGCATCAAAAGAAAGAACTGAACTTTTCCAGCTGTGCTTTCAAGTTGTTTTTTTCTGTAAGGCCCAAGGAAAAAGTGATTAAAGGAGAGTAAGTAAATTGCATCTGCTTTAACAGCTTCACCACAGATCCGTGTTGCCTTTTCTCTGTAGAACAGAAGTGGGCATACCTTTGGGGATACAAATTTGAAATGATGTTCATTTATAATATTGGCAAGAGGGTATCCATCATAGCTGTCATAGGGAATTCCAGAAACAAAGGCTGTTGGCCCATTTGGGTTCTTGATTTAATGTGATGAGTCACTGTTGTTAACTTGGATATCTGAATAGGATAACATAGTAATGTAGGTTAAATAATTGGACCTAAGGATCATGTGGAAATATGGATCATCTGTAACTTTGTTACAGTTCAAAGAGGTGACGCTAGAATTAAGTTAATGATAAAGAAGAAACTGTCAGTGGGATTTGAAAGAGGGAAAACATGTCCATAAGTTGTTGCTTTTGAGGTTAAGATGAGTTTGAATTTGACTGTGTGGATATGAGCAGCTGTGTTGGAAGACAGCTCTGTGCCTTTTGAAGATGAAGGCCATCAGAGACCTTCAGCAAGTTATGTATTCATTAGAGGGAAAATACAGCTAGAAGAAGAAAAGGGGTGCATTATTAATAAACAAGACGTTCATTTAAAATTCAGCATGTTTCTTTTCTTTCTTATTCTAAAATACTTCTCTCAAATTACACTGGCATTTAGGTCTTAACATGGATTTTTTTTGTCATATGATATAATATTAGGACTTGGCTTTTTTAAATTAACACTTTAAAACACATAAAAAATAAAATTCAACATGCTTACAAGTCTAGATGTTTAGAATTGAAAGGTAAAATTCTAAATATTTAAGATTCAAACTCCAAAATTAATAGTCCAGTTTTTAGAAGTAATTTTATGATCTTCATAAGGGAGAGAGCTCTAACCTCTGCTGGTTGAACAAATACACTTTGGGAGCCATTAGGGAGTGTGGCCAAAAGCGGGCATCCCTGTGTACCATTTAAGCTTGGAGCACAGTTCAAGAGGCAGCGAACCAGGAACTACACTGGCAGCTCAGACAGGCCTGTGCCACTCTTTGCCATCTGTCATGGAAGGGCATTAGTAACTAGAGCCAAGACGTAAGCAGAAAGTCACCATCTTGGAAGGATATAGATTCACTCCATGGAGTTCTCCAGAAGGGGAAGGACATTTGTCAGCTCCAGGTGGGGCTGCTGCCCATGTGCTGAGACAGTTAACATACGTGAGTTCCAGGGTATGGGAAGGCCTCCAAGGGTGGTAGCTGTGGAGGACTCTAGGGAAGTCTGGTCTGTGGAGCTCACATCTGAAAGGACTATCCTGTCATGAGGAACAAAACAGAGGCAGTGCTGCCCCTCACCATTTGAGATGAACTGGCTAAGAACTCCAGTCTAATGTCAAGTGTCTGGAAAATGCTGGGTCTTTGCCATGTGCTGGGCAAGGTGCTTGAAGCTTTAGATGTCTTGTCTCATTTATCCCTAGGAACTAGGGGTTGTAAGTACCCTCTCCTCCATTCTGAAAGTAGAGAAGTTGAAGCTCAAGGAAGTTAAAAGAAAAAAAAAATGAGAGAAAGGAAAGAGACACTCATGTAATGTCACACAAGTAGGAGAGCCAGTGTGTGCGCCAAGGTATTTGACTCCAAAACCAGCCTTTTAACCCCACTAGAGTATACTCTACAGAAGTATGTTTTATCCCATTATTTCATTTTAAACAGGAAAATAAAGACCATTGTAAGAAAATAGGCAAGCAAGAATAACCTGCAAACAAGATGCCTACGGAAGTAAAGTTTACAGTCAGGTTAGGAGGTCAGAAGGAAGCAAAAGCAAACAGTGGCAAATGCAGTGAAAGAAAGAGCAGATTCTGAACCTCCAAGAGATACTGTAAGCGTTTCTCCAATACTCCAAGTAGCCTGAAGATGCACGGGGCAGAGTGAGCTCTCTAACAAGGGCCAGAGCAGTAGCGGATTTGGTGAACGTTGGCTGACTTCGCAAACTGACTATGAAAATACCGACTATGAAACTCTAAAACCTTTATTTTGGAATCAGAGAATCCAGGACAGTTGTACGCAAATTGGAGGTGACTCTGATCTGAACACCTCTGAAGAATCAAATGGGACTTGACAAGAATTCAGACTGTCGGATAACTTAAAACCTTTAGCCCTACAATATTAACAGGGTAAAATGCTTCAGAGAAAGCCTGTGCCACTCACAGAATACTCTATCCAGTGAAGAAAGAAAGGAGAGAGACTGTGCTGGGACAGGTTGGTTCAGCCAAGAGACCTTTTCCTTCCACGAAGGTCTCCATCCCTGGAAGGGAGCACCCAGGGCCCCTTTCTGACCTGTGCTCACATTCTTCCCCAGCTACGTTCCTATCAGCTTGCACAGTATGCCAGAGAACAAAACGCTTCAGAGCCACCCCCGGGTGCATCATTACAGGAAAGACAGAAAGGATCCCTGGCCCACATTTGACAAAAATTAGGATGAGTAACATGGAAGAGGCCCCAAAGCTCTGTATGCACTTTAGCTATTCACGCAGTGTCCTCACTGCTTTTTTTTTTTTTTTTTTTTTTTTTTTTTTTTTTTTTTTGCTGTATGCGGGCCTCTCACTGTTGTGGCCTCTCCCGTTGCGGAGCACAGGCTCCGGACGCGCAGGCCCAACGGCCATGGCTCACGGGCCCAACCGCTCCGCGGCATGTGGGATCCTCCCAGACCGGGGCACGAACCCGTGTCCCCTGCATCGGCAGGCGGACTCTCAACCACTGCGCCACCAGGGAAGCCCCTCACTGCTTTTAATGAAAACAGACCTTGTTGTCCTAGCAACGCCAGCAACCGAAGATGTTGGACTGTCCTAGGGTGCACCCTCTCCTACCCCACCCTAACACTGAGCTATCGCAGGCTCCTTAGAAGCTTGTAAGTGGCAGCAAAAACATTTTCAGTTAGCAGGCGCTCTTTTCTGCTAGTTCATCTCAATATTTTTCTTTTACTTTGACCTCATTTGTCCCAAAGCCATGTTGATGAGAAATAAACGGCCACACACGCCTTACAACAAGGGCAGAAAATTTAGCGCAGGGATTAAGAGCTTGGGCACTGCCTCTCAAGTGTCTGGTTTCAAATCCTGACCCTTGCCTACCTGTGTGTGGCTTTTCCCTCATCTATAAAATAATGAGATTAGCGGTACCTACTTCCTGGGATTATTGAGAAGATTAAATGAGAGGATGCCTGGGGAGTGCTTAACACAGGGCCTGCTACATAGTAAGTGGGCAATAAACGTTTGCTGCTATTAATATTCTTATGTTGTTACATAAGAGGTTTCATTTTTATATTGAGTTTGGCAAACGTTAGATCCTGGCCACTTGAAGCTGAAGGACTACCCGTAGTTAATGATTATCCCGCAGAGATGGTTATTGGCTCAGCTTTCTGAAGGGGTGGCATCTCTTTTTAAAGGAGGGCTGCACTTGGATGGTGTCACTTCTATATTTTGATTGGGAAATGGGTCCAGGAGTTGGGCTTTTTGAGTAGTGTTATTATGTGAATCCTTTCTTTTTCATTATCCTCAGATTTGAGGATTTTCTCATATGGAGATATGCCTGTTAAGGGAAAATTGTCGCGTGAGGAGGAAAGTGCTTGTATGAGGCAGGTCTGGGGTGGGGGGAGGGGAGCAGGGACGGAAGTGTCGAGCCCGGCACACCTCCACTGTACCCCGTGTGCTTTCTCCTACCCCCTCCACCCTCCTGTCTCAGAGATACCAGGGACACTGGGGAGAGCAACGGACCCCAGCCCTCTAGTGAATTCTTACTGTCAGGGCGAGTCTAATCACTGCCTGCCTCTGGTTGGCCAGGCGGGTTTGCTTTCCTTGTTTCAGATGTGAGTTCCATAGTGATGCAACATCCTTGTTTTTAGGAGGTTTTTTTTTGACTCAGTTAGACTCATATTTGAGGTACCAAAATATCAGCAGAGGGCTTCCCTGGTGGCGCAGTGGTTGAGAGTCCGCCTGCCGATGCAGGGGACACGAGTTCGTGCCCCGGTCCGGGAAGATCCCACATGCCGCGGAGCGGCTGGGCCCGTGAGCCATGGCCGCTGAGCCTGCGTGTCCAGAGCCTGTGCTCCACAACGAGAGAGGCCACAACAGTGAGAGGCCCGCATACCACACACACACAAAAAAAAAATCAGCAGAAACAGTACCAAAGAGGAAAAATCCTATTCCTAACATAGCTCTATAAATTGTCCTCTCCGAGAAATAGCTGCACGGAGGGGAGCAAATCTTCCAAGACCAGGCCTTTGGGTTTCTTTGCAGAGCTTTCCAGAACATACCAAGCAGAGGTGGGGGGCAGTTAATCCCAGCTCATGCCTTTTCCTCCTGCTCCCATCTCACTCTCAGGGTTCTCCAGCCTCTATTACAAAGTCTACTTTCTTATACCTTCCCCAGCAGCCGACCACTAACCTTACCTCAGTGACCTTCCATATGGTAAGGCTCAAAACATGCAACTGACATGAGTCAAGTATCCACAAGCTGAGTATTTGTTTACAAATAATAAATTCTAGCTCATTCCCGCAACAAATATTTATGCCTTCTCTGTACCTCTGTAAAACATCGGGCACATACAGTGGTAAGAAAATTAAACCCTCTGAGGGCAGAGGTCATAACTAAAGGTAGTGAGGGAGATTAACATGATGATGAAACCAACAAATACAGAATTATACATTTTATTCATGAAGAAAAAAACCAAGAATGATACTGTGAGAGGAAATAACAAGGTCACCAACTCTGGAGTGAAAGATCAGGGAAGGCTTCTTTGAGGAGGTGATATTTAAGCCAAGACTGAAGGAGGAAAAGAAATCAACCGAGTAAAATTGGGGATCAGGGCATTTGGGGCAGAGGAAGCAGCAAGGATAAGGACCCTGAGGCAGTGACATGTCCCATGTTCTATGAGTGACAGTGGGTAGTGAGTGATGGGGGGAAGGAAGGCAGGGACAACATCCCAAGGCCCTGGGAGCTGTGATTTCACTCTATGTGGACCCTGAAGCCAAAAGCAGGATAGGGACAATCCAAATTGTATTCTTCAAGGATCTCTCTGGCCACTGGGTGCCAAGTGGATTTGAAGAGGGAGAGAATGAAAGCAGGAAACCCAGAGGAGAGGCCATTGCAGGAGTCCAGACCAGCAGAGGTGGTGACTGGGGCCGGGATTGTGGCCATGGAGACGGAACGTGCTTGAACGTGTCCCCTTGTAGGGGACAAGGAGAAAAAGAAAAGCCCTGAAATGCATTTTCAAGGCTGATTGTACAACTAGTTCTCATTTGCCTTTCTTTCTATGTTCTATTTTCCCATATTCAGAAAAGGTACACCTCTTTCTCATTTTAACCAGCTTAGTCTTTAGGAAAGTGTAGGAACTTAGGCCAGTCTTGATTCTGAAGCCATGGTCTGAAATCTTACAAGTCACTCTTTATTTTACAGCCTACCAGGACTTCTTCCGAAAGCATTTATTCTAGACCAGGCTCCAGTATCCCTGGGTCCCCAGGTCATACTATCTATGTAAGTATCTACTTCTGGAAGAGACACTTCCAGACCAGGGGTGGTAGCAGCTGGTAAGCATGGACTGGATAATCCAAAAGTGAATAATTCAAAATGATTTTTATTTCTGTTATGAGATCCAGTTTTCATTCTTGTAGATCAGCCACCTCAATCCCATTTTCCTCCACATGATCAAGTGTTTATGTGAATGTGACCATCGGTACAGAGTGAACGAGTAGATGACCTGTAAAGTGCAGTGATACGATGCAGGACTTAAAAAATTTTTGTACCTAACTTGCATATAGATATTTGGGGATTAATTATACATTTTATAATGCTGATACTGAGTGTCTTTAAATTCTGCCACAGAGGGCTTTAAATATTTAGTTTATTAAATATGCAGTAATTGTTTTTAGCCACCTGGGAGGATTTTTTTGGCCATCTGTTTGAGCTTTTCCTTCTCTGTAATAAATTTAGGAAATTATCCTGAAGGTTTGCAGGCTTCTCTACTTGATGAATTCTACATAGACTTCTTCCTAAGCTTTTGGTGACTTTTTTGAAAATGTGATTAATATTGGTATAAATGGGCAACTTTATTTTTAAAATTTATTTTATTAAAGTATAGTTGATTTACAGTGTTGTGTTCATTTCTACTGTACGGTAAAGTAATTCAGTTATACATAGATATACATTATTTTTCATATTCTTTGCCATTATGGTTTATCACAGGATATTGAATATAGTTTCCTGTGCTGTACAGTAGGACCTTGTTGTTTATTCATTCTATGTGTAACAGTTTGCATCTGCTAATCCCAAACTCCCAATTCTTCCCGCCCCCAACTGCCCTCCTCCTAGGCAACCACAGGTCTGTTCTCTATGTCTGCGAGTATTAAACAGGCAACTTTATAAAGAGTATGACCGTGCTAAGCAAAGTGTTTTGGGTTTTGTTTATTTTTAAGGTTTTCACTTTTTAAACAAGACATGAGATGCGCTAACCATAGTTCCCCGAAGATGAGACGGCAGAGTGATTTTTTCTTTCTGTTTAACTTCGGCAGGCAAAAGTGGACAATGAAATCCTGGATTACAAGGATTTAGCAGCCATTCCCAAGGTCAAGGCAATTTATGACATTGAACGTCCAGATCTTATTACCTATGAGCCTTTCTACTCTTCGGCCTATGATGACAAACAGGAGAGGCAGAGCCTGGGAGAGGTAATAAATTCCCAGAAGTTGTGAGTGGTACAACTGATTTCTCTTTGGCACATGTATAAAAACTACTGACTGGAATCAAAATAAATCAGAGGGTCCTTCTGGTTGCCCACTGTTTGCAGGCTTCTGTACCAGGTGATCTGAGGTAATCAAAAACCTATCACACCATCCCTGCCCTTGGAGAGGTATGGAGAGGTAGGGAAGCAGACCAACCACAGAAAACGACAGTGCAGGATGAGTAAGCATCAGTACCAGGTTGTAGGATAGCAGAGCCGGCATGCTGGGAAGGAAGCCGAAGTTGTCAGGGGAGACTCTGTGAGCTGGGCAGAGGGAATAAGGGAGGGAGAGTCCTCGGTGGGGGGGGGATGGGGTCTTGGCTTTGGGGCAAACTGAAGTACATTCATGGGATCATGAGGAGAGAGATCACAACCCCTAAATTTTGACAGCTGCAGTTTTCAGCATCATAAGATAGAATGTGCAAGAAAAGACAAAGTAGAGAGAATTGGGCCACGGTATAGGACCGTGGTATGAGCTGGGCTTCTGGAATCAAGTTACCTGGGTTCAACCCAGGAAGTCCACATGCTGGTTGTGTGATTTTGACCATGAGACAACCATTCTGATCCTAGTTTTTTTGTCTGTAAAACAGATAATGACAGAATCTGCCTCATGGGGTGTTAGGATAAAATAAGCTATCTATTAAAGATTAATTATCTATATATCTAGATAATTTATCATCTATTAAAGCTAATCTACATTAACTAATTATTGAAGCAATTAGCAGAGAGCCAGACTCATGGTAAATGTTCAGAAAATGGCAGCTACTACTGTTGTTTTTACCTGTCTTCTTGGGGCTTATTAATACTCTCCCAGGGCTTCCCTGGTGGCGCAGTGGTTGAGAGTCCACCTGCCGACGCAGGGGACACGGGTTCGTGCCCCGGTCCGGGAAGATCCCACATGCCACGGAGTGGCTGGGCCCGTGAGCCATGGCCGCTGAGCCTGCGCGTCCGGAGCCTGTGCTCCGCAACGGGAGAGGACACAGCAGTGAGAGGCCCGCGTACCGCAAAGAAAAAAAAAAAAAAAAAAACAACTCTCCCAACATTAATGGTCCACAGGCTGGAGCACAACCTCAGCACCTGGTCACCCTCCCCTCTCTGTCCCCTAGGTCTCATGGGCTCTGGTCTGTTTCCCCTGGCCTATTCAACTCACTCTAAACATTTCCCCTTTTGTTTTTTAAATTGGAATCATCTATAGACTGATTTGAGTCCACTCAGAGAGGTGTCTCCCAAGTAGTGGACCAAAATCAGTCATTCAACCAAGGCTAAAACCGATAATCTGTAACATCACAGTGCTTTAAGATCTTAGATGAAGAAAGTTCGTGAAAACGTGGCAATTCTGTTTAATTTATTCTCAATAATGTATGTATAATATTTATTGTTTTATAATCATGTCTGTATTTATAATTACACACACACACTCTCTCTCTCTCTCTCTCTCTCTCTCTCTCTCTCTCTCTCTCTCTCTCTCTCTCTCTCTCTCTCTCTCTCCTCCGAAGCATAGCTCTGGTCCTTTTGGCAGGGAGTTGTGTCTGTTTTCATGTAGTGCCACCTAGTGGTCATGCCCCTGTACCTGCATCTGCAGCCTCTCAAGAGCAGGTTGATTGGTCTGGGGGGTTCAATGGCCTTTGGGTGGCAGAGCTTCAGAGAGGATAAGGGGCAAAGGAAGGCTCCTGAGCAGAGTGCATAGGGGCTGGTCCTTGAGCAAGTGGATGAGAATTTCCTAGGGTTCGAGTCACACAAGCAAGGGGAGGTGAGTTGCCTTATGGTGTTCTGGGCCCAAAAGTTTGCGCTTTGAAGTGAAAGTTTCTGGGTTTGGAACCAGACTGATTTTTCCTCTCCATATGACTTTGGAAAAATTACATATTTCAGTCTCCTTATCTGTAAATTCAAGATAATGGTAGTACCTACCTTAGAGTTTTTCTGTAAGGATTAAGTGAAATATTTAGATTACAACAATACCTGGCACGTAATTAGTACACAGCAAAAATGCTGGCTGCCATCATAATCAGAATTGTTACCATCATAGCCTAGAATGAGGCCTGTGGGTTTCTCTGAGCATAAAGTCTGGATGCAAGGAGGCCCTCTGATCAGACGTATTCATGAACTCTTCCCCAACGCATGGATCTTGCAACTTAGACAAGTTTGCAAGCTATTTAGTTATTTATTCCTTTAATTATTAAACTTCTTCCAGAGAATCCATCTACTGCCATTTTAGAAACCTGGAGGAGTAAGCTTGAAGTTCTGTGTAGCCATCTGTGCCTCCAGATAGCTGATCAAACCAGACCATGGGGCTCAAGGAAGTCTGGAGTGCAAGAGAGCCAGCAGCTTCTTGTAAATTTGGAAAAAAAGGGCAAATTCTGAAACTGAGAAATCCACTACTGGCCCTGTTCTTCAGAATGCTTTGCATTTCATTTCTATTTGAAAGCTTTTTGCATTTTAATCATAAACATTTCGGTCATTCATTTAGGAAATATTTGTTGAGCACCTAATATGTGCCAAGAGCTGCTCCAGTCGCTGGGAATACTTGGTTGTAAATGAATGGAGTCCTTGCCCTCATGGAGCTTGCAGTGTAATGTGGGAGACATAATAAACAGGCAGATACGTAACATAATTTTAGAGGGTGATGGAGCTGTGAGGGAAAATGAAGCTGAGTAAGGAGAAAGCATGACGGGGCCGGGTTGCTCCTTTAAGCAGGAGGATCACGGAAGGTACTGTGTGGTCGTGCATTTGAGTAGAGACCTCACTGAGGATGGGGAGTGAGCCCTGCAGGTGTCTGAGTAGAAAGCACTGCTGTCAGCGGGCACAGCAAGTGCAAAGGCCCTGAGGTGAGAGAGGGGTTGGTCTGCTGACTGCCCCGAGGAAACCTGTGTGCCTGGAAAGATGAAAGCCAGAAGGTGAATGGTGTTGAGGTTGGCAAGGCCACTGGGGAGGATGCCACGGACCTGGTCATCATAACATATCAGGTGATTACTATGGTTATAATTTAGTCAACAACTGTGTTTACCAAACTCTTGTGTTTCAGTAGACACTGTAACTCATAGTAGTAAACAGCATAGTTTGAGCATATAGGGGAAATAGTTCCAATTTCTCTAACTTAATCACCTAAAGCATCGCAACATATTTCCAAAGCCCATGCGTCTTAAGCAGAGACGTGTGCCCTAGTCTCGTGGGAGCTTTGTCCTTGTGTACCTGTCTGAGCCCCACTCTCAACTTACTGAATCAGAAGACGGGGAATGGGCAAAGGTGCTGGCATGTGTATCTTGAATAATGTTTCCAGGTGATTCTGATAAGCAACCCTAATTAAAACTGAAAGTGAGCTAATAAACGTTGTGACTTTCATTCTCTTTTATTCTTCTAGTCTCCAAGGACTTTGTCTCCTACTCCTTCAGCAGAAGTAAGTGCCATTTTTGAAAATTATAATGGGTGGAATTGGGGAGTTACTTGGACCATTCCTAGACTCAGATTTTTGCAAAAGGACATTAAACAAAAGAACAGAAAACCCGTGTACAAGATTATGATGAATGTAGGATTCCTTACGTGTAAGATATGACTGTAAGACCCAGAAGTAAATTTCTTTCTAAATGGAGACTAGGGAATAAAACCAGCCTTACCCTGCACCTCTGAGTGGTAGGAAAGAGAGTGGAGAATGGGGTCACTTGTCCCGATATTGGGCTCTCTCCTCTCATCTATAATTGATTGATCTGAATCCTAACCTACTGATTATCTGAAATGGCCAGCCGTGGTCATGGTGTTTCTATCAGCAGAGCCATCTTCATGGGAGGCCACTTCTCTTAGTCTAAAATCAATAATCTTGTCCCCCCTCTCAGAGTAAACGGACCTTATAGTGGCTTTTATCAAATCCACCAGGCTGGCTGTTCCCTCGGGAATAACCTCCTGAGGATCACGTAGAGCTGTCAGTGATGGTTCCGTAGTGAGCCATGGGTCCCCTATCAACCCAAACATGCTCTTCCCCTCTGCGGCATCCAGCACCAAAGACACAGCCCCCAAATTAGTTACGCTCCCAACCCATTTTATTAAAGGTTCTTCAGGAAGCTGACAATACTGTTCTATAAAATGAAACAGCCCCTTCACACTATACCCCTGATCCCAGGAGCGTCTTGGTTTTGCTGTCACCCACAGTGACAGGTGCTTGGTGACCAGAGGTCTTAGGAGCACTTTCTGTTGTCCCAGAATAATTTTTCCCTTGGAGGGTGGCCTGAGCTCAGACCAGCTCAAATCTGAGCATGGTCCAGGTCTAACCCAGCACTTTCATTTAAGCTATTACAGGTAATAATAATCAAGGGATTGTTTGTTTAGTGTGCTTCTTATTATTTTGCATTTCCTTATGTATCCAATGAGCAAACTCCTCAGGGGTTAGGTCTACCCCCTTCTAAAAATAATAATAATAAATAAAATCAGTAGTCTTGTCTTAAAGCTAAGTAACTGGCTGGATAGTCTATATAAAACTGGACTGATCTTAAGTAATCACTATAATTTGAGATGGTAAAATCTCTGTAGTATTGTGGTGGTTTATGACCGAATGCTATGAATAACTAATTTCTATGAATATTCTGATCATTTTCAACTGAAGTTATGAAGAATTAATTTCTATTATTGACCCCTTGTCAGTAATAAAAATAATAGGTTGAGGCACATTATTGGGGGAATTTTGTTTTGTTGTTGTTTTAATTTATTGTTACAGCCAGCTAGGATCAAATCAAAGTTTTTTTGCCTCTTGCTTTCAAATTGCACACATCCATAGTTTTTGAGGTTTTAATTTAGTCCTTTTTCATGCATTCTTTCAAACTTTTATTTTTATCGTGCTAGTAGAAACTTCATAGGGCAACAAATTCCTAAAATGTAAAACGTTCCTTGTACTCTTCTAATTCTTTTAAAGTTTTATGTTATGTTTGTGTGTGTATGATTTTTTTTATACTTTATACCCACAATATTCTTTTCTAGATTTGGACATGGTGACAGACTGGTGGTGCTATTGTATTCCATTAAATTGATATGCCATAACTTAATTATTCCCCAGTTTTGTTGAGCACATAATACAAAGTTTTGTCTTTATAAATGGTGGCATTATAAATGTCTGAGGAAATTTTTCCACTTAAAGATCGTTTAAAAAAATTTTTTTTTTCTTTTTGGAATTTGCTTCCTTAAGTAGAAGTAGAATTACTGGATTTGAGGCCACCACAGGCTTGTTCTCCAGGAAAATCGACGTAAAACATCACCAGATTAACAGCATGGATGGTGTGGGTTGGTGGTTGGATCCAGGGATGAGATGAGAGTCAGGAGGCTGGTTCTGAAGCAGGCTCCACCTGCACACACGGGTCTCTTACCTGCGTGGAACCTTCTGAAAGATTCTGCACTTGTGAAGAAGGGAGGTGATACCATGTGTTCTACCTTCTTTATGATGCGGATCTGATGGTACAACCTATGTGAACAGACTTTGTAAAACTGAAAAGCACCATATAAGCGTGGTCATTGGAATTATCCCCTCTTTTCCCAGAGCTCTATCAACACTGGAGGTTATCCTTTTTACATCTTAAAATCTTGGTAAAGGCAAGCACTACAGGTTTTGAACAAAAAGCACTAACCATGGAATGCTTGTTTGCATACCTATTTAAGGAATATGGCCCTAAAGTGTATACGTGAACAGGTAGACGGGATAGTTCCTGGGTGACTTTGGTGCAACTTGATTTCACGTGAACCTGACAACAGCCTGCATGTATGCCTTGTGCTCCCACTTTCTCGCACTTGCTTCCAGGGGTACCAGGATGGGCGGGACCGGATGATCCACCGGTCCACCAGCCAGGGCTCCATCAACTCCCCTGTGTACAGCCGTCACAGCTACACTCCAACCACGTCTCGCTCTCCCCAGCATTTTCACAGACCTGGTAAGGGCACCTGTTCCCGGGATTCACCCTCTAGAGTCATCCGTGTTTCTATGTGATTGTTTTCCCCACCGCTGATAGCGTATTTAAAAATCTGGCTGCCAAATCTACCTGCCCCTCTCCCAGAAAAAATTGCAAACTCCTATTCCCTTGTAGTTTGTGTTATTTCTTTTCTCAAAACAAGAGTCATGTTATGGTTATATTCATTATGACTTATTAAATAATTACATGTTGACAGTGAACACCTAGAAGCAAAGGAGGTTTTTTGGTGTTTTTAGACTTGAAGAAAATCTCAGCACTTTGAGACTTAAAATGGAGATCTCCAAAAGAAAATATGGTGATGTGCCTTTTAGGCTTATCTAAAATCTAAATCCAGTATTAGTCATTTACTGGTGGGTTTATTATGCTTCCCTCATCCGGGCACATGGTATATTACTAAGCATGCTTGGTTAAGAACCTGCTAGAAAGAAGTCTCATATACAACCTCGGGGTTGTATTTGGTAACTTTTAAGATGCCTTCCAACCTAAGATTTTGAATCAGACTTGGAAAGTATAAAAACACTAGAGGTGTGCCATGATGGAGAATATTAAGCGTAGTGGACTTCATTTACCTTTATCTCTGCAGCATGTGGTCCCTTTTACTATTAGTGGGTATCTCCTATGTAGAGTAGAAAAAGCATGGAGATCCCAGCACAGACCGAGGATTCCTGAGAAATAGATTCACCAGGGAAGATTTTGGCCTTCTAAACAAACTTGGTGATGATGTATGTCTATGAAGACTTCATTTTAAGCCTCTTGCTTCTGTGCAGGCTGATGAGAATAAGCCCATTCATATGCTAACGTATTTTATAAAATAAAACCAAAGGAAATGAGCAGAATGTAAAAAGGCTGCAATCTTCTCTTTAAAGCCATAGATTTAATGCTTGTAGAGGATTACATTTTTACTTTTTGATCCTTCAATAAAGTATAGTTTTCTCTAGACTCAAATATTTACTCAGTATGTGTTGAGTTACGTTAAAGGAAAATTTTTCAGGAAAGAAATTCCTTTTATTTTTCATGTACAGTGATATTCATTTTAATTCTGGGTTTGGATTTACACCATTTTCTGTCTAGGTGATGAGAAATCCCTATGCCACCACCCCTACGTATGGGCATACCCTGATACTGCAGCCGTACCCTTGTCAGAATGATGCAAGGTTCCCTGGGAAATTGTTGTTCGAGAGAATCCCTGGATAGCAAGGGAGTGGTCAGCCAGGGGCATTGTTTCCCTAAAAGGTCATGTCCTCATTGGGCAGTAGAAAGTTTTCCTCTGTTCTAGTCATGGTTCTGATGCCAAGAGCCTGTAGAACATTCCCCATTCTAAGCACTTCTCTTCCCCCTTCACAATACGTCATGGACATGCGTGATGTCGGTTGTTAGGGCTCATAATTATTTTTTCGAGGTGGGGCTCTGCTGGCATAGTCATGGTCAGCACAGAGCACCTCAGAGTATCCACTCCTACGTTCTAGATCCCAGAGGATAACGCACGTCCTTAGGTCTGGGCTTAGGTTAAGGGTCCATAACTGAGCTTCCAGCTCCCCTGGTGTCACCATTACCCAATTCTCAGGATCACAGGTAGCTCTTTGCTACCCAGGGGATACAGACAGGTTTCCCTTCTGCATAGGCAAAGTCAAATTAAACTTGCAGTAGGAGACGTTTGCAGCTTAAAAAACAAAGAATCTGACCCTTACGTATAAGTATTTCTTTGCAAGGTTCTTGAAATGATTGTCAGTTTTGTACATGTGCTTCAGAGGGTTCTGTTTTGTCAGGTGCCTTTTAAAACCAGCTATGGTGGAGTCTAAGTGACGTGCCCAGTCCTGGCTCAGTGGTAGCTGGTGTCATCCTGACAGAACCTTCTGGTGGCCGTTCCCTCCCACTAAAGCCATTTATTCTCGGAGAGTGAACTCTGTACTGACCTGAACCTGTTTGCAGACTCTCCCCACTTTGTGTGACCCTTCGTAGGTGCCTTCTTAACCCCTTTTCCTTCCTCCTTTTGCAGACTCCTGATTAACGTTCTTTTTTTTTTTTCCTCCCTTGGAGCGATGGCGTTGTCCCTGCTCGTGTGTTAATTTGTGCTCTTCTTTTCTGTTTGCACCGTGTCCTGCCCCTGATCCTTGCTGCACAGAGCTGCTGTCTCCTGGTGTGCAGAGGTCCTTCCTGCACACCGGCAGCCTCAGCTCCGGCCACAGCGACTCCCGCCCCAACTCCCCTTTCCGACACCACTTCCTTCCCCATATCAAAGGTAAGCAGGCAGGCTTCTCCAGGCAGCACCCTGCATAGCGGAGATTTATTAGCACCCTGGGAAGGCTAATAAGGTGTATCTCCAAGAGTCAGCTCCGAGCTTCGGACTTCTCAGCATGCCTGCGTGTGTCATGACTACACCCAGCCGCGTCTTAGAACTGGCATAGCATCTCTCGTTAGGAGAAATATGTCATTTCTAAAGGGCTCTAGATGAAGAAACAGGAAATATGTTTGAGACCCTAAGATTTGTTATCTACTGCTTAAGAAAAATATATATTATTATTTTGTTTTTCTCCGGTCAAAAGCAAAATATAATATATATCTGGGGAATCTTCCTGGTTTTCGTATGTGTGATGGCTCAGCAAAACACAACAGTATTCAGCCACGAGGGTTCCAAAGTTGTCTTAATGGTGATAAGCCACTTAACCACGTAACAATATTAAAATGTTCGGACGGTATGAAAGACCTATGGCAACGTAACTTAAATTTCTCTCCTTGAGGCAACCCTTAGAGTAATCTTCCTTTGACCTGTCCTGATTTCTGCACAATGGAGAAGAGGGACGTTGCCTTCTGTCTTCTGTTCCTGCCCATTTCTGCCCTTCCCATTGTCCTCATGGTCTGTTATGTTTCCACAGCCATTCTCACTCAAGCCAAGAGCCCCAAATTTAAAATAAGTAGGAGCCATCATTTAAAATAAGTAGGAGCTCCCAGAGGATGCTAACTTTTTCCGTAGTCTTGACTTGAACCAAATTAACCGAAGAGAATAGCTTAAGGAGGGAGTAGCGGGCAAGCACAGATGTTGTCATGGGTCTTAAGACAGACCTAAGGGATTCTAACCCCGAGTTCCAAGAGCTCACGTCACTAACACTTTCTCAAGCAGCCTAAATGTTGTGCTCTTTGACTGAATTCCCTTTGCAGTCATTCTACAAGCATGCGAGTTTAGCATTGTCTGTGCTGTAAAAATAACATTGCTGACAGGCTTATTTGAAGACACATACCGTTTGCCACTAGCAAAGAGATTTTTCAGCAGGTGCAGCACTTTCTAAAATTCTTGACAGCTTATGTAAAATTATTACTGCTAATTAGTATTTGGGGAGGAAAGACTTTTATTATTTAGATGTCAAGATGATACTTTAGAGAGTGTCTATAAAACCATAAGAAATTATTGAAAAAAACTTCAGAGATGTATTTTAAAGAGACTTTAATATAGAAGCCCTTGGCCAAATTAAGATTTTTGTTTCTCTGTTTCTAATATGCAAGGGAAAATACATTTTTTAATTCATTAAAATGTAAACTGCCTTATTCGGTTATTATATATTTCATCTTTCAGAAAGCTACTTTGTGTAGGAAGAAAAATGTCAGGTACCCTATAAAGTTATCCAGAGTTTATACAAATAACACATCACAGAATATCAAGACTCAATACCTCGTGCGTGTGCGCAGCCTTATGGCGAGATGGGCACCCATGTGGACACTGGAGTCCCGGCTTTGAATATTATCTCTGTCACATGCTAGCTATGGGACCTTGGATTGTAGAGTTAACCTTTTGAGTGCCACCTGCCTCATCTATGAAACCTCTCCTAGGGTATTGGGGGGTGTGAGGTTGTCGACTGAAGAAAAAATTTAAAAAAAGCACAACGTGAGAGCTGTGAGTTAAATTTTATTTGGGGCAAAATGAGGACTATAGCCCGGGAGACAGCACTGCAGATAGCTCTGAGAAACTGCTCCAAAGAGGTAGGGGGAAGGTCAGTATATATGTGATTTTGGTGAAGGGGGAATACATGCAATCAAGCACATATTTTTTGCAGAAGGATTCTGCTAGTCTCGAGGAGTAGATGTCACCATGAAGGATTTTAGTGCTTTTCTAGATACGAGGAGATGCAAGAAGTGGGCTCATAAAGTCTTCTCCTGAAAGTATCTAACTCTCTGAAGACCTGTCCTGTCAGTTTTTCCCAGAGCACAGAGGGCCTCGTTCCTGATCTCCACCCTGCACTCCTTTCAGGGGGTGTTGAAGGTCAGCAGTTGCTGCGGCTCATGATTTCATCCTTGTAGAGGTAGACGGCAAGCGCCAATTTGCAGTTGGCAAGGTGAAATGCCCTGGTGTAGTGAGCACTCAACTCTGGTCCCTCTGTGATTTCCCCCTTGGCATGGTGCTCTTAGAGCCCTTCCGGTTGCATCAATCCATCACTCTTCACAGCGTCCCTATGAAGTAAAGTAGCAGGGGGCAGGCATGGGGGTGGATGAAGAGCTGAGGCCCTGGTTAAGTGACCCAGCCAAGGACTCACAGCTAGGAAGCGGCAGCACCAGGACTAGATAGACCCCAAGCCTTCCCAACCCTCATTCCTACAAGGGGGGTGCGTTTCGGTCTAAATGCTATACACAAAGTATAAATTTTAAAGCAAACTTTTATTTTCCATCTCTTTTTAACTAGAAAATTGCATTCTTATGGAGGCCAAGACAAACAGCTACTTCCAGGCATTTAAACTACAAAATTAACTTTTCCATAGAAATAACAAGTGGTTAGGAAAAGTACAGTACTTCAGTGTGCCTAAGTCGTGCTTTATTAAAAACGTAGATACACAGTCTTCTCTTTTTTCAGTCTGAATTCGAAGTACACAGTCAAATAGTATAGGTTTAAATTATAGAAAGCAATAGTTTGTTACTTCGAGCTTATGCTTAAAAAATATCTAATGGTCTGTCTCCCACTTTCTTTTTACTGGCTATATGCCTACAGTTTGTTCAGATGAAATAGTTTATATACTTCAGATACAAAGTGTAATGTACATAACAGTATATGCTTAGTTTTAAAATCAGCTTTTTGCTAAACTACAAAATCAATCATGCAGAATTTGTATATTAAAGATATTGCTTTAAAAGCCTAGTTTAGTTGAACAGCTAAATACGGATTCTGCAAAGAATTACGTCTTAGTTATTTTGAAAAACGTATCCATTTACATGAAAGTCCTCTCCAGTCCAGGGGGAACGTATGGCCATTAGAGAAACACATCTAAGATACCTTTAAAGGAGCAAAGTCTCCCAGGGTTTTCCACGGCTCTTCATTTGAACGTTCACTCTTTATCTCGGAGCTTGTTTTGCAATCTCAGGGAAATTATTTTTAAAACAAATGTAAGCCAAGGAGCTTGAGGACCCCAGGGTAGGATGTCCATCTCAGGAAGGTGTAGCTGAAAGCAGGGGTCCCCTTGCCCCTCTGGCAGCCAGAAGCCCACCTCCCATTGCCCAAGTCCAATTCTTGGCCCTTATTTCAGACGCATGTGGCCCAGGCCCCCAGGGTCCATGGAGCTCAGGACACCTGCATGGGTGTAGAGCTGAGATGCACATCACCAGCTTTCTCTCTATCTCATTGGCTTCCCCATCCATTTTCTGTAATGCCCATCTTGTTTTCCATTGTGTTTTTTATTTCTGTTCTCTGACCTTCCTTGCAGCTTCATTCTATATCAGTATATCATTGTTGGGCCATTTGGACAAGTGCATGCCTACTTGGAAAAACTATTTTCACCTTGTTTTGGGCTTTGTGCCATGTTTGCAGAGTTTCTCTTCCTTCCCCTTTGAGATACTGTTAGATATTACCTTCTGTGTCCATGAATCAGATTTGCAAACAGGAGGGCTACATATATTAAGTCTCTTTGAAAGACGTCTTCCTTGTTTTGCCATAGATATGAGTTGCTATGATCCAAATATGTATTTGACACTTGCTGAAGGAAACCATAACGTTTATTGAAGCTTTAGACAAGGACCAGTAATCTTGAAACTCTGCCATGACATTCTAGATGCTGCCAACTTTAAGGTCCCCTCAGAATTTATATTTTGGAGCACAAGCACTTAGAGTCCAGAAGCTAAGTGTTGCCAGCAGTTTCCCACAGCAGACGCAAGCATTGCCATTTAGATTGACTTGTCTCAGAATTTGTCACTGAGGCTCTCATGGTGGCGAAAAGAAGAATAAAAGTAGGACAGAGCATTTGAATTTAAGTACAGTGGGAATCCTTCAGTGAATGATCTCCCAAGGACTGAAAAATTGGCCTATTGGGCTGACTTGGAAGGAGCTAAAAATGAAGACCAAGAAATGTACTATATATACAGTAGCTTCTCACCCCAGGAGCTAAGATCACTAACAACTTAGATGAACCAATGCAAGGACTTATTTAAAGGAACAAAATGGCTATGAGTGTGATATATACAATAGTATATGATATATACACTATTATATGATTTTTAAACAATGTCAACTCCAGGCTGATAGATGATGATGATGATGATGACGATGATGATGATACCTTCCGTATATGATATTTCATCTGATGGCTTATACATCACTTTGCCTGAGTAGTGAACTAAGCACGAAAATAACCTTTTAGGGCCTTCATCAGTCATTTCCATCCAGGATAGAGTGAAACGTTTTATCACTTAAAGAAAGGGTGTTTAACTTAGAAAAGGCCTCATCTTGAGAATTTGTTTGTTAATGCCAAAATGTTTAATGCCTTTCGCATTTCAAGGACTAAGAATTTGGTACCTAGCAACGTTATGTACTCTGAGACCTTTTCCCCAATGAGCCGTTGTGATGTTTAGAAATCATACTATGCAGGGGTCACTTAGGTGGGTGTGTTGCTGAGTAGCTGTTTACCTAGTGTTTTTAAATGTCTCGTGGGAGATTTTAAATGATTATAGAGTTAAATCTACTTACAAAGACTTGAACATACTAGCATTTTTTCTAGCCACTAGAAAGGTCGGTGGTTGCAGAAGATATGCTGCTAAGTAAAAAACTCTGCCCAACTGGAGACAGCATTCAGCCAGAATACACCTTGTGGGAAATCAGACAGTCGTTCCATAGCCTTTGAGAGCCGTCAACCATGGAAGTGATGGGTTTCTACTGCCACTGGGCAGCAGAGCATCTTAATGATAGAATACTTGGGCAAATGCTAATTCTAATGACCTTAAACCTTGATGTCCCATATATACAGCTATTTTTGTGTGTGCGGGACCCTGGCTAGTACCTATCAGAACAAATTTAATGGAGTTTCGTCTGATTGGATATTATAACCAAAACCTGTGAGAACATTCCCCTCCCCCGAAAATCTGATGTTCTACAAGTACAGGAAGGTTAGAGGTGCAGGATTAAGGGCAGGGAGTAGTGTGGTTCCAAAGCAGTAGCACCAGTGTTCAAGATATGCAAGGTCTTCAGAAAAAAAAACTCAAATAAAGCAAGAAAGTTGAGTCTAGAACTTTCTTTGAGAATAGCCCACAAGAATTATTCTGTTTTTTAAATATGGATTACTCTTGTGAATAATCTCTAATGTTTGTAGGAGTAAAGAATTCTTCTGAAGTGAAACAATTAAATTGGGGTTATTAAGGATCAACTATAGGGAAAGCTATTTTTTTAAAAAAAAGAAAAAAAGGTACTATTGTGATCCCATTGCTGTGTCCTAGCATCTGGCTGCCTATAATTAAGAGAAAGATGATGGTTGATCCTGCAGTGGTGCTCACTATATTAGGTCATCATTGCTGTAGAATTAATTAGTTGGCCTACTTCAGTCATGCATTCACAGACATTTATTAAGCACTTAGTCGTGGCCAGGCACTGTGTTGAACACACAGAGGTAAATGAGATCTAGTTCTGATTCAGCCTTAGGTTTAAAGCAGGATTCTCTTCTAAACGTAAACTGTATTCTTCCTTCCCCTGCTTGCCTCTACCTGTGTTTTTTATATTAATTTTTTCAGACACGAGCTGGTTATTACTCTTTAGGAGAGTGATAGTAAATGAGGTAACTTTCTCTTTAAATGAGCTTTTTAATAGATCAGTGGTTGTAGGTGAAACTTCATAATTTTTAGGAGCTAATATCTCACTTTAGTAAAGTCAGCATATGATATATTGGGAGCTAGATGCTAAACTGACTCTTGAAACAAAAAAAGAAAAAAGGACAAAAGTTTTAGAACATGATAACCAAAAACCTGGACTCTAAATCTGAGACAGTAACAAATTCAGATCTCATATTCTGAATATCTTACTGCCCATTTGGTACAGATCTGTGCTCTGGTTATCTAAAACTATACATATCAAAAAATTAAAACTCTATTGAACATGTTATTTTGAGACTCCAGCAATTGACATCTTTAGTGCATTACTGGCCAGATTTAGAACAGTTTGATTTACTTGAAGAAATTGGCTCTTGTACACCTAAAACTAATATAATGTTATATGTCAGTTGTATCTCAATTTTTAAAAAAAATTTAAGACAAAGTAAAAAAAAAAAGAGAGAGAGAGAGAGAAAAAAAAAATTGACTCCTGCTCTATTTTCTGAAGATCTATGATTTATTTAAAATTGTTAGCCTTAACTGATAGATAAATTGGACTTTATCAAAATTTAAAACTTTTGTGCTTCAAAGGACACTATCAAGAAGGTAAAAGACAACCACAAAGTGGGAGAAAATATTTGCAAATCATATGTCCGATAAGAAACTTGTTATCCAGAATATGTAAAGAACCCTTACAACTCAATCATAAAAGTAATTACCTTACTAATTCATTAACTTTTGATAGTCCTATATCTTCTGGTGTATTCTTGCCCGGATGTTCGTTCAGTCATGGAGAAGGAGGACAGTAGGGTAAGAGCTGAACTCTTTCCGATTTTGCACAAGTCTCAGTTCACCCTGCAGTTCTTATCTGAGGGAATGATGGTGGCTATGGGGGGGTCCTCAAGGCTTTTGCAGCCAAGCCCACCAGCACGTTGCAGGCTCTTCCCCACTCCCCCCTCCAAGAACGCCGTGCTGCCCAGCCGCAGAGGCCCATCCTGTTGCTCCCACACACCGTGGCCCTTCCTTCCCCGTGATGTTCCAGCTCCCTAGGATCTGGACCTTCTCACCCCTCCAGCCACCCATCCACCTGGTGAGCTTACTCTTCAATGACCAACTCAATTCTAGCATCTTTCTGTAGCCTTTCTGAAAAATCAATGGCACCTTCACGTGAGTGCCATAGAACTTTTCTCATACCCCCGAGTAAGCACTTACGTGGTATTACGTGTACTTGTTGCTTATAAGTCTGTCTCCTTAGGTAGACCCTGAGCCCCTTGCAGCCAGGCACCACATCTTATTCACCTACTTAGCCTCAATCGAAGCTCACTGCCCAGCCATAGTAGATGCTCAGTAAATGTCTCACTGATGGAATTTTTAGACTGGGTAGAGCCTCTTTTAAGAGAAAGGTGGAGAGAAGTATAAGTGGTCCCAAAGTACCTGGAAGAAAGGGGTCTGACTCTACTGTGTGTATTTCAAAGTGAAGCAACAGAAACATAGGCTACAATGAAGGCACTTTGTGTTGCTCAGAGGAAGGACCACACAGGTTCCCAGACTCAGCCTCCCATTCAGAGAAATAGATTCTGATTGCCAGCCTCTGCCATTATGCCTGGAAGTGATTGTTTTGGGGTTTGCATATCCCACCCCTTTACATGCTTGGGTTGTAACCATCTGACAACTGACCCTGAATCATTAGCAAGTGACTTTCCATTCTTCTTAATGTACTTTCCATCTAATCAGTTTGCTGCCAGCTCACAGCCTTCAACCGCATGCCATTGGAATGATGCATCTTACCGCTCACTGCTTTTAACCTAGTTCCACTTGAACTCAAATCTCTCTTTTGGAAAAGTCAACCTTATACCAGTCACTTTTGTGAGCCAAGTTGATGAACAGAGTTTGTTTCTTTGGTTTCTCCTTTTTGATGTACCTCCTTCCGGTTTGTTCATTTTGAATTTTTATTATGCTAGCTTTGTTTTCTTTCTTGCTCTCCCTTCTCTCATTTTGTTTTCTCCATTCTTCTCATTGGAGGCAATGAGCCATCCAGCGGCCGGAACTCCCCTCTCCCTTATCGGCCAGACAGCCGCCCTCTCACTCCAACTTACGCTCAGGCCCCTAAACATTTCCATGTTCCAGGTAGGAGCTGACATGGTCTGTGTCTTGGTGTCCTGTCACCGTGCAGAATGTAGCCTTGTCGCCTCTGTCTCGTCTCCATTTCTCATGCTCTTTTAATTGAGATGCTCACAGCTGACAAACCCTAAATTGCAGGATCTGACCTAGAGGGCCTTTCAAAAGCTTTGTATGGGAGATGCCAGGATTGTATTGAAGGTTTACATTTTCTCTAAAATTTTTGAAGGGGGATGGGAGGCAGAGGGTGAAGGAATAAGGGTTGAGTTGCTTTGTTTTGTCTTGTTTTGACAAAATTTTTAATTTTACCCTTATATTAGTACCTTCTGAGATACCACTCTGTGGTTTAGTGCCATTGTCTAACACAATGGCAATCTAGTTATCTTCTCAGCATAAAGACTGAACCACAGCGTTCTTGAGAGTACTTTTATTTTATCTGTCTCCAGTGTGGAGATTCTTTCTATGGACTTTTCAGAGAGCTGAAAAATGGGGTCATTTGGAGGGTCTTTCTGCAGTGTGTAATTAACGAACCACCTCCATAGCCCACAAAGACATCTTGCAATTTAGGCTTGGTGCTATAAGCTTTGCTGTCATGGTACGAATAGTAATTTGCCATCAGGAACTGGAAAAATCAGAACCCATCAGTATCTTAATATTTAGGGTCAGCTCACAATCTTTGTGAAGGCAAGATTGGCCATCAGAAGTCATGATATTATTTTTCCATCAGAAGTACATTGTTTTGCTTCTTTTAGCTACTGAAAGTGGTTTAATAAATTACCCATTATGTTAATGTTAGCATACATATTTGGAATCTGTAGTAGTTTTTCTCTTTTGCATTCCAAACTTACCTAGAAGTTTGAACAGAGGAAAGTTCAATGGGATTCATACCACTGAGATAGGACTGCCTTTAAAATATATATATAAATGAAGTTTCATCGAACCTTGAAAATCATTGTTGTACGTTTGCAACTTTTTTCATGAAGAATGCCCAACCAGGATCCAGTGCCCAAGATTCTGGGGAAACCTTTTGAAACCTCCTGAGTATTTGCAGTCAAAGTTTAATGGTTGCATCATCAAATGGGGTTCTATATAAATATATGAATAATATTTGGCATCTCTTTATTTTTCCTTTCTTTTGTAAAATTTGGCCTATACACACTAGGATTTTGTCAAACATCCCGTCAATACATCAGACTAGCCTCGCACCTAAAAATTGTTTCTATGTTTTACAAAAATATACTCTTAATTTCACTACATCGCTTTCCACTCTTCCACTCATTAGTTGAAAAGTAAATTGAGCCACTGGTCTCTACTGGGAGCTCAATTTCAAGACAGTAGCAGTTTGGGGATCTTCCCCAAACTGGTTATGTCTTCCTCACCATCACAGTATCTGCACTGCTTGCATTTCTTCCTGTTTTAACCCCACTTTTAGTGAAGTGTATATTTGAAATAAATGGCTCATGAGTGAATGACATCTCTCTATATCCTAAGATGTATTACAAAGGATTCCATGTCACATGTCTATGGTAATTCACTCATGCCTGTAATTTCTTCTTCCAGTAACCTCAATCTTTGTAATACAAAGTTAACCTTCTGGGTTATTTTTGTTGGAGAATCTTCAGTTTGGTTTGCCTCTTGGTTGATCTGTTTTTCCCATCGGTGGATGGCTCCCCATAATCACACACCTTTGCTTTTCATTTCCACAGATCAAGGGATCAACATTTACCGAAAACCACCCATCTACAAACAGCATGGTAAAACCCGCTTTCCTCCGCGTAGCTTTTAAGTAGCAACGTCAGCTGAACTCTTCACTGTCCTCTGAAAGGCTTACCTGCTGCTGCTTTTGGGAACTGGGGCGTCCAGTGTATTATGCCTTTATGGTCTCCTATGATGCAAATATTATGAAGTCGGTTTTCCTAGATAGAGAACACTTAGCTTGATTAGGAAACTCCTAGCTTATTTCTGAGCCCATCAAACCATGTATCATTTCACTCATAGAGAGGGAAAGCTACAGTCACACAGTAATTCACAAACTCCCTAACAAGACTTTTTTGGGGGGCCATCAAATAATTTAACCAACCTCTCTGATAATTTTGATGAGCTTGCAGTTAGTTTAACTAATTAAAACTAGTGAAGGCTAGCTACCTAAAAATTAATTTGATCAAGGGAATTCCCTGGCGTTCCAGTGGTTAGGACTCTGTGCTTCCATTGCAGGGGGCACAGGTTCGATCTCTGGTCAGGGAACTAAGATACTGCAAGCCGCGTGGCCAAAAAAAATTAACGTGACCAAGTTTCCATCAGCCTGAATGTCCAGTTCCCCAGTTTCCGATGGGGCATGCAGATGTCTGCACCCTGTGGTAGAGGGGATGGGACTCATGCTGAGACAGAGGCCCTAGCCTTGATCCCAGCTCTTCAGCTAAACGGTTCTGTGATATCAGAGATGTAACCTCTGTCCTTCAGTTTTCTCATCTGCAAAAACCAGTACATTAGGCCAGCTTGTCTCTGAAATTCCTGCAAACTAAGAACCACTGATGTGGATTTATAATTGTGTTTTCCTTTTCTGGGAATATAGAATTTTTAAACCCAGGAAATCATATTACTCTTTGTAAATCACATTTCCCTCCAACATTATTAGTTCTCTATAGATTCAGCTGCTATAAATCTTTGTGAATGGGTAGAAAGCCAAGACTGGTCTCCAGGTGATTTCAGAAAATTATACACAAATTGTGCCTGGAAATTTGAAGGCTGCCTTTAGAATCCAGTTGATATTAATGAGTCCTAAAGGCTTAGGATGACATGAAAAGCAAATAAAGTTGAAAATGCAAAAAGGAAAAAAACTTCAGGCCAACATTCTAGGGGGAAAAGAATGTATGTATTGTAACGGTTCTAGAACTGTGATTTTTTTTTTCTTCATCTGTGGTGTTTTTTTTTTTTTTGAGTTTACACCATGTGCTTGCTTTTTTAAGTTTCTTAACCTTGTTTTTGTTTGCTTTTTTTTTTATGGTTTAATGTCTTCTCACCCACTCATTAACATGTGAATGTTTACTGACTTCACCAATTCTAATGCGTAAGTACTGTTTGAAGTCTGGCTTTAAAAAAAAATTTTTTTTTAATTTAAGAAGAAGATTCCCAGTTTGATTTATCAGTTTAGAGACTTTTTTTAAAATACTAAAATCTCTAAGACCCTGCCTCTCCAAATAAAAATAATCAAATAATTAAGATTTAAAAAGATAGGATAATGTTAGGTTATTTATTTGGAAGAGATTAGTTTGCTTCTTTCTGTGAAATTGACTTTGACTTTACTCTTTACTTTCTTTAAGTCTCTTGTAATCAAGAGTAGCACAACCAGAGCGGTACATCCCAAAGGACATTCTGCAAAAGAGCAGTTCTCTGTGATAGAAATAGATGTCATACCAAAGACTGGTGTCTATACCCTGTGCATTTGGAAAATGCTAGACTTAAATAAAGTCACACTTCTTAGTCTTTAATATGCTAACACATATTGTCCTTCTTTAAGAAGAGGATATAGTGTGCAGTGTTTTCCAAGCTGATTTTATCTTTTATTCTCATGAGGTTAGAAATTCAGAAAAACACTGTTCCATGCCTGGCTGAGAATTTACCCCTTATTATTATGTAGGGCGACCTCAGTCAAGTTACTTAAGCAAATTGAGACCCAGAAAGTTACTTTAAAAATGTGAAATTGGAGAAGAAAATTCAAAAAGTTACTTCCAGATTTAAAAATCTGTGAGCCCAGGGAAGGGGGCAAATTTTATTTATAGCATTATAAATATATTGTGAAATGTTTAGTAACGTCCCAGGTCAGCTTGCAAAATTAGCCAGAATCAGGGACTGACCATTTAACCTGGTTTGTTTTGCTCCATTTCTGTGATTCCATTTGGGGCTCTAAGCCAATGACTCCACCTATAAGCACAGCCATTAAGAACTCTGTGAACTAATGCTGCTCCTATTCTGGCTTTTGTGGTTTTAAAGCTGGATGACTCATTTGTATATGCAGCCCCTTGAACAAAACAACGAGTGGGTATGGCAAACCCAAGTCTCAAGGCTAAATTCCTGCAAGCTGACAGTGGATTTTCCTGCTGCCATTTCACCTAGGAATCAAGGACACATATACAATAGGCAAGGATTGAAATGAAACGGACCAAGAAGCCACAAACCGGCTAAGAAGCCACAAAAACTCAAAGCCAACCAACTCTCTTGTGATTAACACCTACAGTCAAATGACAATGTCATGCTTTTCACTAACCTCTTTAATTTCAAATTAACTAGATTCAGATTTCTAATTGCTCTAGAATTGTCCAGTGGAACTTTCCGTAATGATGGAAATGTTTTATAAGTATACTGTCCAATACAGTAGCCGCTAATCACGTGTAGGTATGGATCACATAAAATGTGGCTAGTGCCACTGAGGAACTGAATTTTAATTTTATTTAATTGTATTAATTTAAATGTAAATAGCCACATGTAGCTTGAGCTAGTATTGGACAGCACAGCTCTGGAACAAGATTTTTCAGATGTAGAATGAAGTTTTGCTTCTGGCAGAACGTGAGGATGAGTCGAGTTGTCACTAGGAACTATTAGTGACTGGGTGATTGATAATGGTGATAAACAGCTCTCTGGAGTTCACACTTTTTGCCAGAGCACAAGAAAACTATGTAAGAGGATTGTACTACCACGGCCTTACAGACCGATAGCTAAGCTGCCCCTGATTCTCATCCAGATGCAGCTGCCTTGGCAGCCCAGAGCAAGTCTTCAGAAGACATCATCAAGTTTTCCAAGTTCCCAGCAGCCCAGGCTCCAGACCCCAGCGAGATACCAAAGATTGAGACGGACCACTGGCCTGGTCCCCCCTCACTTGCCGCCATAGGTATGCAACTGTAGCAGCTAAGCCAAATGGACAAATTGCTAGGAGATCTCAAAATACAGTGCTTAAAAATATGCAAGGAAATGTGTCCTAGTGTGAAGATTTTTTAAGAAAAGTATGACCAAGAGTTAGAACAGTGAAAAGAACTAAGGTAGTGTTAACGTGTGTGCAGAATGCTTCAAAAACCCAACCACCAGAGCCTTGTGCTAACCAAACCCAGTGAGGTGCAGAACTGGTCTAAAACGGGTGTTTTGCCTGGACTCTCAGTTATTATTGTAAAGTCAGTAACCCTTTTTTTTGTGTGTGTGTGTGTGGTACGTGGGACTCTCACTGTTGTGGCCTCTCCCGCTGTGGAGCACAGGCTCCAGACGTGCAGGCTCAGCAGCCATGGCTCGTGGGCCCAGCCGCTCCGCGGCACGTGGGATCCTCCCGGACCACAGCACGAACCCATGTCCCCTGCATTGGCAGGTGGACTCCCAACCACTGCACCACCAGGGAAGCCCCAGTAACTCTTTTGAGCATAGTTGAATCAAAGCCTCCTGCCAAGAACTTCGTTCTATATAGTTAGAGCATAGTGGGTGGATTTACTGAGTGTCCACAGAAGTGTGACTTCTTTGAATTAAGTTTGTTTTAGACGATTTCTGGGTTGTAATTATAATTCTCTTAACAACCAGTCTTAACACTGAAGCTCTTTCATTTTTCTTGCCTGATCATGTTCTCCATTACTAAGAAGGGCTGTTACAGAGTAGCAGGTGTTCTGGAATATTACTCATGTAAAGTTACATGATTTCACATCTGTCATTTCCATGACTTCTGTGCTGAAATGTCACATTTGAGCTGTTTCATTCTTTGCTTTGAACCACACATTTATGCTTTAGAACTGTGTCTGTGTGTTTACTGTTTTGTCATTAGTGAAATCACTTGGCCCTAAAAAATGGTATTAGCAAACTCAGAAGCTAGTACTGAAAATTTAGTGAGTCAGCTTTACAAAGATATGACTATCTTATCACATTTCTGTTGACAACCTAAAAGGCCTTCAATTTTCCAAAATTCCCAAATTTTCTTCAGCCTGCTATTTTTCGCCAAGTTATTTTTGGGATAACTTTTACAAGCAATAGAAGTGGATTTTAAAGCAATTGATATCTATAGAAATAGTTGAAGGAAAAATCTATTATACCTCCTGGTTTCATTATTCACAAGTATTCTATATGTTATGTTGACTTAAGATGTATCTAGTTCTTGAAACCTTATGTCTATTCATTTTTGTTAGCGTAGATTAAAGAGAGAAAATTCACGTTGATATTCATGATTTTAGAAACTAAGACTCAGTTGTCAGCTTTTTTTTTCTGCTGGTCCACGTCCTTCAGGCAGTTCTTGGGGCCGCTGAGGTTCCTAGTTCAGTCGTGTTGCATAGCAGGGACATTAAACAGCTAAACTTTGGGGGAGAATTAATATTTTGTTGTTACCACCTGTCATCACTAAATAGTTTGGGGTTCCAAAATGAAGAAAGCTTCTGGTCCATTAATCCAACTGATCAAACCCTGAAGGTATGAGTTAGAGTTTATTTTGATTAGATTAGCAGGCTTTCCCATCTCCTCCCACAGCTAAATTAGTCCAAGCCACTTAGGAAAAGTGATAATTATCTTAATTTTCCAGCCATTCAGACAGATTCCTCCTTTCCCCTCCATCTCCCCTTTTCCAGGAAGCTTAAAAATTGTACATGATCTGCTCTATTATACTGAAATAAGTAACTTTTTAGCTGCATTAACCCTTTTTATTGGCCCATTAGTATAAAACTCTTTTGTGACCATTTTCCGAAAGATTGAGAGCAAGGAAACATTAGAGACCCATCCCCTCAAAGAAAAATAAAGCATGCTTCTTTTTTCTTTTTTTAAAAATATTTATTTATTTGGTTGCACTGGGTCTTAGTTGCAGCAGGTGGGTTCCTTAGTTGTGGCTTGAGAGCTTCTTAGTTGTGACTTGCTGCCTTCTTAGTTGCGACACATGGGCTCCTTAGTTGTGGCATGCAAACTCTTAGTTGTGGCATGCATGTGGGATTTAGTTCCCCGACCAGGGATCGAACCTGGGCCCCCCTGCATTGGGAGCGTGGAGTCTTAACCACTGAAGCATGCTTCGTAATGAATTTATTGGAGGTAGAAGACAGGGTGATGGTATGGTGACAAACCTAAGTATTCAGAAAAAGAAAACAAGATTTTTAAATTCATCACAAGAGAGTGTCTCACCTATTTGATGGTATCTAGATGAATTTGGCTTCCTCTGTATTTGAACAATGACCTCAGGGACATCAAAATAATAACCGTAGATGCCCCTCCCACCTACTATGGAAGCTCTGACCAGTGGCCAGTGGGATGACTTAGACCCAATCATAATGGCAAACCGAGTTCTAATTGAGCAGATCAGATTGTTGGGAGGCATGCCTTACTGAATCACATTTGTGGACTGGCTTGTCGAACGGGGCCCGTTGTCTCAAGAAACCAGCTGAACTGGTGGCAGACACTTTTTTCCCATGTGTTGTTCACGAATTTTGAAGACCACTGCTGACTTTGCCCGCCTGACACGTTGAGCACAGGTGGACTAGTCCCTTGAGCTCCCCTGGCTGTGAGGCTAACGTGAGAGGTTGTCTTTGCTGTGGACTTAGGAGCTGACATGAGACGCAGATCTAGCGGCAGAGAGGAAGATGACGAGGAGTTCCTGAGACGCCGGCAGCTACAAGAGGAGCAATTAATGAAGGTTTGTCCTTAAACTACTTTGCTTCAGTCTTCACTTCGGTTCTGTCGATCCACGTTACTGAATGATTGCTGTGGGCAAGCCACCAAGATGAGCAGGAGGTACTCCCAGCCCTCAGGGGCTTCCTGTCCGGTGGGAGAGACGATGGGCATCTAGTGACTGTAATAAGGCAGAATACTTAGCGGGTTCTGGAAGACGTGACCTGGAGGTCAGAGAGACACGGAATGTTTGGGCCTTTTCGAGGAGAGCGAGACTCTGTGTGGGGTGTGTGGGTGTGGTGCATGTGTCGAAAGGATGCTGAAAGGCCAGGTAAAGCCGAAGTGCACTCCGAGGTGGTACAACACTTCCTGCCCTCACGCAGGCTCTGCTGAAGGAATTCCCCTGGGAAAGAGCCTTTCTCCAATTCTTTCCTCAGGACTCACAGGACCTTGTGTGTGTACATCTGGGCCAAGAGAGAGGGGATAAAATGGGCTGTCACTAAGACATCCTCATTATACCCTCTGTCTCCAGCATAGGCCCACAGCATCCCAGAAGGCCTGGGGTTGAGGGAGCCGAGAAATGATCACCTCCTACCAGTAAGGGTCATTTTCCAAAGATACTTAATCACATGGGGAATGCACACGATACTCGTTATATACAAAGTTACTTTTATTATGTGTTCCCAGTTTTGTATATTATGTGCATAGAAAAATACTGGATAGATACAGATCAGAATGTAAATGGGGGTTATCTCTGAGTGGTGGATTATGGGCTATTCTTTCCTTCTGGATTTTCTAAAATCTGTACAAGGAGCGTGCATTATTTTTTTCCCTGTTTTTAAACAAATCAGTGTAATTTATCTTTAAAGGCTACTATCCCCAGTCTTCCCTTCCCACATCAAAAATCTGTACATACTCACACGTTGCCCTCCTGAGTCTACCTGCTGGCGCTTTGCGGGGAGGGCAAAGGAGGGAGAACATTCTTCTGATGTGGAGCCTGGTTTAGGGCAACAGAGCCTAGACATTGAAGGGGCTATGGTGGGTTCAAGGTCCAAAACCTGGCTGACCTTTTGGGGAGCCACCAGGCTCTGGGACAATATGCCTCAGCCCTCTCCAGAGTCAGGAACTTCTTGCAGGATCTCCTAAAAAGAAACTTCAGTTCCCTAAAAGTAATTGTGGGCTTTGCTTTCATTTTTCTTTTCTCTATGAATAGCTCAACTCGGGCCTGGGCCAGTTGATACTGAAAGAAGAGATGGAGAAGGAGAGGGAGAGCCGGGAGAGGTCCTCCCTGGCCGCCGGGCGCTATGATTCTTCCATCAACTCAGGTGAGCAGCAGACCCACCTCCTTCCCTGAGCCAGCAGCTGGCCACCTGCCTGCAAGGAGCCTATTTTGACGGTTCCAGGAGAGGCAGGGTGGTTTCTGGTGGAGTCTGCAGAGCGTTCCATAGGAAAGGAAGTGTAAGAATCCTATGTCATGTCACCTTAGCTTAAGGGCCTGCCACAGCTCTTCCTTAAATGTGTGTTTCCTTCCTGTTGGAAATAGGGGGAGCCTTTGGAGGGTCTCAAGAACCAAGAGGGGTCAGTTCCCTTGTGCTGGGTCTACCTTCTAGAACATACATCTCAGAGGGAAGCAGCAAAAAGAAAATCCTCATAGAGAACAGAATGCTTTTTATAATTGTTTTTTTGATTTGGTTGCGCTGTGCGGCATTAGTTCCCCAACCAGGGACTGAACGCATGCCCCCTGCAGTGGAAGCATAGAGTCTTAACCACTGGACCGCCAGGGAAGTCCAAGAACAGAATGCTTTTTTTTTTTTTTTTTGCGGTACGCGGGCCTCTCACTGTTGTGGCCTCTCCCGTTGCGGAGCACAGGCTCTGGGCGCGCAGGCTCAGCGGCCATGGCTCACGGGCCCAGCCGCTCCGCGGCATGTGGGATCCTCCCGGACCAGGGCACGAACCCATGTCCCCTGCATCGGCAGGCAGACTCTCAACCACTGCGCCACCGGGGAAGCCCCAGAATGCTTTTTAACTGTAGAGAGCGTGAACAATTTTTTCGAAGTATTATGACTTTACTATATTCAGTGTAAGAGCTGAGGGCTAACAGTGCTGTTGTTGGTACTTTTGAAAGAGATTCCTTATATACTGGGCTGAAATAGTCTTTCGGTATATTTCCCCTGCTTATACTTTTCATAAGCCTGTTCTCTTTTAACCCACAAGATATCTTCTCACATGTTGTGAACTAGTGCATAATTTTCTCTCCTGAGGATTCCTTTAAACATGTGTTTAGTGTTTCCTATGCTAAACATTATTTCATTTAATCTTCACAACATACCAATGAGGTAGATGATATTATGATTATTTTCATCTTCCCCATTTTGTAGATCAGGAGACAAGTAAAGGGAAGTTTAAGTAACTTACCTGATGTCACATTGCTGATAACTACCAAAACTAAGGTTTAGGAGTCCAAGTATTATAACCCCAGAGCCCACACCCTTAACCGGAATGCCCTGCTACTTCTCATAGATGTGTCACTGGCATTAATCTTGGATTAGGTAGTTTAGTAATCTTTAGAGTTCCTTCCAATTCTGAAAATCTGTTGTATAAAAATAAATAGCACTGTATCTACATGGGTCAAGAGATGAAGACTTAACAAGATGGAATACCGTGCCCGAAGATGCAGATGTGTTAAGTTGCAGAGCCAGAATTCAAGCCCAGGTCTACTGCCTCCAAAGCCCAGCAGTTTACGAGGTGTCCACGCCGTTGATCAATGGGCTACCCTATCCCAAGCCTCCCAGAAGTCCAACTGTGGTTGGCCAGTAGATCTTAGTAACTTAAGTGTAGGCCTCCAGATCAGTTATCGCTGCCATACCAACTGGGGCTTGGGCCTATGTATCCCAATAGCCCTGGGTTTCGATCATTGCTTAGATCTTTACAAGCTGAGCAACCGTGGGCAAGATACTTAACTTTCTATTAGCCCCTATTTCTTCTCCTGTAAAATGGAAACACTACCATCATTATTAGGATTGTGTTGAGGATTCAGAGATGCCAAGCACTTCTTCCTTCCCCATCCCGCCTCGAAAATTTCACTGCCCACCCATTCCCTGCATCACCCAAATATGGTGGCATTTTGTGAACATTTGAGCCCAATATTTGGATTGTTATTTTTCTAAATCTTCTATTCTGTAGGGTAGAAGATACACTGCCAACTTCATGAAAGAATTGGACTTTGGGTTCCTAACAATTACTTTTTTTTTATCTTTCTCTTATTCAGCTTCACATGCTCTATCATCGAAAACCTCATCTCTCCCAGGCTATGGGAAAAATGGGCTTCACCGGGTGAGATTTCTCAATTACTCGTTTCTGAGTCTCTTCCCTCTTGAGTCCTGGTTGGAGTGCTGTTGTATTGTCTGAATACATCTGACAATATGATCTCAGTGTTGGATATAATGAAAATTGTAATCACTCTGCTCTCCTGGTAAATCACTTTGAGTTACAGGCAAAATAAGATCTTTCTATTGAGAGAAAGAGAAATTGACTTTAGATAAAAGAATAGCCTGTATAAGCTTATGGGAAGACTAGATGAATTGTGTGCCAAATATTTCTACAATCAAGCAAAAAGTAATTACTGGAGCCATTATCTCTGCTGTAAAAAGATACAGGAAAGTTTGTCACAACCTCCCTCCGCACAAAGCATAGAACAAGTGTAACTGTGTAGCTGTGATGTGGAAAAATGTGTTTTTATTTATCAGCAAGAGATACTTGCTTGCCAAGGACCTGCTGAGCAGTAGCATAGGATATACCACAAAACACAGGTATTTCAGAGAAGAAGAACTACGTAGGAAAAATAATAGGGGTCCAGGAATTCGGCTTGGGAGGAATTCTTAGGATGTTGTACATCCTATCTTTCTTTTCACCTGACTCCAAAACGAGTACTGTGGAGCAGATTTTCTAATGGTGTGTTTTTCTTCATTTCAGCCTGTTTCTACAGACTTTGCTCAGTACAACAGCTACGGGGATGTCAGCGGGGGAGTGCGAGGTGAGGGCCCTGCGGCTGGGTGTTGGCTGACCAAGGGACAGAAGGGGCTGTGCTGTCACAGGCATGTTGGCTGGGCTCAGGCTGTGTCACATCCTACGGTCAGGTCACATCTGTCCTCTGAGCCATCAGGGCATTTACTAAAATCCCAGAGGACCTCTCCTGATGTGAGACCACAAGAAGTGAGTTTGTAGGAGGGAATTCATTGTTCCTGCTATGTGCTGAGAACTAATTAGATCCCTGGAAGTACCGTGATAAGCAAGACATGGGCCTACCTTCAAAATGCATGTGGCTACAGATGAACTGGTGTGCAAGGCAGAAACAGAGACACAGATGTAGAGAACAAATGTATGGACACCAAGGGGGGAAAGCAGGGGGCAGGAAGGGGTGGCAGACAGGGCTGGGATGAACTGGGAGATTGAGATTGACATATATACACTAATATGTATAAAATAGATAACTAATAAAAAATGCATGTGACAGAGACAGAAAGAGAGAGGGAAACTCTGTGAGATAAATGCTGTGATCGGAGATGCAGAGAGAAGGGAGAAACACCTTCAGGGTATCAGCTTCCACAAGAAATGGTGTTTAAACTGATAACTAAAACCAGAGCAGGCATCTTCCAGCTTCAGGGAGCAGCCAGGCAGTGTGCACAGAGAGCCGGAGCCAGGAGAGCGTGGCTTGTTGGGGAATGTTTGGAGAATTGCAATAGGGTATAATCTCTGTTGATGTTTCCATTTTTTTCTGTGGTCTTGCCCTTCTGAGATTTTCTTTTTCTTTCCTTTCCAGACTACCAGGTATGGAACACTGCCTTTCTCAAGTTGGCCACACCAGCAAAACAGCCTTTTCACAATCCAGACACGTTCTGCTGCTGCTCCAGGGAAGGGTTTCTGTTGAGAAGACCCTGACTTTGGTTGATCCATCTAATCATTAGTCCACAGATGTGAGGAGCCATAAGCAGCAGGCATACCTGGCGCCCAGGTCAACCTGGTCCTGCAGGCCTGCATGAACCAGAGCAGGTGTCAGAGGACCCTCTTGCTCTGCCTTTGGAGAATCCTCTCTGGGGTGGAAGTGGACCAGCATCAAGGGTCCACACACATACAGCTGCTTTTTCTTTTAGTTATAACCACTCACTCCTTGAGGCCCTCCCCTCCTCTGTGTGGTCACAGATGAAAAGAAACCCCTGTCTTGGCCAATAGGAAAGAGCTGCTGTGGTACCATTCTTTTTTCCTAGAACCTAAACCTTGTAAAATGATAATGGAGAATGAGAAAAGGGGAAAAATGCAAAGAAAGCTAAGATTAGAATTAAAAAAAAAAAACAAGCATAGACCTGGCAGTTCTTTGATGTACCATATACTTCAATGCGTGCAGCCTGCATTCAGGGATTAGTAATAGTTATTAAGCCAAAACCTTTCATCAACTGGAGTATAAAAGAGCAGCATTCCCACTATCCCTGCTTTTATTTAACAAGGAGCTCATTTTGAAAAATCCATGGTAATTAAGATGACACATCTCTAAAATGGCAGTGAAGATTTGAGACCCAAACAGGGAGGTCTAGGAGCCCACAGAGCTCTCCCTCAGCTCCCCATGCTGCCATGGGCTGCTCCTGAAACCTGTATTTCTGTTGCAGACCCTCCCAGATGGCCACATGCCTGGAATGAGGATGGACCGGGGTGTCTCCATGCCTAACATGTTGGAACCAAAGGCAAGTGTGGCTCTTTTTTTTTTTTTTTTTTTGCGGTATGCGGGCCTCTCAGTGTTGTGGCCTCTCCCGTTGCGGAGCGCAGGCTCAGCGGCCATGGCTCACGGGCCCAGCCGCTCCGCGGCATGTGGGATCTTCCCAGACCGGGGCACGAACCCATGTCCCCTGCATCGGCAGGCGGACTCTCAACCACTGCGCTACCAGGGAAGCCCAAGTGTGGCTCTTTTTCTCTTTCCTCTCACATGGGATGAAACTGGGACATAACCCTAAAAAGATTTGATTTTCTATCTTTTTCACCATTTTCAGGGTTGAGACCCACTTGGCTCCAGGCCAGTGCATTAGGCAAGCCGTGTCATAAAGCATCTTTCCACTCTGTGGGTTTTTCACACCGAGTCGGCAGGTTTAAGCCCTCACTGGGTCTGGTGCTGTGTGTCCCCAGTGAAGTACCAGCGCTTCTCTCCTATGACCTCGGTGTCTACGTGGCCCCTGCCATGAGCATGGCAAAGCCTGCTCCACGTGGAGCAGCTACAGCCCACTCCAGATAGGGTGACCAACACATCGTAGCTTGCCCAAGACTTCCCTGGTTATAGCACCGGAAGTCTTGCATCCTGGGATCCTCCTCAGTCCCAAGCAAACTGGGATGATTGGTTGCCCCAGCTCCAGAACATCCTGTGACTCCAAAGGTATCCAAGAGCTGTGCTCCTTGGTGACTATAACTGGGGCTTATTTCAATAGGCCATCTACCAAAACACTGCTTCTGGGGCTGCATGGTTCCCTGGATTCATGCGCTGGTCATGGAACGAGATTGTTTAACCCTGCAAATGTGTACTGCCTTGGAAAACATATACCTGTAATTTCAATTCTCTTCTAATTTTTACCTTCATCCCCAATACATACTAAGTTGTATTCTTTTACTCATCAACGCCCTCCAGAGGCACGGTGCCACATGAGACACTTGTGGGTATTGGGAATGTATAGGAACCTGACCCTGTCTGCTGGAGACTTGAGTGAGGAACACCCATCACTCTAATACTCTAACCATAGTGTCTTAGAAGCTCTATCTTGGGAGTCTTAGATTTTAGGTAGCTTCTGCTTGTTAATAAAATGGACAGCGGTGGGAATTTTTCCCTGGCTGTCCAGTGGTTAGGGCTCCGCACTTCCACTGCAGGGGGCACGGGTTCGATCCCTAGTTGATCTAAGATCCCACATGCCACATGGCCAAAAAAAATAAAATAAAATAAAATGAATAGCAGTATTCTAGAAGAGGTGTTTTTCTTTGCTTCTCAGATATTTCCATATGAAATGCTGATGGTGACCAACAGAGGGCGCAGCAAAATCCTAAGAGACGTGGACAGAACCAGGCTAGAGGTAAAAAAAAAACAACAAACAAACAAACAAACAAACTTGTCCCAACTGCATATTCCTGTGCATTTTCCACAACTTTTCCCTAAGAAATGTTCCAGTTAAGGCAAAAAATAAAAAGGATCAACCTAGGTTAAACTAAGCTAACTTGGAGGAAAACCCAAATTTGTATTTAGGAGATGAGCCTAAAAACGTATGGTAAAACTCAGAAGAACAACCCAGGAGATGCAGTATGAGTTTAGTCATTTTCTTTGGAAATGTGATGTTGCCCTCATTTAGGGCTGGTGATGTAGAATGGAGACTCCATCACTCTTCAGATACCCCCAAATCCTTATCTTTCTCTGAGCCTGGGTTGAGTTTGTTGAGGTTGGGGAGGGAGCGTTCAGTAAAGAGGTGTGTACTAGGCAAGTTTCTCTCTTGGCTGTTTCCACATTCCTTGTTGAAGGGTTAGCTGGGTACACCTACCCAAGACCTCCTTAGATGTGGAAGACTGATCTTTGTACTTTTCCATCTGAATGGTTTTAATTAAGAAAAACTCTGTCTGCTAACCTCATAAAGAATCATTAATTTTCTCTGACAAAAAGCAGTACATCTGTATGTGAGGTCAGGCTGGCACAGAGAATAAAGCCTCCACTGTCCTAAGAGAACTTTACTAGGCAGACCAGAGATTGAAGTTCTTGGTCTCCTCAGTAGACCAAGCAACCACCTGAACTCCCACTGCTGAGCCAGGAAGACGCCCCAGGGCTGCCAAAGGACCCCTCTGGAAGTCTCTTTCTGGCTTTCTTATTGCTCTGGTCCATTTTCCCTGCATCTCCTCAGCGTCCCAAGGACCTGAAGTGGAGTCACCTCCAGCATAATGAATCCTCGTACCGTGCCCCATGGCCATGCAGTGTTATTACAATCATCATTAATACTCCACCAGCTCTTTTCTTTGGTAGGAAGGGTGCCTCACCTGGCCTGGCCAGGTAAGGAACCACTGGGTCCAGTGCCTGCTAAGAAGCCTCAAAGATAAACTCCTCTTCCATCATTCTGCCTTTTGCTCTTCAAAACAATTACTTATAAACTGGAGAGCAACTCTCAAGGTCATCCATGTGGCCATCAGGACTGACCACTGTTCTCTTCTCCCATCACAGCGCCACTTAGCCCCAGAAGTGTTTCGGGAAATCTTTGGAATGTCCATCCAGGATTTTGACAAGTTACCTCTTTGGAGACGCAACGACATGAAGAAAAAAGCAAAACTCTTCTGAGTACCACCCATAGACAGCAATTAGAAAAAGGACTGACCATGGCGGTGACACATAGGATGTTGTAGGAAGGCCCAAACTTGATTGGAGAATTTGCAAACTACTGTCCCTCAGCAGCAACCAAAAGGGAAAATCTGATTAAAACACCCATGAGCCAAATGTCGGGCCAGCCCATGGCAACGTTCGCCCAGAAGCAGTGGGGTAGAAATGTCTGTGTGCCCACCCTCGACAGTAGTGTTCACGTGTGACCTTTTTCCATCACCTTATGTGCACAGCAGGAGCTACTTTTGTTTTCTTTCAACTGTTATTCAATAATAGTGGGACTGTATGGGTAAGAGCCAGCAAGTGCCCTTAGGATGCCGCATGGACAAAAGCAGTTGTAATAATTCCAAAGTACAAGTATATTTATTATGTAGCGCCGCGGCTGAGAAGGAAGAGCCCGAGGGATAGGTCCACGTGGCAGCAGCCTTTGCCCTCCCTTTCCTCACTGGCCTCCTGCAGCCCTGCCTGGGCTTCAGCAGGAGGGAAAGCAGAATCGGGGCCCCCGGCAGCTCTGTTTCAACAGCCACCAAAGTCATTTTTAACATGCTCCTTGTCCCCTACTGTATGCTAGGACCTGATTGGCAAATTACTTAGCCTATTATTAGTATTATTATTATTATTTTTTTTTTTTTTGGCGGTACGCGGGCCTCTCACTGTTGTGGCCTCTCCCGTTGTGGAGCACAGGCTCCGGATGCACAGGCTCAGCGGCCATGGCTCACGGGCCCAGCCGCTCCGCGGCATGTGGGATCTTCCCGGACCGGGGCACGAACCCGCGTCCCCTGCATCGGCAGGCGGACTCTCAACCACTGCGTCACCAGAGAAGCCCACTTAGCCTATTATTAAAAAGAAAAAAGAATTAAGAGAGGAAAAGGAGTGAATGAAAATTCTCCTTAAACCCTTTTCTACTTCAGAAAGCGTGCTTCTCCCCACCAAGGACAGGAGATGTCTCAGCCCCGCAGCCCTCCACTCTTACAAAGAAAGGAAAGGGGGATTGTCTCCAGATTGGCCCAGTTGTATTCTGTTAGGTGAGTTTTGTCCAAAGGCCACAGCAGTCTTGATCAAAAACAAAAGTTCTGTCTCCTCTCAATGCAAGTTCTCCCACCCAGCAAACTCTGCTGTCTATCCGGCATCCTCTAAATCACATCAAGCCCTCGCTGATTTTGGTTTTTTTAAAGGTCTTTTCAGTAGTAGGCTAAGGAAAGGCATGTTTTTCTCTTTGAAATCTCTGCAACTCCAAGGTAGATTGCCTCCAACTGATTTAACTTGGTCTTTTGAGCTTTCTTTCTTGCCTAGCTCTGTTGACTTCCTGGTTTGCATGTGTGTGTTTATGTGTTTTCACTCACCCAGGGCAGTTTGGTGAGTCTGCATGTGCTTTTAAACTTCATTCCTGCTCGAATGTTTGTCCCACTGTGCTGCAGCTCCTCAGGGACGTTTGCACAGGTGCACATGACTCAAAGGTCAAGAGTGAGGCTAACTGCATCCCTGCCACCAGGTCCCCTGTGGAAGGGTGTTGGTGGTTAGAAGCCAGCATATTCCATGACAGATGTAGCTCAAGTCAGCATCAGACCGAAGACCGCAGACCTAGGATCAGACTGTGTGTAGACAGCAGAACATCTCACTGGAGTCCTCAAACTCAGTAACACAAGATTCACATTGGAGCTGAAGATTACCCCAAAACTTGCATTTAAGACCCCACCATGGTTCCTGAAAGCCTCTGGCTGAGACTCAGACAGGACGTGACTCACGTGTAGGAGGTTGTCACATTTATTGTCATGCTTTGGGGCTCTGTTTAGGAATTTAAACTCTATTTTAAAGCCAAAGAAGAAAACATCTGACTTCACCTGCGTATGCCACTAATCATAAAAGCTCAGAGATTCTTCCTGCTGGCACCAAGTATTAGAATGAGTTAGTAGCTGACACCACCAGTGGTAAAAAGCAAGTAGAATATTCTTTCTGACCTTGTACTGCAGACCTAACGTGTGACACACTCTAGCAACCGGGTGCTGTAGTGAATACTGCAATTGCTTCATAGTATTCTGTGTGCTTCCCGAGGGAATCTAAACCTGCCTGACCTTTGCTAGACACTGAATGTTTGAGGACTGTTCTCACAAATGTGTGTGTGTGTGTGTGTGTGTGTGTGTGTGTGTGTGTGTTGGACCTACTAACGTATTTAGCAAATGGCTCTGATGAGGTAGGTGTGAGACCACCTCCTCCTTGGACTGAAGGCAGACTGCAGCTCACAGTTTCACCCTTTCATCTATCTGTTGCCTCTTGCTTCATTCAGTACATCCGCTGTCCCATCTTCTGTGACCTCTCCTGCATGGGTAGCCTGGGCACAACACCTGTGTGTCCTAATCCTTGCTTCGCTCTGGCAAAGTGTGAGGGGTGAGGACCATGGTGTAGTCCCAGTGTTCCCCTGCCACGACCAGTAGCAAGGATGGCCAAACGTATCCGAGGGCTCGGCTGGAGGAGAGGTTTTTTTTTCATCGGCTAATGAGTTATAATCCACGTACTTGCAGATTAAATGTCAGTGTAAGAAAAATGGCGATGGTAGTTAAAGAACTGAGCCTAAATTTGCCGCCACTAATGAAACTCTACTTTTCTTGTAACTTTTGAATTCAGTTTTGCATCCATCTTGGCGGGGGGTGGGGTGGGAAATAGCTTCTTTCCATATCAAGTGTATGAGCTAATTTAAACTACACCGTGCAAAAATGCCTTGCCAGAAAATGCCAGTAGCTTCCTGGCTGCAAGCAGAGCAGTGCTGTGCTCTAGGGAAGGGGGCACTGGGAATGCAGAGTGGGCTTCCCAACCCCACTCCCCAGCAGAAGGCTCCAGCCACGGGCATGGGTCACAGGGCAACCTGATTCTTCCAACTGCCAAATTGAATCAGTGGGCTACAACGCCCTATGTGTTTTGTTGAACTGGACTCAGCATGCTTGTCCCGAAAATGTCCAGGTCACTACACAGGAAATCAGTGTTCTCTGCTTGAACCCTGCCCCGCATAAAAAAATTCCAGTTGTTAACACAATCAAATTAATGAGGATTGTTTACTCTAGGAAAGGAAGTATACACATGGTAAGCTTCCCTAGTGCATACATAAAGGGCTACATTTTTGAGCATTGGGCTTACTAGTGATTCTTGAAGCATAGGCTGATTGCATGAAGAGGCCTCTATGATGACCTGAAAGTCAGTGCTTCCTTTAAAGTTTCTTCCAAAAAAGCCAGGATACCATTTAGTCTTCTGGTGTGATTTATGTTGAGATATAAAGAGCGTTTGGAAACTTGTCCAGCTCGCTGGGTATCTACATGTTGGTTTGGGTTCATTATGAAATGTTCTTAATGTGACTCCTTCAATAACAAAAGGTAAACTGCCTGTTCCCTGAAACCTTGAACAGAAAAGCTAGAGACAATGGGTAATAAGGCGCAAAGAAAAGAAAAAAAAGTAGTTTCTATCTGTCATGTCCTCTAGTCTCCCCACTTCTCCCCAACTCCCCATTCTGTTGTTTCCAAGCTGAGTTTCCTCTTCCGAGGTGAGGCTGGAACAATGCTCTCTTCAATTCCTATCCCCTCCATCCGGTGATGTCAATCAACTCCACTTGGAAAAGTCTTGCTAGAAATGTTTCTAAAACTTTCATCTAACTTCTTTACACTTTAAAGCAAACACCTTTTTCTAAAGAACTGCTTCTTAGATGATTATACAATATATGTATCTATGCTTTTGCAAGTTTAAAAATTCAAATGAACCACTTTTGACTAGGTAGGTCTTTCTAAAAAACTCTTTAAAGCAAACTTGATGTTAGCGTTCTCTTGCATGTTGAAGGGGCAGGGGACCCTCCAGGCTGTGGGCTCCCAGAGCCCTCTTTCTGACTGTCAGGAAAGATGCTGGAAGGAAGATGAACTCCGTGCCATCAACCCTTCTGCATCCTCTGCAGCAAGCTCAGTTTTTACAAATCACCTCATCTGTATTTCCGGTCACTGTTTAATCTACTTCCTAGGCCAGGCTTGATTTTATCTGGCTTGTAAAATCATTTTCCTTTTTATAAACCAAGTGTTTGTCAGGATGCCCTAAAACTCACTCATTAGTACTCCCTTTTGAAGAACATTCTATCCAGAAAAAGCGATCATTTCAGGCTTGAGGTTCGTAATGACACCTTATGGTGGCGATGTGTGTTAAGGGAACTACCCAATTATGTTGTAATGAAAGAAGGAGAAACTTTGACTTTGGCAATTTAAAAAATCACTGTCTTTCTATTTGCTGCCTAGGGAGTAGTGGGGAGATGGTGTCTGACACGCTTTGCATATGGATCTTTGTATTTTTCATTTGGGGCAAGTTTCATTTATGGCAAACTCGGAAGGGGGAGGTGGTCAGTTTAAGCTGAAAAACTTTCTAAACAATATATGTGTACACAGCAAAACTAAACCCCATCTTTTCTGATGCTTAGTGTAATTGAGTGGCGATTGATATCATTAAATAAAATTCTTCCCAAATGAGTATCTCCCAAGAATGACGATGCCATGAGTCACTTTTTGAGCCCGTTTGCCAAAGGTAGAGGAAAAGACTGCATCCACTAACATTCAGAAAGGCAATGAGCCACTTAGTGATTGTATATGTGTATGTTTCTTTACCCTACGGAAGAGAAGACGAATGTCCGCAGGATTGGTGTTCTTTTGGGGTGTTATGTACAGACCTGTCCCGTAATAAACGTGTGTGGTTTCTGTGAGTTGCTGACAATCCTGCATCGAAGCTTTTGCAGTTCTTTCCTTTTTAAGTTGGGTTTAATGGAATTTTTTTCAAGTGTTGGAAGGCATACTGTTCTTCCTGCCTCCCCTCCCCTTCCAGAAACAAGAAAGCAAATATTTGGAAGAAATGCTGCTTAAAAGATGTATCATGTCCCCCGTGAAAGTGAGTGGATATCGGTCGGCATCCTGAATGCCACATGCCAGTGTGCAGAGGTGGGATGGCCCTGGGCCTGCGTTACTGTGCTTGGGACACCCAATGCACTCCACACTCCTGCCGCCCCTCTGCCGCTGTCCTGCGTCACTGTTGTCCTCACAACTCAGTGAATAAAGTGTGTGCTTAATGCGTAACTGCCTCCACACCGTGTTTCCTTTCTGGTTCCCCTGCTCCCTTTAAAGGTCTGTCCCATTTGAAAAAGTGCCAGCCCAACTTCTAAAGACAAAAACAAAAACAAAATCAAAATCAAAGTCCTGGGAATGCACTTTTATCACGTAGGAAGGCGGGTTAGAGGGGAAAATGCATCAGATAGCAGTGGTATATTCCAGAACTGTTTGCCCAATGACCCAGACCATATTGACCAAGTCAACTAAAGAAAAAAAAAATTTAATAGAGCTGTTGCACTGTGCTGGTCTAGCTGGTATTCAGTTTTGTGTGTGACACAGAGCAGCAATGGTCTCATCACTTAGGCAAGGCTGGGGATTTGAGATTTGAGGACAGGAGCTTCTGAACCACTGCCGTGAGTTGGGCCATTTTACTAAGAAACTAGAACGCAGTGGGAGGAAAACATCTTTCAAAACATCTTTGACCTCCACTGCATTATCAAACTTTAAGCAAAGAAAATCTTAAGGATTTCAATTTACTTGTTATCCTCACCGCCAAGATTTGGGGCTTGCCAGAAAACACAAGGATATATTTATACTCACAATGGTCTCTCCGACCGTAGCCATCCTACTATGTGTCTACCAAGCCTGGTGCCTTAGTCCACATGGGCTGCTATAACACACCACCAGAGACCGGGTACCTTGAACGGCAAACAGTTATTTCTCACAGTTCTGGAAGCTGGAAGTCCAAGATCAAGGTGCTGGTAGATCCAATGTCTGGCGAGAACCCTCTTGGCTTTGTAGACAGCCGTCCTCTCCTTGAGTCCTCACATGGTGAGAGAAGAGAGGAAGTAATCTCACTGACATCTCTTCTTCGAAGGGAACTACTTCCACCAGGAGGGCTCCACCTTCATGATCGAATTACCTCCCCAAAGCCCCGCCTCCTAATATCATCCCCTTGGGTCTTGGGTGTTAGGACTTCAATCTAAGAATTTGGGGAGGACACAAACATGCAGTCCTTCATACCTGCCCAGGGACCCGGCGCCCTGGCATTCATGTGGACCCTCTCCTGGAAGCCAGAAACAGGTTATTTTCAAGGCAACTGGCAGGTTAGTTGGCTACTGTGGAAAACGGGCCCGGAGGCCCCGGCTGGAGGTCTGTGTTCCGCTCACCGTTGACCGCCGCCCACACCGACATCACCACTCGGGTCGCGGTTCCCGCAGCCAGTGGGATCTTCAGGCGAGGTTATCTTGAGCGCCCTGTGGCATTTGCCACCATTGATCATCATTTCATGGGAAGTCAACTCGCTGTGCCGTCCGGTGGTCCCCCTTGCCCGCCCACAGCAGAGCTCACGGACTGCGCTGGGAATCCGAGGCCCTGCCTGCCTGGCCCTGGCTCGCCCACTGCTCTCGGCTGCCCCTCCCACCACGCCCACCCTCGAATCTCGCCCTCCAGCTCTTCCAGAGCACCTCGAGTTCCCTGAACACACCATGCCCTCCCCCGCCGCTACAGCTTTGCCAGCGTCATGTCTTCTGTACGACGTCCAGCTCTTCTAGGAGGTGGAGAGACCCGGCCCTGAGGAAAGGAAATGATGGCAGTGTTGACTGTGAGATTAGTCGCCCACAGCTCTTTGAAGTTACCCTGTGAGTTTCCCATGGGCTCCATCTGCCCTAAATCAAAGACACACCCCAGTGCACACCCTCTCTAGGAGCCTGCCTCGGTGGGCCCAGCCCAACCTGCCCCAGTAAATTCTTTGCACGCCTATGGGTGAACATCACGTTGCACGCTTTTCAAGTTTTGCCTAATACTGCTCGTTCTGCCTGTGTTTCTGCTCCTCAGCTGAACGGTAGTGAGATCGTCTCTATCTTGAGTGCTTTGTGTTAGCTTTACATTAACTGGGTCCCCCAGGACAGCCCTACAAGCAGATAATTGTAGCTCCGCTTATACATGTGAGGAAACTAAAGCTCAGAAGCTAATTAAACGTGCCTGACTGTTCAGGGAGCAGCAAAGCTGGTATTATCCACGTCTGTCCCACTGCAAATCGCATGCTGTTTTTCAATGTCCCTCTGCCTGTGACTTTCTTTTTTTTTTTTAATTTGTTTGCGGTACGTGGGCCTCTCACCGTTGGGGCCTCTCACCATTTTGGCCTCTCCTGTTGTGGAGCACAGGCTCTGGACGTGCAGGCTCAGCGGCCATGGCTCACGGGCCCAGCCGCTACGCGGCATGTGGGATCCTCCTGGACCGGGGCACGAACCCGTGTCCCCTGCATCAGCAGGCGGACTCTCAACCACTGCGCCACTAGGGAAGCCCTCTTTTTTAAAATTAATTAATTATTTATTTATTTGGCTGAACCCGGTCTTAGTTGCAGGATCTTCTTTGCCGCACACAGGATCTTTTAGCTGCTGCATGGGGAATCTAGTTCCCTGATCGAACCCCGGCCCCCCGCATTGGGAGCTCGGAGTCTTAGCCACTGGACCACCAGGGAAGTCCCTGCCTGTGACTCTGAAAGCAAGGAATGCATCCCCCATATTCTAAATCTCTGGGGGCACACTGCACAGAGGAGGCTCTCAATGTGAGACTGACCAGTTCCCTTCAGTCGGCCACGAGCCACAGCACTACCACCAAGGCACAGTTATAAATAGCAGTTGGGGGGTACTCACTAGCTGTGTGTCTCAGGGCCAGTTATTGAACCTCTTTGGGCCTCAGTTTGCTCATCTGTAAAATAGACAAAATAATAAGATCCATCAGAAGATTGTTGCTAAATCATAACACCTGTTGAGCACAGCGCAGGACCTAGCATGTAGTCATTGGTCAGGAAACTTGAGTGATCTTTATTAAGGGTAATTAGCCACTTAGACTTGAAGAATCCCAAATGCTCTCTGAACCTCAGTTTTCTCATCAGTAAATTAGGAATGAATACCTGCTCTGGCTGTCTTAAGGGGTTGTGAGGCCAAATGAAATAGAGTAGAACTGCTCAGACAGTATGTTTACAGATGATATTGGGTAATGAGGGTCTCTGGTACTTGGACAAGGTCTACTAGTATTTTTATTATTTTTTTTATTTTGTTTTTTTTTAAGTATAGTTGATTTACAATGTTATATTAGTTTCAGGTATATAGCAACACGATTCAGTTATACATACATATATATATATATATATTTTTTAAGATTCCTTTCCCTTATAGGTTATTACAAAATATTGAGTATAGCTGCCTGTGCTGTACAGTGGGTCCTTGTTGGTTATCTATTTTATATATAGTAGTGTGTATATGTTAATCTCCAACTCCTAATTTAGCTCTCCACACCCCTTTCCCCCTTGGTAACCATAAGTTTGTTTTCTATGTCTGTGGGTTTGTTTCCATTTTGTATATAAGTTCATTTGTATCTTTTTTTTTTAGACTCCACATATAAGCGATATCATATGATATTTGTCTCTGTCTGGCTTACTCCACTTAGTATGATAATCTCTAGGTCCATCCATGTTGCTGCAAATGGCATTATTTCATTCTTTTTTATGGCTGAGTAATATTCCATTGTATAAATATACCACATCTTCTTCTTTTTTTTTTTTTAAGAAGATGTTGGGGTAGGAGTTTATTAATTAATTTATTTATGTTTGCTGTGTTGGGTCTTCATTTCTGTGTGAGGGCTTCCCCTAGTTGTGGCAAGCGGGGACCACTCTTCATTGCGGTGCACTGGCCTCTCACTATCGCGGCCTCTCTTGTTGCGGAGCACAAGCTCCAGACGCGCAGGCTCAGTAGTTGTGGCTCATGGGCCTAGTTGCTCCACGGCATGTGGGATCTTCCCAGACCAGGGCTCGAACCCGTGTCCCCTGCATTGGCAGGCAGATTCTCAACCACTGCGCCACCAGGGAAGCTCTATACCACATCTTCTTTATCCATTCATCTGTCAATGGACATTTAGGTTGCTTCCATGTCTTGGCTGTTGTGAATAGCACTGCTGTGAACATTGGAGTGCATGTATCTTTTTGAATTATAGTTTTCTCTGGATATGTGCCCAGTGGTGGTATTGCAGGATCATATGGTAGTCCTATTTTTAGTTTCTCAAGGAACTTCCATACTGTTCTCCATAGTGGCTGCATCAATTTACATTCCCACCAAAGGTCTACTACTATTTTAGATAGTTCAATCATTCAAGAATTTTAGTTTTTGTTCTGGGCTTTTTCCCCCTCTAGTCTTTATATGAATTCTCCAGCATTAAAACAAGCCCACAGCTTTTATATGCTTCAATAACAACACTCTCTTGTCCAATAATCATCTATGATTGAGATCCCCTGAAGCTGTGATTTTTTTTTTTTTTTTTTGGCCATAACACGTGGCTTATGGAATCTTAGTTCCCTGACTAGGGATCGAACCCAGGCCCCCTGCAGTGGAAGCTTGGAGTCCTAACCACTGTACCACCACAGAATTCCCAAGATGTGCTAATTAATAGTAATAATAACAGTGTTACATAGCAGTTGAGTGTGAGCTATAACATCAAGCTCCCTGGGATTTTTTTGTTTTGTTTTGTTTTTATAAATTTATTTATTTATTTATTTTTGGCTGTGTTGGGTCTTCGTTGCTGTGCACGGGCTTTCTCTAGTTGCCGTGAGCGGGGGTTACTCTTCGTTGCAGTGCGTGGGCTTCTCATCGCCGTAGCTTCTCTTGTTGCGGAGCACGGGCTCTAGGCGCACAGGCTTTACTAGTTGTGGCACATGGGCTCAGTAGTTGTGGCTTGCGGGCTCTAGAGCTCAGGCTCAGTAGTTGTGGCGCACGGGTTTAGTTGCTCTGCGGCATGTGGGATCTTCCCGGACCAGGGCTCGAACCTGTGTCCCCTGCATTGGCAGGCGGATTCTTAACCACTGAACCACCCGGGAAGCCCAAACTCCCTGGGTTTGAGTTTGAGCTCCACCAATAATTAGCTGTGTGACTAGTGACAGTTTGCCTAACTTCTCTAAGCCTCAACTTGTATTTCTATAAAATAGGAATAATAATAAAAATACCTACCTCAAAGAGTTATTGTGAGAATCAGGTAGAATAGGACCCGGCATGATACAAAATGGGCACTCATATATAAGCTTTTATTAATAAAGCAGCTGCCATGTAGTGAGGACTTACTATTTGCCCAGTTCTGAGCTAAGCATATTCCACGCTCTGTTTCATGGAGTTCCTTACCTCACTTCTACTTTAGAACTGAGGAAACAGACCCAGAGAAACCAAGTGCCTTATACAAGATCTGCCTATTGAGTGGTGGGCCTGGGATTCAGACCCCTTCTCCCCAGTTCCAAGCTCAAAATGTAAGCAAATATCATGCAGAGAAGGGCTCAGGTGTCCCCACGGGTACTGCAGGAGCCAGGGTCCCAGGCCGCCTACGATGGAAGCGTCCAAATGTGCCAGCTTGGGGGCTCAGCTTTTCCCAAGGAGTTTTAGAGCCGTTGGACCTCAGTGTTTTCTGGGTGGGGAGGATTTCCCCAGCCTGCTCGAGGGGTGTTTAGAAACACCAGCTGCAGAAGAGTTGAGACTCATTCCCATGAAAGATGGCTTTGGTTTCAGAAAGATCTTTCCAATGTATGACTCACTTCAAAGCAGCCAAAGGCAGCAGAGGCCGAACCGCCAGTCCTTACAGTATTGGGGGACACTTCCTAGGCTCAAGAAAGCTACCAGTCCTACTTAGCGCCCCCCCTGCCTGTTTCTGGAAGGGGGCTCCCTCCTCCTCCCTGCAGAGTCAAACAGCCTTGCCTGGGTGTGTCACCAGCCCCACCCTGCTGGACATGGCCCATTGTTGGCCGGAAAGCCCTGGGAAGGGTGGGGACTTGGTGTTAGCAGCTTTTGAGAAAGTTCAGGGTGGTCAAAGGACTAGTGCCCAAGGCTTTGGGGATCTCAGCCCCAATTTTGAGGACCTGCCTTCACACCCTAAATTCCCTTCTCCCCCCACACCAGCCAGGACTCTGACAAAGAAATGCCCCTTCCATCCTACGGCACTCGGGGAAGTGCTGTGGTGAGGAGGGCTCTGGAGGAGCCCTGGAGGAGGGTGTAATATGACCACATTTATTTTAGTTTCCAGTCTCAACTGGATAAAAATGCTCTCCAGAGCCTGTCATTGTGCTAAGCACAATAGCAGGCCCTGGAGAGGTTTCTCTGTATTTATTTGTGCTGTCCCCCTGCTGCCGCCCCTTAACTCGGCCCTTCCCATCAGATAAAAAGAAAAACTGGCTTGGGAAAACCTCCCTCCAAAGCAGAGGCTGTTTCTGCTTTGTCCTGAGCATGTTTTACTTGTGGGCCCCCCCAGAACATCCTGGGATGTTCCAGAAGGCCTAGAGGCAGGGTAGAGCCACCTGGCTTCCAGAACCAGAGCTTGGGAATCAGACTTGAGGGTACATGAATCCAGATAGTCTAAGAGGAAGATGGATGAGGATGGTCTGATGACCGCGGCTGACATTCCTTGAGAGCCTCTGGAGTGCCAGTCTCAGGGCTAAGTATTACTCTGTGTAGATTATTTCATTTCATCGGTGAAAGGTAAACCCAGGACTGGGAGAGGCCCACCAAAAAGTGGATGGGATTCTAGCCCCTTCCCATCACGTCCAACAGCCATATTCCTCCTGAGCCTGTCACAGCTCTCTGGGGTCTCCTCATTTGCACGTGGTTTCTAAGATTTGCCAAAAGGACCATCTTTGCAAAAACTAATCCCAGCCTTTCTCTGCAAGGTGGAGCCTGGCCATGAATAACAACATTTTGCTCGAAACTGCACAGAAAGTATAAGTTCTTTCATTCCTGCTCTTGTCCCAAAGCATATGCTTCTTAATGAAAAGTTAGAAAATGTTGTGGGCAGTTACATTCCCATCAGACAGGAGTAAGAGTCAACTGGATTACCCTGTCTTTCTTTTTCTTCCTTCCTTTCTTCCTTTCTCCCTCTCTCTCTTTCCTTCTTTCTTTCTTCTTTTTAAAATATATAGAACAAATTCTTCCTCCTCCACATAAAAACAAGGTATTTCAGACAACTCGAAGTAAATTGCTAGTATTTATTAATCGTTATTTGAATCAGATGGCTTCCACTGGATGTGGCACTTTCACAAGCATCGCCTCTGAACCTTCCCCCTACCCCCCACCACAAGCAACCTGGGGAAGTGTCATTGCCCTGAATACACAGATCAGAGCTTGGCTGACCTGTCAAACTCACATGTGGAGATGGGGGAGAGTCAAGTTGTGGCCCCAGATCTAACTGAATAGCTTATGCTTCATCCACAAGGAGATTCTGATTATGTAGGTCTGGGGAGGGAGCCAGGAAGCTGTGTCCTAAAACAAAATATCAAAGCTTCCAGATAATTCTGATGATCAACCAAGTTTAGGAACCCCTGGCCCATGCTGCATGGCCTCAGGTCAAGAGTGGAGCTGGTCTGTGACTCACCAAGCATCCATCGCCAGACCTTGCAAGACTGCATCACCCTAACACATGCGACCAGAAGTCAGACCAAGGCCTTGGAAGTCTGCCCTTGCAAATAAGCCTACAGTCTCCAGAGGCCTCCCTAAGAAATCACTGGCACCATCCTTCACACAACAGGGTGTCTAGCTCTCTGATTCAGAATCTGCTCAAATGTCACCTTATTCTCAAGGAGATGAAGAAGATTGTCTCCATTTACAGAAAGAAGCATGAGATGAGAGAAAACGGGTCAGGTGCCTAGTTGCTTAAAGGAAAAACAATCCACTGGCACCTTTTCACCTCCCTTTCTCCTCTCACAACCTTGAGAAACGTCTGAAGGTTGAAAACATGGCCTAGAAATCCTATTATTCTACCAGACAACTTATTTTTTCCCCCAATGTGCTCACTGTTTTTTCAGTCTATTGTTTGCTAGAAGGGTGGGTATAAAAAACTCTAGTCCTAAGTTTTCTGTTGAGACAGTTACTCCAGGGAAATTTGGGAACTATCTTCAGGGCCTGGCTGGGGAGAGAGTAAGACCAAGGAAGCCAGGAGTTATGTCTGCAAACTCTTCTTTTACATAAACGTGGCTGTTTTTAGTTTTGAACCCTTATATATGAAAGCATCTACAGTGAGTTGAAATAATGTCCCTCAAAAGATATGTCCACCCAGAACCTCAGAATATGCCCTTATTTGGAATCAGGGTCTTTGCAGATATAATTCAGGCAAGGATCTGGAGATAAGACCATCCTAGATTCAGGTGGGCCCTAAATCTCACCACGCATGTCCTTATATGATACTCAAAAGGAGAGACACAGAGATAGACACAAAAATGAAGGCCATATGAAGGCAAAGGCAAAGATCAGAGTTGTGTTACCACAAGCTAAGGAGCCACCAGGATCTGGAAGAGGCAAGGAAGGGTCCTCTCCTAGCACCTTCAGCAGGAGCATGGCCCTGCCTACACCTTGATTTTAGACTTCTGGACTCTACAACGATGAGAGAATGAAGTTCTGTTGTCTTCAGCCATCCAGTTTCTGGTTATTTGTTATGACAGCCCAAAGAAGGTCTCGTGACTCCTCAGCAAGGTGGAGCAGGCAAGGGTCTAAGCCAGATGCCCTCAGTGTACTGACCTAGGGCCCCAGGGCACTGTGATGCCACTGACCAGGTATGGAGAGACAAGGCCTACTTCTCCAACACCAGAGAGGCAGATAAGGGTCTGATTTTTCTCTTCCTAGAAAAGAAGATCAGCGTTTGCCTGGCTATCCGTTGACTTGCCTAGCAGGCCTCAGTGGCCCAACCTACTTAGAATGTTTTCAACTGTTAAGCCCGAAGCAGGCAGAGTCCACCTTGGGGATGGAGCCCCTCTGGGCAGAACTGAGCTGGCCAGTCAGGTGGCAGCATGTCTCCTCCTCCCTCAGGGGACTTCGCTCTTTAGGATGAGCCTAGCCCTGGGCTAGGCTAGACGCAGAGCGCACATTGATGTAAATGTCCATCTGCCAGCGTGCAGGGGCAAAGGGGCCTGTGAGTTCACCTCTCCCCTGGGGTCCTCAGGAGCCCCCTGTGCCCCATGAACTCCTTTAGTCCAGAGCCGCTACCCAGCAGCACGACCTGGACAAGGTACTCCTGCCTCAGTTTCTGCATCTCCATAACGAGGAGGAAGATGCCGCTTATTCCAGGAGTTGCTGAGAGGATTACACGAGTTAATGCATGAGGTACACTCAAAACAGGCCCATACTAACACCCAATAAAGGTTAGCAAAATATTATTATTGTTAGTATTATTAGTATTTAGTACTGGGTGTTATTACCATGACAGGGAAAGAGCCCATACATTAGTGATTTAAAACTTGAATGAAAATGTCTATATCCCAGGAGTTTATTAAGAATGCAAACTCCCAGGCCTCACCACCAGATAGGTTTAATGGGGGACCCAGTAACTTCTGTGTGTGTGTGTGTGAGAGAGAGAGAGAAGAAAGGAAGGAGGGAGGGAGGGAGGAGGGAGGGAGGGAAGGAAGGAAGGAAAGAAGGAGGGAAGGAAGGGAGGAAGGAAGAAAGGGAGGGAGGGAGGGAGGAAGGAAGGAAGGAGGGAAGGGAGGAAGGAAGGGAGGGAGGGAGGAAGGGAGGAAGGAAGGAAGGGAGGGAGGAAGGGAGGAAGAGAGAGAGGAAGGGGAGATTATTAACAAACCTGTCAAGTGATTCTAGGACTGGTGGTTCACAAATTATAATTTTTAAAAACATTGCCCAAATTAGGTTGTTCCCTAGAACTATGAAGTTTATTTTAATTATTAATTACTAAGAGGGAACTAGGTTTGCTTTTAAAACTAAAATTGAAATCTTGACATCTCATTTCCATTTTCTGTAATTGGTTACCTTTAAACAATACAAAATGCCAAGGTCATAAAATTTATTTTAATGAGTCTTTTCCTGCCTCTAGAACGTGATTAAGTTCAAATCACTAAGCTTTAAACTCACGATTTCTCAACCTACATAATTTAAAAAGAAAAACAACAACAACAGCACAGTATTTAAATAGATTTTTTTTTTCTAGTCTGGGACGAAATATTCTGTTAAAACATCAAAGTTCTTTAAGATCTTTCCAGAGATGAGAATGGATTTGTCCTTCCTAATTTACTGTGTCCCCTTTGCCGGAACACATGAGCAGAGGCACAGGGGGCATCTAACTGCCACCCCAGCACACCTGACAAAAGGTGAGGCCTTTGGCGGGTGATGAGGGCAGAGCCCTCATGGGATTAGGGTCCTTATATTGGGTTGGCGAGAAAGTGCGTTCGGATTTTTCGTAACATCTTATGGAAAAACCCGAATGAGCTTTTTGGCCAACCCAATGAAAGTGGCTCCAGCAAGATCCCTCAGCCCATTCCACCTTGTGAGGTTAGAAGGAGAAGTCTGCAACCTGGGTGAGGCCCTCATCCCACCGTGCTGGCACCGCAGTCTCAGATCATCAGCCTCCAGAACTGTCAGAAATAAATTTCTGTTGTGTGTAAGCCACCCAGTTCATGATATTTTTGTTATAACAGCCTGAGACAGTCAGAAAGTCACCTTCCAGACAAACTGGGTTTTTCCTTCAGTCTTTGAGTCTGCAAACCTTGAATGGGGAAAGCCCCCTTCCCTTCTCTCTGTCCAGGTAGCCACACAGTGGGGGTTCCCTGAAAGCTCTTTCCTGTTGGGGGAAGAAGTGCAACTAGAGGGAAAAATAGAAGGAAAACGAGGGAGAAGTAGCCCTGCAAGTAAAAAGACCCTTGTCTTTTTGCATCTGGCCTCACTTGAACTCAAGGCAGAACGTCTGCCACGTGGGGGGACTGACACATTACTTATCTATCATACTTTCTACCTGAATGTGTTTCACATTTTGAAAACATCCCATCGAGCACTTTGGTTGGTTGTATAATTCTGTATTCCTGCTTACTGGGTGATGTCATAAGCACTGCTATAAGAAGGCCACATAGGATGAAGTACCCTTCTGGAGGTCTGGGCCACCAAGAGGCATTCCAGCATCTGGCGCACAGTAGGTGCACAGCGTACAGTCAGTGCTGATTAAATGACTAGAAATGCTTTTTCCTAGTTGTGCTAATTCTCCTTCATTCTCAGTGGGATAGGCAGCCTAAAGCCATTTGAATATCTCATGTTTAAAATGTCAGTAACATGGGGCTTCCCTGGTGGCGCAGTGGTTGAGAGTCCGCCTGCCAATGCAGGGGACACGGGTTCGTGCCCCGGTCTGGGAAGATCCCACATGCCGTGGAGTGGCTGGGCCCGTGAGCCATGGCCGCTGAGCCTGCGCGTCCGGAGCCTGTGCTCTGCAACGGAAGAGGCCACAACAGTGAGAGGCCCGCGTACCGCAAAAAAAAAAAAAAAAAAAAAGAGTCAGTAACATGTATTCAGTACCTAAAGTGAAAGACATGATGCTTGGTGTTATGGAAAATATGAACATGAGTAAAATAAGGGGTGGGGACTAGGGTGAGCCAAGTGAGGTGCCGAGGGCTCACAGTTTAAGGAGAGCTCATTCTCAGGGTCATGCAAATATTGACAGTTAGAAAACACAATCCCTGCCCTCAAGGAGCTTAAAGGCTGGAGAGCAACGTGGGCAAGCATATCGTAGGTTAGATCTGGGACCTAAAGCAGATGAAAAAGTTCATGAGATAAAAAAGAAATCAAATGGACCAAGGACCTAAATGTAAAAACCCTAAACCTACAAATTTTCTAGAAGAAAACGTAGGGGAAAATGTTCATGACCTTGAGTTAGGCAAAGACTTCTTATATATGATACCAAAAGCATGATTCGTAAAATTTAAAAAGTGATAAATTGGTCTTCATCAAAATTAAGAACTTCTGCTCTTTGAAAGATATAAAGAGAATGAAAAAACAAGCCTCAGATGGGAAAAAATATTTGCAAATCACATATCTCATAAAGTACTGGAATCCAGACTATGTGAAGAATTCTCACTATCAAGTGCTGGTGAGGATGCAGGGCAACTGGGCTCCTGGACACCACTGGCGGGGATGCAGAATAATACAACTGCTTTGGAAAACAGTTTGACAATTCCTTAAAAGTTAAACATACATTGATCGTATGATATCACAGTCCGGCTCCTAGGTCTTTATCCAAGTAAAACCAAAACCTTGGCTCACACAAAACCTATACATCAGTGTTTATACTGCCATGATTCACATTGCCTAAAGCTAGAAACATCCCAAATGTTCTTTAACTGAGGAATGGATAAACAAACTGTAGTTCTTCCATACAACAGAATAGTATTCAGCAATAAAAAGGAACGAGCTCTTACAATAACATAGGTGAAGCACAAATGCATGAGCTAAGTGGAAGAAAAGCCAGAATCAAAAAGCTACAGATACATGATTAGATTTACATGAGATTCCGGAAAAGGCAAAACTATAGGGATAGAAAACCACAAGTCAGAGGTTTCATGGGAATAGGGGAGGCAGAGGGTTGACTACAAAGGAACACATGGAAATTCTGGGAGGTGATGAAATGTTCTGGGTCTTAATTGTGGTGGTGATCATGTGACTGTGTACATTTATCAAAACCCATGGAACTGCACACCAAAAAGGCTGAATTTTCTGTAAGTAAATTATACCTTAATTAAAAATTTGTAAAAAATAATAATAATAAAAGCAGTTCAAGTCAACACATTTTTATTGCCAATACTAGTGTACTGGGATCTGTGAGGTGTTATAAAAGAAATGTGATATATATCCAATCTTGAGAGGCTTACAGTCTTGCTATAAAGTAGGCACTATGCTAAGCACTTGAGATAAAACAGGGAGCAAACAGACATTAATCAAGTAACCCTACAAGTATAAATAGAGAGGTATGAGTGTGTAAAGAATTAATGGCCTGAGACTTCCCTGGTGGTCCAGTGGTTAAGGATCTCCCTTCCAATGCAGGGGGTGCGGGTTCGGTCCTTGGTCGGAAAACTAAGATCCCACATGCCATGGGGCAACTGAGCCCGCAAGCCACAACTACTGAGCTCACGCGCCTCAGCTAGAGCCCATGTGCCCTGAAGCCCACGCACTGCAACTAGAGAGAAGCCCGGGCGCCGCAGCAAAGAGCCTGCATGCCACAACTAAGACCCAACGCAGCCAAAAAAAAAAAGAGAGAGAGTTAATGGCCTGATTGATTCTAGAACGTCTGCAAAGCATGCTCTGAGGAATGCTTCTGTTTGAATTGCAACTGGACTGGATGTGTGCTGCAGTGGGGTGGAGGATGGAGGAGCTGAGGGTGCATATAGGATGACTGCTAAGCTTCTGGATTGTGCAACAGGAGAGGTGGTGGAACCTGCAGTGTACTTTGGAAGAGGAGCAGGTTTGGGGCGGAGAGGAGAGCATGAGCTCAACATATGAACAAGGGTTGAACCACGAGAGCAACACCTGATTAGGGGCATAACTATGCGGTGCACCCAACAGAAATGAAAATGTGCGTGCATGCAAAACCTTGTAGGTGAATATTTATAGCAGCATTATTCATAATAGACCAATGTCCAACAACTGATGAATGAATAAATAAAATGTGATGTAGCCATACAATGGAATATTATTTGGCAATACAAAGGAATAAATACTGATACCTGCTACAACATGGATGAAACTTGAAAATATCATGCTAAGTAAAAGAAGCCAGGCCCAAAAGACTATGGAATGGAATGGTCTTTGGAAATATTAAATAATTCCATTTATATGCCATTTCCAGAATAGGCAAATCTATAGAGTCAGAAGATAGATTAGTGGTTGCCTAAGGCTGGGGAAATGGGGAGAATGGGATGACTACTAATGAGTATAAGGTTTCCTCTTAGGGTGATAAAGATGTTCTAAAATTAGTTGTGGTGATGGGTGCACAACTCTGTTAACATAGTAAAAACCATTAAATTGTACACTTTAGATGGGTGATTTGCATGGTATGTCAATTATATCTCAATAAAAATTTTTTTTAGAGGAAGAAGATAATCTGGATTAAGATGTTTTTAGATGTTCTCTTTAGAATATTGAAATCTAGAAATCACTCAAATACCTCCGTGGGAGAATGATTATAAAAATAATGACAAATCAGTAAGTTGGAATTCAACACAACAATTAAAAATACATGCAATGACAAAGAAGTGCAATTAATTTGAAAAGATGTAAACAGAGTTTTATTTTTATTGTAAAAAAACAAAAGCTATGTAGTGGAGAAAGATGCAGTCGATTTTGGAGAAGAGTGAGATCCAGCCAAGTGTCAGCTGGGGATGCAGAAGGATGGGAGAATCTCGGAGATGGTGGAAATCAAGAGCAAGGGCAGTGTGCTTCCATAGCTCTGTCATGAGAGGCTCAGAGGTGGCTGTGTTGGCTTTTAACCCAGTGGGAAGTGGGCAAGAAGCTTGGGCAGGTGGGATGTACATTTATGGCTTAGGATGAGGGCAGTGAATTTGGTTCTATGCACACGAAGGAAAGCGTTTGTTGAAAAACAGCGTTCTAGTTCTTTCCTTTGCCTTACTCCTCCACCCACCCCCCGAGACTTGAGCACTTGCTAAATGTACCCACTACGCATTTTTGAGGATTCACTCAATAGCAGATGTTATGCTAAGTTTTTTGTGTGCTTCATCCTGTAGCATCCTTACAACATGTTCATGAAGTAGGTATTATTATTATCCCCATTTTACAGATAAAGAACCATGCCCAATGTCACATGGATTGTAAATGATGGAGGTGGGGTGGAATAACTAGGACACGCCAGCCCTTCAGTCTGAAGGACTGAGTCAAGACATGACCCAGCTCAGGAAAATCTTTCTCACAGCCTCCCAAGCTCTCCCACTTTTACAACCCCCCTGGAGGTGGCCCATCTGTTGGGCAGACCACAGATTCTAAGACACTCACCGCTTTGATGTTCCCAGGTGTTGTTTGAATTAAGTGACAATATTTGTGTGAGGTAGGATGTGAATCCTACCAAGAGCCCTCAGGTCAATGGGGCAGGTCCAAGAGCAAATCCACAAGTCAAACCCACTTGCAGCGTCATTCTCTGAACAGTCCAAGTTATTTCATCTTTATGTGTTAACAGTTTACTCATTTGCTGAGGAAACTGCTCCTCAAATGCATTAAAAAAAAAAAAAAAGATGGTTGTTCCTTGCCAACTGGGACCTGCCTCTTTGCCTGTTCTTGGCTCCAAACCCCACACCCCAGGCCCTTCTGCTTGGGGGCCTTCCGTAAACACTACTTGAATTACACTAAAAATTCTAATCGAGTGACAGAATGAGATCCCCAGACACTGTCCAATTGTAGTGGCCTGGTTTCAAATGCTCTGCCCTGGTGGAGACTCCTCTATAAAGGATTCCCATTTACATTCTCTCAGTTGTTTCTGCCAGAAGAAATGGTGGCTACCTGAGGCTGTTTCCAAAAGGAAGTTGGGAAGCCGCTTTACTACGATCCTCCTCTCTCTCCCCTCTCTCCTCCTCTCCTGTCTTTGCTTCTCCCTCCCCCTGAAGTCTTTTGATCCTGGAAGAAAACCAAGTTCAACTGTGTGATCCAGCAGGAGCACTGAAGCGAGCTCATTGTAACTCAGTGTTCGAAATCCTCAGAGACCGGTCATGACCCCAGGTGCAGGATAAACTCGCCTTGAAGATCTTGTTCCAGAACTTACCAACGTGAAATTTTCTAGACACTTTATTGTGGGCCCCCAGAGATGTCAGAATAATAGGCAGCCATCAGCAGAGAAAGGGGAACATCATTTCCTCGGTTTGGCTAATTGTGGGAAAGGGCAGCTTCTTGAATACGTGGCCCCTCAATTTGTAGTCCTGAACCAGCAGCATCAGGAGCTTGTGAGAAATGCAAACTCTCTGGTCCCACTCCAGACCTTCCAAATCAGAAGTTGAATGTTAAGACCCCCAGGTGATTCCTATACCTGTTCATGTCTAAGAAGCACTGACTTAGTAGATAAGGCTTTTTTTGCCAGTGCTGATGGAGTCTCTGGCCACCCCTTTAGGCTCTAAATCCCTTGAGGACTTCATACAATTTATCATCTAATAAAACGCCAGGTGGCCATGCTTAGTGTCAGGTACAGAGAGGTGGAAGGCAGAGACCTGAGTGGGTGAGTGGGTGGTTGATATCCTAGCGCCAATTCTAATCCTTAGCACCGAATAGGACCTTTCTGCATGTAGAGTGATGGCTGAAACAATCCATAGCTGTTTTCTCTGCCACAGGAGGCCTGAGTGATTCTTATCACATGGAGGAGGACGCCCTCACTTTCAGCCACTTAATCTGAAAGATGCATCTAACACCTGTTGTGAACTAACGTCTCAGACATGGAACTAAGTTCTTTATGTGTATTATCTCATGTAGTTCTCACAGCCAACCTATGAGATGAGTGTAAGTTTTATTCCTATTTGACTAAGGGATAAGCTGGGGTACAGAAAGGTTGAATAAGTTGCCCAAGGTCACCGGCTAGAAAGACATAGAGGGGAGATTCTAATCTTGACTCCAGAGCCTATATTCCGGTGTTTCTCACCTTTCTTTCATTGTCGTCTCCATCCAGGAGCCTTTACAGACATTTTCTCATTGTGATGTTGTGATTTATAACAAGAAATTCGTATCTCTGACACAGAGCTCCTAAAACCCTTGGAATTTCCTAAGTGATAAGAGTGATAAAGGTGTCTCGATACTCATAACAACCCCCTCTCACCACACCTGAGTTTACGTTAATGAGGTGACTTTTGGAAAGTTCCTAAGGATGGGGTCTGGTTGCCAGGGGAACCAACCATGTGACTGAAGGTTTGGAACTTTCAGTCCCAACCCCCTGACTTCCGGGGAAGGGAGAAAGGCTTGAGGTTGAATCAATCACCCGTGGCCAATGATTTAATCAATGATACCCATGTAATGAAAACTCCATAAAAACCCAAAAGAAAAGGGTTCAGAGCACTTCTGTCTTCATGAGTCCCTGGAGATGTGGAGATAGTGGTGAGCTGGGAGAGGCACAGAAGTTCTGTGCCCTTCCCCCATCCCTTGTCCTCTGCATCTCTTCCACCTGGCCATTCTTGAGTTCTATCCTTTTATTATAAACTGGTAATCTAGTAAGTAAAATGTATTCCTGAGTTCTGCATGCCACTCTAGCAAATAAATCAAACCTGAGGAGAAAGTTGTGGGAGCTACCAATACATAGGCAGTTGATCACAAGTACATGTGATCACCTGAACTTGCGGTTGGCATCTGAAGCTGTGGGGCTTGGGGCCAGGGAAGGGCTTGGTGCACAGTCTTGTAGGACCGAGCCCTTAACCTGTGGGATTTAATGCTATCTCCAGGGAGATGGTGTCAGAATGGAGTTGAACTGTAGAATACCCAGCTGATGTCAGAGCATTGCTTGGGGGCGTGGGGAACCCCCCCACACACACACATTGTAATAGGCGGCTGAGCTCTTACTCCCCTGTGAAATTTTAATCCCATATATCTGTTTATATACTATATGCATGTGTGTCTAGTTATACACTCTAAGGTTTTTTTCACCCTACCTCTCAAGAACAAAGTTTTGTCCGCTCAGGGACACACTCACTCCCGTGGAGAGTACTTCACTCTTTCAGGAGGATTTGCGGACAATTCTGTGTGCCAGGCTGTACCCATAGTGAGGAGCCTGGTGTTTGGGGCTCTAGAAAGGCCATCTTTGAGCAGAACAGGACCAGAGGGCCTTGGCCGATGTGGCAACATTTCCCATCCTGGAGGAACCGGTTCAGACCTGCTTTCACCCTCAGCACAGTGGCTGCGGCAGGAAGAGCCCCGCCTGCGAATCAGGAGACCCAGAGTCCAGCCCCAGTCCTGCTTCTGTGGCTCTGGGTCAGTCATTCGCTCAGCACATCCGTTACCCACCTTGAAAATGGGGGTTTGAACTAAACGGGTGCTTTTGAAGGAAACCCAAGTCTAAGGGTAGGCGGCGGGGTAAGCTGGCAGCAGCACCCGGGACCTGCGGCGGGGGGCTCGTGGATCAGGGTCACAGAGGTGCGCCCGTGCCCTCCGGACAGCCTTCCGCCCCACTCCCGCCTGCCCTGGGGCTGCTTGGCAGAGGCTGCATCGGTGCGGGCCCACTGTGCCTTAAATACTAACGGAATCTTGTTTCCGCAAGATTGAGCCAACCTCCACGTGATGACTTCCCGTTGCTATCCCTTACCCCGATCAGTGACTGTGGGGGAAAAGACTTAAAATTCCACTCCATTCATCCAACCATTGGAAAGGGATCCAAAAAGAGTACACCAAGGAGTGGGAAGAAGCGTCACCTGGCATGTCAACCGGGAGAGAGTGGATTCTGAAACCCAGCAACGAGAGTCTGAAGAAGCTCAGCCTCGCTAGATGGAGAAGGATTAACAGGCTGAGCTGTTCTGGCCTGGTATGGGGCCCAGGCAGCCCCAAGAGGCCTTGGGGAGCTAAGCCTGTTGGCAGCGCAGTGCTGGGGAAGCACCGACTGCAGAGAGGTGGCTGCCTCTGTGTGAGCGGCTGTGGGCTTGTGGCAGGGTCTGTGGGCCCACAACCAATCTATAAATCCCAGGCACCCAAGGCATGCCAGTCCTGACTGGCGGGCTATCTAGGGGCCTATACGGAGTTCCTGCTCACAGGATCCTATAGGCTATTTGGAGAGACTAAGACCTAAAACGACGGTCATTTTTTTCTGTTATTAAATAAGAAATGGATCTGGGAGGGGGAGGGGGGAAGTATTACAGGAGTTCAAGAATCCTTTCAGTCCTTCAGTCTTTTCAAAACATTCTGGGAAGACTGGATGGAGGAGAAAGGCCTCTGGGCTGAGTCTGGAAGGACAGCTGGGACTCTGTAGGGGAAGGGAGTTCAGGAAAGGAAGCAGGAAGTACTCTCTGCTTCCAGGCACAAATGAGTGATTCCTCTGCAAGGTGGCCTTATCTGGGGACTCTGAAGGACCTGCGGGGCTGCCAGTTCTGGTCCAGCTGCATTTCTGTCTGAGCCTCATCTGAGAAAGGATGATCTTAGCAACCACGGGAAGAGTCAGCAAAAACAATCAAGGAAGTGAATCCATGATCAAGACTTTGACAACTGCCCAGGCACCAGAATTCAGGCAAATGTCAGGGCTCCTGTATGATCCAGGATGACACAGGATTAGGACTACCCAGGGAGAAAGGGCAGCCAAGCCCTGAGCAGAAGCAGCTGGAGGAAGAACTCTTGCTGGATACCGTGTCTGGGCTCTGGTGCCACCTGCCAGCTGCTGGCCCCCTTGGGTGGGCGCTGGCACCTCTCTGGGTTCCTGCATCCCGAGCATCAGGTCACACGGTTGGATTCGCTAATGATTCCAAGTTTCCAGACAGCTGTGAAATGTTCTGCATCGATGGACTGGGAATCAAGGCAGGAAATGGGAGGCAAAGGGCCTAGAGATGGGCTGGGGCAAGTGTTAGGAGCGACAACACAGAGAGAGGAAAAGACAGAGCGAGGATGCCTGTGTCCACCGAGTTTCAGAGCCTCCAGTTTGGTGGGAAGATGACTGGAGGATGTGTCCTTTCTCTCCCACAGTCCCAATTTACTGGAGAGAAGACCCAGCTGAGCGTTTGAGACTCTTACCTGTTAGCTAGGAGTGGATGTGTGACTTCAGGAGGAAAGGGAGAAAGGTGATGAAGGAGAGTCAATCCTTGATCTCTCTGGAGAGTGGGGGGTGGCACATCAGAATGGGGATGGTGTGGGAGTCGTTTATGAAAACCTCCAGTGTGCTTTTCCAGAGTTGAGAGGAAGTGTGCGGCCCAGCTGGCACCGCAGAGCTGTGAGAACAGAATGTGACCTTTGTACACGGAGTCAGGAAACCCAGTAGCCCTGCCCATCTAGGGTCCTAGGGACCCAGGAGGGCCCAGGACACACAGGCCACAGAAGGGAGGCCCAGAGGAGCCATGGGCCCTGGGCCATGAGCCCTTGACCCCCAGCATGACCTGGGCAAGCAGACGTGCTCCTGGAATCACAGGCCTCTCTGGTATGAAATAAGGGGTCCTGTGTCCAACTACTTCCAAAGGGACATTCTTGGATTCTTCAATCTTCAGTTACGTAGATCTTCGGAGAGTCACCTTTCGTTTACTCTACCTGATAGGAATATTTGAAGGAAACTTATAAACACAAATAGCCCCTTTATAGAAATCAAATCATTATAGGAATATTGACCAGAATAGACTAGGAGTGTTTTTTCTAAGCTGAAAATTTCCTAGAGGTACAGCTAAAAGCTCACATTCTCCCCAGTTTGTAGGCCTGTATCCCTCTGCTGTGCCAGCCCTGCTATGGAGGTAAGGGCACCAGGAGACCAGGGAGTGGCGCTGGCACTTCCTGCTTTTCCCTATCAAGCTACCTCTGGCACAAAGTCCAACCAGAGGGGCACCTAGGAATCCCCCTCCTCCGACTGCCCCACTCTCCTCGCCTCTATCTACTCCCTCAGCCTAGATTTGCTTGCTTTCTTTAGGCCAAATATTTATTGCTTTTTTGTTTTGTTTTGTTTTGTTTTTTGCGGTACGCAGGCCTCTCACTGTTGTGGCCTCTCCCGTTGCGGAGCACAGCCTCCGGACGCACAGGCTCAGCGGCCGTGGCTCATGGGCCCAGCCGCTCCGCGGTATGTGGGATCTTCCCGGACCGGGGCACGAACCCGTGTCCCCTGAATCGGCAGGTGGACTCTCAACCACTGCGCCACCAGGGAAGCCCTATTGGTTTTTTTGTTTGTTTTTTGTTTTTAAATCCTGGAGTATTTCAAACATGCTGGCTGAGAGGCTCAATCACCTGAATATTGAATGAACACTTCCTACTTCAAGATTCCAGGCCTTGGTTTCCTCAAACGTAAAAGTACGAGAGGGTTGGACTCCAGCCAGCGGTCCTCACTGTATAATATAAAATACACTCTTGTGGCAACGACTCAGATTTAAGAAATGTTAATTTCATGCCATGTTGACTTCAGAGACTTAAAATAATAAAGAAACCCACTAGGATGGGAGTAATTTTAAAAAATGGAAAATAAGTGTTGGTGAGGAGGTAGAGAAATTGTAGCACTTGTGCGTTGCTGGTGGGAATGTAAAATGGTGGAGCCACTGGGGAAAATATTTTGGTGGTTCCTCAAAAAGTCAAACACAGAAGTATGATGATGCAGCATTTCTACTCCTCGGTAGTTGGGTCAGAGATGGTGTTCAAATGGGACTGGCTTGGGTCCTGCCCAGCAGTGACCTTGGGCAAGTTACTTAGGTTCTCCATGTGTGAAATAAGGGGAAATAGTATCTGCTGCCTGGATGGTTGTGAGAATCAAACAGGATAAATTTTGTAAAACTGGGCTCCCCTCTTCATTGCCTCAGCTGGCAATTGCCTCAACCCCTTTGCAGTTGAAGAAAGCTGTCTGGTGCCTAGAATTGGTTTGGGAATTAAGGGAGAAGGAGCCCTTCAGTCATCTGTGTCGCCGACACTTTCACCTGCACACCCAGAGGGCCCGGTGCACCTCCACCCCACACCCACCCACCACCTACACTCCAGGCTGCAGGTACTCAGTTTGGTTTTAGGACTGCCTGCAACAGAGCAGCCCATTTGGGATCCTATGGTATGGGGTGGGGTCGGTCATGGCCCTCAGAAGGTTGAGAAGGTGCTGGAAACCAGCTTGTCTGATCCCCCGGAGGCCAGAAACTCAATGAATTATAATTTGAATGTGAGTGGCTCCTTTGTGGAAGTTGCAAACTGACTAAAGACACAGGGCTAAACCGCACCCAGGACTTGGAGAGAGGGGGACACAGTACTGAGCTTTCCAGAGGCCTGATTCCTACTGATGGTTTGAAGTAGTGTTTCGGTTTCATTCTTGCAAAGGGCAGTGAAGTCCCATTTTAAATTCACTCTGCATACATTTCCGATTGATTTCTGTTTGTCTAGAGGCTCTGGGATTTGCCAAGTTTCCGTGATAAACTAGAGCAGATTTAGGAAGAGATAATTAACAGGCTGGACCCTGGCGGAGGGGGTGGGTGGGGAGGTAGGCATGATAGGGATATCGAGCCTCCCCCTCCCCAGCCTGCAGAGAGGGGTTGCGGTTACAGGAAGTGCTTACAGAGACAGCTACCAGAGGACCGGCTGGGGTAAAGAAAGCCCTGTCCAGTTAGAGCCCCGGGAAAGCCGGAACTCAGGGGTGTGACACAGCACAGGGTTTGGAATCAGGAAACCTGAGTTTTGAGTCCGAGTTCTGAAAGAGAGATTACCTAACTTGGTGACTTTGGTGAGGCCCTAACTCCTCTCATTCATAGGATGGAGGTAGTTTAACCCTACCTTTTATACTTAGTGACCTCAGTCAGAGCCAAGCCTGCTCTCATCCCTCTGGGACGGTCAGCTGGAACAAAGGCCCTGCTGAGTGGGGCTGGACCATGTAACCTCTCCCTGCTGGCCCCAGCTGACAGCTGGAGCTGAAATCTGCCCAAGAGTGACCAGCCACCAGACTTGAGGCTGGTTTCAAAACGACGAGCTGCATGATCAGATTCTTCTTGAGAACTTGAAAGGAAACCCGGGACCCGGTGATGGACACTGTCCATGGGAGGGTGGGCACCAGGCCTGGCCATTTGCAAGACGGGGAAAGGGAGGGACGAGGGAGAACACAGAAAAGCAAAAGCACCCTCCGTCCCAACCCGGTTCCCTGTCCCAGCTTCCCAAGGCCCCCTGAACACTATTTCCTGTCCCCTGGTCCCCTGAGATGCTTGCATTCTTGCTGCAACCTTCACTTTTCCTATTTTTTGAACCCCCGTGAGCCGGGCCCACCTGGAAGAGTGGCTGCGAGAATTGAAATAATGTACGGGGGTGAGTTTGAAGGCTCAGATCCAGGACTCTAAGCCCCCTGGAGATGCTGGGGGCTCTTCACATTCCGCCCCCAACACCCCAACCTGCTAACACTTCTCTGCGTCTGACTCAGGGATGCTCAGCTCGTTTCCTGCTTGTCGTCCCACCCCACACTCCTAGCAGCGGTCCCTCGGCCACCTGACTCACACGCTCTGCAGTGCCTGGTAGCGCCTGGCACCTGACAGGGGCTCAGGTAATAAATATCTGAGGACTGACTGACTGGGGACACTCACCACCTGGTCATCTAAGTTGCTGGAAACCGCAGCGTCCGCCTTGGCCTTTCCATCTCCCTCACGCCCTGTGCTCAGGCACAGAGCCTCGGTGTGGCCTCTTTGCCATTGTCCCCACTGTCCTTTCTGCCTGGAAGGCTGCAGTCACTTTGCCTCTCCTGTCATCACCCTAGCTCTAACTCATCTTTTAAGACTCAGCTCAGCCATCCCCTCTTCTAGAAGGCTTAGGAGGCTTTTCCAGGCTGGATCAGGGCCCTCCACTGGGCTTCCAGAATCCCTTGTGCTTGGGTCTAATCAGAGCCCCTACCTGGCCGGGCCATCACTGTTCACTTGTCTGCGTGCTCACCAAGACAATGACAGACACCCTGGCACTTCCTATGAGCCCCAGGAAAGTTTTGTGAATAAACATCTGGAAGCAGACCACGTGAGCCTAATGCCTGCTGTGTTCTCTTTTAGCTGCGTGACTTTGGGCAAGTTGTTTAACCTCTGTAAGCCTCAGTTTCTTCAACTACATGACAGAAATAATTCACAGGGTTACTGGGAAAATTAAAGGCTGTGCATGTACAGCCCTTAGCATCATGCCTGGTTTGTGAGGATGGCTCCATGGATGTTAGCTGCTAATGGAACTGAGAAAAACATTTCTAAGACTGCTGGGACTGAAGGTCTCCAAACATCAGAGCTAACTCTGCTGTTCCAAGGAAGAATTAGGAAGTCTTTTAGAAAACAGCAACAACAAATCATCCTTAAGTGTTCCTTCAAGGAAGTTGGGGGAGACGTGTTGAAAAACCAGGCGTTCAGCAAAAACTGTGATTGAGATTTTAAAGTGAAAATGGAAGTTTAAAGGAAAACGTGGATCTTCTTTGGGGGCAGGTGGGGAGGACATGGGCGTGTTGAGAGGGCGTGAGAGAGTGAAGGGATCGATGGCAACCCCCTCCCCCCAAAAAACAACAACAAAATGTAAAGGACAGAAGTGTGGACCTTGGTGGCAGCGGTGGTGCAGGGTGCAGTTAGAGCCCTATGGAAGAGGTGGTACCCCTCCAGGACGGTTGGCGCTGTGCCAGCCCAGAAACCCGGCGCCCCAGGATTCGTCTAGGGGGCTCTAGAAATCCTAGTCCTTCTCAGAAGAGCCTGGCACAAGGCGCCCAAGAAACCTGGGCTGGGGTAAAAGACAGCAAGTAGATGTGTGTGCCATCGGCTGCCCAGAGAGATTGCGAGAGAGTGGGAGCGATTCACGAAGAACTGGGGACGGGCTCGGTTGACCCCAGCGCTCTCCCCACGACGCCCCTCGAGAAATGCCAAAGGCGAAAGCGCGCGGGCCCGGGGGTCAAGCGGGGGGCGCTCTAGGCACCTATCTGCCTTCCGACCGAGACCTCAGTCTCCCGCTCTCGGCAGTGGGTTCGCAGCCCGGCGGCTGGAAGAACGGCTCTCATAGGCCCGCCCGAGCCCGCCCCTCCCCGGGGCCTCCCCCAGGGTTTGGGCATGTCTCGGTCTCTCTCCCGCCATCCCGGGGCCGGGACGTGAAGCAGCTGCCAAGCGGCCGCGGCCGCGGGAGTGGGGCCCGGGGCGCGCACGGACTTGAGCGCTGAAGGTCCTCCCGGGCCGGCCGCGGAGTTCCTCGGCGGGGCCGGCGCGCCGGGAGGGGACCGGGTCCGAGGGCCCCGGGCGCGGCAGGCGCGCCAGGAGGTCCCGCCGCGAGCGTGACCTCACGGGGAGGGGCCAGCGCGGCAGCCCTGGGCGCGGAGCCGAGCGCAGAGAGCGCAGCGCCGGAGCCGAGCCGCGAGGAGCGCACGCCGCGGCCCAGATGGAGCGGTTCAAAGGTGAGGACGCGGGTCCCGGACCGGCGCGCCCCCAACACCTACTCGCCCCGCGCCACGCCGGAAAGCAAGGCCGGGGATAGCGAGAGGCGTCACCAGGTGCGCCTCGCGTCCCGCCGGGGCTCAGGTGAGCCAGGCCGGCTGCCCCCACCCAGCCCGGATCTGGGCCGAAGACCCGGGCCACAGCGGCGCCGCGGGCTGGTAGAGCGGACTCCTAGGTGGCGGCTGCGGCCCGGGCGCTTTGATCCTCCCAGGCGCGGAGGGCCGGGGTCGGCGTGGCGAGGCTTCTCACCTGTTGGAGGACCCGGGGTGCGCTTGGAGACCCACCCTCTAAGCCCCGGTCGCCCCGGAAAGATGGAGCGAGGCCGAGGAGTTCCCGAGTGAGGTCGGAACAGTGCGGGGCTGCTTGGGTGGCAAAGGGGCAGGTAGTTGGGGTTTCTCGAGCGGGCGCCAGCCGGAGTGGAGGGCTTCTTGCACACCCGGAGAAAGCCTGCGAGGGGATGCGCTTGGGCGTAAGTTGGGGGTGGGCGCGCAGCTTTCTTCCGGGCTTGGTCGGGCCATCCCAGTCGTTCAGCCGCTCCGGTAAACTCTCTCTCCGAGCACTTCTCCGCCGCTTTACCCCCAAGCAAGAGCGAGGTGCAGGGATTGGGGGCAGAGCGGGGTGCCCGGCAGGTGGAGCGCGTCTCAGCCCAAGGGCTTAGCTTGTAATCAGCTGGGCAAGTTTTGGGGTTGGCCTGGGCCGGGGATCTCGGCCAAACCCTGGTGTGCTGGTTGTGCCCGACTCGCTCCCGTGCTTAGAGCGCCGGGACTGGAGTCTAGAAGCCTCGGATTGCACAGCGTCTGGAAAAGGAGGTTAAAGAGCTGCCCCTTAAGCATGACGCTGCGGGGACCCCCCGGGACCCCTCCGCCAACTCCTTTCCTTTGGCAAAGCTTCTTGCACATCTCGTCCTGGACTCGTCTCTGCCAAACCTGCAAAAGGAAATACTGTTTCTATATTTATTTCCCCCTGGGAGAGTAATAAAGGAGACCGCTCAGATTCCCAAGGAATCTCACTCCAGTGGTTTCTCATTTCTGAACTGACAAACTTTTAGGGCTCAGCTTTGGTCCCCTAAACTAGTTGTATCTTTTGATTTTTCTTTCTTATTTTCCTTATTTGGGTCACCTGGTTACAGGTGAGGGTGAAAGAACTAAATCTTGGGCAGGGCTTCACATGGAAAGGAAGGGTCTTTGCCAGGAGCACAGAAGCCAGCTGCGGAGACCGAGTTAAATCAGTTGACAGCCTTTCTTTTTTTGTTTTCCGTGAGCCCTCCCTGGAGCCTCTCTCACATTTCTAACCGGGTGGTTTTTTGTCTCAGATTCTGCTGAGATCACATCAGTTTTGTGCCCGAATGTGTGCTTCGGTTGTCTCAGAACACTTGAGGAAGCCACAGGCCCTCTCCTTCTAAAATGGCAGTTTGCTGCTCCCCACCCCGCTGGGACCCCTCCGCCCTTTGGGAGGGACCCTCCCAGGGAATTCGAGACTTGAGTCGCCTCGCTGAGGGCCACTTCTAGCTCAGAGTCTGCCCTTCCTGAATTGTGTTAGCTGCTGATTTAAGGTCCTGGTTGTAAGCTACTTTCTCAATTCAGTATATTAATCTTTCTGAGCTAGGGCAAATGATAACATTTTGTGTCGTCTTTCCAAATGCCCAGTTATTATCAGAAGGTTTCTGTATTAATAGCTTTTGACTTGGCCCTTAACCTGAGAAAGTCTTCTTACTTATCTTTTCCTCTTGGGGGTTTAACATCCTCCCACCCTCAAAGATCTCTAAGAGGTTTTTGCCAACTGAAGGAAATTTAGTGTCAAAGTGTTTATGTTTTTGGTAACACATGTATCTGCCTCCTCATTTTGCAGTAAATCAAGCACAGCGAGTGATAAGTGAATACATCTGAGAATTATCTGGATTGCAGAGGCTAATCCAGCTCATCTTTTAGTGTTTGACTCTGGAGAAAAATCTCCAGGTTTCACTGGTGAATGATACTAATATGTTTACTAGACCTTTAAGCCGAGGAATTTGGGAATCCCCCACCTCACCAGGGATGTAGAATTCCCCATTCACTGGAGAAGCTGAGTTGTGCTTTGAACAGTCATTGACTTGAAAAGTTGATCTGTGCAAAATTAAGCATGTTGGACCCAATCTTCCTGCAACTCTAACTAGTATCTGTAGTCTCTTGCTTGTCAGAGAGTGAGGGTTTTTGTTTGTTTGTTTGTTTTTGTGGTACGCGGGCCTCTCACTGCTGTGGCCTCTCCCGTTGCGGAGCACAGGCTCCGGACGCGCAGGCTCAGTGGCCATGGCTCACGGGCCCAGCCGCTCCGCGGCAAGTGGGATCCTCCCGGACCGGGGCACGAACCCGTGTCCCCCGCATCGGCAGGCGGACCCTCAAGCACTGCGCCACCAGGGAAGCCCTGTTGTGGTTTTTTTTTTTTTTTTTTTGGTAAGATTGAATAATTATGGAATGACTAGGTATGGTGGTTTTAACAACAAAATTAAATGGAAGAGCAAGATATACTTGGGCTCTCAGAACATAGGTAAAAATTGTAAAGAATTGTTTGTAACACTTTTAAAATTTGTTATTTAAATGTCTCCTTCTCTGCTTCTAAATTCCCAGTTTTGAGCTCTCTCTCCCCACAAATAGGTTGAATGCCTCATCACCATCTCCAGATTCTCAAAATGTTTTCTCTCATTTGTAAATCTCACAAATCAGTCCATGTAGGAGAAATTGTTTTCCACGGTCCCCAGCCTACATGTCACATATTGTGCATCTCCAAAACCAGCCTATCATTTTTAGGCTCTGGGCTGACTTTCCATTGTTCTGTAAGAGGTAAAGAGTGGTTGGAATATCACCCTGTGTGTAATGCAGAAACATTTCCAGGCTTTCTCCTCATCCCTTCTAAGCCATTCTGGAGACAGCCATGATTCTCTTAAGCAAAAACAAGGTGGTGGTGGAGGCAGTAGGTGAGGGTGTCTTCCCCAGAGAGGTGGAGCTTTTATAAGAGTTGTCCTAGAAAGTAATGGTAGAATTGCTGTATCTTGTACGTGAATCTCTTTGGTGTTGTCTGAGCTGTGCTAAGCCCTGCAGGGTACGTTGAGATGGTTCCCATCCTTGGGTGTTTACATATTTATGAATCTCGTAAGGGCATCCTTGTATCACTGTGCATAAGCCCACTGGCTGAACTCACACTGTGTAGTTAAGGATTCTGGTTCCTACTCCTCTTCCAGCTGGTGAGTGTGTCCAGGGCCAAATGCAACTGACCTTCTATCTGTGGTATTGCACTCGGAAGTCCATGCCAAAGCTTCCTGAAATTGCGTCACACTTGGATACAAACATGCAAGGTTGAGATAGTCACTTTAATTTGGATCACAGTAATTGGTTGAAAGTGTATCATTCTTTTGTTGGTTTTTTTTTTTTTTTTTTTTTTTTGGCAGTACGCGGGCCTCTCACTGTTGTGGCCTCTGCCGTTGTGGAGCACAGGCTCCGGACGCGCAGGCTCAGTGGCCATGGTTCACGGGCCCAGCCGCTCGGCGGCATGAGGGATCCTCCCGGACCGGGGCACGAACCCGTGTCCCCCGCATCGGCAGGCGGACTCTCAACCACTGCGCCACCAGGGAAGCCTGTGTATCATTCTTTTCCTGTGTTCTTTGGTTTCTGAATCATATCACCTGATTATCAGGAGAGGGCACTTGGTTCTAGGGTACTGGAAGGTAGAGATGAGCTGTGAAGAGTCAAGCCAGTAAAAATACTTGAAAGCTTATGTGGGAATCATGAGATCTGTGGTCAGGGAAGGTCCAAAAAAGGAAAACTAATTAAAAGAGATAAACAGATTGATAATATTCATTTCACCTTCAGAAGAATCATCTGAATATGTTGTTTTTCCATGTCTAGGAGCTCAGGTTTTCCCAGTTGAAGTTCTACTTAAAGCAGAGTGTCTTAACTTTAGACACATGTGGGAAACATCCAGGGAGCTTTAAAAACTATGGATGCATAGACCCCACCCAAGGCATTCTGATTTAATTGGTCTAAGGGTTCGGCTTAAGCGTGTTTTTTAGGTGATTCTAGTGTGTAGCCAACAATGAGAACCATTGAAAAAAGATAATTATATAACACTTTCCTCACCTGGAAAACTAAGTAAGTGTGGAGTGAAACAGATACCCCCTCCATACTCACATGATGTGGTTTAACCAAATCTTGTGATACCTACAGAAATCTAATGTAATTCACCTGAAGCATGGGCTTTAAAAGACTGTGGGGAAGCTACTGAAAAACAGTCTCCAACGTGATGCTTCAGAATCCTAAGCTCAGGGTTTGCTCATGGTTGTACTTGACCCCAAGCACTCCTGACTTTGAAGCTCTTTGTGTGGGAGCCCTTGATGCCTTGGCAATGAAATGGTCTGAAACAAATACTGAGAGGTCACCTTTGGTGCTGAAAGGCCAGGAGGGGTGGGGGAATTCTGCTCTGGGCCCTTCCCGTCTTCTGAAGGGGCGGGAGCTCTGGGAACTGGGCTGGTTCCAAGGACCATTAAAGGGCCGGGAGGGGCCAAGGAGCTTCAAAGCTGAGGAAGCTGTGCCAGTTTTCTTCCAAATCCCTTTAATGATGGGAAATGTTTCTCTAAAGACTTCTGTCATCCAGAGAAGGGAGACTTTCCCCAAGCCAAGGGAGGATGGCACATCTGCCCAGAACCCAGGCTGAAATGGAAGGGAGAACAGTCAGGGTGCAAGGAAGAAGCAGCAGCTTGGGAACCGGGAGTCCCAGGGGATCTCCTTGGTCAGGCGAGATGCTGAGCTCTCCAGGCCTCCGTTTCCCCTTCTAGAAAACAACCTCCAGTGTTTGTCCATCAGGTTTTCCGGGCACTCTTCAATGCTACTTGCTCTGTGGTTGCTGAGGAATCTCTGGAGGGAGGCTATGTCTTGAGGAGGGGAGGAAAATGAGGGAGGGAATGTGGGCAGCCCAACAAACTCCAGTTTAGGATTGTGATTCTTATAAATAAAACCAATTTCCTGTTGAGAGTGGAGAACGGCAGCCTTGGTGGGAAAGAGAACGCCATCGGACATGCGAGGAATTTGTTTCTCAAGGACCTTTGTGTGAACGTGTCTCCAAAGCCCGGAGCCACTCTCTGAAATGCAGGATTATTCGCTTCCATTTGAGAGACAGATCCACTGAGGCCAAAAGAGATTAAGCAACAGCTCAGCAAGTCACAACCAAGATAAGAGGTCCCTGAGAAGTGAGTTTCTAAAGGGTAGATTCCTGTTCTAATAACAGCAAGGGCTTATTTAGAAAGAAGTTCTAGGAGCCGTTTTCAGGCTCATTCCTTATCAGTGTCCTTTTAGCCAGGAAGGGATTAGCCACTCAGTGAAACTCTCCTCCGTCTTCAGGACCTGGCCCACATGCCTCCTCTTCCATGAAGCCTCCCCTGAGTTGCTCTGCGTTCCCTCACTATTTTAGGTGTAGCACATCATAAGTGCTCAAAAACTGTTTGTTGAATTAAAGTCACATTGTCTTATCATTATATGCCTCTATGTCTGTCTCCCCTGAAGCCCCTTCAAGACAGGGGTATCTCTCTCCTCCAAGGATCCCTCCCCCTCAGCCCCTAGTGCACTGCCAGGCACATAGTAAGTGTCTGAGACATGACAGGGGGGATGAATGAAGGAATGAATTGCAGGCAACAGGAGTGCCTCCTCTCTGAGGTTCTGGCCCTCAGGAGCAGCCCTCGGTCACAAAGGGAAATGAGGCATGATCTCAAAGCCAGATTCCGGAAGTGGAGATGCAAGCCAGCAGTGGCCACCCTTGGCTTTCCCGACTTGAGCCTTGTTTCTGTCTGTTCCAGCACAGGGGTGTTGCTGTCTGGTGGTACAGAGAAGGATGCTGCAGGTTTCTGCCTGTGAGTATGAGCCTGCCTGTGCCCTCTGCAGAAGCTCACCCGGCCTCCAGGGCTCCTGAGGGCACAGACTTGGCTCTGCCCATGCTCTGGACTGATGGCTGAGGGATCTCGTGGAGCTGGGCGCCAGCCTGGGCACTCCGGGGCTCAGGGTTCTAATCTGGCCTTTGCCACTAACTCGCTGTGCGACCTTGGGCAAGTCAATTAATCTCTCTGGGCCTTGTCTCCTCACCTGTACGAGTGAGGCTAATGATTACTAACTGCTGCTTGATGGAATAATTGTTAAGAGCTTCTGTGCTGTACTTGTAAGGGGCAATGTATTAATTCAGGGGAGCAAATACCCTGAAACTTCGGTGATGTGGTCCTGGCCCCACCAGTTCCTGCCTTCTTGGGGGTTGGGTGGTTCCTCACCGTTAATTTGGGCACCAGCTGTGCCCATCACATGCTTTACGAAGCTATTGGGAGCTCTGAGCTGGGAATGTTCAGCCCGTTCCCAGGCAGCCTAGCTTCTCAGAGCATCTGTGTAATCCCCTTGAGGTCAACTGGAAAGGAGCTGGGCAAGGAATTTCTTTGCTGTCTCAGTACGTTTATATAGGAGAGACCCTTAAATTCTAACTGGACCTTCAAGCTCTCTACTAATTTTCTGTCACTTGGCTCTCACCTTCTCCCTAGTTGGTCTCAAAACAAACTAATGAAAAACTCCATGGAGAGGGAGTAGGGAGAATGTGTAGAAAATGTCGGAGCCTGCGTTACCCTGGACGTCGTGCTGCACTGGTGCAAAACCAGATGAGCCCAGCGTGTTGTATTTTCACGTCCCGTCTCTCCGTGGGCTTTAAATTTCAGGGAGGAGCAGGGAGGGGCACCGACAGCAACAGAAGCCCTGCTCTGTTGTTTCCTAAACAGGCCCCTGAGTTCTCCTCTCACTTCCTTGAGCCCCTCGCAGGGATATCAAAGACAGCAGCAGGCCTGTTGAGTGTGGTGAGCTGTGCCCCAGCAGATTGCAAATTGGCCTTCTGCTCCTGATTAAATGGAGGAAGGATGGTTAGCTGTTAGCTCTGAGAGAGCAGCCTGCTGCTCCCAGAAGGAATCTGAGTGGGGCCATGTGCATTCCTGCCTGTGGAGGTGTCTTTCCCAAAGAGGGTGACCAACTGTCCCAGTTTGCCTGGGACTTTCCTGGTTTTGCTACCGAAAGTGCCAAGTCTCAGGAAATCCCTTAGTCCCGGGCAGACCCGAGATGGTGGGTCACCTTGTTCCCAGGCCTCAGCTTTATTAAAAGGCTCTAAATCGAACATGTGGTTGCTCCGTAGCAAAGACGAACTAGAGCCAATTATTTCGTCTCTTTGACCAGAAAGCAGAAGTCCAAAGCTTAAAAACTAGCCGTTTGCAACTAACCACGAAGGATATATACCAGTATCCTAAGGGAGAGAAGCCAGACTCGAAAAGCCTATACACACTGCATGATTGCATTTATGTGACTTTCTGGAAAAGGCAAAACTGTCGGAAAGGGAAACAGGTCAGTAGCTGCTAGGGCTGGGACAAGGGGTTCACCACAAAGGAGCAGGAGGGAAATTTCTAGAATGATACAAATCTTCATTTTTTTGCATCTTTATAGTGGTGGTGGTTACACAGTTCTAGAGCTGTGCAGCCAACAGGGAAGCACTTTTGTTTTTTTCTTTCTTTGTGTAAATTATACCTCCAGAAAGCTGACTTTAAAACAAACACTAGCCATTTGTGACACTGTGGTATAAGATGAAGAATCCATCAAGCGTGTGGTTGGCCATCACAGGTTGTAAATAGCATCTGAGGTCTTGGTGTGGTCATGCCTGCAGCCATCTGGAGGTGCAGCAGAAGACAGTGAAGAATTTTGGTGCAAAACAAAATGACTATGTGACGGTACGCTAAACGCAAGAGACTTATCTGTGAGGCACAGACAGGGTGATGGTGGAAGCTCTCCCTCTATTTAGAGAAAAGGAAAAGCAGGTCTCCTAAAACCCAGGCAGCAGATGTGCCCAGGAGGGTCATGGAATATTGAAGCATTAGCTCTGGGTTCCCACCCTGGGAACTCTTCTGCTACACACACATGGATCTAATGTATTGACTTTGGCAGGCTTTATGCTGCAAGGTTTGTTTTTTTTTGTTTTTTTTTTGTTTGTTTTTTTCACCAATGAAGTTATTGAATTGGAATTGAGTCTATACCATAATTATTTCCTGGCTGACCTTTTGATTTTGGCAATCCTGCGTGTCTGTGCTAGCTAGATTGATTTTGAGTGGGGGGAGAATGCATGATTTAGCAAAATAATGCACCTATTCCCATGTGAGGTAAGGGATCAGCCCTTTTGTTTCCAGGCAGGGAAAAGCCTTGTGATGCACGAGCAGCAGCAGCCCTTGCTCACCAGTCCAGGAGAGGGGATGCAGAATCCCCCGAGAATGAGGAAGTATCATTCTGGTGGTCTTAATGGAATCTGAAGAGCTTAGTGGTTCCCATTTCCCAGAAACTCAAACTCTAAGTCAAACTGTCTTGTTCTTCAGGTGAACTGTGTTTGGCTCTATGACCCGGGTAGCTGACTGTGTGTCTTCTCATCTTCATTAAGTACAGTGGGTTGGAAGGCTGCAGAACTTTCATCCCTGAGGACCATATGGGCCCAGATAACTTTCAGTCATGAATTACACTGGAGAATTTCACACATGCAACTCTTCTTAATCATAAATGTGTCCAGGACACTAGTTACCCACAGAGGCAGGTCTGTTCTACCTGTTCTTGGGGTATTCAGGAAGAGTTGCTGAATAATAGCAGAATAATAATAGAATACTTGCAGTCCTTAGTCCTAATTTTCTCAACTCTGTTGGGGGACAGTGGTGGAGGGCGGGGTAGAGGTAGGGAATATTTTTTGTGCATATTTGCAGTGAATCTTCCCTGATGCAGGGTCAGGCCTGGCTTGTGGAGGGTCCACCTTGGAAGGGCCAGGTTTGGGGCAGCCCAAGGACCCACTTCTAGGTTGAGTACAAACATGAGTACTAGTTTGAATTCTAGTTTGAGGGCTGCAGAGGAGAAGCTGGGAGTGCACGGGTGGGGAAATTCCAGATACTTCCTTCCCCGGACTGCAAACGATTACCACCATCTCCCCAGGCTACCCTGGCGTACTGGCATTTTTGGGGGTTCTGAGGACTGTCAGCCATCCTCTTAGACCAACAAGTGGGAATCCTGCCATTTCCTTTCACCCTCCACCCCCCTTTTCCTTCTCTCCCAGTTTTTACACAAGAGGATTTATTCATGTTAGCTATATTCAAGTCCCCAGAAGGGGGGAGAAGAAAGATTGTGTTGAATGAGCTTATTGTTTGGAGATTTCACTGACTTATTTAATACCCACAATCCTAGAACATATTGAGCTGATTTACTAAAATTCAAATATGGGCCTTTGGGAAGGAACTCCGAGGGTGCTGGGTGTCCCTGGTATCAGGGCTGGGACTTACTGGGTGGCAGGTTTGCTGGGGGCATCTTATCTTCATCTTCATGCTCTTGGGTCTCCTTGGGGGAAAATACTCTTTTACAATCCCAGACATCTTATGAGCCTGAGATGGTCACCACCCTACTGCGCTTTGCATCATCAGGCCTTTTGTGGCATCCCCTTCTAGCACTTTCTTTGAAGAAATGAAGATGGACACCACCACTAGGTACTTCCATTAACAGAGGCCCCTTGTGGCTTCTGCTTGGCAGTTTCCTGCACAAGTGGAAGGAAATAAAGGGTGGTGATGTGGCAGAGCTTGGACAGAGGCAGCAAGTACCAAACAACCTCACACCTACTGCTCGAGTGCCTGATGCAGTGCGGCTGGGCCATGACAGTCATGGCAGAGTTGGATACATGTCTTTTAGCCTGTTTTGGAGATGGGGTCTCTGTGGATGGTATTTCTGGAGTTGTGGCTGAGGATCATGGTGTGTTTGACGGTCCGGTGCCATTGTCTAGTGCGTGGTGACAGTTCCAGGTGTGTGAAGCCCTTGAGGGTCTCCTGAGAGAGCCACTGCCGGCAACCTGAGCTGGGGTGAGACTCGTGAAAGCCTTTCTCTGGTTCAAGTCAGTAATGTCCCAGGTGCCCTGAAACTTAGACTGTGGCAAAGCAGGTCAGGTTGATGACAAAACCAGCTCCGGCAAGTGTGAGTGCATGTTAGGTGCTGCAAGACCCCTCCTGGGCGCACACAGGCTCACACCTTCTTCTGTACATTCAACGTCCTCTCTCTCTCTCTATTTTTCTCCCTCCCCCACCCTTGCTCGCTCCTTTCATTCCTTTATTCTCTTCCTCTTGACTTTCTCACACTTTCTCACTTTTTTTTTTTTTCTGTCAATTCTGTTCAGGTCTCCTGTATCTTTAGAAAAAGGACCTTCCCCGGGACCCTAAGGTCAGAAAGACCCAGAAAGAGAGAGCCTCCCCTTGCCTCCAGGTCTCTGCTCTTATTTCTAGTAGCCAAGGCTAGAACTCCAGGCTTCCCCAGCAGGAGCTGATGACCTCAGAGGCAGGGTGGGAAACGGGGCACGCTCCCAGCCCAACAAGGAGCAGCTCATTCCTTCCTGGAAGAGGAGGCCTGAGTGAAGTCTGTTCGGTGCAGCCCCTGCTGCTTCATCAGGCCCTAGAAAGTGTCACTCCACACTGCCTGCTGCAAAGACGGTCACCTTCCCCAACCCTCAGGGTCCAAGTCACTTGCTAACCATGAAAGCTTGCCAGCCATCCCACCTGACCTAGGGCGGGTTAATGTGACTAGTCACAGAGACTAGGACGCCCAGGAGAGTTCTTGCCCTCTCTCTGCTAGTCCTTAAACAGCCCTGTGACCTGCTCACCTCCGAGGGCTGGAAGTAGTCTCAGCCCTGGGTGAGGCTCCTCCCACTGCCATCCCAAGCTCCCTGGAAATGAGCTTCAGAGGAAGGCCTGGCATCTGCACAGGGGGAGCATGAGAACATCGCCACAGTTTGGATAAACGTTCCAAACATGAAGGCTCAACATTGACTAAAATAATTTTTTCCCATTGACCTCCTGGCTTCCCCGTGGGCAAGTGTCCATCTCCCGCCCATCTGATGCTGGTTTGGTGCGTGTAATTGTAAACAGTTCAGGCTGGGGGCAAATCTCGGAGAGTTATGGGATCCAGGTGTCGCTCCTGGCTCTCGACGCACTGGTTCCCTTGAGAGTGGGAAAGGTCATTTTGTTCTCCAAGGGAGAATTTAGTCGGTTGCTTTTGAGATCAAATCCTTTGGAAGCATGACTGTCTCCCGTGCCCCTACCCCCCAGGTCTCCACTCACGACTGAAAGAGACTGGGGGAGGGGGCTCTAATTCATGAGTGAGTGGGGTTTTTGCTTCTCTGACCCCGAGGTAGGGGCCCCGAGTGCTCTCAAGTCTGCAGGGAGGCATCGACGTGATGCTGTTGACTGACTAGCAGACAGAGGAGGCTGCATTCTCTGTGTGAGAATGTGGAGCCCACGCACCAGGGCAAGTTTCAGGTCAGTTTCAGCCTCGTTTCTCAAGTACAGCTGGATGCCTGACGCGGACATGGCAGCTGGCAGGTGGGAGCCTCTTGTCCAAAGCAGGAGGCCTCTAAAGTGTGTAGGCAGCTTTGGGCACTTTGTTACCTCCCTGGCCCTAGCAATAGACTCGGAAGTCATCTCAGAGCAAAAGTGGTTGCGGGGATTGTGTTTGAAAATGCCTTTGGACAGTTGGGGGACATGGGGGGCACCAATGTCGGGGGTCTGGCTTCCCCCCTCTTTGCATCCTTGCAGCCCTTAACATACCTAGCGGGTGGGGCCCCAGTAAAGCGGAAAGAAGCTGATAAACTCATTCACTTCACAGACATTAGGCATGATTGGGACACGTGTGTGTGTGTGTGTGTGTGTGTGTGTGTGTGTGTGTGTCTTGGAGAAGAGCTGTCAGCGACAATCAGCCCCATTTTCTTGAAATTTCCTAAAGCTATTTACCCAATGCCCTTAAAGGATAAGATTGGTGGCCTACAACAAGATTTATTTTTCTGCCCTGGGGAGGTTGAGGCAGCTTGGGAGAGAGAACGTGAGAATTCAGAGGACGTGTTCTGCTGGGGTGGACTGACACCCAGATCCCACACTTATCCGTCAAGGCTCACTCAGCCTTGACACCTTGACCTCGACCCCACCCCACCCCCAACCCAAGCCTTCAACCCCTCACTGCATCTTGCACGACGCTGCTCTGTGCTTTCATCCTTGGCTGCCATGTGTCTGTGCATATGGATTTCTTCTTTGGCTGGAAAAAATAAGGCCAGTCACATAGCTTGGAGCAAAATATTCTCTACAAATGACTTTTTTTTTCTTTTCTTTCTTAAAACATTACCATTACTGAGTGTGAAAATGGTTTAGATTCAGGAGGAAACAGCTGGCTGGCAGAGATCCTGGTGGGGTCTTGGGTAAGATTCCGCTGTCACTAATGGCTTTATTAGGTACATTTCCGGCACAAGCACACTGGGCAGTTGGGGAATTCTGTCGCTGAGAACTTTCACCAAGGCAAGAGCAGCAGCGGAGCAGCTTCCAGCTGAGGCCAGGAAGGAAAGTCTCATAGTCTTCATTTCATTCAAGACAGTCCAGACCTGTCCAATGGGTGTCTCTTACCACCTTGGTAGTTTAACTCGGATGCTCATAAACCTTTTCTTTCTAGAATATTCTGTGGGTTTCTCTTAGACTTCAATACTTTGCTACGTGTGAGCCCAGATTTCTTAGGGTCCCTGAACCAGGCCCTCTACCTTGAGTGCAGGCAGTGGCTAAAGCAACTCTCCAGTGGCTGTGCAGAGAGCAGGGAGATGTGCTCTGCCTTGTCTGGCACTGGAAAAAATCTGAGCTCCTTCTGCAGTGGCCCATGCCTCTTTGTCCAGTCCCTATGGCTATTTATCACTTTGTTCTGTGCCCCAGCCATACTGGATTCCTTGTGATTACCCAAATTGGACTTTTGCAAATGCTGTTCCTTTGACCTGGAATGTTCTCCACTCAGGGTTGCCTGCCAGGCTTATCTGTCAATGCTCACTCACCCTTAACCTTGACCCCCTGAAGACTTTAACCCCTCACTGCACCTTGCATGACTCTCCATGGCCATGGTCATGTTACAGTTGATGGAAAGTCTATGTTCCCAGGAAGGTGAAAGCTCAAGGGTCAAAAGCCATTATTCCTCTTTGTGTCCACAGCACCTCACTCCACGGGTGGTGTATTGTCAGTGCTCATGTATAGGATTGTGTGCTTGAGAAATGGTTGCTGTCCTTGTTTTCTGAGTTTGATTGCATCAAAGTTAAGGGCTTCTGTTCATTAATGAGATTTCCGGACAAAGGTAATAGGCAGCTGGCAGAAAGGAGAGAGAGATTTACACTGTCTAAACGCTTCAGGGGATTAACATTTAGAATATTCAAGGAACTCTGGCAGATCAGCCAGAAAAAGGCAGAAATCTCAATAGAAAAGGTGAGTAAAGGGTGTCAATGGGCGTTTACAGGTGAAGGAGCCTCTGGAACGGTAACGACCACCTGAAGAAACGCTTGCTTGGGCTCCTTTAGTTTTCAGAGCCAAACCAGCCAAAACAACCGCCCAGTAGGCTGGCGGAAGTGAGGGGCTGCAGGAGGCCAAGTGTTCTCAGAACACTCAGAACTTTCTGCATGGGTCCACTCCAGACAGGTTTGAAGATGATCTTTGCAGCGTTATTTTTGGTGGTGGAGTGTGGGAAGTGGTCTTGGTGTCTAGGTGAACTATGACAGCAGGTGCACATTCTAGAAAATTATGCAGCAGTGGAAGCAATGGATTAAATGTCTGTCCAGAAACATAGATGGCTCTTTACGACGTAGTGCTGACTGAAAGGTAGGAAGCAGAAGGGCCCTTTTGACAATTGCATTTCAGGCCATTAAAAATTCATAAAGCAGTACACATTGAGCAGGAACACATACCAAGAAAAAAAGGTACATAATGGAGAGAATGTCATCTCTGTTGGTAGTGGGGAATGGGATACGGGCATGAAAGGGAATTTTTTTTAATTAATTTATTTAATTTTTGGCTGCATTGGGTCCTTGTTGCTGTGCGTGGGTTTTCTCTAGTTGCTGAGAGCGGGGGCTACTCTTTGTTGCGCAGCACAGGCTCTAGGCGTGCAGGTTTCAGTAGTTGTGGCACGTGGGCTCAGTAGTTGTGGCTCACGTGCTCTAGAGCACAGGCTCAGTAGTTGTGGCGCACGGGCTTAGTTGCTCCGCGGCATATGGGATCTTCCCGGACCAGGGGTCGAACCCGTGTCCCCTGCGTTTGCAGGCGGATTCTTAACCACTGCACCACCGGGGAAGCCCAGGAAAGAGAATTTGTAAGAGTTTGTTTATAGTCTGCTGCTGATGCCAGAAGCCTACAAATCTGACTTGAAATAGAATTGGGCGTAGTGATGGCAACACCAGCAGCACATGCAGTGTGCGGTGGAAAGATGGAGAGGTGGGAGTCGGGTGGGCACTCATCTCCCTGCAGCCCCCCGCCAGGGGGAAGAGGTAATGGGGAGGCCATTTTCTTTCTGTTAAGTGCTGGGCTGTCCAAGACCCTTTGCCAGTGAGGTTGTGATAATAGACCACCCTTACAATTCACACCAAAGTTAATGTGTTTTTCAGAGCTGTAGTGGTGATTAGCAGCCTGCCGTGGTCAGGAGGGGAGGGGGTGCTTGTAACCCACCCTTGGATAAGCGTGGGATGATAGAGCTGGCTTTTAATAGTTGTGTTATTTTTCAGTCACCTCCAGCTACTCTGAGCACCAGGTGTCATCTTTGGGTTCAGATTGCCAATAAGTACATACAGGTCACGGCCAAGGGCTGTGTCCAAAGGTTTATCAGATTGAGTCGAAGGCATTGGAATTGGATTTTTCCAGTACCTGACTGATTGGACACGAAGTTGCTAGACTCTGTACAGCAGTTCATTTTTGCTTCTCTCCACCCAGGAGATGGGGATATTCACTCAAAATCGGTGCATCCAGACGAGAGCAACTGCTTCTCCACGAGCAGACCTGGGGTCTATTTCATCTGAACAGAGTTGGCCCCTGAAATTTTTTGTTCCACCTGTATTCCTACTTGAAATATACTTGTTTTCCTTTGTCTTTTTTAAGTCTTTTTGAGATTCAAAGGTGTGTGTGGTAGAGCCATTTGGACCGGGGAGACCACTGCCTGCTTCTGCTCTGCCCAGTGTGTGCTCTGCGAGGCTGCCTGGGGTCTCGTGAGCGTGGGCAGAAGAGCTGAGTCTTTCAGGTGTGGCTCAGCCGGGGGTGCGGAGCAGCAAATCCAGCTATGTGTAAAAGCCAGGAAATAAAGCTTAAGGTTTTCAGAAAATGGAAAAACCCCTGATCTTGGCTCTGCTGGTTTGATTGTTCTCCCACCGTTCTTTCTCATGCACTGATGTCTTTTTCTTCTAGCTGTTCTTCATCTGACCTGTCCATTTACTGACCAAGTTCAGTTTCTGCCCTGCATTCCCCATTCCTGGCTCCACTGGGATGTGTATACCTCAGTGTTGGAACAATGTAGATCTTCATTTCTGTTCTCCTAAGTGCAAGTGTCAGCCCCAGGGTCCTTTCCAATTAGAAGGGTTTGGTGGGTTTTTTTTTTTACTGAACTTGCTGATGTGTGTAAATAGCCCTTTGTAATGGCGAATTTCCAGGTGTTCACACCATAGGCATTTTTTGAGCTTCATCACATGCCAGGTGTCATCTGGGTGTTGAGCTAAAGCTGGGCACGGTATTAATGGGTCTAATAAAGGATACTTTCAGATAGTAGTAACATGAAAAACAGCATGTTTTGAGAGTAATTGGCAGGGGGAGGGAGCAGTCCCAGTATCAGCCAGGTGGTCACAGAGAGGCTCTCGGAGATGACGTTTGGGTTGAGATCTAAGTGAAGAGGAGGGGCCTGCTGCATGGAGAACCAGGGTTGGGAGTTCCAGGCAGAGAAAGCAGCGGGTGCAAAGGTCCTGAGATCATCAAGAGCTTGAATGATATGGATTAGGGGCTGGGAGCTGGGAGCAGAGTCAGCAGTGGGACGGTGGTGAGAGATGAGACGGGAGAGCCGAAAGCTTGGGTTGTATTCTTTTTTTGTTTTAAGATTTTCAAAATATAGTATGTTTATTACAATCAAAGCCAAAGTTGGTCATATTCTGAGAGCACTTTACAAGCAGTGGAATTTAGCTTCCCAGTCACCCACTGCCTCTTACAAATGGGTAGGTTACCACCAGTCTTTTATTCCACAGCAAAAATCTAAGCACATCCTAGAAGAATATTCTCCTTCGTACTTCTCTGAAGAAACTGAGGTGCTACAGGCCTATTACAGTTTTCCACACTTTACTGAAGGGGGTTCTGAGGGTGAGATCGGGCATGGAGAAAGACCACAGGTGCACAGCTCATTGGTGGCAGGTGTAGGACAGTTGCCTGAGATTCCCGAATGATGGTCCTGCATCCTTCCCACCAGGCAAAGCCAGGGAAGGAAAGTAGCTGTTTGATCTCTGAACCACCTAACATCTCTGAATTACTTCTCCCTGTTAAGAGGCATTGAATGCTTTATTCCCCCACTGTGCAGGTTGCAGGGAATATAATAATGGTCAAAAGTGGCAGGGTTTATGCCCACCTGGTTCGTATCCAGCTTGGATACTTGCAACGTTGAGCAGTTACTTGCCCTCTCTGAGCCTCGGTGTCTTCATCTGAAAGGGGCTGATCACCCTTTTCCCTAGAGGTTTATAAGAACTGAGTGAAATCCTGTACTTCTCCACAGGTTCAGCACACGGTCAGAGCCCCAAGAGGCTAGTTATGGGCCGTAGGTGGTGGTGAAACAAGGTACTGCTCTGTATTTGCCATGGATCTGCCATGTTTATTTCTTTTTTAAAAAAAATAAATTTATGGGCTTCCCTGGTGGCGCAGTGGTTGAGGGTCCGCCTGCCGATGCAGGGGACACAGGTTCGTGCCCCGGTTTGGGAAGATCCCACATGCCGCAGAGCGGCTGGGCCCGTGAGCCATGGCCGCTGGGCCTGCGCGTCCGGAGCCTATGCTCCGCAACGGGAGAGGCCACAACAGTGAGAGGCCCGCGTACCGCAAAAAAAAATAAAATAAAATAAATTTATTTATTGTATTATTTATTTATTATTTTTGGCTGTGTTGGGTCTTTGTTGCTGTGCGCGGGGGCTTTCTCTAGTTGCGGTGAATGGGGGCTACTCTTCGTTGTGGTGCACCAGCTTCTCATTGCAGTGGCTTCCCTCGTTGTGCAGCACATGCTCTAGGCGCGTGGGCTTCAGTAGTTGTGGCACACGGGCTCAGTAGTTGTGGCTCATGGGCTCAGTCGTTGTGGCACACGGGCTCAGTCGCTCCACGGCATGTGGGATCTTCCCAGACCAGGGCTTGAACCCGTGTCCCCTGCATTGGCAGGCGGATTCTCAACCACTGCGCCACCAGGGAAGCCCCTGCCATGTTTTTTTCTGATGCCTAAAACCTTTGCTTTCAGTAGTGTGGCCACTAAGGCTGTGTGAGGGAGGGGCAAGCTGACTGTTTCCTGTTTCTGAACCCGTTGGTATGAGGACACTGTGCCTCATTAGTCCTCTGTCACCCCAGCCTCAGTTTTCTCCATCTGTAATAATCATCACTCTACTCCTGTCCCAGGCTTGTTGGGAAGATGAATGAAAACCATGCATGAAAGTGCCCTGAAAACTGAAAAGCACTAAACATGTATGAAAGGTGGTTATTTCAGTGCTGGACTGGGATTTGCATAGCAGGCAGAGGGCAGTCCATGGTGCTTCCTTAGGCATTGCTACTGTCCCTGACTAGTTCTCAGCTCTCCCCAGAAGGCGGGCTTTCTGGGTCATTGTGGGAACGTGTCTGAGATTGGCTGCTGAGATGGGCAATTAGATGTGGGATCACAGTCAGCAGTGAAGTCTCAGTAAGAGATTCGGTCAGGCTGGTGAAGTTCGTTTCAGTCCCACAGGCAGTGGACGCTTCCGTGCCAAGTGCCCATCTACAAGATGAGGAGGATGATAAGCCCCCTGTAGTCACAGGACTGGTGTCCACATGGCCTGGTTACCTGTTGCAACCCCACGAGAACATCTGCTCAGAGCCACGTTGCTGCGGGGTATATTTTGCTTCCTCATCCCAGGTTGCTGCTCCCTGGCCTGGCAGTGGGGTCCTGCTGGGCCCAGGGAAGCCCTGGCTTCCTGGCAGCTGCTGCCTGGGACACATGCATTGGACCTCTCGTGACTTCCAGCACTGCCTCTCTCTGGGGCGGTTGCCCCCCACCCATCAACCCTGACTTTCTTCATCTTCCCTGCTCTGCAGGTGCTGCCGCCTTCTCCATATTAAGTGGAGCATCAAGAGTGATAATAGTGATTATGAAAAAATAATAATACCAGTATCCTCTACTGCTTATTTCAGTGTATGTTCCGTTTTCAACTTTCACGAATATCCCAGTGAGATGTGTCAGAAATCTTAAGATAGCTGTTTTCCCCACGGGGTAACTGAGGGCCTGAGCCTTTAAACTTAACTGTCACTACCGACTAGGAAGCTGTTTCTACCAGAAGGCGAGTTTTCAGACTCTCAGCCGAGTGTAAGTCTCGCTGCCCACATCTGGTATTGGCCGTGTTCGCGGGCTCAGCAGTGGCCTCTCTCCCCTGGCATTTTGTTCTCACCCTCTCATTTAATCCCTACATCCTCCTGGGGGGTGGTGGGGAGCCCCTCACATCCCTCCTCTCCCCCTCCCCAGGTACCTGTAGCCTCCCTGGGGGGAGCTGCATACCTGGGAGGGTTTGATAGGAGAAGCATCTTAGAATCTTTCAGTGACATTCTTGTCATTGCTTTGCTGTGGGAGAAGTCCCCTGGAATGCAGAGGCTTGTTCCCCTGAGTTAGGCTGAGCTTAGAATGTTAATAAAAGGCTTCCCAGAGCTTTTCCATTGGACACTTTCATCTTATTCTAGGCCTGCCGAATCGGGACTGGGCATGGGGGCAGGGAGGCAGGAATCCAGCAGTAAATATTATTATCCTTATTCTGTGGATGGAGGAAATTGAAGCCAGCCGTTGAGGCCAGAGGCAACCCAAGCAAAAGCTCACAGCCAATCTGGGAGGATCCAAACCCAGCTCCGTCGGACCCTACAGCGCATTCTGCAGCTTGGTGGAGCCTGATCGAGCTCATGATCTCCATCCTCAAATGGCTTCAAACCTGATTGGCAGCCACATTTGAATCTTATGTTACATGGGGTGTTGAGTCTCCCAGCTGCAGTCCACCCTCTTGGTGTACCCCTTTGGGACAGGGATGAGGATTCCCCAACATTGCTCACAGCTGAGGCTTAGCTGTCTCTGAGGAGAGCCCTGGCTGATGAAACAGCCTTTCCTAAAAGCAGGCTTCTCTGTGTGCCTGGCTTCCAGGTGTCCTGTCTGCCTGTTGCGTCCTCAGCTGGCCTGGCCAGACCTGCGCTTCTGCTGTTCTTTATGACAGGGAACGTGTGCTCCCATCCCTCCTCCCTTCCCACTCACACCCACCTCATCACCACCCCTGCCTCTGGAAGCTTCCATTGACCACATCTGGCTCCAGATGCTCAGACTCCACGTGGGGTCCAGTCAGCACTTCCCTGGGCTGGCGTACGTGCGTCTCTGTTCCTCATATCCCTGCCTTGTCCCCATGGCTAGTTTTACAGCCCCTAAAATGGACAGCAGAATGTTTGGCACATAAGCGGGCATTTGCTTTGTTCCTGGTAATTCCCGGGAGTCTCAGTCCAGTTTCCCATCTGCCTCTCTCAGCCAGCCTTCAGGAGTCCCTGCTGAGTGTGTGGACCCAGCACTGCTGTGGGCACATGGAGGGTCGGGAGAGGCAAGGCCCGATCCCTGGCCAGAGGGCACGGCTCGCGTGACCCAGCCACTTCTCCCCGTGGGCCTGGAGGCAGGTGTGTGTGCAGTGTATGCACGCTCTGTGCGGGAGGCCTTGTTTGCTCATGTGCTCCCACGGTGCCTTGCACGCTGTATGATTAGTGGGGTGGCCATGGATTCTGACAGGTAAGGGAGAAGGTGAGCATTTCCCCCATTTCTTATAATTTGGAAGAAGAAAAGGCAAGTGAGGATATTCTCATTTGGAAAAATAAATCTCACTGCAGGCAACATTCAGCCACACACCCTTCGAGCCCAACAGCTGTCTCTCATTTGTTGGCAAATGTTCCCGGTGATGAATGTCCTCCATCCACGCTCACAGCCGTCCCTAAATGGAGGCTTTGGACAAGTGTGGGGGGAACAATGGCCCTTCTCAGAGAGCCCTCAGCAGACGCTCCCAATGAAGTTGGTTCATCACTTGGAGCTGGGTCAAGACCACAGACAAGATGCCATTGATTCAGCAAGGAGGGCTCCAAACAGCCGTGAAAATGGAGAGGCTGGAGGCAGCAAGAAACAGAAAAGGATGGGATTGATGGCTGCTGAGAAAGGTCCCAAATAATCAGAGTGAATGATTCCACCTCTCAAATGCTGCCTTCTAGAAGGTGACTTATGGGATGATGGCCCTCCCCCCTGATACATTTGCAAAGCCCACTGCAGTTCTTAAAGGATCATAGGTTTTGGAGGGTCTAGTCCTTCTAGGGCAGAGCATGTTTCTCTAGAGGGACCGAGGCTAAGAGAGATGAAGAGCTAGAGCCCTTGAACTTGACCCTGGTTCCTCCCCTGAATCTGCTTCTTTCCTCCTGTAACCAGATCAGAAGGGATGATGGAGAAAGAGAAGATGAGGTGGAGAGTTAGGTAGAGCCAGTGAGGACTTCTGGCCTTGGGCTGGGAGTAGGTATCTCAGTGCTTCCAGCCTCAGGAAATTAACCCTTTGGATATGAGCTGCAAAATTGTACCCCTACCCCCGCCACCCAGTTTCTTGCCTTTTGACTTGTTTTTATGTTTATTTTTCTAAACTAGAATTTTTTCTGTATGTGTGTGGTCAAATTTATCTCCTTTTATAGCTCTGGGTTTTGCTGGTACTTAGAAAGTCTTTCCATAAAATTCTACTTAAAAAATCTTTTTCTTTTTTTTTCTTAACAGCCTTATCAAGATATCATTTGCATACCATACAATTTACCATTTAAAGTGTACAATTCAGTGGGGTACTTTTTTATATTCACAGACATCTGCAACCATCATCACAGTCAATTTTAGAACATTTCATCACCTCAAAAAAAAAAAAGACCCCTTACCCTTTAGCTGTCACCCCCTTATCCTCCGTTCTCTCCTTCCCCCCAGCCCTAAGCAACTACTAATCTACTTTCCTACTCTGGACTCTCATATGAATAGAATCACGTAATATGCAGACTCTTGTGATTGGCTTCTTTAACTTGGCATAATATTTTCAAGGTTCAATCCAAGTTGTAGCACGTTATCAGTACTTCATTCCTTTTTATGACCAAATAATATTCCATTGCATGTCTATATATAGATACAACACACCTGGTTTATCCATTCATCCATTGATGAACATTTGTGTTGTTCCCACTTTTTGGCTCTTGTGAATAATGTTGCTATAAGTATTTGTATATAAGTTTTTATGATACATTTTTGTTTCTCTTGGGTGTATACCTAGGAGTAGAATTTCTGGGTTATGTGGTAACTTTATGTTTAATCATTTGAGGAACTGCCAGACTGTTTTTCAAAGTGACTATAACATTTTACATTCCCACCAGCCATGCATTCTTCTAGCACTTTTGTGATCTTATTTTTCATGTTTTAAGTTTTTGAACAATCTCAAGTTCTTCACAAGGTATGACATAGGGGTCTAAATGTATATTTTTCCAGATGGCTACCCTGTTGTACCAACAGTGTTTTTCAGTAATCTTTCTTTCTCAATGTCTTTATCATAAACGAAATCACTGTATATACTAGGGCCTATTCTGCACACTCTAGTCTTTTCCGTTGATTTGTTTGTCCATTCACATGTCATTGCCACGCTGCTTTAATTTTTGTAGCTTTGTAACATGTTCCTTCACTCTTAATTTTTAAAAAACCCACTCATCACAAGCATTTATTAAACCCTTATCTATATATAGTGCAGAGTCAGAGATTGTGCAAGTCATATCCATTATTGTTCCTGCCACCTAGAAGCTCATAGTGAAGAAGAGTTCTCATTGCCATGCCTCTAACAAATGTGTTATGTGAATTATCTTATTTCACCTTACAATTCTATAAGGGTAGCTAGAGCTTTGCATTCCCATTGTAGATGTGAGACAGGTAACCTTGAGACAGAAAGAAGACAAGACACCTACAGTGTTGTCTTCAAAGAGTTCTGGGTCAGGTGCTCTTGGGTGCCTTGTCAATGGAGAGACTGTCCAGGGCAGTGTGGTGTGAATTCACTCAGGGTCTTCCCTGGAGCCAGTGTCTGCTCCCTCATCATGGAATGATCAGGGTGAGTGAGCCTTTTGAGGAGAGCCCCACACTTTGGAATGGAAGCCTCTTGGATGTAAACCCTGTCACCCCCCACCCCCCCCAGAACTAAATTGCCATTGAGACTCCAGACAGTAGGGAAATGAGGTTGGACTTCATTCCCTTCCCAGATTGTGTGACTCAGGATCCCTGCCAGGGATGGAGTTTTTGTTTTGTTCCCCCCCCCGCCCTTGCAAAAGGGTAGCAAAAGTATTTGCCACATAAAACATACAAGCCCCATAAAGTCCCAATCAATGAAATCATCTCTTCCCAGGCAGACTCACTCTCCTGACCTTGGCTGATTTCCACTCTCTGGGGGGTATTAAGGCAAGGGAACTGATTTACTCAAGGAAAAGACCTACTTAATTTTCACTTCCTCAGCCTTCATCAAACACTCGGGGTTTGGGGGTTATGGGATTAAGAGAGTATCTTGTGACCGCCCTGGAAGCATTCACTTGTAGGAATGTGGGGTAAACCCATGCAGAACAAGAAATCTCAAAAGGATTTTGCCTGGAAGTGGCAGTAAAAATGCAATCCAAGTTGAGTCAATATTTCAGAACTTCCACTGAAGGAAAAAATGTCTGTCTGTCTCTTCATCTGTCTTCCTATCACCCCCTAAAGACGTTTGTTTTATGGGAAAATTTTCCCAAAGTTTTAACTATTCCACTGGGTGGCAGATGACTTGTCCTTTGTTTTTTATTGTGGAAAAATAGGATATTTAGGCCAGTGTGACCTGGTTTTGAAGATCCTGGTTTTGCTAACTTAGTGTCAGACATCACCATTGCAGAGGAGCTGGTACGGGGGGTGTCTGTATCGCTGGCATAGCTGGTGTAGCCCCTTCTCCATCTGGTTCATGTCTTGGCCCAGGCCATGCCAGGGGCAGGTGCTTCCTCAAGGTTGGTGGATCTGGGGCTCACTGGCCCAGACCCTCTTAGTGATGACCAGCAATGTATTCTCTGTCTTCCATGGTGGCCAGAACACCCCTGTAGACCTGGAGGCCAAGCTTCTTCCTCCATGAGTTTTCTTTGAGAACTTCTTGGACTGTAGTGTCTTGGGAAGCTGGGAAGTGGGGGTCATTACTTCTCTTCCAGGCCCTTAGCTTTGGTCTTTTGGGGCTAACTTAATTTCAGGTACCATTTTAGAAGCGGGGATCTCTGACAATCTGGAAGATGGTACATTTGCAGGAAAAGCAAAATAACACTGCTTTATGGAGAACGACTCTACCTTTCTCATGTAGAAATTGTAGTTCATCATATTAGAAGATATTTACATTGTACATCTCCTGGCGTCTAGGGATAATGAAGACAATGACAGTACTTTTAATATTTCTTCATAGAAAGCTTCTCAGTTTGTCCTGGTAAGCTCTGATTTTAGTGTGTGTTCTACTTTTGTTTTAGCCTTTACTGTGTTCCATCCAGGTGTCTACAATGTTATTGACTGGTGAGGATTAATAAAGTAAAGGTTAAGCTTCAGTAGTAATGAGATGGTTTTGTACCCAATTGACTGAAAATTTCAGTCAATTTCCTGTGTCAGTACACAGCTAGTGCTTATTTTAGAAACATGTTTAGCATTCAAACAAGAAAGATTCATAAGCAGCTTGTCTTGTGAATTCCATGAGTAATGTAAAGAAGAATGCTCCTTCATGTTCTTTGCCAGCAGGCAGTCCCTGAGCAGGTGGTGAGACACCTGGTGATTTGTATCCTCATTCTGAAGGTCCTTTCCCTTGACTTAGGCTCTGATTCTGCTGTGACAGAACCTCCTTGCCTGAAATGCTTCCTGGCAAATAGGGACAAAGCACATGGGAGGTGTGGCACCAGCGAAGACCCAGAAGAACCATGATTCAGTTTCCTGGGAAGCACCTTCTGAGCAATGTTGCAGAAAACACATTTGAGCCCTTACAGACTTTTCCAGACATGGGGAGGCTTCTCAGTGTCCCTTTGAAATGGAGCCACCTGTGTGATGCTCTCTCCTTAAGCCTCTCAGGCCAATAGGTACTCCTTTTTCTGGGCTCCCCTCACCCTTGGCTCACCATTGTCTTGCTGGATTGAAGCAAAGGCATTTGAGGGTAGAAATGCATCTTACTCATTTTTGTGTCTAGAAGAGTGTGAGGGCTCAAAAAATAATTATTTAATAATTATATCATCACACGGGGGAAAACCACTAACCATTCTCTTCCATTAACTGCTATTTTGCCAAGAACGTGGTTCTGTAGACAGCATTGACCATGGATGTAAAAGTTGTACTCCCTTGATTATTACACTTGTTGTATGGTCCAGTGTCTGTGGTACAGCAAACGGTCTACGAATGTTCGTGTCCTGCACATTCGCCACCCACGCACTATACCTTGATGGGCACAGTGATGGCTTCTTTTCAAGAAGCACAGAATTGTCCTTGGTTGGACTTCATCCAGAGTTATACTTTGTGCCACATTTGATCCTTACTCTGAGACTGGCTTCTCTAAAGAGTCGTAGAAAAGGAATATCTCCACTGGGCTTTTCAGATAATCTGCTAAAATATTCCATGTCCTGAACTTGTGTGATAACTCTTCGTGTGCTAGTCAAGATGAAGTTCGCAGCATCTCACGTTTGGTTGTTCAGAGGTGCTCTTTCACTTAGGAAGCCAGGGATAGGAGGGAGGGGGGTAATGTGAATTAGTAAACTGTGGGCCAAAGGAGACATTTTCTATGTGTATTATGACCTTGACTTGTGTAACGTCCCTAGGGATGCTTGAAAGCACCAAGCAGAGTAGCCTTCTCCTTCCCTACCTCGGGAAGGCAGGTGAAGGCTGTGCTGAGCCCCATCCCCTGGGCTTCTTCCACCATTTCTTTCCGTTCCTGCTGGCTCATGTCTCTGTGGGTGGTGACTTCTAGGGAGGCGTGAAAGCTCCAATGGTTTCTCAGGCTCTGGCTGATTCTGCCTGGGTGGTCTTTTATTCTTCCCATGTTTCTCTATTCTTACGTCTTCAGTATTTCTATCCCTTGGATAGGGTTGAAGTCGTTGTGTGTGTTTTTAACTGAGTGTTGACAGTGCTGGTTATAACACATTCAGCAACTGCATTATCAGGGTCTGAATTTGCAGTGTTGTTTCAGCCCCTGTGATTGATTCTTTTTTCTTTTCTTGTCTTTCTTTTTCTCTCTCTTTTTTTTTTTTTTTTTGGCCTCGCCGTGCGGCATGCGGGATCTCAGCTCCCAGACCAGGGGTGGAAACTGTGCCCCCTTCAGTGGAAGCGTGGTGTCCTAACCACTGGACGGCCAGGGAAGTCCCCACTGTGATTGTTTCAGAATGCTCTTCTTTGCGGTTTTTGAGATAGGTAATTGCTGTAATCCTCTTGCAAGAGGAGCAGTGATTGTACAGGTTTTTCAGTTCTGAGTAAGGGAAACTGAATACCCACCCCCACGTTAGGAGAAATTGCATTTATAGGCTCCAGTAAAGACTGCTTACATGCTAGTCACATGCTACCATAGCAGCAGCATTGGTGTCAGAGTTTAGTTCTATTATTTAACTGTTATTTATTCCTTCTCTTCTCCTCTTAGTTGCAAGTCCTTAAATGTAGATAACATTTCATACTTCTTTGTATTGAACTCACCACCCCTACCCCACCTCCACCAGACCCAAGTACAAGGCCTGGTTCATAGCTGATGCTCCGTATATTTTGGTTTATGTCACACGTCAGAGTGCTTATAAATAAACATGATCCTTCCTCTGGAATTTCTCACAATCTCTCGAACAAACTTTAGTGTGTGTGGTTCCTTTAAGAGGCTGACTTTTGTGGGGGAGGGGTAGGAAGGAACAGTATAACTGACCATGTACTCTGTTGTCCCAAATCCAATTTAAAATGGTTAATATTTGTTCCCGATTAGACTCTCATGGAATGGAAATAAGAGATCAGAAAATTGAAGTCATCTTTTTTGTACTGGCCAGTGGCCTTCACGCTAAAAAAGGTTTTTACAGATGAACATTTGCCATCAATTTGGTGAAAGGGAACACTAACTTGGAACCCCCAATAAGCAAACTATCCCCCCATAAAAGGATTTTCCTTTGCGTTGGACCTGTATTATACAACATTGTACTCAATTATGATATTTTCAATTTTGTCAATAGAAAATTTGTAGAAATTTGTGATTTCTCTTGTTATAGTAGTACCTACATAATATCCTTGATTTTTACCTGGTGGCCTGCTCTAGAATGAGGGGACCAGAAAACTTTTCTGTAAAGGGCAAATAGTAAATATTTCAGGATTTGTGGCCATATGGTCTCTGTGGCAGTGACTGAGCTCTGCCATTGTAATGTGTAAGCAGCCATAGACTGTAAACAAATGGACGTGGGTCAGTTCCAACAAAACTTTATTTACGGACCCTGAAACTTGAATTTCATATCATTTTCATGTGTTACAAAATATTCTTCTTTGGATTTTCTTTCAACCATTGAAAGACGTAAAAACCTATCCTAGCATGAGGGCTGTATAAAAAGAGGTGGCGGGTTCAATCTGGCCCGTGGGCCGTCGTTTGCTTACCCCTGTTCTAGAGGATGAGGCAGTTACCCCCCTAATGCCTTAGTGACTAGGTTAGCTCACTAGTCAACCGGAACCTGAAATAATACTAGACTAGGTAATGTCTGGTCTAGTGACAGACTCCCTTCTCACCACTGCCACAAGGCAAGCTCTCCCACAGGCCACTCCTTGGCTGCGAGGGATCGAACATCCCGCACCCACCGTCCCACAGACCTAGTTCTCTAAAATCTGTCTAGGAAAGAGTTTCTTCAGGATGCGACATCAGCCCTGGGCCCCTTCCAGCTCCTAGTTGGAAGGTTTTTCCAAGGATGGAGAAGCTGAAACAGCTGCATGATTTTTTTTTTTCTTCTAGAATCATCCAGCAAGGGGGTGAGTTCAGGACTCTGGCAGCTCCCGTGTAAAGGCTGAGCAGCTAAAGACAAATCTGGAGCAAACCCTGCTGCTCCGCAACCAGGGAGAACGGCCTCCCAGAACCAGGGCTTGCAGCATCTGCCTTTATTCTGAGGCCAAGGCTGGGGAAGGGGAGCCTCATGGAGAGTCTTCCGAGACCCGTAGGGCTTTCCGTCCCTCAGCTGGGTGTCTGTGAAGACCCTCCTGGGCAGCTGCACATCTGCAGTTCCTTCCATGGGCCCTCATCCTCGTTGGCAGGCCTGTTGCCCCGGGCATGATGGTCCCGTGTCAGAGGGTTAGCCAGCTGTACTGTTTGTCTCACGGAGAGCGTTTCCAGGAACGCTTTTTCCCTTTCTGCTTGAATGACCAAGTTTCAGAAAAATCCAATGATAACGTGCAGGCGTTTCAAATCTGTAACTTGAGCTGGGATGTTTAGGGTAATGTTGCCTAGGAGATTTAAGGGGTGGGCATGTTAAGGTCTGTGAAATAACCAAATAACTGACAAAGTGTCCTCCCCAGCCTGGAATGCTGAAGCCACAGCCTGAGGAGCGAGAGGGGTGTAGAGCTTGGGAGACCGTTTTAATCGGTGGGACGGTGGTGTTTCTCTCTTTGACGCCACACGGAAGCCCAACGAGGGGCTTTGTATCTTCTACAAACACTAGGCAGGGGTGGTCCTGGGGTCCCAGTCAGTGTTCTGTCCACTGTGAACCCAGGTCTTGCTGATTTTACCAGCAGAGAAGGGACAAGATTACCTTGCTGCCTGGCCTTGGGAGAAGGGCGGGGGGGGGGGTGCATTGGCAGGTAATCATGGTGACAGAGGCCTGGGGACTTCCAAGACAGAGACCAGAGAGTGCAGACAGAGCTCTGGGGGCCTGGCCTTTATCTTCCCAGTCCCTGTCCTCTCTGCTGGCCGCCACGTGAATGTCCTAGTGTCATCATTTTGGGGCAACCTACGGGACGGGGATTTTGGAGTGCTAGGACTGAAAGTTTAAAAAAGAGGGGAAGGAGGGGTTAATGAGATTTTCCTTGTTACTATGCGTTTCCTGTAGTGCAGGTTTGCAAAATAATAGCCGTAGTATTTTATAAACAAAAATATATATTTTTAAACATGTTGCATCCATTCAGTGGAGTACCATGTAACTGTTAAAAAGAACAAGACACATCCATGTGTTACCCAGAGTGGCTCTCCAAGGGGGCATCGACAGGTGGAAATAGGAAGGTTCAGAATGCCATAGGTGGTGCAAGCTTGCTAGTATAAAAGAGCTTTACCTGTATTTTTCTATGTATTTTTTTTACATAGACTAGTATGCAGTAGAAAGCCCTGGTAAGATACATATAGTCCCTTGATAGTAGTTGCCAGGGAGGGGGCTGGTGTTGGGGGTTCTGAGATGAAAAGGAAACTTCTCATCCTCTGGATTTGTGCTGCTGTTTGATATGAATAAATAAATAAATAAATAAACAAATAAGTATATTTTTACCATGTGCATACATTCCATTTTTCCAGTAAAAGTTTAATAAAAATAGAAGAAAGTACACAAAAGAAGTCATTGAGAAGGTATTTTGCATCATGGAAGCTTCCGGGGCTGGTCACCCTCAGCCTGTTCTGGACCTTGAGATATGGAGAAAAAAGCACAAGAAAATACTGGGTTATTTCACTTGTGGCAACCCCTGCCCCTCCCACCCCACCCAGCCCTATGCTGCTTCCCTTATCTGAGCCATAAATTTGGGGCCAAACAATGGCAAGTCAGCCCAGGGCTGGACTTGGTGTTTACAGAGGAAAAATCTGGGAACCCATTGGAATTCATTGGAACGAGTAATGGTGCTCTGGGCTTCTGGGCCGGGAGGGAGGGCCCCCAAGGTGGCTCTAGAGCCCGTCCAGGTGACTGCCCAGGGGCCAAGGGAAAAGACCGGTGGTCATTCTCGGGCTTAAGCTCTCCAGCCATCCTGAGATTCTCCACAGAACTACTGTTAACAGCATCCCTTTTCAAGCCCAAGGAGAAACTTCAATTTGGAACAAATTACTCAGGAATTTTGCTGTTTCATCCAAGTTAAGGGAAAGAAACCTTTGTTGCTGTTGTCTCTACAGGATGTGACTTGCTGGGGAGAAGTTAATGTAGTGGTTCTCGTGGGGAGAGGCATTCCAATTAATCTTTTTTCCTGTGATAAAATACAATAGAACTCCTCCATATTACCCATTTAGTTCACTAGGTTTATGAGCTATAAAAGGGGCCTTTTTTTTTTTTTACATCTTTATTGGCTTATAATTGCTTAACAATGGTGTGTTAGTTTCTGCTTTATAACAAAATGAATCAGTTATACATATACATATGTTCGCATATCCCCTCCCTCTTGCGTCTCCCTCCCACCCTCCCTATCCCACCCCTCCAGGTGGTCACAAAGCACCGAGCTGATCTCCCTGTGCTATGCGGCTGCTTCCCACTAGCTATCTACCTTACGTTTGGTAGTGTATATATGTCCGTGTCTCTCTTTCGCTTTGTCACAGCTTACCCTTCCCCCTCCCCATATCCTCAAGTCCATTCTCTAGTAGGTCTGTGTCTTTATTCCTGTCTTACCCCTAGGTTCTTCCTGACATTTTTTTTTCTTCTTAAATTCCATATATATGTGTTAGTATACGGTGGGGCCTTTTTTTTTCCTGCAAAAAGATAACCTTCCCTCTGCTCTTGGGCTGCTTAAAAAAAAAAAAAAAAAAAAAAAAAGGAGTAAACAAAGGGAATTTTCCATGGCCCAAATTCTGACCTTGGTAAATCATCTTTTTTTGGACTGATGAGGGGTCTTGCCCTGCCGGTCTACTTTCTTCAGAGTCAGCATTTACAACTACCCTCACCAGAAGCCTTTAATTTGATGATCTGCCTGTTCTCAGCTGAGCTCCTTCTTTCCAAGATGGTAGCCAAATCCCTGGCTTCTCTTCCCCACTTTCCTTCCTCGGTACAAACCCACCTGGCTTTCTCCACGGAGAACCGAGCATGTCACAGGCAGACTGAGAAGAGTTTTCAGCGTTATTTTAGCTGCTTTGCCCAGTGGCAGGTGGGGAAAGATGAGAGAGAAGGAGTGCGCCCCCGCTTGGCTCCCACCAGCCAATGTCCTCTCCTTGGGACCCTGTGGGAGGCCCCGCAGACACCAGCCTGTCAGAGTGAGTAACTCACCGCATTCCTGCAGCCCCCAAATATATCTCACGGTCATGGGAAATGAAAAGATTAGTTCGACGTTGCCTGACTGCTGCCTGGGTCCTGTTGGCTGGGGAAGGCTCTTTGGAGGAAGCAGGATTTGCGTTGGGCTTGAACAGATGGAAAGAATTTATAGAGAAGCGGGGTGCGGGGGGAGGGGAATTCAGATAAAGGAAAGTAACGGGAGTAAAAGTTCAGAAGTGGGCAGAGCGCCCCACTGTGGGTGCTTTTGGCAAACATCGTGACTTCCAGTGTAAGATATAGAAGGGGGCCGTGGGTCCCCTCCCGCACAATTTCACTCCCTGCTGCTGTGTTAAAACGAAACCAAGTCTCAGACCAAATTCAGCTGCACCCCAAGTATCTGTGAGCCAGCCGATACAAGAACAGCCTTACTAGAGAATGGACTTGAGGATGTGGGGAGGGGGAAGGGTAAGCTGGGACGAAGTGAGAGAGTGGCATGGACATATACACACGACCAAACGGAAAATAGATAGCTAGTGGGAAGCAGCCGCATGGCACAGGGAGATCAGCTCAGTGCTCTGTGACCACCTAGAGGGGTGGGATAGGGAGGGTGGGAGGGAGGGAGGTGCAAGAGGGAGGAGATATGGGAACAGATGTATATGTATAACTGATTCACTTTGTTATAAAGCAGAAACTAACACACCATTGTAGTGCAATTAGACTCCAATAAAGATGTTAAAAAAAAAAAAAAAGAACAGCCTTAGTCTGTTCTGTGGGCCTAATGAAGACCCAGCTTTCTGTTCTGCCCAACAGGCACCTCACTTAAGGCAGGTTGCATAAAATGCTCGTGGAAGGATTTAGCTACCCTAGTGGATCATCCAGCAACACGTGAGCAACACGCTGCGTTTTGTCCCGGGCCTGGTTCGTGCGAGGGTGGAGGCTCCGGAAGAGGGTTTCTAGCTACTCCGTTTATGGGAACACCGCTCGAGTCAGCAATGAAACAGTTTCAGCATCCTTCAAAATAACTAAAGGCTTGTAGTAGCTGCCCCTGGGGTGTGGATTTGTGATCGGAGTCTTTCAACTAACCAAAGCTCCTGGTGTGTGTAATCTGTTTAGGGCACTTTAAGTACGAGCTCCCCACCCTGGGGTGTGGATTTAGATTAACTTACTTGCACACATATATTGCACTATTCAAAGAAGAGTGTGAAAGTGGATTATAGGCAATACTACACACCCTTAAACCCTTAAACCCTCGGAGACCTGAGAATAGCTGTATTTGGAGTTTGGATGAAACTTGAGAGACCAACCCCTCTGATTTTCTATTAGTGATGAGGAAACTGTGGGCCAGGGAGGTTGATGAGCTCGCCTGGGGTCACCCTGCTTGGTGGTGGCAAAAGAGGACGGGGTATCTCAAGTCCTCCCATTCCTACCCACTGAGTCTTGCATCTGGGCAGGAGGTGCCAAAATAACTAAAGAATAGGCGTGTTCATTTTGTTGGGTATGATCACTGGGTTTTTTTCTAATTTTTATTTTATATTGGAGTATAGTTGATTAACAGTGTTGTGTTAGTTTCAGGTGTACAGCAAAGTGATTCAGTTATACATATACATGTATCTATTCTTTTTCAAATTCTTTTCCCATTTAGGTTATTACAGAATATTGAGCAGAGTTCCCTGTGCTATACAGTAGGTCCTTGTTGGTTGTCTATTTTGTATCTAGCAGTGTGGACATGTCAATCCCAAACTCCCAGTTTATTCCTACCCCCCACCTTTCCCCTCCCCCGACTAACTTATGGTTCCCCCTGGTAACCATAAGTTAGTTCTCTAAGCCAGTGACTCTGTTTTGTAAATAAGTTCATTTGTATCATTTTTTTTAGATTCTGCATATAAGCGATATATGATAGCTGTCTTTCTCTGACTTACTTCACTTAGCATGATAATCTCCAGGTCCGTCCATCTTGCTGCAAATGGCATTATTTCATTCTTCTCAGTGGCTGAGTAATATTCCATTGTATATATGTACCACATCTTCTTTCTTCATTCATCTGTATGGTCATCTGTTTTGAATGTAAAAAGGCTTTACCTGATAGAGACACACTGAGGTATTTATGCATATTGCAGAACTTAAACGTATGCTATTTTGAATAGATTTGTTTTTTTTTGTTTGTTTGTTTGTTTTTTGTGTGGTACGCGGGCCTCTCACTGTCGTGGCCTCTCCCGTCGCGGAGCACAGGCTCTGGATGCGCAGGCTCAGCGGCCATGGCTCACGGGCCCAGCCGCTCCGCGGCATGTGGGATCTTCCCGGACCGGGGCACGAACCCGTGTCCCCTGCATTGGCAGGCGGACTCCCAACCACTGCACCACCAGGGAAGCCCCAATAGATTTGTTTTTAATACTTCAGCAAAAATAGGTGGAGCAGGAGATGAAATAAGAATGGCGATATGTTTAGAACTGTTAGAAAATGATGACCTCAGTAATGGGTTCATGGGGGGTCCATTTTACTATTCCTACTTTCCATGTTTGAAATTTGTCTTTAAAATTTCATAAATCTTATTAAAAATTTTCATTAAAAGTTGTTAAAAATCAGCAGTGAGTTTTCACACCCAACCAGATAGTGGCATCCTTTTCTGAGCTATCAACCCCTTGAGGCAGGTGTCCGTAGCCTCTCATCTCCTCCACCGCTAGGGCAGTGTGGCACCAACTCACTCTGAGCCATTTATGGAATCCCACTCTTTTTTTTTTTTTTTAAATTTATTTTTGGTTGTGTGGGGTCTTCGTTTCTTTGCGAGGGCTTTCTCTAGTTGCGGCAAGTGGGGGCCACTCTTCATCGCGGTGCGTGGGCCTCTTCACTAGGGTGGCCTCTCTTGTCGCAGAGCACAGGCTCCAGATGCGCAGGCTCAGTAGTTGTGGCTCACGGGCCTAGTTGCTCCGTGGCATGTGAGATCTTCCCAGACCAGGGCTCGAACCCATGTCCCCTGCATTAGCAGGCAGATTCTCAACCACTGCGCCACCAGGGAAGCCCTTGGAATCCCACTCTTGTGACTCCTGCTTCTTGTCTCTGCTCCCTGTGTGCAGCGGAGTATGTTAATGTGTTCATATAGTTAATTACTCCAAGAGCCATGCTCCAGCCTGGCCTGCAAGGGTGGGAAGAAGTAAGCATTCTGTTGGGAGTGTGTGTGCGTTCCCGTGTGTGTGTGCATTTGCAGTGGCCGCTGCCAAAAAGGACACAGAAAAGGGTGGAGAGCAGTGTTTCTCCCAGCCCCTCTGCCCGCCTCACCTCCTTGCCAGGGAGCCCCTGGGAAGGCTGTGGAATGACCTGAAATCAACGTGCAAGTGCAAGCAGAGCCTTCATTCCTCTCCCCCTGGCAATTAGGAGTGATTTACTGGAGGTTACATTCTAGTGTGGCCTCTGGCCTCCTGTTAGCAGCAGCTGCGGGGACTGGGGCTCATTCCTGGTCAGTTCCTGGCTGCTCTGCAAACAACCCTTTGCACGTTTAGCTCCTGCCCACAGTCACATCCTGTCCCTTTAGTCCCGGACAGTATTGGGCGCTGAAGCCGGGGTGGGGGGGTGGGGGTGGGGTGTGAGATAGAGGCAGCCGCCCTAGACAGGTGGACCGAATCACCAAGTCATTTTCCGCTGACATTTTGGAGGTGTGATGCAGCCTGAAATTCACTCTCCGTAACACGTTCTCGGAGGACGTGAGGTTGGCCTGATACGAGCCTAAGTCCCAGAATGTCTGTCTGCAAACAGCTGATGATGTTTTGCCCTCTGGCACAGACGGAGTGTTTCCAGAGGGCTCTGTGTCTTCTTGCCTTTTGTCAAGAAGCCTCCCGTTGCACAGAAGAGATGGGAAGTCACCCAAAGCTCTATTTTCCCTTCGGCTCAGCCAGAAAGTGACGTGCAGGCTGTCACCTCCCACACATCTGGAGCCGTGTTTACGGGCGTGGTGTGGCCTGGCCATCTTAGCGGACCAGCTTGGCCCCGCTGCTAAGTATTAATAATATGAAAAAAACACTGGAGGAGCCTTGATCTGTCAGAGGTCAATAATCCCTCTTGCAGTGTAGTATCAGGAAAAAGACGAAGGACTGGTATGTTCCCTTTGATGGGGTAAGAATGATTGCCTCCCCTCCTTTACCTGATTTGACTGCCTTGAAAGGCAAAGCTCACATTTCATATTCTTTGCAACTTTAGCCTGGGTTTGGGGTACATTTTCTTTCCCCTCCTTTTGGTTTTGGTTTTCTGTTTCCATTTTCAGAAAACGTTTAGGAAGCGTACCAGGCGCAAAGAAGTGACCTCTTCAGAGGCATTGATCCGCACTCCCCGTCCATCCATCATCGCTCCGTCCTTTGGTTTTGAGGACCCTACTCAGCCCTCCCCGCTGGGAGGCTGTGTCCTTCCTCCTGACAGAATCCCGACCAGGCCTGCCTTTTCACAGCCCAGGCCTGCCTCCGTTGCATCTTTCACGAGTGTCTGAGAATCTTTCCTTTTTGCTAAGAGGCTGCATCTTGTTACTTGGAACTGAGGCCCACAGCTCTTCTCTGTAATTGATGAAGCTGCTCACTAAACAGTCCTGCTAGGGATACCTCTGTTGTCAATCTCAGCCCCAAAGATAGTTACACATGTGTGATGGGCATCTCAAAGATGCTCAAAGAAAGGTTGCCCCTTAAACTGATTGTATAACTGGATTTGGACAGACTTGGTTGGAAAGGCCTTTGTGAGGGTCATGAGCTCTGCGGGGAGTGCGGTGGAGGGTGGGGACCGGTTCCTTGGAAGCTATTGTAGATGGTTTTCTGTATCTGATTGAGGATTACTTTTCTCAAACTGAGCCCTAGATATTTGTTTCTAAGCTCTCTATGATGATTTGAATTTTATATTTTCATTTTGGTACTAATTTATAAAATTATTTTAAGCCTCTTCTGGATCATCTGGATGGCTACCTATGACTCAGACTTTATAGCCTCAGTTACATTTACTATCAGGTTGGTGCCCAGGGATGACCAAAAAGACTCATACAAACTGGATTCCCTGGAGGGTCCATAAGGTTATGCTTGCGGGGGGTGGGGGGGGGAGGTTCCTGGATTGTTTGTTGGCTTGAGAATGCAAGAGAACAATACACACGCCTCGACACTTCTGCACATTTTGTGTGTTTAACACTGCCTTGTTATGTTACTGTGAGTCAAACAGGGCCCGGAGAAGTTAGCTTTCTTTTCCAAAAGGATCCCAATGATTTAATAAGTATGTATACAGAGAAAGGGGGAGAGAATTCTTTCCTATTGAAAGCCCTCAGCGTTGAAGTTCTGATTTCAAGCCATTGGCCTTGTAAAACATGTCTTGTTAGGAGTTTCTGGATAGTAATGTAATGTTCATCAGACAGCCTCTGATGCCCAGCCTCTGTCTGCGTTGGGAACTTGAGTCTGTGGCTGGGCTGGAACAGAGATGGGCCTCCGATTGCTGGTTTCCACACACCACGGCCAGCTAACTCTTCTATGATTCTGTTTTCATCATTACTTCTCTGCTCCACGCCATTTATGATTTCCCGTTACCACCTGGGTGCTTCACCTGGGGAACACACCTCCACCTGGTTGGCAAGGCCGACCCCGCCATGGGAGCCTCATCTCACCGTTCGCCTGCCTGAATGAAGCACGGGCTGCAGTCACTGTTCCCTCGCAGCAGCCCCCAAAGCTCTGATCACTCTCACCACCTCCTTGAACGCCGCCTTTGCCCCATCTCCCTTTATCCAAACCCCCCACAGCCCAGCCCAGGCACCATTTTGCCCGCTCTGATCACCCCCGTCCCTTGTCACTCCCCTTTCCTCCCCCACAGGATGGCAATCACGGAGGCTTGACACGTTCTTACTCGAGTTGTGGTGGGTGGTGGGTCTGCCCCCCTTCGGGGTTACGAACTCTTGCATGGATGGCAGGATTCAACTTACCGCTGATGTGGCTTTGTCTCCTTCTAAGACGCCCTTCACAGTACCTGCGTCCATTTGTTCATTCACTCATGTACTCATTCATTTGCTCACTCGTTCGTTTAACAAGTTTGTATTGAGTAGCTGCTCTGGGCCAGCCACTAAATTTGGCATTGCGAGTAAGCAGTGGTCAAGACAGACATGGAGGACTATTCCTCATGAAGCTTATAGACTGAGGGGAAACTGGGGAGAGGCAGGCCTTAAACAAGCCTTGGCAGCTCAGGCGTGTTATCATAGAAGGAGTCTGGAAGCACTGGAACATGTTGCAGAGGAGTGTCAGTTATTTGTTGCATATGACTTACCACCCCTCTCGAACCAGTGATTTAATCAACTTATACCCCAGGGCTCTCATTCTTTTTTATTTTTTTTTTTGAGGTACGCGGGCCTCTCACTGTCGTGGCCTCTCCCGTTGCGGAGCACAGGCTCCAGACGCACAGGCTCAGTGGCCATGGCTCACGGGCCCAGCCACTCCGCGGCATGTGGGATCTTCCCGGACCGGGGCACGAACCCGCGTCCCCTGCATCGGCAGGCGGACTCTCAACCACTGCACCACCAGGGAAGCCCAGGGCTCTCATTCTTAATCCTGTCTGCTCGTGTGAATCAGCTGGGGAGCCTCCAGGTGCTTGGACCCAGCAAGAGAGAGCCTGACTTATTTGGTCTGGGGTGTGGATATTAAAACAAAACTCATGGTCCAAGGGGAGCAGGAGGACCCCAAAGGGCCCCCCATCCTGCCCCCATGGAGCTGAGAAGCAAGGGCCTTGCTCAGTGCTGGGGCCACAGGTGAGAGGGCTCAGAGAAGAAGATCTATTTGTTTGGGTTTCCATGTGGCCTCTTGTGGAGCCCCCAGAAAGCTATGTTCAAGTTCCAACCCCCAGAATATGGCCCTATTTGGAAATAGGGTCTTTGCAGGTGTAATCCAGTTAAGATCCAGTGGCCCTACTGGATTAGGATGGGCCCTTATCCAATAAAGATAAAATGTACTTATAAGAAGAGGGCAGGGCTTCCCTGGTGGCGCAGTGGTTGAGAGTCCGCCTGCCGATGCAGGGGACACGGGTTCGTGCCCTGGTCCGCGGGAGGATGCCGCATGCCACGGAGTGGCTGGGCCCGTGAGCCATGGCCGCGGGGCTTGCGCATCCGGAGCCTGTGCTCTGCAACGGGAGAGGCCGGGAAAGTGAGAAGCCCGCGTACCTCAAAAAAAAAAAAAAAGAAGAGGGCAATTTGGATTCAGAGACACACAGGGAGAATGTCATGTGATGACAGAGGCAAAGATCGGACCGATGCCGCTTCAAGACAAGGAATACCAGGGATTGCCAGCAACCACCAGAAGCTAGAAAGAGACAAGGAAGTGTTCTTCCCCGCATACATCAGAGGAGCATGATCCTGTCAACACCTGATTTTGGACTTCTAGCCTCCAGGGCTGGGAGAGAGTACATTCCTGTTGATTTAAGTCATCATTCCATGTATTTTGTTGTGGCAGCCCTAGGACACTAATACAGACCCTAAGGGTTGTGCCCATGGGAAGGGTAATGCCAGGCAGCAGGAACCCAGAGGCAAACCCTCAGCAGCTGTCACTGTGACTTTCCTGAGTTTTTAACAAGGTAGCAGCCTGCAGAGGGGAATGTCAGCAAGGGAAAAGGGGACTCCAAAAAGTGTAAGTGACAGCTTGGCTCTCCCTTCAGTGGTTCCACAGCAACAGCTGCCGAGCATTATGGCTTCATTATCAAGTCAGGGGCTCGATCAGTGTTCTGTGTGGGGAAAGATCATGCACTTTGGGGCCTTGGCTCTAATCCCACTCTGCATCGCATTAGCTGTGTGGCTTTGAGCCAGGCGGTGTCTCTCTCGGAGACCTTAGTTTCCCCATCTATAAAATGGGGATAATGATATATTTCATATAGGGTTGTCATGAGGATTAGATAAAATGTGAGTAAACACCTTGGTAAGGCAGCCGTCAGGTGAAAGCGCTGTTGTTTTAGCGCCATGAGCAGAGCAGGCTGAGTGGTGGAGGAAACAAGCCTCCTGGATTGATCAGGGAAGCCCTCCCCGATGTGGGGATGAGCCCTGGATGGTAGGGCAAAGCTCTGAGCTTGGATTTTGGCTCTGCCATTGGTCACCTCTGTGACCTTAAGAAAGTTACTTCACTCAGGGTCCTCAACTTTACGATTGGTTAACAAAGTCTATAATAAGACCGTGGAAGATGAACTGAAATGACGCAACCGTCATTTGTCAGTGTTGGTCGGGGGCTCACATGAAAGGACAGGAAGGACCAGGACTCAGAACCAGAGCAGGGGCTCAGCCTGATTCTTGTGACGGGGGCCGCTGGGAGCCCAGGGCGCTGAGTCTAGAATGTGTAGCTTGCCTAACTCTGGGCCTTGAGGCACGTGTGGTGTACACACTGCAGGCTGTACATGGGATGCGAAGCCAGTGGGCTCAGGAGAACCTTCCAAGAGCCACAACTTGGAATCTGAGTCTGGCGTATGTTCCAGGGGTTGCCCCACCCCGACTTCTGTTTTCCCAGTTCACTGCTTCTGTGTCCAGCACCTACTCTTGCAAGACAGCTCCTGGGGCATGAGCGGCTTGGACCTCACCGGCACCAAGTGGAGAGCAGAGCCTGCATCCCGGGCTCGTTCTTCTCTCCTGGGCCCTGTGCAGCTGTCCTGCCCTCACCTGTCAGGGTCTGGCCTAGAAGCCCTGGGCCCACCACCCGCTCAGCTTTTTTTTTTTTTTTTTGCGGTACGCGGGCCTCTCACTGTTGTGGCCTCTCCCGTTGCGGAGCACAGGCTCCGGACGCGCAGGCTCAGCGGCCGTGGCTCACGGGCCCAGCCGCTCCGCGGCATGTGGGATCCTCCCGGACCGGGGCACGAACCCGTGTCCCCTGCATCGGCAGGCGGACTCTCAACCACTGCGCCACCCACTCAGCTTTTTGTGAAAGTTGTTTACTATCATTTATCGCCAAAATGAAGGGCTCTATTTCACCAGAATGGATGTTTTCAAATTCAGCTGTTTTTACCTGCCTGATTTTAACCCTAATCAGATTCTTCTAATTCAGTGGAAGATCATAGCTTTCCAACCAGGCTAAATCTTTTGTAAGTCTAGTCTTCACTGGGCCCTTTGTTTTCTTCCTAAGCTGTGTACGAATATTCTGTCCTAGTTCCATGAGTTGAAGGCAAGTGTGTTAGTTACCTAGGATTGCAGGAACAAACTACCACAGACTAGGTGGCTTAAAACACCAGAATCTTATTCTCTCTTTATTCTGGAGGCCGGAAATCGAAAATCAAGGTGTCAGCAGGGCCATGCTCCCTCTGATGACCCTCGGGGAGGATCCTTTCTTGCCTATTCCCACTTTGGGTGGGGCCTGGCATTCCTTGGCTGTGGGTATCACTCCGGTCTGTCTCCACATGGCCTTCTTCCCTGTGTTTCTGCATCTTAAAGCTCCCTCTCTTTTCTTCAGTGACATCAGTCATTGGATTTAGAGCCCACCCTAAGTCCAGAAAAATCTCATCTTGAGATCCTTAATTTAATGACATCAGCAAAGGCCCAATTCCAAATAAGGTCACATGCACGGGTACGAGGGGTTAGGACTTGGACATATTTTTCTGGGGACCTGTATTCAACCCACTACAGGGGGTAATAATAACATTTATTAAATGATGCTTTGTGTCTGGTGGTTTTCACATGTTATTTCATTTAATCCCCACACCAACCCTACAAAATAGGTACCATTTCTTCCCACTTCTGTAGGTGGGAAAACAAAGGTTCCAAGAAGTTGTCAAACTTGTTGAAGTTCAAACAGCTTGTTAGTACAGCCACTGAATTTCAACCCAGTTCCTTCCAGTATACGGGGGCCATCCTTCATCATAAGGGGGAGAGAATTTAACAGCTACCATCGTAAAATAGCCGTAGAAAAAGCGTATAGGTTTTTCTGCCACTCATTCATGCATGAAGAATCACAGAAGAATATTGGGACATTAAGAATTCCAGGAGAGGGCTTCCCTGGTGGCGCAGTGGTTGAGAGTCCGCCTGCCGATGCAGGGGACACGGGTTCGTGCCCCAGTCCGGGAGGATCCCACATGCCGCGGAGCAGCTGGGTAGTGAATAAAACAAAAAAGAAGCAGACTTACAGATATAGAGAACAAACTAGTGGCTACCAGTGGGGACTGGGAGGGGGAGGGGCAATACAGGATTAGGGGAAAAAAAGAATAGCAGGAATTTTGTATTGATGTTCATCCAAAAGGTGCTGAAAAGCTAACATAACTATAAGAAAAGAATTTATACTGAGATGTATTGATGTGTACTCCAGGAGGGCCATACTCATTTTATTTAGTGGTTGAATCTAAGGGTCTAACACATATTAGGCACTCCTTAAATATTTGGTGAATAAATGAATGCCTGAAGAAATGAAGCTGTGAGAAGCATAAGGACACGGTCACCTTGGGACAACACCCCCCTATGGGATGTGACCCCTTAGTTGCCAAAAGAAAGTCAAAATGGTTCCATCACTTTGCACACTCTTTGCACCAGAGTTGTTCTAGCCTGTCTGCTCAGATGTCACATGTCAGATGGGAGTGATTTTCTTAAGTCTGTATTAAAAGTCAGGTGCCAGGAGTTTGGGAATAATCTCAATTGTCTCACTGATATTTCTGAACTGGGATCGGTTGAGACATCACAGGAATGCTACAGACCATTTTCTGCCTGGGTTCATTTCCTGACACTTGGTCCCATGATTTCACAGGGATAGCACATATGCAAATGGAGAAAATTATTGTACTGCTGCAGAAATTTTGCTTGGAAAAGAAAGTGCATGTTCAAAGTTCTGAGAACTTCTGAGCCTCAGCACCCAAGAAACTGTCCAGATCTGTGGGGTTTTGAACCATGCTTGATGGAATAAATTTGGGATAGAAAAGTACCTAGGAGATTTGAGGTTTCAGGACGATAGTGGTGAATGTTTTTTTTTTAATAGTCTTTTGTTTTTTCCATAAATTTATTTATTTATTTTATTTTTGGCTGTGTTGGGTCTTCTTTGCTGCACACAGGCTTTCTCTAGTTGTGGCGAGTGAGCAGGGGCTACTCTTTGTTGCGGTGCGCAGGCTTCTCATTGCGGTGGCTTCTCTTGTTGCAGAGCACGGGCTCTGGCCCGCGGACTTCAGCAGTTGTGGCTCGCGGGCTCTAGAGCACAGGCCCAGTAGTTGTGGCCCACGGGCTTAGTTGCTCCGCGGCATGTGGGATCTTCCCGGACCGGGGCACGAACCCGAGTCCCCTGCATCAGCAGGCGGACTCTCAACCACTGTACCACCAGGGAAGCCCGGCAGGCAGATTCTTAACCACTGCGCCACCAGGGAAGCCCAGTGGTGAATGTTTTAATTCCCAACCATGTGAAATTTTCCTCGCTGTTTTCTAAATGTCTTTCAACTTGAATGGGACATCTCCTTGGTTTGCAAAAGCTCTGTGTATTAGGGTTCTTCAGAGAAACAAAACCAATAGGATCTCTCTCTCCATCTATCCATCCATCCATTGGAAGAGATTTATTATCAGGAATTGGTTCCTGTGATTATAGACGCTCATGGCCCAGTCAAATTGACCCCCTAAAATTAACTCACACTTTATCTCTGTGGCATTTGTTCATTCTTAGCTTTAGTAAGGTGGCAGTGTCATAGATATGACCCTTTTTAATGTCCTTGGCAAAGGTATATTCAGTTGAAACAAAAGAGTGCAGGGGCCAAGGCAGGAAACAAAACAGTGGCTCATAAGATAGAATGTTTTCTTAGTCTTCTAAGTTTCCACTGGCTTCCTTTGCTTCTTGTCCTGACCGTATCAGTACCTTTTTTTTTTTTAATGAATGAAAGAAAAGATGGATAAGATATGTTATTACAGTTCAGGGAGAGGTGTCTGGCTTTCTTTGACCACGTCTACAATAAGCCAACAGGTCACTTGTTTGAAACCTGTTTCTAATAGCCAGAGGAAGGTTTTGATTAAAACCACATTTGCCAACCAAACCCTTTCCCTTTTTATTACCAGATATAACCCGCCCCCCACCCCACCATGAATCCACTCTGGTTGAATAGACTTGCTATGCAGGGGGCAAGGAAAGTCAGTTAATTTCCAGAGGACTTGGATGAATACCTCCAGTAGGATCGGTCCATGGACATTCACTCAGCCCCCTTCCCACCACTTTTCATTTCCCAGTTGCTGTGTTGACAAGTGCAAGGCATGTTTACATGCATGGCTCACAAAATACATTTGAGTGGTGGATTTTTTTTTATTGGCTAACTTGATTACAAGGCATTTAGTCTTTTTAAAACCAAAAGTCATTTTAAACCCAGTAATAAAATTGATACTTTTTGTAATTTGGCTACTGATGCTTAACAGATATTGCATTAGCAAAATAATTACCATGCAAGATTTACTGGTAAACTTGTCAGGTATTTGAATAACTAAATGTCACACACCAGAAACTTTAATAATAGTGGTCTCAGCTCCTGTTGTGAGTTAAATGTATTTCCCAAGTTTTTACTGTTCTCTTTTACTGTTACTGTTCTCATAGGATGTGATTTGGTCATTGGCAACTTGTATGAATAAGGAGGGTTGAAATGGACTAGCAGAGATCTTCTGTATTTATATATAAATCTAGGCAATAATATTCTCTTAGGTATGCCAGTTCTGCTAGGCGCTATTTTCAAATGGCTGCAGATTTTCTTCTTCTTCTTCTTCTTTTTTGTAAGTTGTACTGTCTGGACATGAAAGAAGAAATTGCAAGGGAGGCCAGCCAAGGTTATGGTGGGAGAGGCCAGAGTGATTTGAAAATTCAGAGCTGAACGTACTAGCTGTGTGACTTTGGGCAGGTTACTTAACCTCCCTGAGTCTGTTTCTTCATCTAAGGGATAATTATGTCTACCGTATAGGTTTATTATTAAGAGCTCAGTGTGATAAACTTTGTCAGTCTTTTGGCTGACTTTATTCTTAATAAAAGCAGTTTTCCTCTTTTGGTTTATATTTCTCTTTTACTGGCTTATTATGAGTAGCATTTTGTGTTATTTATTTAACTGTAATTCTATCTTCATTGTTCAAGTTTCAGTAGAAAACTGCCCATCATATAATCTCTTAATCCTGGTTGCTGAATTTAGAGTTCATTGCATTTTTGCTTTACTTTACACCAAAGTATATTCAGAACAATGGTAACGCAAAAGAAGGCACCTTTACTCCCAGGTTTTTAAAATTAAGCCTTATTTCTAAGTAAGCAACTCCTGAACCAAGTTTGGGATTCAGAGCTAGGATTGTTCTGGAGATGCGGAATGGGGTCCCAACAACCAGTTCTGAATGGAAAGGACAGGGATTTTCAGAGCCATGGGCTGGAAGAGGGGGGTTCTTCACCCAGGCCCAGCACCACTTTAGTCATCAAATGTGTGAACTCCTGCTCAGGGCTGTGCGCCTAACCCGTGCCTAACAGGTACCTACCCAGGTACTTACCAGGTGCAGGGATGCCTACAGTGAACTCCGAGAGAGTAGAGATCTGGTTTGAGATTTGAGACAGACATAATTTTAGCATTGAGGAGACTTGAAAACACTTAGAAAGTAACTTGTCCAGAGAAACTTAACACGGTGCAAATAGCCCTCACTATGAGTGAATGGAAAGTCACTGTGGTGGGAAGGGGAAGACCTGACTGAGGGATGACTAATTCTAAGATGTCACTGGTTACAAGAAGCATCCTCAATTTAGTAACACCGTGGCTGAGGGAGGGAATAAAGGAAACACTACTACATTACATGCAAACAGAGTTGCAGCATGCATTCTTGTTTTATGATTTCAAGAAATATATGCAAATTGAAATAGAGAAATAGAAATTTGCCCGTTTTTCTCCCCTATTGTATTGCTTAGCATGACCCTGACAGAGAGTAGGCGCTTACTACATTGTAAAAGGACCACTGATGTGTAGCCGGCACTCGGAAAATACTTGCTGAACAGTTGGCGTGGGTAGACAGGGCCAGGGCGGTGGTGAGATGGGGCAGGGCGCACTGCTGGGCAGAAGTGCTGACCATGCCTTAGGGGGCTCTTAAAGCCTGGTTTGAGGGTCAAGGGGATAGTAGTTCAGATAGAGTGTGGGTGTTGCATTAGAGAACTTGGCTATGGCAGAGAAAAGGTGGCTGAAGACAGTTTCAGAGTGTCTGAGGCTGGGGGCTACTGTGTTGGAGACATTGGCACATGGAGATAAGGAGCGGAGAGGTCCCTAAGAGATTGGCCAGGGAGGGAAAGGGAGATTTGAAGAAAGAGCCAAATGCAAACTTAAAATGTTCCCCCAAACTGAAATGCTCTGGAAGAGTCAGAAATTGTCCATCAGCAGTTTCTTTTGACAAATTTTGTCAAAACAAAAACAATGATCCAACTCAAAACTCTGTGATACCTTTACGTTGTTTATATAACAGGGCTTCAAGGGTTTAATTTAGACTATTTCTGTGATGAATATCTGGCCCTTGTTCATGTAAACAAAGAACAGCCTGGACCGAGGAACCAAATCTTTTCCATCCGGGTCACAGCTGTTTTTCTGTGGCGAGAACTTCCCTCTTCTTGCCCCTCTCACTTTGGTGAATCGCAACCAATACATTTAGAATCTTCTGGGGCCTTCTCTGCCGCTCCCATGCAACTCTTATTAAAGAATGACCCTTGTGCTTTCCTTTACTCTCTAGGATACAAAACTACTTGAATTTAGGTTTAGAAAGCCTAGGGCAGATATAGGAAATTAAGCTTTCTACAAACTGACCGTATGACCTTGGCAAAGTCCCTTTCTCTGAACCTTGTTTTGTTTCCATCTGAGGGATAACTTTTTTCTTGCTTTCAAAATGCTCCAAGTGTATGATAGACATTTTATTTTTTTTACTATTATTATTTTTTTGCGGTACGCGGGCCTCTGACTGTTGTGGCCTCTCCCGTTGCCGAGCACAGGCTCCTGACGCGCAGGCTCAGCGGCCATGGCTCACGGGCCCAGCCGCTCCGCAGCATGTGGGATCCTCCCGGACCGGGGCACGAACCCATGTCCCCTGCATCGGCAGATGGACTCTCAACCACTGTGCCACCAGGGAAGCCCTATGATAGACATTTTAGACCAGTGATGTCCAATAGACCTATAAAGCAAAACACATATGTCATTTTAAAGTATGTTTAAAATGTTTAAACTTAAAAAACAGGTGAAATGAATTTTAAGAATATATTTTATTAAATTCCGTACATCCAAACTACCATCATTTCAACATGGAATCAAGAGATTGAAAAAACCTGTTGAGATAGTTTGCAGTCTTTTTTGTGGGGGAGGCACTAGGTCTTTGAAATTTCATCTTTATACTTACGGCACATCTCAGTTCAGATGAACCACATTTCATGTGCTCAGCAGCCACCTGTGGCTAGTGGCCAAAGAACCGGACGGTGCCATTTTACACCATCAGTCACTGGGTGAGCCCCACTCAGAAGCAAAGTTAATTTGAGGAGGATTCTTAAAAGGCCCACCTGCCCATAGCCCTGTGGATTTCTTAGACTTTGCGGTTTTGCATTAAGTCATTAAAAGTCTAGTGTGGATTTGCCATTATCCACGAGGTCTTTTTTAAAAATTGGAAAATTAAAAGTCAATTTCGAGGCAGAAGAAGGAGAAAGGTCCTGAGAATCCCTACATAGGTCCACAGCTTTCTCGCTTCAATTCCCAAATCTCCAAACTTGGAAAGCCAGGAGTTTTTTGGTAAGGTTGGAACAAATTAATATGAAGGCATCTGAAATGATGTGAGGGGATATATAATCTATCAAGCCCACTTAGCTTGAATGTTTGTGTATTTTGCTATAGAAACGTTAATGAGTTTTATTCCTGAGTGTTTCCCCAGACTTTATGCACCATGTTCCTCTTCTAGAATTTAAAACGTACAGACTTTCAAAACACCTCTGCCTTTGTGGGTTTCAGATAAGAGATCATGGGCCTACAGTAGTGTTTTTCAGACCTTTTGACTGTGACCGTGGTAAGAAATGTATTTTACGTTGTATGCCAGGACATACATCTAAAAACAAAAGTTTTATGAAAGATTACACTCCTTTACTAGATGCTATGCATCCTGATATTTCCTACTACATTGTTTTCCAAGTTGCTGGTCACTCACTGAGTTGACGGCCTAGCCCGCTAAAGGGTCGTGTCCAGTTTGAAAAGCAGAGCTGTGGGCCCTGTCCTGGGGACTGTGGAGAGTAGCACAAGGACATGGACACCGGTCAGAAAAGAGAGGAGCCGGGTTCCTGGCTGGGAAGCAACCCCCCGCCATCTGCCCCTAGGCCTGATGCTTCTTGTGGTTTAAACAGACCATCACAGCCATGCCCTCAGTGTTTGTGGGCCATCGTCAGCTGTTTTTCTGGTGGTTTGGGCACCATATTTGTCATCCAAGAAAATTTTGTGCTTTGTGCTGGCTTTGTGCTTGGACGTTTCAAAGGGAGCGGGAAATTAAGATTACTATATTGGGCCATTTTATAGCTTTGGGAAATTGAGGCATGCCTTGTAAAGGGGGTGGTTTACATGAAGCCACCATTTGTTCAAACTTCACTTACACATGAATAAGGACTTTCTGGTCGTTGGTGACTAAAACCCAGCTTATGTGAAAAAGGTTCATGTAGTTGGCAAGTTCAAAGGTAGCTTCAGGCATGGCTGGACCTAGGAACTCTAGCAATGTGGGTAGGGCTCTGTCTCTTTCTCTAGTTATCAGCTTTCCTCCCCTCTGAGCACTGGCTTCATCTTCAGACTGGGAAGGTGGCGTGGAGGATGGAGAGTCGGCTGCAGCTCCAAGTATATATCCTCGTGGTTTATAATCTGAAGACAGGAAAGGCCTCTTTCTCCCAAAGCCAGTAGAGCCAATCCTAGGGGAAATTCTGGCCTTGCTTGAACCCATCACTGGGGCCTAAAGAATGGCCAGTCCTCAGCTACATCCCCAACTCCCATGGCTCAGGTGGGGCCCGCCAGATCTGAACTGTATGGAACGGTTCCTCCCATTACCAAAAGAAGGGGAAAAGAATGCTAAGTTTACCAAAAATAGTTAATTTCCATTCATTATCGATTCCTAATTCCTGCAGCGCTGCTAAAGGGACTGATTCCAAGTTGATGAGGTTCACCATACCGGGATGATATGCAGCTCTCTGCCTGATTATCAGTTCTCGGCCATTAGAGATGTTCTATCAGCAGAGGCAGGGCTGGTCTAGCTAAAGAGCTGTCTGTTCAGAACTGCTGGCTTTATTAAAGTTGCGCCTTTGTGTGGACTTCTGCTTCTCCAGTCCTCCTAGTATTAAGGACCGTTGTAGGTAGACCCTTTCTTGTGCTTTCCCACAACTGAACAACCCCGGCCTCTCCCATTTCTGTTCCATCCTATGGGTCTGGGGAGTCGGGTTTGGAGGTTTGGGGATGGCATGCTCTCTCCCAGCTCTTTTACTCCCTGAGCCAAGAGTTGCAGCTGCCACCATTGTTTCTCCCATCAACCTGCCCTGGAGGGCTCGGCTGTCTTGAAATCTGTCAGCCCTGCCTGGAATAAGTGAAGGTCTTCTTTCAGGTCCTTCCATATCCCCAGTGCCATGCCCTGCTCTGCTTTTCCCCTCTGGGCCTTTGGAATTTCCCTTCCAGTTTTCCTTCCGCTGGTATTCCTAAGGCTGGCCGAAGTTGATCTTCGCTGCCCTTTGCCCGTGTATCTCTGCCCTCATCCCAGGCCTTGGTGACATTTTATCCCAGGCTTCTCAAGGGACTTTTTTTCCTGGATCTTTCCCCACACTTCGCTTTCATTAGAATGTTTTTTAATTCTACTCTCTGCTGTAATAAGCAAATCCTTACCAATGTAAAGTAGACTCAGATTAATGGAGTAAACTCTAGGCATGGGGCCAGAAGGCCCTGTTGATTCTGAGCTCTGGTGTTTACATTGTGGCCCTCCTTTGGCCTCAGGTCTCCCCTCTGTGAAATGGGGATGATAATTCTACCCCACAGGATGAACTGAAATTGTGTATGCAGACTGCCCGGCCCAGATTCCAGGCTCAAAAAATGTGCTGTGGCAGCTGACTCTCCATTTGCAAGCAAGGGAGAACCCAGCTCAATATGGCTTAATCAAAAAATGGGAAGTCCTGGCCGCACGAAACTGAGCGGTATAGGAGAAGGCTCGTTTGAGTCGGGGTTTGAAAGGTCAGAGTCTCCAGGCTCTGTTTTCTTTCCTTGGGAGGCTGTGCCTGGAGATGGCCAAGGTGGCCCCGGGCTGACATTCCAGCAGCTCGGAGACCAAGAGGTAGTTCTAGGAAGAGTCCCACGGCTGCCGCTGATTGGCTTGGTTCTCATCATGAGGCCATCCCTAAGCCAATCACTGTGGCTCAGGGAATGAAACACTCTGGGGAACTCCAGGGTCATGTAGCTGCCATGGAGTCGGGGGTGGGGCTTCTAGTCCCGCCCAAGCTGCAAATACAGCTGGGTAAAAGGGTTTCCCAAAGAGAAATTGGGTACAAATAAGAAGGGCAAGTAGATGCTGGGGAAGGGGGAAAAACAGCAGATAGGATCCACTGCACACGCTCATGGGTTGTCCCTTCTGAGGCAACATTTTTTTTTTTGCGGTACGCGGGCCTCTCACTGCTGTGACCTCTCCCGTTGCGGAGCACAGGCTCCGGACGCGCAGGCTCAGCGGCCACGGCTCACGGGCCCAGCCACTCCGCGGCATGTGGGATCTTCCCTGACCGGGGCATGAACCCGTGTCCTTTGCATCGGCAGTCGGACTCTCAACCACTGCGCCACCAGGGACGCCCTGAGGCAACGTTTTTAATGGTGGTGTGCTCTTTGCCCGTAGGAACGTTGCCTGGGTTGCTATCAAGGCAGGTAGGGCGAGTGGTGCTGCAGGGTCAGGGGTTAGATGGGCAGAGGGTGGAAAAGAAGCCCAGGACCTGGTAGCCACGTCTCAATTCACAGCCTGCCACTCACTCTCGTTCTGCACATGTGTATCTGGTATGGAGACCTGGGTTGGGGAGCTACAGGACGCTTGGAAAACCTGCACTTATTTATTTTCAACATTCTGTGTTTCTAGGAAGGTGGTTCCTCAGAGGGGCTTAACCCGAATTCCACCCCAGTTACCTCAGCTGTCCTTGTGCCAGGACACAGTGTAGCAGTCCTGCAAAAACCAAACAGGCATATTTCCAATCACTTTTTTGAAACTGTTCTACTAAAATTACAATGTATATGTGTGTGGGAGTGTGTGTTTACGGAGGGTCTTCCATATCCATCTTCTAGGAGAGATTTAGGTTTTATTTAGCAGCTAACATTTACCTTAGTGTATGTACTTTATGGGATTATTTTGTGATCTTTACACCAGTCTTATGAAGTTGGTACTGTTATTAACCCCATTTTACAAATGAGGAAACTGGAGCACAGAGAAGTGAATTCAGCTCTCCAAGGCCACACAGCCTGTATGTGGTAAAGCCAAGGGTGAGCCACGATTTGGAACTAAGATTTAAGCAAAGGAAATTTGTTTTTTTAAATTATTTATTTATTTATGTATTTATTTAGGCTGCATTGAGTCTTCGTTGTTGTGTGCGGGCTTTCTCTAGTTGCAGTGAGCGGGGGCTACTCTTCGTTGCAGTATGTGGGCTTCTCAATCCGGTGGCTTCTCTTGTTGTGGAGCACAGGCTCTAGGCGCGCGGGCTTCAGTAGTTGCGGCACATGGGCTCAGTAGTTGTGGCTCGTGGGCTCTAGAGTGCAGACTCAGTAGTTGTGGTGCACGGGCTTACTTGCTCCGCGGCATGTGGGATCTTCCTCGACCAGGGATTGAACCCGTGTCCCCTGCATTGGCAGGCGGATTCTCAACCACTGCGCCACCAGGGAAGTCCCTAAGCAGTGGGAATTTAGAATCTTGTACAGGGGGGAAGGGCATGAAGGACACTGCTTTCTCTGGACCAGGAACCCAGGGCAAAAGGTACACAACCCCCACCCCCAACCTGCCCAGGACATTCCAGCAGTTCAGAGGCAGTATGAGGGCAGGGGCGAGAAACTCCAGGTTCCAGCAGCCACCAGGGTCCAGGCCAGACAAGGAGGCTGGGGGGCTAGGAGGCCTTTGTCCTCTAGCCCAGCTTCCTTGGAGCCCCAAGGAAGGGCTCTTGCCTGTGTGGGCCATGGGGGCATTGAATCAGGCTGGGGGTAGCCTCCTGCCGGCTGACTCCAAGGTCAAGGGGGTCGTGGTTTTAGATTGCCAGGGCTGATTTTGACCTCCTTCGCGTTGGAGGCCCGAACAGGATGAAGAGGCCCCACTGGCACATCAGCCCAATGGTGTGTCATGACTTTTGCCAACTGCTGGAAAGAAGCAGGAAATCTGAACAGTACAGTGATTGTTTTTTCTTTCCATACATTTTTAGTTTGTGTCCTTTTTGTCTAATACAAATAGCAAGTGAATAAGAACAAACCTAAATTTGCAGCCAAAACCGAAAGCATACCAGCCCCTCAGCAGTGTCTTCTCTTCATGTCATAACTCACTGCTCTTTTGTGTTGAGGAAAAGGGGAGGGTGTAAAGCAGGAATGAAAAATTTCCCAGAACCTCTCCACCGAGAGATAACCACTGTTATTTTCCAGCCTTCTTTTTTTTTTTTCTGTGAGACACAGTACTTCCCAAACTTCCAAAGTGAACTTGAGTGACCCCTGACAGCCTCTTGTTCAGAGACTGAAATGGTTTGTGCCAGCTGCTGTGGGACTTGCCATGTGGGGAGCCACCCAGCTGAACCTCTGCGCCTCCCACCCGCATAACTGAGTCTGAATGAAGCCACTCTTCTGGCAGATTGCATTTAAGGAATGTCCTAACTGAGCCCGGGGACAAAGGCCCCCTGGGCCCCAAAGCCTCTTTGTCTGGCCTGGACCCTGGTGGCTGCTGGAACCTGGGGTGCCTCGCTCCGGCCCTCCTGCACCCCTTGACCTGCTGGAGTGCCCTGGGGGTCGAGCTCCTTTGGCCCTGGGCTCCTGGTCTCCAGGGGAACGGCCACCTCCATGCCCCTCCCACCTGCACCCTTGAGTAAGTTCTCCCACCAGAGTCTTGCCCAGGTGTGAGATATGTCCGCTGCTAGGGGCTGCCTCTGGATGGTCCTTCCAGAGCTGTTAGCTGTGGGGACCTGAACTGTGGTCTGTAACTGGTGAGCCCCCTGCCCCAGCCTACTGGACAGACCAGCCCCTGGCCTGTCTTGTAATCCTTTTATTACAAGACAATTCAGGCGGAGCCTTCCTTAGGCCGTGTGTGTGTGTGTGTGTGTGTGTGTGTGCGTGCGCACGCGTGTGTGTGAGTAAGCCTTATGCTCAGCAGATGTTTTCCAAGCACTGACTTTTGAGCAAAGCACTGTTTAAGCACAGTGGGGGAAACCAAACCAGAAGATGTGGTCCCTACCTCCACAGAGCCTTCAACTTCACTAGGGACCAAGGACTTGCATTCATGGGACAAATAGAAAATAAAGATGGGAGAATCACCAAGTAATAGTCCCTGTGCTGTTGGACTGGATGGACAGGTGGTGCTTCTGGGCAGGCTGAGGCAGAGAGGAAGTGGCCCTTGGCAGGCACCTGGCCTCTCTTCCTCGCTGTGCTTGGTTTGATGTCTTTGGTGGTTACTATGTGAATTTCTGAGGGGCCCTGTCTGAGTGGCTCTGGTTCCAGTTGGCTTCGTAGCTGGGGTTGGAATTCTGCTCTTGGGGAGGTTTGTTCCATCTGAGAGGTCACCAGTGAGCAGCTCGAGTTGTTTTTCCAGTAGTGCAGCCACAGCAAAGCATCTGTCCATCTCTTCAAGCCCGCACAGATGATCTGGGAATGCAGACGGCGGCCTCTTCTTGGGGATGTGTTTTAAGTGATGAGACTCCAAGATAGGTGAGAAAAAGCAGATCTTGCAAAAAGGATGACAAACTGGCCTTGAAGGTCAGACTCAGCGGGGAGAAGCGCAGTCACAGCGCTGGTAAATGGAGCACAGCCCTCTCCCCCTCGCCATTTCTTGGAGATGGAGATAAAGAAAAACTCCTGGAGTATTTATTCTGGAGAAAGTTATTTACATTTCTGGCTCAGTCTCCTGAGGTCCAAGCAGACGGGATCAATGACAGCCCACCGGAGGAGTAGCCTGCAAACCTTTTGGGTGCTGATTACCAGTGATAAGAGCTCCCAGTTGTTTAAGCAGGACAAAGAACTGAGTTCAGTGGTGTGTAAACACAGAGACATCTTGGTTCTTGCCTTCCACACCCTCACTGTCCAGAAGGGAAAAGATGTTAGGAGGAAAAAAAAGATATTTTCAAATGTATCTGATTTGATATGACCAGCATGAACCTAGAAAGTTCTCCATGTGAAATCAGAATTGAGTTATATAGCAGCACTATGGAAATTTGTTTTTTAAGGACTCATAAGTAATTGTATAAAGTAAAAAGACTTTTCATTAAGCAATCATCACACCTTTATCTCTGTGGTTCATCACCTTGGCTGCATAGTAGAATCACCTGGGAAGCTTTGAAAACTCCTGAGGACCAGACCACACCCAGAGCAATTACAGCAGGAGCTCTGGGGGTGGACCCAGGCATCAGGAATTTTTTTTAAGTCCCCAGTTGATTCCAATATGCAGCCTTTGCTGAGAATCACCGCTTTGTCTTTTGTATGCATGGCCCTGAGTGGTCTTCCATTCGGTGTCCTGAAAGCAGGGGTGCCCTTGAAAGTCAGCAGGAGGGTGCCTTCAAGAGCATGAGAAACTGGTGTGAGGACACAGGAACCTGCTGTGTCTGTGCAGAAGCACCCAGCAGAGAAGAGATCTCTTAATATATGGAGACATATGGGCTTCCTCCAGCCATAGGATGGAATACTACACAGCAATCAAAAGGAGCAAACTTCTCATACATGGAACAACAATGGACGAATCTCAAATGCCTTATGTTCAATAAAAGGAGCCAGACTCCAAGGGTTCTGCAGGTTGCCAGGGCCTGGAAGTAGAGAAGGGGTCACCTGCAGAAGGGCACAAAGGCACTTTTTGGGTGATGGAATTGTTCTGTATCTTAATTGTGGTGGTAGTTGCCACAGCTGAGTGTGTTTGTCAAAACACTAGATTTTTATACAGCAAAAACAGAGGATGTTGCTGTATGTAAGTTATAGCCCAATTAAAAAATTATTTTTGTTTAAAAAACCCCACTTCCTCATTAATGATGAAGGGACAAACAGAATGTGGTATATCCATACAAGGGAACATTATTCAGCCATAAGAAGGAATGAAATACCATACATGCTACAGCATGGATGAACCTGGAAATCATGATGCATTGTGAAAGAAGCCACACTCAAAAGGCTACATGTTATATGATTCCATTTACATGAAATATTCAGAACTGGCAAATCTACAGAGTCAGAAAGCAGATTTGTGGTTGCCGCAAATCTGAGGGAGGAAAGAATGGAGAGCAACAACCTAATGAGTTTATGTTTCAGGTGATGAAAAAGTTCTGGAACTAGGTAGTGGTGGTGATGGTTGCATGGCATTGTAACACTGAGTTGTAAGCTTTAAAGTGGCTAAAGTGGTAAATTAATGTAAAGTTATGTGTGTATTACCACCATAAAAAAGAAAGAAAGAAACCCACTTCCTATCAGCTTGCCTGGCACATACCCATCGGTACATCGGGTACTTGGTAAAGGCTGACTTGGCATTTGGCACTTTAGAGAAAGGGGGATTGGGCCTCCTAAAAGTGGGGGGAGGTCTCCTTTTAGGTGGAGTAAAGGGGCATGTTTTCCCAAAGCTCGTTCTTGAGAACTTGATGGTTCTCTATGACCAGGATGAATCTACTGGCATTTTCTGCTCTTCATTGCAGCCCACCTGATGCTGTTGCTTGTCACAGAAACTTTCACCAGCTTCATAACTTTGGTTGGTCCCCAGCAGTCGGGTTCATGCAAATAATATGCCCTGTGGCTCAATGTTCGGAACCCCGTTGGGGCAGGGAGGGGGATGTATGTCTTTATACTTAAAAGAACAGGTCTGCTTAGTTTCACGTTTGGAAGGAAAATCACCCTCAATCATGGGTCTTCAGCAAACGCAGCTGAATAAATAAAACTGTGTGTAAAACAGCAGGGGAATCACGAGAAGCAGCTTTTTTGGCATGTTGGGAAGACATTTATGGTTGGGAACCTAGTGACCAAAAAGCAGGACTGCCTCAGGATGAGAAAAACTGGGGGAGGAGGTCATCTGGACGCAGAGCTTTGCCGGGGCTGAGGGCGATGAATCGAGCAGTTGACCCGTCCAGCTCTGCGTGGGCCTTGCAAGTCCTGAACAAGAATCTTATTGATGATTTGTCAGCCCGTGAGCAGACAACTCTGAACTTTAACAGAGCCCGGATGGAAAGCCTGCACAAGGGCCTACAGTTTCCACGATGAACAGCACACTTATTTTTCCCTCCCTCCACTGGAGGATGAGGAAGAGACCAAAATGAGCAATGTGGGGGTGATGGGGGAAGGGAATTGGGACGAGTGTGTTCCAGAGCCTCAGTGAAATGGCCACATTCCTCCCAGGGATGGCCCGTCCCTCCGAGCTCTAAGGGCTTTAAAATGTCACCAGGGTTGGCGCAAATTGGGGCCGTGCTTTTATTGTTATTTCCAAGAGCCTGAGCTCTCAGTTTCCCCTGCTTTTCCAAAGTTTGCTTCGCGCCACTTGGCTGTGATGAAAGGCCTACATGAATACCTGCTTGCGCTACCTGAAATCCATCCAAAGAGGAGTGTCATTTTTCCAGAAAAAGACAGTAGCTGCTTCACTTTATGCCTTTTCGGGTTACGAAAGTTTTCACAAGAACGCTCTCCTTTGGGATAGCGGAGGAACCTGTAGCTGGACCCCAGGGGGTATGATGGCAGGAGCATCACTGGCCTTGCTGTGCTTAGCGCCTTGTCAGAGGCCCAAACCTACGAAGGCTGACCCTTGTCCAGAAAGGGCTCAGGCCTAGCCCAGAATACAGACCTGGCACAGACTGAGACAACTGGGACCAACTGAACTTGACAGTGAGGAATCTAGGGAAGAGCTGGGAAGAGAGCTGAGTGTCCTCGGTCATGGGTGCGGCTTTGTGGAGTCGGGGCCTGGATGGAGCTTGAAGGATGATGTGGATCCAGAGAGGAAGGGAAATGACCTCTGGGTTTCATGACTCCCTCTGGTTCCCGGTCCTGCGTTTCTTCAACCCTGGTGCGTACCCTTCACCTAACTCAGCTGTTTTAGAGGAAAAGGAGGGTATCTGCTTCCTCAGCACTCCCCATCTTCCCATCTTTCCCATCGGCCTAGCCCATCAGTTCCCCAGCAGCAGGGACCACAGATGCCCAGTTAACTGCAGTGTCCTCAGGCCTGTGTGTCTGATGGTATTCTGCAGCTCTCAGCCACCCATGGGCATCTTCTCTTACAGTCTCCACATCTAATGGCCCATGGCTGCTACCTGTCACATGTCTCAAGTCCAACCCCTCCATCCCATCCCCCGCCACCTTGGGAAGCAGAGGCCATGATCCAGGTCAACCTCTCTGACTTCCCCAGGGCGGTCGGCAGACAGCAAGTACTTGGACTTGTTCACAGTTGGACTTGAACCCCAGTGCCGCTATTAACGGTAGATGTGACTGAGTTAGGTTGTAACCCAGGCTCAGGAGCCCATTCCCCCTGCTGTGCACTTGCAGAGTGCTTGGGAGAATTGCAGGTGGTGGGGTGCAGCGCCCTGCATGGCCCCGGCCGCTGTGATTGGGTGACAGCCTCACCTTCCTCAGCTGAGCTAATGCAGTCATCTCACTGGCCTCCCTGCCTCCCTGCCTCCCCTTCCCGTCCCCAGGTCCCCTTCCATCGTCCTCCCCACAGCTGGCAGAGCTAGCCTGCTTGAAGAGCAGCATAGCATGGCCTCCTCCACTGCATTGCCCAGAAGCCCTGCAGGATGAGGCATGAACTCCCTAGCAAAGCAAATAAAGCCCTAATGATCCGCCCACAGGATCTAAGTCTGCAGTTCTGGCTGCAGAGCCCGCTTTCTCTCCTTCAAGGCCCACCCACCCTGCCCCCATGCTCTGGGTGCCCTGATACACAGAGCTACTCGTGGCTTCTCAGACACCCCGTGTGCTTTCAGCATCTGAGTCCTCTTCTGAGCATCGTTCCCTTTTCCTGAAATGCCTCTTCCTCTTCCTGGTGAGCTCCTCTTCATCCAGCATGGCCAGCTTATAAATTCCTCTCCCTGATAACCCCAAAGTTTGTCTCTTTCCTTGGTGCATTCCTGATCCTTGGAGATGTCCCTGGATCACTTCTATCCTGTGTATTCCCTGGTGCCCTATTTCCAGGCATGGGGTTCCTGGAAGTGCAAGGGACCCCATCAGGGTCACCTTTGTCTCCCCAGAGCCGGGCATTGATGCTTTTCATCCTTTGGCTTGGTATGTATTTGCTCACATAAAAATAAACAAGGCTGTTTTCCAGGAATCAGGCAGCTTTGGGGAATAGCTGAGGATGTGGAAGCAAGAGACACTTAAAGTTCTCGTGCTTTTTTCTTTCTTTGTTAGCAGAAGTAGCAGCAGTAACAGCTCAGTGGAGTTCAGAAGGTCAGGAAAAATGCAGCTTGAGATCCTGGTTGTTTTGCAAGGCCCTTTCACTTTCCTTATCCACTGTAGCTGAGTTCAAACCTCGGAGTCATTTATCCTTTGTTTTCCCCCAGTTTGACTTTTTTTTTTTTTTTTAATATTTTCTAGTGTCTCTTTTTTTTTTTTTTTTTTTGCAGTACGCAGGCCTCTCACTGTTGTGGCCTCTCCCGTTGCGGAGCACAGGCTCCGGACGCGCAGGTTCAGCGGCCATGGCTCATAGGCCTAGCTGCTCTGCAGCATGTGGGATCTTCCCAGACCGGGGCACGAACCCACGTCCCCTGCATCGGCAGGCCGACTCTCAACCTCTGCGCCACCAGGGAAGCCCTAGTGTCTCGTTTTAATTCACTTGTTTCTTTTTTTTAAAATTTTTATGTATTTATTTTTGGCTGCGTTGGGTCTTCGTTGCTGTGTGTGAGCGGCGAGCAGGGGCTACTCTTCATTGCGGTGTGCGGGCTTCTCATTGAGGTGGCTTCTCGTCGCGGAGCACGGGCTCTAGGTGTGCGGGCTTCAGTAGTTGTGGCACATGGGCTCAGTAGTTGTGGCTCGCAGGTTCTAGAGCACAGGCTCAGTAGTTGTGGCACACAGGCTTAGTTGCTCCGCAGCATGTGGGATCTTCCCGGACCAGGGCTCGAACCCCTGTCCCCCACATTGGCAGGTGGATTCTTAACCACTGCGCCACCAGGGAAGTCCCCCAGTTTGACTTCTTTAAGCTCATTGCTTTCAGCCTGTTGAGTTTCTGCAGCCAACTGGAAACTCATGAATAACTGTTCAAAATCAAACAAAACCAAACAAAACCAAACAAAAAACAACCTAAGGCCTTACTCTACGAGGGCCTCTTCCGAGAAACCTTCCAGCCTTAAACCTCTCTGTCTGGTATCAGCTGCGTGACTCTTGACTCTTTGGTGGTGCGCCCTGGTGTGTTAATCACTTCACCTGTGCTCATCTTGTCCCGCCAACAAGCCTGCAAAAGTCAGGAGCCACGCCATCCAGGTCTCCTTTCCAGTTTCCCAGTAAGTTGAGGCTGAGGACCCAGCTGAGTGCTGGGCGCACTGTGAGGTCTCGCCGGATGCCAATTCGGTGGGCTCTGGGAGCTTTTGCTGGTGCTCTTTCAAAATTCACTCCGTTAAGAGTTTAATCAATTTTAAGTAAACTGGGCAGAAGCCACTGGCCTCTTGGAGATTCCCTGGGGTGTTCTTCTCAATACCCAAGGACGGGGCAGGAGACTCTGCTCTTGATCCATGGCTCTTTCCCAAGCAGAACTACCTAATGTGGCTTCTTTCTTGCCTTGGCTGTCACTTACCATCTGCTCATCTCTTCTCGGGCAGAGATGAGGGCATCTTCCATCCGACCTCTAGGCACACGGGCCAACAGGTATCACATGTAGCGTTTGGGCCGTTGGCTATGTGAAGGTGCCTTTTACCTTCACTTGGCTTTTGACAAGCCAGAGGGGAAGTGACACATAGACTTCTGTGGGACCCGCTTGATTCTTTTTTTTTTTTTTTTTTTTTTTTTGCGGTACGCGGACCTTTCACCGTTGCGGCCCCTCCCGCCATGGAGCACAGGCTCCGGACGCGCAGGCTCAGCGGCCATGGCTCACGGGCCCAGCCGCTCCGTGGCATGTGGGATCTTCCCGGACCGGGGCACGAACCCGTGTCCCCCGCATTGTTAGGTGGACCCTCAACCACTGCGCCACCAGGGAAGCCCAGGGAGCCGCTTGATTCTTCATCCTTTCCCAGGACACTGAAGAGGGCGAGAGGAGGTTTCTCTCTGCAGTGTTCTCAGACCTTCTCCCTGCAGGGAGAGAGTGCTCTGATCTACAACAGGCAGCACCCGCTCATCTGAGCGAGCTGGCTATTTGATTTGCCAGTCACACGCGCTGGTACTGTTATCACTGCTTTCTTCCGAAATAAGCATCCTCATTCCCCTTTCCCTTCCTCCAGCTCTCTCCCAGTCAGTGGCAATATTCATTCCAGGGAGTTTGGTTTTCCAGGAATGGAGTCAGAGGCTACTACCCCAATAAGAACCAAGGGGGTGTTTGAACAGAAATAGGACACTGGGCTCTCCCTTAGAACCAGGGGAGCATAAGAGCTTCTATAATGAGGGGGTTAGGGGATAGTCAGGGGCTCTGGTTCAGTTCTGGGGCGCCAGGCCTTTGGGGGATGCTGGAAGAAGGCCCTACATGGAGGCATCAGGTGGGGTGTTGCCAAGAGCTCAGCCTTGGAGTCAGGCAGCAAACCCAGCTCTCTGTCATGGGCCATGTGGGCCGTTATGGGTCTTCTCTGGGCCACCAGGTCCACATCTGCAAAATGGGCATAATGTTGCTTACCTCCTAGAGTTCTTGTGAGCTAGTAGGTACCTAATAACTTTATTCATTCATTCAACACTTATAACAGTGTGAGGTGCCAAAGATGCAAAACAGGTGTGGTTCTGACTTTCATTGAGCTAACAGACTAGACCAGGATGAGAAAGACGAAAATACACGTTAAAAATGAGCAAATAAATAAAGCTGTTATTTCATTCATTGTTGATATTGCTCATTTTAAAATCTTATTTTAAAAATACTGTGTATTCAAAAAAATATTGTATATTCATATTGCTAGTCAGTTGTGATTAGGGCTATGGAAGCAGGAGATAGATGCTGAGTTAGAAAGTGATAAGAAATATCTAGTTTGGAGAAGGTGGTCAGGGAAGGCTGCTCTGAGGAGGTGACCTTCCTGTCCTTCCTCTCCCTTACATGGTAGGGTAGGGAACGTTACAGTGCAAGGTTTTGTTTTTTCTCTGAAGAGGAGCTTAGAGACGAATGCTACTGGTGGAGAATAAGAAATAACTAATGATGTCACAGGATGGGAGGAGACGATGATGACAAAGCTCTTTGTGTGGTTAGAATAGCATTTCACAAGCATGGCTGTGAAGAGCTTCACAGATTTTGTCTTTTACACCAACCTTGTGAGATGGGCGGGGGGCCTACACAGTCTTCTCCACTTTACAGATGAGGGAATGAGCTTGGAGAGATTGTGTGACCGCTCAGAGTTCCAGCAGCAGGTGGTGGAGGGCGGCTCTGGGCGTCTTGGCTGCTGTCTTGGAAGGAGGGCCCTCAGGCGTGGCCCCTAGCCTTACATTTAGACCCAATGCTTCTCAGCGTTGGCTGCATATTAGAATCACCTGAGGAGGTTTAAGACCTAATAACTCCTGGGTCTCACTCCCAGAGATTCTGATATCATCAGTCTGGGTGCGGCTTAGACATCAGGAGTTTTAAAATCTCTCCAGGTGATTCCAGTGCAGCCAGGGTTGGAAAGCACCGTTTAGACCCTCAAGGAGCCGCTGCCATTAATGAGCATGTTCTGGAGGGCCAGCTGGGCAGGGAGCGCCAAGGTGAGGACCCCACCAGGGTATGCCGCATCCTGTTCTTAATAGAGATTTAGGTCATTAAGAATAATAACAACAGCAGTGATGGGGAAGGCCCTGCACCTAGACTGTCGCCCGCTGCACTGATGTTTCTGCAATGTGCTTCCAGCTAGAAATTGGCCAGGGCTTCTATAACGGTGGCCCTTGAGAGAGGCGTATTTGACAACTAGATCCGAGGCACCACAGCCCTTAACCAGCTTGGGAGTGATGCTGGCCTAGTGGCAAATTGAGGTGGCTCAGTCACTGAAGAATCTCAGGGAAACGTTTTGTTTGTCCAAGTGTGGCTTTTTTTTTTTTTTTGCGGTACGTGGGCCTCTCACTGTTGTGGCCTCTCCCGTTGCGGAGCACAGGCTCCGGACGCGCAGGCTCAGCGGCCATGGCTCACGGGCCTAGCCGCTCGGCGGCACGTGGGATCTTCCCGGACCGGGGCACGAACCCGTGTCCCCTGCATCGGCAGGCGGACTCTCAACCACTGCGCCACCAGGGAAGCCCCAAGTGTGGCTTTTGATAGGTTGTCCATATTCCTGCAGGGACAGAATAATCACTGGTTCATCTCCCTGAAGTGACTCTGTGTTTCCCCATCTTTGGGGAAAGGATTAACACCTGGGTCAACCACAGCATTTCTTTTGATGGTTGCGGGTCTGATCTGTGTTCAAGTTCCCCAGACCCTGAGCTGTTTTGATTGACCTTTATTGAGGAATAAAATCCTGTTTCCAGATTCTCACAGCCTGCTAGGCTTGATTGGGCCACCTTGGCCACTGTCACTCCAGCAAATGGTAGCCTCGCAGCTTTGGCCGAGGTTGTCCATCTCGAAGCCAATGGCCTGTTTGCCTCTCCCCAGCGACGCTGGCACTGGGAATTGCACCTATTGGCCGGGCCCCCCATGTGCTGCCTGGCCTCACCCTGGACCCCTCCCCTCGAGACCAGAGGGTCCGTCATGGGATGCTGTGGGATCAGAGGTGTGTCTGAGCTGGGCCTTTGGAGAGAAGGCAGCTGCTATAAGGGATTCTTCTGTTTTCTGTCTCTAGCCCTGGAGCAGCTGCTGACAGAGCTGGATGACTTCCTCAGGATTCTTGACCAAGAGAACCTGAGCAGCACAGCTGTGGTGAAGAAGAGTGGCCTGGCCGAGCTCCTCCGGCTTTACACCAAAAGCAGCAGTGAGTGTGGCCGGGGCCTCAGTAAAGAGGTCCCCGTGGAAGCAGGACAATGGTTGTACGTGTGTTAGAGCTGCCATAATGACACCCCACAGACCGGGTTGAACAACAGAAACTCACTTTCTCACAGTTCTGGAGGCTAAAAATCAGGGTTGGTTCCTTCGGAGGCCTCTCTCCTTGGCATGTAGATGGTCCCCTTCTCCCTGGGTCTTTACACCGTCTTTCCTCTGTGTGAATGGCGGTGTCCAAATTTCCTCTTCCTATGAGGACACCATTCATACTGGATCAGGGCCCGCCCCAGTGGCCTCATTTAACGTTAATTATGTCTTTAAAGATAACTTTCTCCAAATACAGTCCCTTCTGAGGTATTCAGGGTTGGGACTTAGTTCATGCATTTTGAGGGGGACATAGTTCAGCCCGTAACAATAGTGCGAGAGTGATGGGACGTGTATGGCCGCCCCCGGAGTTTCTGAACACTCAACACAGTAGCCCACGAAGAGCACTTTTCCTTATGGTTGAAAGTAGAGAAGGGATAATAAACTGGTATAATAATAGCTAATGCTTAATTGAGCACTTCCCACCTGCACATGTATTGCTCGGGCTTCATCTTCAAGACACCCCTGTGAGGTTGGTGCTGCTATTACAGGTGAGGAAACTGAGGCCTGGAGAGTGTAAATAACTTGCCCAGTGTCATACAGCCCCAGGGAAAACAGGAAAACATTGTTTTAAGACTTTGTAAATCACAGAACTGTGAGTTCATTGGTTTTCTATCTTCTTAATTGAGCTAGATTTTGTATCCAATCAAGTACACAGATCTTCAGGAGTCAGTTCAGTGATTTTTTTTTGTGTGTGGTACATGGGCCTCTCATTGCTGTGGCCTCTCCCGTTGCGGAGCACAGGCTCCGGACGCGCAGGCCCAGCGGCCATGGCTCACGGGCCGCTCCGCGGCATGTGGGATCTTCCCGGACCGGGGCACGAACCTGCGTCCCCTGCATCGGCAGGCGGACTCTCAACCACTGCGCCACCAGGGAAGCCCAGTTCAGTGAGTTTTGACAGCTGTATGCACCTGTGTACCCACCACCCAAACTAAGACATAGAACATCTCTGTCATCCCAGAAAATTCGCTCTTGCCCCTTCCCAGGGCAAGAATTCCTCCCTATCCCCACCCCAAGGCAACCATTTTTCAGATTTCTACCACCATTGATTAGCATTGCCCATTCTAGAGCTTCATATAAATGGAATTGGATGGTTTGTGCCTGGGTCTGGCCCCTATCACTCCATGCTGTGGACTGTATCAATAGTTCCTGTTATCGCTGAACGGTATTATTCCCTTCTGCGAACATACTGCAATCTGCTCATCCATTCACTTGTTGATGGACATTTGGGTTGTTTGCAGATTTGGGCCAGTATGAATAACAAGGCTGCTTTGAACAGTCTTGTACAAGTCTTCTCGTGGACATATGGTTTCATTTCTAGCACAGGTTTGTTGTTTTTTTTTTAAAGAAAAACCTTCTTGTGAAGTCCTAACAGTTTAGTCGAGTTTATTTTTAGATCGGATGTTTGAGAATTGAAAGTGATGTTTTGGGGACAGTAAGGGACAGTAAGAGGACATCTAATCCATCTGTCTCACAGCAGGAATAGCCCAGATCCTTGCCAGGGAGGGAAGTGCACCTGCTTTGGCCATCACCGTCAGGAACTCCTCCCTGACGTCCAGCCTGTGTCCACTGGGCTACATTTCAAAGTCCCTTTTCCTTTTTATGTTTTGTTCCCTGTGGAATTAGTTCCTATTGTCTGAATATCAGAGAAGTCATAAAGCTGAAGCATGTTGCTGTATGCCTGGCAGCCTTCTCTTCTGTCGGAATAATCTGGCTCCCTTCGCCTTTCATCAGAGGGGTTTTCCGGCAGCCCCTTCATTGCCTTTGAGCTCTACAGGCTCCTCCTAGCTTTACAGTGAGCGTCTGCTGACCTGCCTTGACATCAAAGGTGGGATGAGCAGATGGGAAATCCCCATCACAAAGCAGGTAACTTACAGAGGGATGAATCACTCCACAGAAGGACTCATCAGTGGAATTCTTTAAAGAGCACACTCCCAGGCCATTTCGATGTGCTCCAACTTGAGAATGTTTAATGATAAAGAACACCTTTGTTGGGAATTGAGAAACACCCCCGTGATGGCGTCTGACCCCTGGTTCTTGGTTCTCACCACTCCATCTGAGCTCCGGGTGTGGGGTCCCCTTTGTGGTTTAGTGTGGCTTCCTGTAGGGTGACCTCTGTTTCACCCTTGATGTGTGTATGTTCTGCACTCATAAAGTCAGGCCTTCCCCACCCTTGGTCTCTGCAGCTTGTAGGGCTGCAGGAGCTGCTGAGAACAGGTCGGGGGCCCCCCGGTGTGAATCGCCCCCACTGCGCACCCAGACCACCGATACATGCGCATAGCCGTACCGAGGCCTTTGGCTGTCACTTCCGGTCTCCAGGCAGTGCCCACGGATGAACAGCCACTGTTTTCGAACTTCCCCTTCTGGTCCTCTTTGCACCCCCTCAGAGGGCAGAGTGGTTATAACAGCAGCGGACACTTTTTGTGCTCGGTGCTTAATGAATGAAATGACTTGGATTATGTCATCTTACCCCGTCCCAAGGCAGTGAGGGAGCTGTTGTCCCCATCTTACCAACAAGGGAACTGAGCTTTGGAAAGTTACTTTAGGCACGTGGCCATGCGTGGCAGAGCCCAGGCCAGCAGACCTAAGCATTATGCTCCCCTCCTCTCTCCACGGTCCAGATGAGTCTGCACCAGGTTAACGGTGCTGCACAGGATAGAATCCAAAGCCCCTTAAATGGAAAGCGTTGGTCGTTTTCTCTCAGCTTCCCATGCCTGCCTCACTGTGTATCTTCCAGAAAATTAACTCAGCCTGATGGGGCTTATAGGTGGAGGCAGGATGATCATTTCAAGATAGGCTGTGGTCTCCACTGGCTGAGCTGTTGTTTACTTCTGCACACTGGGGGCAGAGCATGAGTGTGTGTGTGTGTGTGTGTGTGTGTGTGCACTTTTCAAATGGAATTGTCCATTTTCTGATCTTCAGTGTATTACTGAATTTTCCACGCTCTTTGCCTTTTGTCTAGGTGGTAAGGTCAAGGCATGGATTGAGGTCTGTTTATTGGGGGCCCGATATTTTTTCCTGTCTTAACCTTGAGGGTCCCCCAGTACCCTGCTCAGAGACTCTGGGAACATTTCAGGGGCTGCCCCTGTGATGGGCAATGCTTCAAACGTTCAGTCTATGCAGCTGTAGTAGAGAGGGTCCGGGCCCCTCCTCCCCACCCCTTGCCACCACCCTCTTCAGACAAGGGTTGTTCCCCCAGGATCCGCACACTTGCTCAAAGCACGATGAGCTCTCCCTTCCACCGTACCTATAGCTGTTGTCCTTTCCCACATACCCGTGCGGCTACCCCATCTGGGTCTGCCCCCCTCCCCCTCCCTCCCCCGCCCCCAGTCTGGTGGGTTCACAACGGCAGAGACAATGTCTGTTTTGCTCTCTGCTGTATCCCCAGCACCTAGTACAGTGCTGGTGCTCAGTGCACTCCTGAAAATGAACGAGAGAAGAGGATGGAAAGTCTCCAACCCAAGGCTGCTGCCTCCCAGACCTGGGGCAGCTCATCAGGCTTCTCCTTCCAGGGCCAAGTTCACAGGATTGCAGATGGTCCTGGGAGCCTCTTACTTACCAACTGGATGGTAGTGCATTAGCAACACTGAGAATCAACACCTAGTCAAGTATGGCCTGCAGAGTGTCCAAGGAGGGAGATGCAGCCTCGGGACACGGCCAGTGCCCGCTTTCTCTGCAATTTACAAATCCCCATCTTGGGGGGGAGCACCTGCTCAGAATCTAACAGTTAAAACAATAACAACAGGGCTTCCCTGGTGGCGCAGTGGTTGAGAGTCCGCCTGCCGATGCAGGGGACACGGGTTCGTGCCCCGGTCCGGGAGGATCCCACATGCTGCGGAGCGGCTGGGCCTGTGAGCCATGGCCGCTGAGCCTGCACATCCGGAGCCTGTGCTCCGCAACGGGAGAGGCCACAACAGTGAGAGGCCTGCGTACCTGAAAAAAAAAAACAAAAAACAAAAAAACAATAACAACAATATCTTGCCTTTTCTTTTCTTTTGTATGGGAGTGTGGGCTTAGTTAACAGTATGAAAAAAGAAAAGGGGAATGTAAAATGAACATTAAACACTGTTTACATTCCTTCAATTCCTTTTTTGATCTTCATCGGTGTCACCAGGATATTTTCATGTAGTTGTGGTTTGCCTCTGTACTCTGCTTTGCATTATTTTTACATTTAGAATTGCTGCCTGTGCACATTTCCCTCTGTTGACAGTTCGCATACTTTTTCTTTCTTTCTTTCTTTCTTTTTTTTTTCTTTTCTGAAACATGATCCTTTAACTGTAATTTTTGGATATCTTTGTAAACAGCAGACATAGAGCTACTTTGTTATTTTTCACAGGTGGGTAGTGTGCATTGATGGATGAACAATACTGTTCAACCAGCCCCCTATTCGTGGGCATTTAAGTTTTGTTCTTTAAAAAAAAATAAAAACTCATATAATATTGCAGTAAACACCCTCAAATAAAATTTTGTTTACATGCTGGAGTTTATCTTCAAGATAGGTTTCTGGCAGCGGAAATGCTGGGTTACAGAATATGAACACTTAAAATTAAATTATCCTCCAAAATCACTTCCAAAATGGTTGTGCCGGTAATCCATTTACTTTTAAAGGTGACCTGCCGTTACCTATGTTGATGTGCCATGGTTTCTTTCACCATTTTCCTATTATTGAGTCTTTGAGATATTTCCCATGTTTTAGGCTGTCTTTTTTTTTTTTTTTTTTCTGTACGCGGGCCTCTCACTGTCGTGGCCTCTCCCGTTGGCGGAGCACAGGCTCCGGATGTGCAGGCTCAGCGGCCATGGCTCACGGGCCCAGCCTCTCCGCGGCATGTGGGATCCTCCCGGACCGGGGCACAAACCCGCGTCCCCTGCATCAGCAGGTGGACTCTCAACCACTGCGCCACCAGGGAAGCCCTAGGCTGTCATTTTTAATCTTTGTTAGTTACAGGGTTACCTTACTTTTTCAAATTCTCTAACATTTGAGTTTTGTACATTTGAAAATTTCAGTTAGCTAGAACTAGGCAATATTTCATCACAATTATTTTCCATACTATGCAGGCAAGAGAACCAAGGCACACAGGTTAGCTGTTTTGCTCAGAATTACTGTTAATGGCAGAGCTTGGCTGAGGACCGCCCCCCCCACCGCCATCCCCTACCCTGTCTCCTGCTTCCCCCGGCAGAGTGCTTTTCTCCTGTGCCATGCTCTGGAGAAGGCACAGACCCAGCCCCTCAGTGGAAGTGTGCAAGTTGTGGGTAACTACGTTTAGACCTTGTAGTTCCCTCCGATTAGCTGCTGCGGCCCTTGGTATAGGGGTGACATTGCTGACTGGTTCTGGCAGGGCTGGGCACCAAGGGTGGCAATCCCACGGGCTGATGGAGGAAGATCCATCCAGCCGTATCCTCCTCCTGTTCCTCTGGGTTCTCAGGGCTCTGTTGACGCAGGCCTGCTGGCTGGAGTCTAGGCGGTCTGTGGTGTGGAACTGGCTGGCACTGAACTGCCTCCTTCGCCAGGGGTTTGAATTGGGCTCCTTGGCTCCGTAGCACCATCTCTAGCCACTGGAATTTATCAGCCGCAAGTTTCTAGGAAATGCAAATTAAGAGGCACAAAGAAATGCAGGAGGATTTCTAAGAGGAGAAACACTCAGATCAGTCTCCTCTGCAGGCTTCTGAAGAAAGGGTCCAAGCCTTTCTCTGCCTAGACATGCAGGGGGAAGGTGACAGCCTGTACAGGAAATGTTTTTAAAGGAGGGGAAGGGTTGTGCCACTGCAGGTAGAGCAGGTAGCTGCTGGTGCTGCAGGTCCAAATCCCAGCACACTCCCCACTCCAAACCCAGAGCTCAGGCCCCCACAGTGGCACCCCACCTAGAGGCCTGGGAGCTAAACTTCCAGATCCTGAATATGACCTATCTTATATAGACCTCTCTCTGATTAGCCCATGCATGTAATTCAGACTAGGGTGAGAATGACTGATAGGAAATGTTGTACAATTTAAACGAAATGCTAGGAAACCCAGAGAAATCTCTGCTTGGTGGAATATGAGGCAGATCCTTAAGGTATGGGTGCTTTTCCACTTAAGACTTTTATTCCCAAAGTATCCTTCTGTACCCTCCCCTCCCCTTCCCTCCCCTCCCCTCCCCTCCCCTCCCCTCCCCCCCCCCCCAGGCTAGAAAACGAACAGTCAGCAATTTGGTATTTCTTTTTAGCTCTTTCTATAATGGACTCTTTCAATCAACTCAGAATGTTGTATGCTTTTACTGGAATCCAGGCTGATGACAATGTCTCTGAGGGGTGGAGGGGACATCCTTTCTCTCTAGAAGCCCTTTCCCTTCATAAAAATCACATGAAGCCTGTGTCTTCCATCCTCCTCCTGCAGGTTCTGATGAGGAGTACATTTATATGAACAAAGTGACGGTCCACAAGCAACAGGATGCTGAGTCCCAAGACAAAGGTACGGGGCTACCGCTGATGGCGTGGCCAGCTCCCAGGAAGGGGGCCACTATGAGCCTTGGTCCTGTCCCAACCCTCCTTCCTCCCAGCCAGCACCACAGACAGGCCTGGTGGGGTTATTTCTGGAAGTCGCATTTTGGTTGATGCTATTTGGGGTTGATGTATTTTGGGATGTCTCATCAGGCCACCTCCTTGCCTCTTAAAGGTCTCGTGTCCCCTTCGTGGATAAGGATTCAGTCCCTAAAATCTCTCAGCGTTTCCCAGCATCATCCCAGGAATAGGAAGTTGTAATTCAGATGCTCTAAGAAAGCAGCTGTATAGGTGCTGATCCCACGGCCCCAGCTTTATGACTTTTGACAGAAGTCTGGATTTTATGAGTGTGTGTGGTTTGGGGGTGATGGCAGGGAGTCGGAGATGTCAGCAGCTGCCTTAATATTCGATCGAAGGTTTTGTTCAAAGGTGATCGCTTGGCAGAACATCTTACCTTCCACTGGAAGCACAGGTGGTGTCTTCCATGGCGTCTTAATCTGCTCTGTTCTGCTCTCTGCTTTTGTCTGAAAACCCTCAGGAGTGGGTCCAGCAGGACCCCAAGGAGGCCCAGAGGTTTGCAGAGCTGCCTAGCTGCAGAGGAGAGGGGATTAGAAGCCCCGTCTCCCAACTCTCAAGCCTGTGACTCAAAGGCAGAGGCTTAGCAAGAGGTGGGAACACAGCATCCCAAAACATTCAGTCCTGTTAAAGACTTGGCTTCAAGACATCAGCCAGCAAAGCCCCAAGGTCAGATCTGCCTGAACCTGTCTGTCCCCAGCTGGCTTGGCCACCTGTTGAAATGGTCAGGCTCCGAAGAGCCTTTGGTGCCTTTTCCTTAAAAGTGCACAGAGGGTTGGTGGCCAAGGTCCCCAGTGTGGCTTTCACCTCCTGCCCCACCGCCAAGCGTGGGCTCAGCAGAAGTCCCCTGCACTAAAGCAGCCCCTGGGCCCTAGGTTGTTTGCCTTCCGGGGAAACCGTGGGGTGGACAGAGGTAATCACAGGGTCGGTGCTGAGAGCAGCTCAATATAGTGACCACGGGCAGCTCCTCCACTCGCTGAAGCTCTGTGGCCAGGGCATTTTGGACAGGGGGCCAGTGGAGGAGAGGGTGCAGAACCTACCAGAAACCTCAAACTAGTTCCTCCTGAGGAAACTGCCCATGGCCGATCTACCCTATTCTTGGAGGAGAAACAACACTGGCTCCAGGGACCGCCTGCCTGGGTAATTAACACCTGCCCAAATAGAACTCGGGGCTCACGTGACCAGACATTCCTGGCTACCGAGACTCCACTGCAAGGCTGGGCGCCCCTCACCGAAGCCCTCTCCTGCTTGCTTTCCACAGCGCCCGAGGAGCAGAACCCACTGACCAACGGCGAGCCCGGCCAGCACTCCTCGGCCCCTCAGAAGAGTCTTCCAGACCTCCCGCCACCCAAGATCGTAAGTGTGGGTCCGGGACCCCTCATTTCCCTGACTTGGGTCCCGTGAAGGTCCAGTGCTTCTCACAGGTGTCAATCCACCAATCGTCTGGCATTTTCGGAGCACCTGTTGTCTGTGGGGTCCGGGGCATTGGGAGGGACGGAGATAAGTAAGCGTGCTGGCAGGTGACATCATTTGCTCAGCGCAGAGGAACGGCAGTGCGAGATGAGGGTCCCCGTGTGTCCGAGGCTACGCCAGGCTCTTCAGCAGCACCCCGTGAGCGGGGCCTTGTACAGACATGGGCACCAGCTCAGGCCACAGTGACCTTTCAGAAATGTAAACCACATCACACCACTTCCTGCTTGAAACCCACCAAGAGCTCTCAGTGGACTTGGGACAGAACATCCACATTCCTTCACGTGGCCCCAGGGCCTGCACGGTCTGGCCCAGCTGCATCTCCAGCCTCACTGCATCTACTCTTCACCAGCCTCCTTTCTGTTCCTGGGTTGTTCCCTGTGGTCAGTCCTGCCTCAGGGACTCTGCAGTCCCCGGGCCCTGGCCCCTCAAAGGCTGCCCCCTCCTGTCTCAGACATTCTTAGACAGACTTTCCCTGACCTACCCATGTGAGGCATCCCGCCTCGGTGCCTGCCCCCATCACTGCCTGCCACACCACCCAGTTACCCCTCCATGTTCATTATTTGCCTCCCAGAGTAGATGTAAGCTCCCTGGATCAGGGACTGTGTCTCGTTTACTGCTTCATGTCCTGTGTCTGCACACAGTAGACCACACGCATGTTTGTGGGTGGATGGACGGATGGATGGATGGATGGATGGATGGATGGATGGATGGATGGATGATGGATGATGGATGATGGACTCCTACAGACTTGGGTTCAGATTCCAGCTCTGCCAGGTACTAGCTCCTTGACCTTGAACAAGTTATTTAAGGTCTCTGGCCCTCTGTTTCCTGGTGGTTAAATGAAAGGAACATGAACATCTCTCACCTAAGCTCCTCTTATTCAGGGGGCGTGGCAGACTACATCAGTATTCAGTGAGGTGAGTGGTAGTATTTACATTTTATGGGTGAAGAACCGAGAATCAGCGGGTTTATAATGTCCCGGTGTCACACAACCTTGAAGTGGCAGAACTTGAACCCAAGTTCTTTCCACGCTAGGATCTGGCTGGGGAGGATTTCTGGGACCATGGGACTGCGCGGTCACTGAGCTCCCACCAAGCCATCCATCCCCGGATCTGTAGGCTCAGGTCACCACTGAGGGGGTCCCGTCCCCAGACTGGCCCCTTCATTCATGCCTTCCTGGGGGCAGTACGGTTCTTCCCGCCGCTCTCACAGCTGGTAGGGCAGGCCTGGAATGTCTGGGCAGCATCCCACTGCGGGAGCCCCTGGAGCTGGGTGGCAGCTTGGCAGGGACCCTTCATCTCAGGCTGACTGAGACTGGATGGACTGAGCATCAGTCCCTGGGTACCCCAATATGCTGATGCCATGACTGACTGCCGTGCTCTGAGCCGCTGCCCACTCCGTGCACACAAACATGGTCCTCCCACCACCTGCCAGAAAACAGAGGCTCAGGGAGTTAAAACGACTGGCCAAGATCCCATCACTGGGAGGTAGCAAGCCCAGGATTTGTATGCAGTTTCTTGGTTTCTGGGCCACTCTGTGGCCTCCCGGACTTCAGCTCGTCTTCTTAGCCAAGTAAAGGTACAAGTTGTGTCCCTTTCCGCTGCAGGCTCCCCTCACTTTCGGCGCCGGGACTTGGGGAGGGTGCATGGCCTCTCAGCTCCCATCCAGTTGCTGCTGGTTTTAAGCAGATGGGAGGTGCTGTGGTTTTCGGGTTACGCCCCAAGCACCCCTCGCCGGATGGGGGGAAGGAGAGGTGGCTGCTCTGAGCCAGGGCTGCAACTTTCCTCGCCTGAGTTCATGTCTGATTCTCACCGGGGTGCCTTTGGCCTCTGTGCAGTGGGGTGCCACTGCCCACCCCAAGTGGGGCAGCTAGCTGCTTAGGGGTCCTCACCAGATGGGAGGGGCGTTCACCTGGTGGAGCCTCTTAGCGGTGACTTGCTCTGGAAGCCCGTGTTTGACGAACGTGGTGGCGTACTGGGAACCCAGGGTCTGGGGCTGGTTCGTGGTCACAGAGTCTGGCAGCCCCAGGACTCTGGCTGGCTTTTAGTGCTCCCTTGCCAACCTTCTGTGACCCCAGCACAGAGGCCTCAGGGGCCCGGGGGTGTGAGACGCAGGGCCTCCGAGCAAGGCCAGGGCTGTGGCCGTCCCCTGGAGCCGACTCCCGGCATCAGCTGTGTCTGTGGGCCATCGGGGCCAGGAGAGGCTCGAGAGGAACCTATTGCTGCACTGGAAAGATGCCACCACCCGAGACGTGTAGCCTTTCAGATGCGTGGTGACGGTTCCCGTGGACATACTCCAGGCCGTGGGGCGACTTCCAGCAGAGCGAGCGGCCTTGGCAGTCTCCGCTCCTTGTGGAATTTCTCTGCTGAGAGGGACCTTTCCTAGGTCCCTCCTAGTGCTCTCCCAGTCGCCCACCTCCACCCCAGGGCCTTCTGGATGTGGAGTGAGGAAGGGGGGGGTGCAGGACCCGGGGTCCTCCCTGCCTGCCCACACACGCCTGCTCCCTTCCAGCCTCCTCTCTGGTCAAGTCTGGCTGAAGACTTAGTCCAAGGCCCCCAGAGGAGCGGTATCAGGGCGGAGCAGGGAACAGCTGTGTCTTCTGGCTCTCACAGGGAAGAGAAAGAACCAGAACAGCAAGTAGTTTGGGAGGGAGGGAGGGTGGGAGGGAGCGTGGCAGCCTGAGCCTGGCTGGCCCTGTGACCTCTCTTCCTCGGCCAGAGAAAGCCGTGTCCCTTCCCACCCTGACCCAGGAGCTTCAGGGCACCACGGCGGCTTGTCCTCTTGCATGCCCGGCCCCGGGCTCTCTGGTGGCTGTAGCACAAGCTGGGTGTCTGTCTGGGGTCCTCAGTGCCCAGGGCTGGGCCGGGAGTGTAGCCTCTGTCCCAGGCTCAGCCCATCCAACACTGGAGGGGGCAGCCAGGGGTCTGGAGCAACCTCGTGGGTGTGGCCAGTGACTCCGGCAGCCGTGGCACTTCCAGGCCACGGTCTGCACAGCCAGGTTCGGCGGTCGCTTTTGGAGAGACAGACATTTGCTGGCACCGTTGTGCTCCTGGCCTGGGCAGCCATCTCCGCCCACCTCCCCTCTGAGGCCTGACCACGCGTCGGTGCTGGACTTCTGCAGGCTGCTCTGCGGGGGCAGGGAAGGCCATCACCATGGTTGGTCTGGGGAGCTCAGGCTGGATCCGCTAGCCCCCACCCCCGAAGCTTCCACAGTGCATTCTGGGGCAGGTTGCTCAGAACTGCAGGGACGCCCCAGGTCACCTGGGCCACCCCGCATCTTCAGCTCTGTGTCTCATCTAAATCAGCACTGGCCAAATATAGCCCCCTGACCAAATCCTGCACCAGCTGCTTTTGTAAATAACATTTTGCTGGAATTCAGCCAGGCTTATTCATTTGTGTATTATTTATGGGTGCTTTTGCACTACAATAGCAGGGTAGAAGAGTGGAGATCAGAGCTGCTGAATGGCCTGCAAATCCCCAAGTATTGACTGTTCGGCTCTTTTTTAATTAATTTATTTATTTTTGGCTGTGTTGGGTCTTCGTTTCTGTGCGAGGGCTTTCTCCAGTTGCGGCGAGCGGGGGCCGCTCTTCATCGCGGTGCGCGGGCCTCTCACTATCTCGGCCTCTCTTGTTGCGGAGCACAGGCTCCAGACGCACAGGCTCAGTAGTTGTGGCTCATGGGCCCAGTTGTTCCGCGGCATGTGGGATCTTCCCAGACCAGGGCTCGAACCCGTGTCCCCTGCATTGGCAGGCATTCTCAACCACTGCGCCACCAGGGAAGCCCTGTTTGGCTCTTTACAGGTAAAGTTTGCCAATCTCTGGCAAGTCACACTGAGCAGGGTGGCTTTCTTCCCTGTCCCTTCCTGTGAACCCTCAGGACATTATATCAGGTTCCGAAGTCACATGTCTTCTGCATCTTCGTTGAATGTGCACCATCTTCATCATCATGATGATAAAGTAACTTTCCTTTATTCTTAATTCCGGGAGTTTAGGATCTCTTGCTCCTCTGATAATAGGCCATTGCGCCTGTGTAATTATGTGACTCTCTTCTGAATTGTTGGAATCGTTTTGTCCTTTAATGTGACCCAGGCCCTTATCTTTTGCCCTGGCCGCCTTGAGGACGGGGGCTGTCCTGTTCTTTAAGGCGGTAGAGCTTGGTATAAGCCGGGTCATGCCCAAATACCTCCTCTGTATCCTCCCAGTGTACACCTGTTCTTCCCCCACCAAACATGCATACATGCACCTTTTCTCCCTTTGATTGATGTTTTTATATCTTATTTTGAACACTAATATTTATTATTTAATAGTGCTGAGCACAGTTTAATCCTTACAGTGACCCCATGTGACAGGTATTTCTACTCTCCCCATTTTATAGCAAAGGAACTGAGGCCCAGAGAGGTCAAGTCAGTTGTCCAGAGTCACACAGCTCGATGTGCCAGTGTCAGGATTCGAACCCAGCCCCGAAGGTCAGATTCCTGCCCCACTGCCCTACCTGCCTCTCTGTATAGATCCATTTACAGATGATTTCACAGTGAGAGGCTTGGGAGACTCTCAAGAAACACCCCCTGGTGCTCCACTCTTAGATGGGAGGGCAGGCCCCCTGTGGGGATAATGACCCAGCAGTTCCCGCAGGAGGGTTCAGTCCCCTTCTGTCCTGTGTTCTAATCATGGGAATCCAGACCAGAGCCAGGTCTTGGGTGCTCAGAGCTTCCCTCCGGATGGGATCCCCATGCCCTCACCAAGACAAGGGTTCCCACACCCCGTGATGGGGAGTGGGGCTTCTTGGAGGCTGTAGCTGGAGGCCCAGCCCACTCAGGAAGCCTGAGCCCCAGGACCCAAAAGCAGAGACCTTGTCGGGGCTCAGGTAAGGAGACATTTTGTCCTCAGACCCCAGGAAGCTGGCTCTCAGAGGCAGCCCTTCCTCTGGCTGACCGAGGGGCCAGGAATGGCCGAGAGGAGCAGGGACGTCTCTCCAGGCCAGGGGCAGCAAAGGCGAAGGATCATCCACTAGCAGCTACCAGATGTGTCCACCATGTGCGAGGCCCTCGCCCCAGCGAGGAGCCTGGCCGGAGGTACTGCTCACAGCCGTCGCCCTTCCGCAGCCGGCCTGGACCGCAGCTGGGCTGCTTAGGAAATGAGCAGATGATTCTGTTCCTTCCTGCATGCTGCGTGTCGCACCTGCTGGGGCTGCAGGCTGCTCAGAGCCTGCCTCTGGGACTTGGGTCAGCTCTCTCGGTGTCGGGCCAGATGGAGTTCGAAGGTTGTGGTATGGCAGCCAGGTGGTGGCCTGGCCTCTGCTGACCCTCTTCACGTGGACCTGTCTCAGCTTGCTTGACAGCAATCCAGTAACCTGGCTCCTGCAGGGCGCCTGGGTTGTGGAGGGCCCCAGACAACGGTGACAACAGCCTCCTCGTACTGGATATGCGCCAGGCCCTGTGGAAGCACCATCACATTTTGTCTCCTTGAATTCTCAAGACAACTCCAGTACTATTCCTGTTTTATGAAGAGGGAAAGTGAGACCCAGAGAGGCTGTCACATACCCATGGTTAAATCTATGGACTCCTAAAGGCTGGATTCAAACCTAGTTACATTCACTCTAGAGATCATAGAAATAGATCTAGTCGCCAAGCCACAGAAGACTTGGTTCTGGGGAGCCTGGTTTTGTGCAGCAGCTGCAGGAGCATTACTTTGCCCCCGGGGGAAGCTGGGAACTGACACCCTTGTGGTCCCTACTGAGTACTGTCCCACGGGGACGTGAGCCCACGCTGCCTGTTCTCCCACCACCACCTGGGCCAGGACTAGGAAGCTCTCTCTGTCATAGGTCCCCCAAAGAAGCTCATTTTCCAAGGCAAAGGTTTCTAGATTTCCCCACCTCCTGCCCCTCTTCCTGGTGGGGCAAGGAATCTCCAGCAGCCCAGGGGTCCGTCCGAGATCAGGGCCCCATCTCTCCTACGATCTCCCTGCACCCCCTTTACCTTAAGAGCCTTTCTCTGTCTTCACTTGGCACCCCCCGAAGGTCCAGGCCTGCCCCTCATGTGGAACACCCAGCACAAGGACTTCTCAAAACCAGGACTGGGAATGCACTTCAGCTTTTGCCATTTCTGTTCTCATCATGAATATTCCCTTGGCCCTTTTCAGGGACTTTGTGATTCAGAAAGACATCAGAGACTTGTGTTGATTGACACACGTTCATGACCTATATATAGTAATATTCATGCCACCGTCTACCTCTTTTTCTCCCCTGATGTTGCTTATGAGATTACCTTCATAGTCTAGTGCCCATCTTACAGATGGAATAGTGGAGGAGAGAACGATTTTCATGCTCTGTTCTTCTCCACAGTTGCATATGTTTTTTATTCTACTCAAATTATACTCATTCACCCTCATGCCATGTAAGAAATGCTGGGTGGTCCTGTCCTCTGAGCATCCTTCCTTGGTCCTAAATGTTCATCACACTCTCCAGGCTCCCATGGAACTTTGACCTTGTCTATTAAAGCACTTGGTAAGGAGCTGTGAGCATCTAGTTAAGACTTTCTCAGGACTGACTCCTGACCATCTGGATGTGTCCCTCAGCTAGTCTGTGGGAGCCATCCAGTATCTGCCAAGCAAATGACTGAACTTGTTATGGGAGAAGTTTGGGAGTTAGAAGCCTGGTCCTCCTCCTCTGTGTACCCCTGATCAGCCCTCGTCTTTGTAGAAAGTGTCTTCTATGTAGAAGCCATCATAGCTACCACGATAGCCTGACACCATCTGGCCTTTCAAGTGTGTTATGTCATGTGTACAATGATACTGTGTGTGTGGTGGGCATCGGAGCCTCATTTTGCAGGGGGCGGGGGGGGATGCTGAGGCCTGGTGAGGTTAAGCTATGTGCCCACAGCCCTCCGGCTGGATGCAAACCAAGCACGGTGGATGGGGTGGCTGATGGGAGTCACAGTAATCCCTGTTCTCCCTCTCGACTTGCTTGACGTCCAAGCTGGGCATTTTTTTTCTTCCGGTTCCCTCTCCTTCCACCCAAAGGGTTACTTCCAAGTTGTTCCCAGTGTATCGTATCTGAACATGTTTGTTTTATTTGTTCATACCACAGATTCCAGAACGGAAACAGCTCTCCACCCCAAAGACCGAGTCTCCAGAGGGTTACTATGAAGAGGCTGAACCCTATGACACATCCCTCAATGGTACATCCTGGGGACGGGGCTCGGAGGGGGTCCGATCACTTCCTGCACGGATGCCAGTGCCAGCTCCTCTGGTGGTGACCGGCACGCTTACCCTGGCTAGAAACACAGGGCAGCCTGGGTGGCTCACTAGAGAGCGTGGCCTGAATTGAGAACTGGCCACAGAGCATTTGGCCTCTGGTCTGCTGGGGGTGCTGAGACCTACAACAGACCCAGCCCACCTGCAAGGAGGGGCTCGGGGTGGTCCACAAGGAGCTGGTTTACTGTGTCTGATGCTTTCTGTGGTCCTGCCTGGATGTTGCTGGATTCAGCACAGAAATGTGACAAAGAAGAGGTGTGTTGGCCGAGAGGCACAAGGCCCCGTAAGCAATGGAAATGTGGTCAGGCTGAGCCAGAGCCCAGTTTCCAGGTTCCTTCACTGGACTAAGAGTCACTGGGCTCCCACCATGTACCCAGCATGCTTCTAGGAGTCAGGAGCTCAGCAGCACGCAGGATTCAGTGGGGTTCAGTGGTCATGGCACTTAGATTCTGCAAGGGAAGACAGACAGCAAATAAACATAGGATGTGTCAGGTGGTGATAACTTGTCAGGATGGAAAGCTGCAGGGACTGGGTTGGGGCAGGAGAGGGATTTTATTTTAGATTAGGGAGGGCCTCTCTGATAGCATGACCTTGAGCAGATTCCCAAATGAAGTGGGAACTGTGTGGGGCTGATACCTGCAGGAAGAACTTTCTAAACAGCATAGTACGTGCAAAGGCCCTGAGGCAGGAGAGCCACTGGCATGGTTGGAGGCCATTGTGGCAGGAGCAGGTGGGACTGGGGGAGAGAGATGGGAGATGGGGACACAGAAAGCAGCTGTAGGCCTTGGTAACGACTTTGACTTTTCTCTGAATAGACTTTTCTCTAGCCTTTGGAGGGGAGGGTTGTTTGTGGCTGACCTAACCTAGGTAGATGGCCTTTGCTATGGGGGCAGGGCTCACGCTGGAGTCATCTGTCCTCGGCCAGTGGTTCTCAGCCTGATGAGGTTGGATCAGAAATAGAAATGCTCTCGTTGTGGGGATTCTATAACACAGAAAGGCCTTGAAGGTTCTGGAAGAAAGAGATGGTTGTGACCCCATTCTCCCAGGTAGCTGGACTCTGGTCCCCTCACTCTCCCTTTCTTACCTCCTTCTCTTTCCTTCCTTTGTAAGTGAAAGGTCTTTGAAAGCATAAAGCAACTTGCAAATGTCAGCGGTAAGGATCCCTGGTGGTGGGAATGAACTTGGCCGAAGGGGGACCTTGTTGGTGTCACAAAGAACTGGCCCTGGGATGAGATGGGACCAGTCACTTGGAGCCACATGGGATTCTTGTCCTCTTTCTTCACACTTTACCTACTGTCTGCGGTCCCGGGAACCGTGTGGGAGGTGAGGGCTTCTTTGGCACGAAGGAATTGTACTCTAAGAGGCTGGCTTTGTGGACAGACATCACTTAGCTTGTGAGGTGTTGCCAAGTCACCGGCCAGCCTGTGATTTCAGACTGGAGCTGAGAGCGCGGTGGGGCTGTCTGGGTGCGTCTGGAAGGTGGGAGCAGTGACTCACCCCGGGGAGCACCTCCACGTGTCTGAAGCCCATCTCTCTGGGGTGTGGTCCGTGCCAGCCGGGGCCTGTCTCCCAGACACTCCCGGGGGCCTGTTGGTGGGGCAGACACTTCATCTCGACACAAACAAGCAGTCAGAGGATTCCGGTGTTTGTCTCTAGACTGGGAGTTCATATTGGTTTTATCCAGAACCAGGGGGTCATCACAAGGTCAGCAAGGAGGGTGGGGAGAAGCCCAGTTGCCTTTTGTCCCCTGCCAGCCCGAGGACGGAGGATGACTTCTGGGGAGCTGGTCATACTTACCACGCAGAGGGGGCCTCCCCTGCCTCATAAGCCGGCCTGCCCTTGGTTCCTGCCTGCTGTCCCCCACACCTGTTTGGCCAGTGGGACCCACAGGTCAGGTCACAACAGCAGGAATGACCATTGGACTCCTGCCCCTTGCTCTTCTTCTTTGGCCAACAGCCATTTTGCTGACTTCCTGAAAAAGAACAGTTGCTTGGCCTCTTGGCCTGCTTTATCAGCAGTCCACTCGCTGCTTCCCTGGGTCAGGTCCGCTCTCTGAACAAGTTTAGTAAGTGCCCTGCCAGCCTGTGCAGGAGCTATTAGGTAGAGTCCCTGCATTGCTGGTGTCTCCTGCTAGCGACAGTAGACATCAGTAACGGCAGCTGCTGTAACAAACGACCCCTCTTGCAACTTAGAGTAGCCCAATGCAAATCTGATTCTCACTCACGGAATAGTTCAGCTGGGCGTTACTGGTCAGCAGGCTCCGTCCAGCGTGGGCTTGGTCACCTTCTGAGGCCACAGAATCCACCACAAAGAAAGGGTGGAGAACCTCTATGTGCTCCTTAAAGGCACCAGCCAGAGTGACACCCAGTGCTTCTACCCACATTCCATTGGTGGCAGGAAGTCACATCTCTGGATGGGAAGGGGCTGGGAAATGATGTCCTTGGCCAGGCTGGGGTACACCTGACAAGCCCACATCTCCGATGGGAACGCACTAACTTCTGGTGGGAGGGCAGCCGCGTCGCCACATCTCTTTGTGTCTCTGCATTCGGGTCTGCCGCTCTCTTCATCTTCTCTCTCTTCCTCTTACCTTTGTCTGTTCTTCTGGATACCACACAGATCATTCTGGCAGATTTCCCCCCAGTGGAGTCCCCAGATGGGTGCAGGTGCCTGAAGGAGTCGTTTACGCCACGATCACCTTGGGTACTGCTTGTCCCAGAGCGGGAATGCCGGTGATCCTGTGTCTGCTGCCTGGCCCTCTCTGAGGCGGGGTGCATGTCCTGAGGGTGGCTGCCGCCCTTTTCCCGTCCTCTTGCATGGGTCCTGCATGCGCACGCCGTGTGCTGTCCCTCTGCAGACCCCTGCCTGTAGCATCCGAACAGATGGCTAGAGGATGCAGAGCGTGGCATGGCTGTCCTGCCCTCTGTTCCCGAGGACATGCCACGGGACACAGTGGGTGCAGTCTCCACCTGGGGACAGCAAAAAGGGGTATGGAATTATCTGAGCATCCTGCCTTTCACACTCCTGTTCATCCTGCGACCTCTAGAAGCCAAGTACCTATTTAAGAATACCCTCCATTTATGGTTGGGCCATGATCACTCCTAGAGATAAATAAAATGGCCAATACATTTGCCCTAGATTTCCTCCAAGCTGTTCCAGGTAGCATCCCCGTCGCCCTTGGAGGCAGAGAGGCAGATGTTAGAATTCTCCATGGAACATGTGGGGCAACCCCAGAAGCACAAAACAGCCGGGGGCGGGGAGGAGGGGGGGGATTCGGCCAGCTTCTTCACACTAAACTCTGTAGCCTCGTTTCTTAATCTTTATCACAGAAAGAGCTATCCCAATGACCACATCATTCTTATCTCATTTATTGTGCAGCTAATGCAGTGCTGACAAAGGGGACATTTTTTACAGAATCACCCCGATCCTACCACCAGATCAAACCAACTATCTTGAGTTCTCTCTGAGCCTTTCAGTACTGTTCTCTTTGCATAGATAATTTTCATTGTGCTTTCTCACTTACCATCTTATCTTAAGGAGTTTCTCAAGTTGCAGACTAGTCTTCAGAGCATTCACTGATTACGGTTGCATGGTAGGTTGCATGGTACGCTGGATGAGATCGGACTTTCCTGAGTCTCTTTCTGCTGACTATTGAATAGCACTTGAATAAATATCTTAATGCATGTAACCTTCCCCGCTTCCTTCCTTTTTAAAAAACTAGTTTCTTAGGATAAACTCCCAGGACTGGGATTACTGGGTCAAAGGGTATGAGTGTTTTTATGGCTCTCGAAACAACAGGCTGACAGGTTGTTTCCTGAGAGGCTGGTGTTAATTTATATTGCCACCAGCCACATGAGGGAGTTCAGGGTCCCCTACTGGGTAGCACCACTATTTTCAATCTTTGTTTATTTAATAGGTATAAAATTGTGAACTATGCAACTTTTCTATTAAGCCAGGAAGGGGAGTAGTCTCACACTGCTTTTCAAGAAGACTGATATTAAAATAGTCAAAGTATTACTTTTAGAAATATTAAAGCAAAATAAAACACATTTTCATTGGCATTGTAGCCAGAGTAACCGTGGCCGTGGCCTCATTCTAATTCAAATGCGATTCTGTTTTCTTAGTATTGCAGGAACCTAGCTATGCAGGTAGTTTAAGAGGCTTCTGGAGAACAGAAGATGGGGGACCCCATGGGCTGTCTCTTTTCTGATGGGTATTGTGGAGAAGAAAGAGAGGTTTCATTCACTCTGACTCAAGGGGACAGAACGTGTCTGTAGAAGTCACAGGGAAGTAGATGTGACTTTGTTAGAGCTGCCCAGTAATGGAAGGAATTGTCCAGCAATCGGGGGGTATGAGCTCCCCGTCCACGGGGGCATTCAAGCAGAGGCTGGGGCAGGGTTACGACAGACAGGATTCCTGTGCTGAGCCAGGGGTTGGACCTGGACCCTGAGGTTCTCCTTTCTCCGTGTCCTGCATTTCGGGGTTTGACTGACTGATTTTTTTCTGCACCTAGTTTTTCTTGGCCTTAAATAGGGCAGTGAGGCCTGGGGAACAGAGAAATTCTTGCAGGGTGGTGGAGGCAGAAACCGAGGCCTGTGGAGCGGGCACAGGATCGGGTGCAATCTGGTGCGTTTTGGGATTCTTTTAAACAGAATAAAAACGTGCGGGTGGCTCATCGCTAGAAAGGAAGGGTAGCAGGTGGGGATGAGCCGAAGACGCTAAGTTCGTGACGGGAGGTGCTCTGTGGGGAGGGAAAGAGAACGGAGCCTGTGGAAGATGAGCCGATTTTCCAGAAGGGCTGCGATTGTGAGGAGAGCCTTTAGGAGTGCGAGGGTGGCCGCCTTCCCCGAGGGCCAGCTCCTGCTGTGCTTTGTTTCATCTTTTACGTCCACGGAGCCACAGCAGGAACAGAAGCAGGGACAGGGCAGGCCCAGTGGGCCGCTGCTGGAGGCACGCCCAGCTCTGGGCTCCGACGGCAACCCTCTCCTCCTGGGCCCTTAGAAGCGATCTCACCCCCACTGCTCCATCCTTCAGCGGAGGAAATGGAGGCCCCCAGCAGGGGCACTGGACTTCTCAAGAGCAGGCGTCTGAGGGCCGTGTCTGGTCCGAGGTTTCCATGGGGTCTGAGGCGACAGGATTTGAGGAGGAGAGGGGGGCTCCTGGTTTTACGTCCCCCGTGTCTGCGGCCGGAGGGAGCATCCAAGGCGCTTTGCTCAGGGGTTTGGGGGCCGGCAAGTCTGCCTGGGTGTGTGATTGGTGACTGTGGGCTGGTCCGAGGGCACGGAGGGGGCGGGGTGGCCTGGGGACCACTGGCTGCCCCTGCCTGCTCCCCTCCCTCCCGAAGGAGCAAAGCCTGTTTCGGAACATCCCCTGCTCGCTGGAGCTGTGACGGAGGGCTCTTCCTTGCAGAGGACGGAGAGGCCGTGAGCAGTTCCTATGAGTCCTACGACGAGGATGAGAGCAGCAAGGGCAAGTCGGCGCCCTACCAGTGGCCCTCGCCCGAGGCCAGCATCGAGCTGATGCGCGACGCCCGCATCTGTGCTTTCCTGTGGCGCAAGAAGTGGCTGGGCCAGTGGGCCAAGCAGCTCTGCGTGATCAAGGACACCAGGCTCCTGGTGAGTGTCCTCCTCTCCCCGGAGTGGAGGTGCGGGTGGTCCCTGATGCCAGGTGCTTAGAGCCTGTTGCATCAGGGGGTTTCTACTTCTCCGCAGCCCGAAATCCCATGCAGAGCCTCGTGTGTGTGGATGAACGTGCTTTCTCTTAAGTAGGAAGCAGGCTTTCAAAGGGGTCTGTGATGACCGCCCCCTCCCCTCCCCCCCCCGATCCCATCCCACAGATATTTTTTCCGGGGATCTTTTTGTCCCCTGGTCTGTGGACTCCTCTTCCTTACAGTCCTTTTGGGGCGGAGCCTGCTGCCCAGGCAGGGCTACCCACCCAGCCCCCAGCCCCCAGCCCCCAGCCCCAGCCGTGGCTCTTGCTTTCACGTGCAGCATGAGAACCACTGGTATCTTCTCAAAAGTTGGAATATTCTGAATGACTGATTATAAGATGAGACCCGTAAGGGAATCAGAAGATAGCAGTCTGACCACAGCCCCGTTTCTTGTTACTTTAAATTAAACTTTGGTTTTATGTCCCCACGTGAAGTTCCATGGAGTCATTATAAACACCGCTTCTTCACTGGTTACAACCCGCCCTGCTGTGTGCAGGTGTTTTTCAGGTAATCCTGTTAAGCAGCCCCGTAAAGAACCCCCATTGTACAAGTGAGAAACAGAGGGGTAATGCCTCTCCTCTGGTAGGGAAGAGAGTCGCCTCCTTTCTCTGCTAACTCATCATCTCCTAATGAATCGGATGATAAACTTGGCCTTCATCCCCTTTGGACCCCTTACTGGGGCAGCCGAGCAAGGAACAGCAGCAGAGAGGCAGAGAACTGGGAAAAGTGCCTTCCACCCTGGAGAGGTGGGAGTCGCCTGCAGAGGACACATTTTAGGAGCCGGCGGCGTGGTCTGCAGTGGGATTAGAGCAGCTTGGATGAGCAGGGCCCTGGGGCATCTCTGGCAAGCGGGAGGAAGAGGCTTGAGGGAGACAGAGACAGCTGCCTGGTCACTCTGACGCCGAGGACACGCGTTGCCAGTGTTGGAGGTGACAACTCCGCACTTGCACAGGGGTGTCCGGCCTTTGGGTCTGTCGTGCAGAGCCCACCCCTCAGCGGGTCCTGCCCTGCCCAGTGGCCCCTCCTCTGAACCTGGCCAAGCAGCGTCTCGCCTCTCCCCTCTTCCAGTGTTACAAGTCCTCCAAGGACCACAGTCCTCAGCTGGACGTGAACTTGCTGGGCAGCAGTGTGGTGCACAAGGAGAAGCAAGTGCGGAAGAAGGAGCACAAGCTGAAGATCACACCGATGAGCGCCGACGTGATCGTGCTGGGCCTGCAGAGCAAGGACCAAGCTGAGCAGTGGCTCCGGGTGAGGGAGGCGCCAGGCTGCGGGGGAAGTGGGCCTGCTCCGCTCTGGGGCTCCCAGGGGCTCCTGCAGTTCTGGCTCCCCAGCCTTTTCAAAGGGATGGCCATGGTCGGGGGTGAGGTGTCTGTGATCCTTCAAGTTCGCAGGGCTTCCCGCGTCACCGGTGGTAGCGGTCCGCCTTAGGGAAATGGACTTGGGCTCTAGTTGAAATCCACTTGCCTTCTGGCCTCCAGTGAGGCATCGCCAGCCAGTTCAAAGGCTCCTTCCCGGGGGAGCTGGGGTGGACTGTGACAGGCATGTCTGGGAGCCTGGCCTGGACCAAGGCAGCATCCAGGCTGGAGTCCCAGGCAGCACGCAGACCCTCCACAGAGAGCCCCACGGCCCCCAGAGCCAGAGCCACGGAGCCAGAGAGCCATCTGGCAAATGTGGGTTTTTACCCCCGCAGTGAACAGCCACCCCCTGCCCAGGATGGGGTGAGAGGAGCTGAGGGCTGGCTGCCCTCGCCCTGTTTGGGCTTTGCTGCCAACCCTGCCCCCTGCCCCACCGCCCCGCTTCCCTGGCACACCACCAAACACCTGGGGGCCTGCAGGAGACAGGGCCTCAGGAACACGCCCCCTCCCCGGCTGGGTCCCGAGGCCACACGTGGCTAGGAGGGCTCCAGCTTTGGTCTGGCCGTGGCTGCAGGCCTGAAGGGTCTTCCTCTTCCTTCAGGTCATCCAGGAGGTGAGTGGCCTGCCTTCTGAAGGAGCTTGTGAGGGAAGCCAGTACACCCCAGATGCCCAGCGCCTGAGTTGTCCGAAAGTAAGCCTCTACCCTGCCTGAAAGAGAGTTCCATTCCATTTTTGTCTCCATAAAATTCAGGGTGTTAAGATGGGGAGCTTTGCTCTTGCACTTCAGCCCAGTTGATAAGAAACATACAGTGCTTGGCTAAGCGCAGTAGCTTCAGCTTGGCAGGGAAACTGATGAGAATAATAGAAGCCTACAATGTTTTCTTGCTTGGGGGAAGGTTTATTGGGACAAAAGTCGCTTTGCCTCCGTTCTTGGGCAGGGAGATTTATTTTTTGAGGCTCTTCCTTCCCACTTAGTCCCCAGTAGAATTTCAGGGGCAACCAAAGGGCCCTACTGCTGATTTGCATGGAGCTGTGGGACCCCTGCTTTAGGGTCAAAGTTGAGAACGTTGGGCTGGGTGCTGGCTGAGGGGAGGGCTGTCACTGCGGGGTCACATTCCATGTCTCCAGGTGGGTGCCCGGAACGCTGCTGTGCACAGAGGGTCCCTGTGGCTCATCTTGGGGTCCCCACCCCCAGCGGGGAGGAAGGCAGAGGGTGGGCAGAGGCCTTGAGCAGGGAGGAGGCCCTCTGCTCTTGAGGAAGGCACGGGTCACCCCCAAGGAGGAAAACCCACAGCCTTCTAGAGTGATGGAGAGGGGCTGATGTTTTCGTTCTTATTCATTCCTTGGTCATTGACACGAAAACCAAAGTCAGAGTAAACTTGGAGATTCCTTCACATTGGGGTGAGAAACAAGACCTCTCCCTAAAGACCCAGCACCCAGATTCCCTGGCCAGGTACCGCAGTCCTTGGTCCTCAGCGAAGGCCTGGTTGGTTGGGAGTCGCTGGGCTTGTTTTCCAGGGGTTCTGGAGTCAGTGGTTCTAGAAGGGAGCCTGATTGGAATCTTCTGAGTGTCTACTCTAGGGACTGTCTCTAGTCCCCCAACAGCCCTGAGAATGCAGACAGGGCTGTTATCCCTATTTTATACACATACAGGGTGGGGCTCAGAGAGGCCCTGCCGCACTGGAGAATGCTCCAGGTGGGATTCAAATCGTGGTCTGACCCTGTGAAGACAAGCCAGCCCTTCTCCAAGGCCTGCTGCGTTGGTAGTACAGTCAACTCTCAAAAGACGTCCTGGTATGGCTGGGTCCCAGCTTCAGTTGCGATGCTGACTCTCGTGCACCCTGGGGCTGGCTACCTGCCCTGCCCACTGGCCACGGAGCCACTGTCACACCAAGTGGAGGAGTCATCTTGAGAACTCATGATCAAGGATATGCGGTGGCCTGAAGAAGGGACCGACGCTCTGGGATGGGGTGGGGAACCTCACAAGGGAAGGCAAAGGCAGGTCCTTCAGGGAGCCCCAGGGAAGCCTGGCCATGTCCCACCAGTGACTTGGACTCCAAGGTGACCCCTAGCCTACACCCAAGAGTCATCTATTATTTTCCCTTAAATTGTGGTCTCCCAGGTAACCATTCCCAGACAAGATCACCCACTTGTCTCTCTCTCTTCTACAGCCAGATATAACTGAGAAGTACCTGTCAGCCTCGGAGTATGGAAGCTCCATAGATGGCCATCCTGAGGTCCCAGAGACCAAAGACGGTACAAACGCTCTGGCTCTCGGCCTAGGGTTGGGAGGGGTGGTATCCCGGGCTGTGAGGCTCGGCTGTCTGGCTCAACCCTACAGAGTTCTAACGACTCATTCCAGCATGCCTCCAGTTTCTAAACTGCTCAGAAGTATACAGCTGATAGATCCCGGAAAAAAGGAGAGAGGACCAAACTGAAGTTACGTTTCATGAATTGCTGGGGGTAGAATATTCTTTCATCTCTTGTTTGCTAACCCTAGTTCAGATCTCTCTGAGCCAATTCAGTCTGTAAAGATTCTCCAGAGCTGACATGTTCTGTAAGAGAGGTTGGTGTGCCTCTAGAGACACCTGACTGGCCTGTGGATCCGAGTTTGGGGCACAGACCTGTGTGCGCGCGTGTGTGTGCGCGTGCGCACACAGGGAGGGGCAGACAGGACAGGGACAGGTCTGCTCATTTTTCCGTCTCCCATGAGGGCACATCGGTAGGCTGTGTGCAAGGCTGAAGGTTTTTTTTCTCATCTTGACAGTCAAGAAGAAATGTTCTGCTGGCCTCAAACTGAGCAACCTAATGAACCTGGGCAGGAAGAAATCTACCTCGCTGGAGCCTCCGGAAAGGTCCCTCGAGACATCCAGTAAGATTCAACAGCTGCCTCCTGGGCCAGAGGGCGGGCTCCCCCACTGGGCCGCAGCCTGTCTCCAGGAAGGCAGCTCAGATGGCCAGGGCAGGGATTTGGGGTTTTGATGTAGCACCTCTTGAGCAAGTGAGCCCATGGTACCCGGTTTCCGCTGATCTTCGCCGCAGGTATCTCTTTATGCCTCACCAGCCAGACCCTCTTGCTGCAGTGTGCGTAAGTGAAGGGTAATTGATGGCCGTCCTCCTAACAGTCTTTAAAGTTATATGTTCATTTGATCGATGTGTATGGAGCACGGTAGGCAGGGTGTTAGGGAAAGGGGCCCAAGCAGGTGGAGGACACAGTCCTGAGAGCTTACAGCTCAACAGAGATGATGGCCTTATACCCATAACCACACACTGTGCCATCTTAGTAGCTACAAGGACTCAGGAACAGAAAGAACTTTTTTTTTTTTTTTTTTTTTTTTTGCGGTACGCGGGCCTCTCACCGTTGTGGCCTCTCCCGTTGCGGAGCACAGGCTCCGGACGCGCAGGCCCAGCGGCCATGGCTCACGGGCCCAGCCACTCCACGGCATGTGGGATCCTCCCAGACCGGGGCACCAACCCGTTTCCCCTGCACTGGCAGGCGGACTCTCAACCACTGCACCACCAGGGAAGCCCAGAAGGAACCTTTCTTACTCTGTAGACAGAGATGGATGGCTTTCTGGGCCTGAGCCGCCAAGGCCGGGCGGGAGCTAAACGGGCTGGGATGGCCCCCGCGGGCAGGAGCAAAGACTCTGAGGGGGCACTGGTAAGACCCGTTAAGGGGATGACAAAAGCCCGTGTCACTGGTACAGAGGGAATGTGTGAGTGCTGGGAGGCCCTCCAGGTCATCTCTGCTGCCCTTACTCGGCCTTGAGGAAACTGATGACAGGAGAGAGAGACAGGGAGAGAGACCTTTCCCAGAAAACATCCTGGCTTCCAACTCAAAGCTCATTGCTATACTTACCCCCCGGAGCCTGAGGGCCACTACTGTCCATCTTTGGGCCTTTTCCTCCTCCTCATGGAACCCGTGTACCAGCCCTGGGCTCTTTTCCTGAGTCCCAGTTCAGCTCTGCGTTTTGTGGCTGGCAGGGTGGGCTGGAGGAACAGGAAGGCAGCAGCAGACAGGGCCCTACCTTTGGAGCCTCCTGGTTCTCTGGCCAGCGTGCCAGGTTAATGGCCCAGCTCTGCCAGCCCCTGTGGCCTCACAGGGCACAGTGTTGGGCCTGGGAGCCTGGTCCCAGTGAGTCACTTTGGGAGATGTGGCTGGGTTCTTGCTGGCAGTTACTCAGCAGGGAAGCATGCTCCTGTCCCCTGTGGCTGGGGAAGGGCCGGAGGGAACACAGATACTCTCCTTCCCAGGACTCGGTATCCAAGCTCCCCGCCTCTCTTTGGTCCAGAGAATTGTGATGGGCGAGTGGGGCGCCTGCCTGAACGAGCCAGAGTTCCTGGGCCCTGGGCTCACATTCTTCCACTTTGCTCCTGTGATGTGATGGTCTCGTGGCCCTGAGAAATTCACCCCCACTGCGGGTCCAGCACTGGACTGCGTGCGAAGGTGGCCGTGCACTTTGACCCTGTTGCATGGGCCCAGTTCTTCCCGGCTACGGTTCAGAGCAGCTGCTGGCCCCTTAGGATGGAGAAGGCACCCGCTTTGTAAGCCAGTGCCTGTGGGAAGGTGAAGCAGCACAGAGATGTCAACCCACGGTGTGTGGGGCAGGCAGAGGGGCCTGAAGACTGGATGTTTACGGATCTTTCCAGCCCCAGGGACAAGGCTGTGCTTGGCACACGGTGTCAGCTCCGTACATATTCATCTAAGTTGGGGAGGAAGTTGAACCCAACACATGCAACCATTTAAAAACAAGGAAGGCCTACACGATGGGTGCACCCCAGCACTGGCAGCCCCTGTGTGCCGGTGGAGAAAGAAGGGCTCCCTGGTGGAGAGGCCAAGGGGCACAGACCCAGGCGCTGGAGACGAACGTGGCAAGTTTCTGCCCTTGACAAGCTCTGTGTCCCATTGGGAGGCTGACATGGATGGGGAGAATGTCGCTGTTCCAGGACTCAAGTGTTCTGAAGGCCGACTGAGCAGGGAGGGCAGGACCCAGGAGGGCCAGCCATCTCTAGGAGGACGTGGAGGAGCTGGCCGAGGGGGGAGAGGCCTTTGCAGGCTGAGACCCAGCGACCGGGGATGGCAAGGTGTCAGGGGAGCTGAGGGAACTAAGGCTGTGGAGGTGACGGGGTCGCACCTGCGGCCAGGACACCCTGGCTGGGGCGAGCTTCCTGCAGGTGGCCCGGGCCGGCAGGGGCGGGGGAAGGGAGACAAGGAGGCCGGGGTGGGGGTGCCAGCCTCGGTCCTGCACACACACACGCAGACACACACACACGCATGCAGACACACACGCTCTCTCCCTGGTCCAGGCAGGGCACTTTCCTCTGGACTCACTTCCCTCTGGACAGGCCTTTCTCAAAACCCAGTAGCACGGTGCTGCCCACCTTCAAAGGATTTAGCAGCGAACACAAAGGAGAATTCACAGCCTCTACGAGGCAGGAAAGTCTCTTGGGCAAAGCATGGCAAGCCTTGGAGCTGAGATCTGGAGGAGCCTCTCCAGGGGTCTGGAGGCAAGGGCGGCCCTCAGCCACCCACCCGCCCTGAAGCCGCGTCCCACCCCGCAGGTTACCTGAACGTGCTGGTGAACAGCCAGTGGAAGTCGCGCTGGTGCTCCGTCAGGGACAGTCACCTGTACTTCTACCAGGACCGGAACCGCAGCAAGGCGGCCCAGCAGCCCCTCAGCCTGGTGGGCTGTGAGGTGGTGCCGGACCCGAGTCCCGACCACCTCTACTCCTTCCGCATCCTCCACGATGGCGAAGAGCTGGCCAAGCTCGAGGTACCGCTGGCCTCTGGCTGGGTGGGAGTGGGGAGGCACGGCCGGGGCAGAGGTCGCGGTCACGGCTGTTTGCCGCAGGTCCTGAGGACCGCAGTCTTACAATGAGAGAGTCAACTTAGCCACCCTTTATTTTTACTTCCTTTGCCTGAGATTGTTTGCATTTTTTAAAAATTTCCATTCCCTTTCTGACCTCAGGGTGGTTGTGTTATAGGAACGGGACAATGAGCTATTTCCTGCACTTAGGGCAGGAGGAGTATTTATAACTCTCTGAGCTACTGGAAAAACTTTCTGGGGACTCAAAGCGGGTTTGTGATTTCGTTTGTGTATCACCAGATGGGGGCCAGTACGTAAAAATGCTGACTGTTAGGGCTTATCTGGGGGGGAATAATACGGTTTGTGACACAATTACATTATTCCCACTCCCCATCCTCTGTTCGATGTTATATTTACAAAAATAAGAGGTGGCCTAATGCCTTGCAATGAGCCGGGCAGGCCTGAGCCAGAGGGCTTTACAAGCACTTAAGCACACACCCCAGTTCATGTTCATCTAGTCCTGTATCCAGGGATCTTCATCCAGATTTTGCTCCAATACTGCCCTCTGGTGGCTAAAAGAGCCACATCCCAATTGCTTCCCAGGGACAAGCTTGTATTCATTCCTGCATCCATCCATCCTGTTGATAGATACCTATTCAGCAGTGATAGGGTGGACCAGACAGACTCCCTGTCGTGGAACTTACATGCTAGTACGAGAGTGGGATATTATTCAGTGGTTGCCCAACTGATTACTTAGTAATCACTCAGCAGTGGGGCAGGCGCTATGGATAGGTAGGAAAGTTTGCGTGCTGGGCGGATGGGGGCTGGTGTAGGGAGATCCTGTGGGACAAGGTGGGGAGGGAAGGGGGGGCTGATCCTAAGAGCAGTGGGAGAGCCTAAAGGGTTTCAAGGGAGGGTGGCGTGTTCAGATTTGGATTCCAAGATTCTTCCTCCAGCTGCTGGGTGGGGGACGGAGGAGAGGGGGACAGGAAGGGATAAAATGAGACCCGTTAGGAAGCTGTTACCATCGCCCAGGGCAGGGATGCTGGTAGCAGGAACTAGAAGCAGCCCGTGAAAAGCTGTATTGAGAAATCCACTTGAAAATGAGTGGGGAAAGGAAACCAGCTAAATGTCAAACTGCACTTTTAGCTGCCCCTCTGATCGCGAGAAAAGAGCAATAAGGTGGCAGAGTGGTGTTGTGTAATGCCAGCGTGGTGACTGTTTTTCCTCATGAAAGTAAACCTGTAGTATTTATAGAATTCCCAGTTCTTTCTCATTATAAAGCCCAGAAACCCTGTTGGCATTTTAATAGAAATAATACATATTTGATTAGAATGCATTGTCCCCTGGAGAAAATCAGGCACCAACTTCACTGGAATTTAGTTCACGATTTGTCAGAGGCAGCTGACCTGGTGTGACGTGTATAAGACATCTTGACTACTGAAACCATAAACAAAAATAAATTTGAATTTTGTTATTTCTTAGGGATCCAGGTAGTCTTGTATAAATGGACTAGGGTTGTAAACTGAAATGTGATCATTCATAAAATAGAGGTGTTGACCTAAAATACATACATTTTAACAGTCCTCTCCCGGTCTATTAGCCTTCCAGAAATACATGTTTATAAACATCACATGTGATACTTGGGACAAATGTCCACAGCATCATTGAGGTGGCACCAGGGTGTCACTAGTAGCAGGAAATATCATTTGGGGTCCCTGGGGGATGGGACATGCTAGTGAAAATGAAGAGCATGGCCCCAGGGCTCTCAGAGGCCTTGCCCGGGGTGGGCATCAGGGCAGGGGTGGGGCACCAGGCAGCACACTCCAGCCCTGCTCATGTCCCTCTTGGCCTCCTCCCAGGCCAAGTCTTCCGAGGAAATGGGCCACTGGCTAGGCCTCCTGCTCTCTGAGTCGGGCTCCAAGACAGACCCAGAAGAATTCACTTATGACTATGTGGATGCCGATAGGGTTTCCTGTATCGTAAGCGCCGCCAAAACCTCTCTGCTGTGAGTATTAAGGGGCCTCCTGCTTTGCACCCTCCCACTCCCAGCAGCCATGCTTCTAGACCGAGGCCCAGGCTGGCCTCTGGTGGTCAGTCGAGCAGGGTGGCAGCTGGGAACTCAGGGTGGGCCCTGTTCTACCCAGCAGCAGGCAGGCCAGGGCCAGGGAGCAGCCCTGCAGGAGGCCCAGCAAAGAGCTGAGCCAGGCCTCTGGCCCGGGGGCAGCCACAGCATCCCTGGTTCTCATGAGACGCCCTCCAGCTCTTGAAGGCAGAGTTGGCGCCTTTCCTGGCCTTCTGCTTTCCTTACTGTGAAGGCAGCACTTCCCCATGGCTCCATCGCTGGGTCCCAGCACACCCTGGAATAAGCAGGGCAGGGGTGGTACTTCTGCTTCCGAGATGAGCAAACTGGGACTCGGGGAGAAGTGGTCCTGGGTCGGGGGGTAGAAGTAGCATGGGTGGAAGCCGGCTGAGCCAAAATGGGGAAGGCATCTGGTCTGTGCTGGCCAAGTGTATTGTGAAGATGAAGCGAGAAAGGATTCTGTCGTTGTTGGAAGGAGATCCTGAAAAGGAGAAATCAGGGCGAGAAGATGGCAAAAGGATCCCAAGAGGATGGGTATGGGGTGAGGGAAGTTCGTTTTTCGGGAAGAGAAATTCACAACCAGGAGTTCTAGTAAGAAGGCCCTGGGGAGAGAGGGAGGGGATACCCCTAAATAATCTGTTTTAAAATGAGGTCAGAGCTAGTCCCCAGGCCTCCTGCACAGCCCACAGATTTCTCTGCACCTCTCATTGTTATGACTCCTTTGAGACTGGTGGCTTTTAGCACCCTGTCCTGAATCCTCTTTCGCCATGTCTTCCAGACTGATGCAGAGAAAGTTCTCGGAGCCGAACACTTACATTGACGGCCTGCCCAGCCAGCATCACCAGGAGCTGCTGTATGATGACGTGGAGGTGTCGGAGCTGACGGCTGTGGTAAGGGCGCCGGCTGGGCTGCAGCCTGGGGCTGCCCATCCTCTTCCTGCCAAGCCTCAATGCCAGAGATCGTTAGATGGTCCCTAAGAGGAATGGACTCCAGGTCACCCTCAGGGCCATCAGTGCAGAAACCGAGGCGCAACGAGGTCATATTTTGTATAGTGGGGCGGTGCCGTCTGCCTGGCTTGGGGACTTGTCTAGATAAAACAGCTGGTTAACCACCCTGGTCAGTGCCAGGGGTGCGGGGTGTGGCGGTGGGATGGGGAGCAGCAACACCATTAGCCTTTTTAAAAAACTGACGTAGAGCTGATTTGCAATATTATATTAGTTTCAGGCTTACAGCACAGTGAGTCAGTATTTTTGTAGATTATATTCCACTGAAAGTTATTACAGGGGCTTCCCTGGTGGCGCAGTGGTTGAGGGTCCGCCTGCCGATGCAGGGGACGCGGGTTTGTGCCCCGGTCCGGGAAGATCCCACATGCCGCGGAGCGGCTGGGCCCGTGAACCATGGCCGTTGAGCCTGCGCGTCCGGAGCCTGTGCTCCGCAACGGGAGAGGCCACAACAAGGAGCGGCCCGCGTACCGCAAAAAAACAAAAAAAAAAGTTATTACAAAATAATGGCTGTAATTCCCTGTGCTGTACAATATACCCTTGTTGCTTATCAACATAGCAGTTTGTATCTCTTAATCCCATACCCCTATCTTGCCCTTCCCACCTACCCTCTCCCCACTGGTAACCACTAGTTTGTTCTCTGTATCTGTGAATCTGTTTGTTTTGCTATATTCATTTGTTTGTATTATTTTTTAGATTCCACATATAAGTGGTATCATACAGTATTTATCTTTCTGTCTGACTTATTCACTAAGCGTAATATTCTCTAGGTTCATCCATGTTGCTGCAAATGGCAGAATTCCATCCTTTTTTATGGTTAATATTCTGTGTGTGTGTGTGTGTATATACACACAAGCACATATATAATACGTACATCCATCTTCTTTATCCATTCATCTGTTGGACACTAGGGTTGCTTCCATATCTTGGCTACTGTAAATAGTGCTGCTATGAACACTGAGGTGTGTATAGCTTTCCAAATTAGTGCTTTTGCTTTTTCTGGATATATACCAAGGAGTGGAATTGCTGGATCAGATGGTAGTTCTATTTTACTGTTTTGAGGAACCTCCATACTGTTTTCCATAGTGGCCGCACCAGTTTACATTCCCACCAACAGTGCACAAGGCTTCCCTTTTCTCCACATCCTCGCCAACATTTGTTATTTATAGGCTTTTGAAGATAGCCATTCTGACAGGTGTGAGGTGGTATCTTGTGGTGGTTTTGATTCGCATTTCTCTAATAATTAGTGATATTGAGCATCTTTTCACACGCCTATGAGCCATCTGTATGTCTTCTTTGGAAAAATGTCTGTTCAGGACTTCTGCCCGTTTTTTGATTTTTTTCTTTTTATATTGAGTTGTATGAGCTATTTATATATTTTGGATGTTAACCCCTTGTCGGTCATATCATATGCAAATATTTTCTCCCATTCCATAGGCTGTCTTTTCATTTCATCGGTGGTTTCCTTTGCTGTGCAAGAGCTTTTAAGTTTAATTAGATCTCATTTGTTTATTTTTCCTTTTATTTCTTTTGCCTTAGGAGACAGATCCAAAAAGATCTTGCTATGATTTATGTCAAAGAGTGTTCTGCCTGTGTTGTCTTCTAGGAGTTTTATAGTTTCAGGTCTTACACTGAGGTCTTTAATCCATTTTGAGATTATTTTTGAGGAAATGTTCTATCTCATTCTTTTACATGTAGCTGTCCAGACACCATTAGCCTTTGAGGCTCACAGCTGAGGTGGAATAATCCCCCTGACAGCAGGTTTCCTTTACTGCGCATGGGCCTCTGTGCTCAGGGCTTCTGTGGGTTATCTCATTTAATCCCAGCCACCTGATAGGGAGGTACTACTAGTCTCTTCTCTCCAGATGAGGAAGTGAGGTCGGGAAGATGAAGTACTGTCTCCTGGTCCCCCAGCTCTTGAATGGCAGACCCAGGCCTTCTAACTCCAGCTCAGCAGGAGGCTCCCTGGGAAGGAGGCCCTGCGAACTCCGGCACAAGGGAGGGGACAGGAGGCCTGCGGCAGGGCCCCCTCCAGAGCCCAGGGAGCCGAGGCAGTGGAGAAAGCCCCCCCGTCTCTTCCCTATGCAGGGGGAGGCCCCTGAGGAAGCTGCTCCTGCGACAGATGCTCCAAGTGAGCCTGACCCCGACCGTGTATACCTGGACCTCACGCCCGTCAAGTCCTTCCTGCACGGCTCCGGTGGTGCACAGGCCCAGGCCTCCTCGCCCACGCTGCCCCAGCCGGACCCTCCGGCCGAGGCCCTCCCTGCAGACCTGAACCCCACCCCCGATGAGCCCCTCGTGAAGTCTCCAGAGAACCCTGAGTTGCAGGTACAGGGGGTCTCCCAGCAGGTGAGCTGGCCTCACCTTCTGGGGTGCCTCAAACAGCTGGGTCCTGTTTGCTTTCTCCCAAAGCAGATGCAGCAGGAGAGTCAGGAACCTGAGGAGCCTTCCCTGGGAATCACGGCAGTCAAAATCCAGACTGAACATCAGAAGATCTCCTTCCCACCGAGCTGCCCTGACACTGTGCCCGTCGCCCCAGCCGGGGCCAGCCCACCTGTGAAAGACAGGTTGAAGGCAACCAATGCAGGTGCCTGTGCTAGATAACAGTTGAAGGTTTTGGAAAGGGCTTGGAGAAGTTAGCCCAATTCCCTCCCTTTCAGATGAGGAAACAGAGGCTCAGAGAGGTGAAGGCCTTGCCCAACGTCACGCAGCAAAGAAAGGGTGGGCCCCATTTCCTTTTCTATCCGTGCTAGGCCGGCCTGGCATCCAGCTCTAATCTACTGCCAAAGCCCTGGGTTCCGTCTGAGCCTGTAGAGTGGGGTGGGACAGCCCTCAGGGGCCAGCCTGGCTGACCCGGGGGTTCCCCTCTCTGGGTCTGTAGAGATCAAACTTGGCAAGAACAGGACAGAAGCCGAGGTGAAGCGGTACACAGAGGAGAAGGAGAGGCTTGAGAAGAAGAAGGAAGAAATCCGGGGGCACCTGGCTCAGCTCCGGAGGGAGAAACGGGAGTTGAAGGAGACCCTGTTGAAGTGTACAGGTAAGGGGGCCCCCCAGCAGAGAGGGCCCGCGGAGGGGCCTGGGCTTCCCGGGGGAAGAATCCGGACCTATGCACCTGGGCTGCAGCCCCGTCAGCCTTTGGCACAGGTGGATGCTCCCTGCAAAGTCCTCCCCCTCCAGCCTGTCTGAAGGGTTGCTGTCCTGTTACCAGGACGTAGTTGGAAAAGCTGGTTAAAGGAGGAAATTCTCTAAAAATTGTGTTTAGACCTGAAATGTTTGATTCTCACTCAAAACAAACGAATATTTTTTGGCCCATCTTCTAATGCAGTGCCAAGGTCTTTTCCTGCCATCTGGGCTGGCTGATGGGAGCCCCGGGTCATGGTTTCCACATTAACCACATCTCTCATGCCTCATCTGGTCATTTCTTTACAAGCACCTTAAGTTTGTGTTCATTTTTAAAGAAATCTGAATCCTTGGAGATTATTTTCCAAGTCATCCTCATGTGATTCTTCAGCCGTTTCCTAGCACCTTGTCTCTCCCAAGACCTTTCAGCAGCATTTGACTTCGTTTTCAGAGAGTAACTCTGGGCTCATTTAATATTTAAACTGCAGACTCACACTAACAAACAGGTTTGGGCTCTCTGGGAAGCTTATAACATGCTTGGTGGTGGAAGGTCATGGGGGCACAAAGTGACCCGCTGGTTTGTTTTTGTTTTTTTTTAAATATTACATCTCCATTGAGAGAGAATTCACAGACCATGCGATAACCCATTTACAGGTGGTTTTCAGTGTGTTCACAGAGTTGTGCAGCCATCACCACAGTCCATTTCAGAGCACTCTCATCACTCCTCATTAGCAGGCGCTCATGCTCAGGATTCTATATTGAACACATGTGGTACCATCCTTTCCTCTAGCAGCGAGCTCCTAGGATTGACTCTTCATAAGTCGTCATTTCTTGGTGCTATAGGACCAACCTGAGAACTCCAGGGTGAAGAGGGAAGCATAAAACAGGGCTGAGAAGGTGCCAGGGCTGAGGACCACTGCTCCACTAGGCCCAGGGAAGCAGCACGCGCCAGAGGATGGAGGGAACCGTGTGGGGCAGGCTGCAACGGCCCAGCCATCCTCCAAGGGTCATTAATTAAGCTTCTCTGTCCCTCGGGGGTCACTGTCACAACAGCAGGTATCCAAACAACTGGGAGTCTCTCTACCAGAAGGGACTTAGGACTCAGGTTCGGGCCCTCTTGTGAAGGCAGAGCTCTTCTTCTGGGGCCTCCCCAGCCTTTGTGGAGTGCGGACACAGGACCTGGGCTGGGCGGCCGCCCATCACCCAGGGGCCCATCCCAGCCCTGAGTGTTGGAGCCAGACCTGTGGTCCAGGGCCACTTGGGGTCCTGTTCCGGCACAGTGTGTGCAAATCCTGCCCTCCCCCTGGTGGGGCTTCTGGCTGAAGGGCTGTTTGTTCCCTGCAGCCGACTGGCTTCTCTCTGCAGACAAGGGGGCGGCGGCCAGCCTGGAGGAGAAGCTGAAGGAGATCGACGAGGAGTGCAGGGTGGAGGAGCGCAGGCGCGTGGACCTGGAGCTCAGCATCGTGGAGGTGAAGGACAGCCTGAAGAAGGCCGAGGCCGGGCCCGTGACGCTGGGCACGACTGTAGACACCACCCACCTGGAGAACGTGAGCCCCCGAGTGAGTTCGGGAGCCGCGTTCCTCTGAGCTGCTTGCAGGGCCTCCTGGACTGGGCTTGGGGACTGGGTCACCCTCCCCGCCCTGAACTCAGCCCTCCCTCTCTCCTGTCGCCACAGCCCAAAGCCGCCACCCCGACTCCTGCCCCGGACTGTACCCCAGTCAACTCCGCAACTGCACTCAAGAACAGGCCTCTGTCGGTCATGGTCACGGGCAAAGGCACCGTCCTCCAGAAAGCCAAGGTAAGCGGTCATTCCCGGCCTCCTTCAGGGCCACGGGTGGGCAGCAGAACTGTCACTATGGTGGGGGGCCCCCTTCTGATGCGGGTGGCACTTTCCTGCTTCGAGTGAGGGCTCTGCTCTCAGCAGGAAGAGGCAGGGGCTGGGGCTTTGCTGTGTCTTTGGCACTGACCAAGCAGAAAGGTGCTTGCGCTTGGTTCAGTGTCCTTACGAGTCAGCCTGAGGGCGCGTGAATCCCTGCACTGCCCGCCATGTGATTATCAGTAGAGTCCAGGGGAGAGCTGCAGTTCAGAGACAGACTGGGGCTGGACAGTTTTCCAATTAAAAAAGACCTCAGTGACTCTGAAGGACTCCTGCCATGAAAACTAAAGAAGGAGATTCAGACAGGTGACGGATTTGCCTAAAGCCATCCGGCCAGCTGGTGGCAAAGGCTCAGTAAGGCGTAAACAGGGAGCAGATGCCCATTGCTGGGTTTTTGCCTGAGGGCTAGACAAAAAGTGTTATGAATCCTTGACTCATTTATACAGTCAAGAGCATGCCTAGAGCTGCCTGTGTTTTTGGCAAACTCTGCTCTTTATTTTTATCCTGCTTATTACCTGCAGGAGATATTTTGAGGCACCTGCACCAATGACTAAGTATTAAATCCATGCAAGCACATGAGCCACTGCCACGGCAGACATCACTCACCTCCCTCCCTGCTGCTCCGTGGCCTCAGAAACCTCTGAACGCGTGCTCCGAGCAGTGGGGGACACACAGGGGTTGAACCTTACTTAATTGGCGTCTCTATTCCTAGCTTCTTCTAGGAATACGTAGGTTGGCTACAGAGGATAACTAACTTTCTTCTTTTGGGGGGACGCTGGTGTTTGAATGGTACCCTAGGAATGGGAGAAGAAAGGAGCAAGTTAGGAAACAAACTTCATCTAGAGACTCTCCTGTCAATATGGACCTTGGTGACAATCCTGCTTCGTTACAGTCTTCGTTAAAGCAGCAACTCTGTCAAAGGGTGAGTCTGTTTACAAGCAAAAGGAAGGACTGGGGTTCTATGAAGGGAAACTTCAGCTAAGAGGAGGCTCTGCCCCTTTGCAGAGCCAAAGGAAATAATACGACAACAACAACAAAAAAGACTTGTTTGGAGACCGAAGTCTATTGGTTGTAAACATTACATTGCTGTATTGAGGGGTAGTCTGTGTCTCTTCCTTGAAGTTTTCAGCAATTGCTTTATCAAGCTTTTTAAGTGAAAAGATTCTGATGTGGAGACTTTGGTGGAAGAGAAATGAAGGTAGCAGGGCCCTGTCCCACCGATCACATGGCTTTGGTGATTGGGAAGGTCTAAACTCCTGGCTGTCATCTCCTATCTGATTCTTAGCGGCGTCAGGGGTTAAACTGTCCTTGTCTTCAACTGTGTAAAACCATCTATGGTTTTTTGAGAAATGGTAACGGGGAAAACATTTGGGACCAAGCTGAGGCCCTGTTCCCAGTAAATTAAGGACTTTTTTCAGGCTAAAGCAGGCCAGAACCAATTGCTTTTAAATAAAATTTTAAGTGATGCTGTATTACATAGGAAAAAAAATGTTTCAAATCCTGTAATTTAGAACAGTGAAAAGTGTCTTTTGAGATTTAACTGACATTTTACATTACCATAGAAACAAGATTACCCTGTGTTTACAGAGTCAGTCCTGTGGTGAGGCGATTTTTAAGAGAAGAGTTATTTAGCATAATGTTCTTAGTCCCTGTTTTTTTAAGTTGTGCTCGATGTCCAGGCCCTTTCCAAGAAAAAAGGGGCGAATTTTGTTTCTGGTGGTCTCTTTCTTCCTTAAAATTGCCAGTGCTGTTCTTTGTGTTGCCCGTTCTTCTCTTCTGATGGCATTGGTTAACACAGGTTGGAACATTTCACCTATCGTCTCTCAGCCTCATTTCTGGGGGTTCTGAATCAGAGTTCTTTAACACTGGTTCCCGAGAACTAAAGGTCTTTTGAGTCTTATTGTCTTTCTAATCCCAGGGCATTTATTTCGTTTGTCATAAACACTTGGTGTCCCAAGTGGTGAGTTAGTTGTTTGGTTTTTTTTTAATAAAATGTTAATTGTATTTTGGATTTTCTTGTATTTCATGGAACGACATGGGGCAAGGCCTGGTAGACTTCTACTTCAAGGGGGGAAACATCATGGTTATTTATGCACTGAACTTCAAACTATGTGCAGTAAAAACTGGTAGAACTACAAGGTGGGATCTTAGCAGGAGACCTTAAGCTTCCTTAAATCAAGTAGCATAGGTAAGGCTGAAAGAAGATCTTAATAGTAAAATTAACACAAGGGAAACATCTTTAGAAGCTGATCATACATAAGTGACTGAAAATCAATCAGTACTCCTAGAAATTAAACACACTCCGAAGTAATTCTTGGGGGAAAAAAAGGTACCAGTACTTGGAAAGTTGCCTTAGTAGTAATAATTAAGAAAGTTTATAGCATAAAACATGCTGGTTTTAAAAATGACAAAACCAGGGCTTCCCTGGTGGCACAGTGGTTGAGAATCTGCCTGCCAATGCAGGGGACACGGGTTCGAGCCCTGGTCTGGGAGGATCCCACATGCCGTGGAGCAACTGGGCCCGTGAGCCACAATTACTGAGCCTGTGCTCTGCAACAAGAGAGGCCGCAATAGTGAGAGGCCCGCGCACCGCGATGAGGAGTGGCCCCTACTCGCCGCAACTGGAGAAAGCCCTCTCACGGAAAGGAAGACCCAACACAACCATAAATAAATAAATTAAAAAAAAAAATGACAAAACCAAATTTCTGGCTCATTGAAAAGGCGAATACAATAAAAAGACAGCCTAGGGCAGTATTAAATAGCAGAACTGAAAAGGAGGCCTTAAGTACAGATACTGACAAGACGTTTTAAATTACAAGAAAACACTATGAATACAGCAGCTTGAAAGTTTGAGGACTATATATTTTTCATTTTAGAAAGTTAGAATTTTGTATCAGAGCTATGCTAACACACATTGCAAAAGAAAATCTCATTTTTGAACACAGATGATAAAAAGCTTTAAAGTATTGGCAAATGAAATTCAGCAGTGCTTAAAGAATCAGGTATTGCGACCAGACAGCATTCATCCAAGAAATCAAAGGTGATTCAACAACTGAAAATATACTAATGGGTAATTTATCATATTAACCAATTAAATGTGAAAAAACATCTTCTGAAAGGAAGCAGAAAAAGCAAAACACTCCTAATAAACACTCTTTGTAAGCTAAGAATAGAAGTAAACATTCCTTATCAAGTAATCCACAGAAAATAACATATAATGATGAAAAAGTCCCTTCAAGTCAAGAACCAGATGCATGCTGTTACCACTACTTTTTAAAACATTATTCTGAAGGTTCTAGACAATGCAAGATGACAAGAAAAAGCAGTATAAGATTTCAAAAGGAAAAGACAAACCTGTTATTACTTGTAAATGCTGTCTTTCTAAAAAAGCAAGAGAATCAAATAATCAACTATTAGAACTAGAGCATTTAGCAAGTTGGCTGGAATAAGGATCATTTGGAGAAAATCTATCTGCAGTGTTTAAGTTTTTCCAAGGAGAACATACTTCTATATTACATGTGTAATTAAAAGCCAATTTATTTTATTTTATTTATTTATTTATTTTTTTCCGGTACACAGGCGTCTCAACTGTTGTGGCCTCTTCCGTTGCGGAGCACAGGCTCAGTGGCCATGGCTCACAGGCCCAGCCGCTCCGCGGCACGTGGGATCTTCCCAGACCGGGGCACGAACCCATGTCCCCTGCATCGGCAGGCGAACTCTCAACCACTGCGCCACCAGGGAAGCCCAAGCCAATTTATTTTAAAAGAAAGAAAAAGGGTTGGCTGGGAAAAGATCACTTAAGGCTATCTTGTTAGGAATTCCCTCTGCCGCTACTGGGACCCCAAAAGGGTTGAACTCTTCACACCTTCACTAGAAAAGGTTAAGTTTCAAGGGCTGGGACCTAAAAATAGAAACAGTAAAGCCTTTGATATGTAAGCCCAGGGACCACAGTTTTGTGGGGGGGTTTTTAAGTCCAATTCAAATGGGACATCAAAACGTCAGCCCTGAACCAGACAAAAAGCCTACACTATGAAACGATTAAACTGCTGTTAATATAAAGGCAAGGGGTTCATGTAAATTCAGACATCACCTATCAGCACCTGCCAGGTGGGCATGTGACCCTGCTCTGATGTCACCTTCTGCCAAGGCAAAAGCAGTAATAGGAATGAAAATATCCCTTGAACGCAAATGACTGTCATACACAGTGCTCGGCACACAGGACTTTTTAACGTCTAACAGAACCATGGTGATGACCTTTCAAGTACTTTTCTTGCACCAGAAATCCTAAAGTTCTTAAAGCTAAGCAATACTTAAACCAAGGTAGCCTTGAATGTTTGCCTATAAAACATCACATTAAGGTATTTACTTTAAAAATAAAAACTGTGATAAAGTATTTGGATTTAAATCAGAGATCTACAAAGGCTTCTACCAAAAACCCAACTCCCAAACACGACCACCCAGGGGGATAATTGATTCCTAAATACTGTGGGGTAAGGAAATATCCGGCTCACCAAAAAAATATTCCAACTAAGCCTCTTTGCCATTTACGTACAAAAACTCCTGTTAAATAAATAACCAACATTACTTCTTGAAATATTCCTTTCAAAACGAGGTCTAAAAAAAACCCCTAAAACCAAGCAGCATAAGATCTACGCCTAAAAAAACAAAACTCCTCCAAGTTTCTTTGTTCTATATTGAGTTTAAGAATTCTACTCCTTTTTGCCCCCAAAGGGCAGAGTAAGACAAGCACTCAAGAAACACCCCACAATTAACCCTCCTAAGTAAAGGCTGAGAAGCCCCTCGAAAGGAATGCTGCCCAGTTCCCAGGCCCAGCTCACGTGGCCCCTCGAGACCAGGGCCGTTTGCACACTCAGCGCCCCCCCCCCCAACCAAGGGCAAACAGCTGGTTAATCAGTCACCTTGCAGTGTGGGGCCTTTCCAACTCCCACACGCAGATCCAGTCACCAAAACAAGTCACAAATGCCACTCAAGCCCCTTTTCAAACTAAGAATGAATCCATCTGGGACATCTTAGGAGAAAGATGTGTTTAAAGGTCCACCCTTTGTCTATCTTGAAATACCATCACGTCAGGGGTCCGAGTGACACTCTCATCACTGCCTTCTGTTGGGCATGACTGTCCCAGCAACGTTCTACTTAGCATCTGTTGTGGGAAAAGTGAGCTTCAAACAGGCCATCAAAAGTCTCCAGGTTCCTCTGTTCCTCCTCAGGGGAAAGGTGGCAGATGACACCAGCTCAGCAGCGCTCAACTAGGTCAGCAAAGTAAGTACTTACACTTGAAGAATTTTCAACATCCTCGTTAGGGGGGAAATCCGCTGCTACTGTGTCCCTAGGCAGCACCGTCTGCAGCCAGGCCCGCTCTTCTCCCTGGGTCAGGAGAGTGGGCAGGAGGGTTCTGGACAGGGCTGAAGGCAGACACGCAAAGGACCCCACGAGACAGGATGCTCCGCTGAGGGCAGGCCCCCTTTCAGCGCCCAGGAGACCCAGGCCTTCTTGGTAGCAGCTGGGAGGGGGGCAGCTGCTGCCCTTCTGCAGGCTCTCGGCTGGGGCCACGTGCCTTGGGGGCGTCTCCTCTCAGGGCCCCTGGGAAAGAAGTGAACTTTGAGGACACGAGGAGTGAGTCCTCTTCTCAACCAACTAGCTGCCCCACGGGCCCCATCATGCCTTGCTCTTACTCCGTAAGCCAAGGAAGAGGTGCCCCTCACATCACGCCTGGTATCAGGAAGCCCACCTCTACCAGTGCCTGAGAACCCAGGGCTCCAATGGGAATCATCCTCTGGCTGCCGCTGCTGTTCTAACTTTAAATTCATGAACAGCGGCCACAGGTGGGCCAGAGTGCTGCCCTACAATCATTCTCTGCGTCCTCACTCTGGTCCCCTTCTCTCTAGACAGTTACTAGTTCTCTTCCCTCCTCAACCTCCATGTCTCCCCATCCTCACTCTCAGCTGAGCAAACAAACGCTCGCAACTCCCACCGACTTCCACCGCCACGTCTACCCACCCACCTGTCCCCATGCCACAGCCTCTGCCTGCCTTCCAGTTACTCTGGGTCCACTTGCTCCGAGGCCCAGTCATCAATTTTCATCAATCAGAGTGTGTGCTCAGCACCATCTAATACACTTCGTGCTGTACTTATTTGCTGTCTCCCTCACTAGAATGGAAGCTCCACGAGGGCAGAGATCCTCTCTGTCCTGCCTCCTACTCTGTTCCCCGCACCTAGAATGGCACCTGGGATGTAGGAGGCACCCACTGAATGTCTCCTGCATGAACGAACAAACGACTGATTCCTTCCACTGATGCCCTAGAGCCTCCTTTGGCTGTGGCCCTGGGGCTCAGGACTCAGAACAGCACCCCAGCTCCCAAGTGCACGCAGGCGTCCCACTCACGGCTCTCGCAGTGCGGGCCGTCCCGGCCGTCGCGGCACTTGCAGCGGTAGCTCCCGTTGTACAGGACGCAGGTGCCCTCGCTCGTGCACGGGCTGGGTGTGCAGAGGTTCACTGGCCGCTTGGCTTCTGCAACGGAGCACGTGCCAGCAGACCCAGCCTGGGCTGGCCCCGAAGACCCCGCTCTAAGGAAGCCCAGTACAGAGTTGAGGCCTCCAGAGCAGCGTCTTACACATCTTAGTGGCACCATGGGCCTCTGAGCCACAGGTTAGTTGGGCCCCATACTGCATGGCCGGTCAAAGACCCGACTTCCACCCAGCTTTCCTACACGTGTACAGAGACTCCCTCTCTCGGACGGGCGGTACACACAGCAGTGCTTATTGTTATTATTATGGCCACATGCTTTTTAAAAAGTGGAAAGGATGTCACTGGCAAAAGGAAGGCTTGGAGTCCCGCTGTGCTGGCTGTGTCTGCCCCTACCAAGGTCAGTGCCAAGCCGGGGTCCTATGCATATCCTAATGACGTTTTCTTTTTAAGTGGGGTGCATACATTCTCAAGTTTGGGAAGAGGTGCCTGTGCTAAATTATCTGCACCTTAAATGTCAGGTGAGTGACATTCGTGTGAGTGTGGCACTCAGCATAAAGCCCGGCATGTGGAAAGTGCCCGGCAGTTGGGAGGAGTTGCTGTCCCTGTAATGATGTACATGAAGGCTCGGGCTGAGGTCCTCCCTTGGAAGCGGCCCTGAGGGTGTGGATCGCCCCCCACTCACCTCTGCATATCCACTCGATAAGCGTGTCCTGGTGGTGCCTCAGGTCTGTGTAGGCTGCCATGTGGATCAGGGAGTCCCGGGGACCTGTGAGCCTCCGCAGTGCCTCCCTCAGGACGGGCCCCACGCCCATCACCAAGACAGAGATGCCGTTGTCCCTCAGCTTCTGGGCAGGGACGGCCACGTCCTCTGGCCCCTCCCACCCGTGACCACCACCGCAGCCTTGGGGCACCAGGCCGGGCGCCCCTCCGGACCGTCATCACCTTGTCATAGGTGTGCAGCAAGGCCGTGCCTGCCGAGCCCACCCCACCCAGGTAGGGGGCCTGGCTCCTGGCCCGCAGCGCTGCAGCGCCGGTGAGGTGGGGGTCCAGCCCAAAGGCTGTCTGGACCTGGCCGCCATACACCACCAGGCCAATCTGTGTCACGTCAGGGTTCACGTCAAACCGGAGGGCACAGCTTCTCACGAAGCTCCGCATCTGGGCGAAGTCCTCGGGCCCCACAGAGGCCGAGGCATCCAACATGAAGACCAGGTCCAGCGACTGGGCCTGGCAGCCTGCAGAACAAGCAGAGTGGACCTCAGGGGGCAGCAAAGTGGGGACTGCTCTGGCGTGAGCAGAGCCCAGGTCAGCCGGTCTGCTGTCCACTGCAGTATCCGTCCTCCACCCTCTCCTAGAATGGTAGCAGGACATGTGAACGCTCAGCTAGACCACATTCCTAGCCTCCCTGGCAGCCGGGTGTGGCCACGTGACAAGTTCTATATAATGGGTTGTGATTGCAAGTAATTGTGCAATTTCCAAGTTATGTCCTCAGAAGGAAGCTGCTTGCCTTCCACTTCCCCTTTGCCCTCTTCTTTCTGTCTGAGAAACAGTGACCCTGGAGTTAGAGGTGGAACCACAAGATAACTGAGCCACCCTGCTGGCCCTGGCCACTCACCTCTGAACTGTCATGTGAGAGGAATAAACGTCCACTGTGCGTAAGCCATGGAGCTCCGGGGCCTCATCTATGCCATCACGGAGTGCCCTCCACGTGCCGTGCACTGTATACAAGGCACTAATTATACCATGTGGACCAAACTGCCAATGCCTGTCCTTGATCAGCTGACAAACATGAAACCAACAAAGAATTACAAACTATGTGAGCAGCCATGGGGGAAAGGAGCAGGGTGCTATGAGAGGGACCAGCAGGGGCGACATGGGTGGGTAAGGATGGGGTCGGGGCTCCTCTGAGGAGCGACATTTCAGCTAAAGACTGAAGATTCAGAACTCCTTAGCAACAATAAATAACAATAATAAATAGCAATACCTACAGTTCTGAGCATATACTCTGAGCTTACTGTGTACTAGTGTGTATGGTGCTTGCCTTACTTAATCCTCACAAAAGCCCCTCTGGAGGTACTAGGTACTACTATTAGTCCAATTTTACTGACCAGTAAACTGAGAAGTTACTCATCACAAGGTTAGCATACAGAACAGTCGGGCTGTGCTTGCGGCCCCCAGTACAGGCCCTGGTTAACTCGCTACCAAAGGGAGGAAGGGCCTGCCACTGGCCAGCCGGTGCCCGGGTCGGGCGAGGCCGGCCCGCAGCTGGCGCCGGTGCAGGACTGGTCCTTACCTGGGCGCTGCTGGCTGCACAGCTTTCCCCGCAGCTTCAGGATTTGGCCGCACAGGTCCTGCGGGCCGGCGTAGATCATGACGCACGCCAGGCTGCCCGTGACCTCCTCCAGGTCCGCCCGCACGGCCTCGCTGCCCACGCCCAGCAGGAGCAGCTCCCGGGCCCTGGCGAAAGGCGCCAGGCCGGCCACCTGGTCCTGAGAGCGCGCCTCGGTCATCAGGACCACGGCCCTGCGGGGCCGGTCCAGGCCCGTTCCGGCAGCGCTCCCGAAGCCGTGCTCCGCCGCCTGCCGCGGGGCCTGGCCTGTCAGGGTGGCGCCGCCACCGAAGGGCAGGTCGTCGAGGCTCCTGACCAGGTCCGTAGGTCCCGGTACTCGCCCACGGGCACGGCCATGGCCACGGCCAGCTCCACGCCGTAGCGGGCCACGCCCATGCGCGCCCGGGAGCCCTCGCTCAGCGCCGCCGGCACGAACCGCTTCCCAGAGGCCTTGGCCCGCAGGAAGCCCTCCGGGGTGGCAGCCGCCGAGCCGGCCAGCGGGAAGACGACGTCGGCTCTGCACTCCAGGCTCAGCTTCGGGGCTGCCAGGATCACAGCGGCCGTCACACTGTGGAGCACGCAGACCACTGTCCCACCCGGGACCCCCAGCCGCCACGTGGGGCCGGAGCCGCCTCCCTCCCAGGAGGGAGATGGGACACTGACACAGAAGCTTCAGGGCCTAGTGACCAGTGCAGGTCACAGGGTTAGACACGGCCGGACACAGAGCTCCCTGGCTCCTACCAAGTGTCTCCATCTCACCACTCTTTCAAAAGAAAATTTTTTTTCTCTTTTTCCCATTATGGTTAGTGCTTCTTGTGTCCTGTTGGAGAAATCTTTGTCTACCCCCAAGGTCATGATACGCTCCTATGTTTTCTTCCAGAAGCTTCACAACTTTGCCTTTTACATTTAAATCTATGATCCATCTGGACTTGATTTTTTGTGTAGCTTGTGAGGTAGGGAGTCAACATATATATATTTTTTCCCATATAAGTCTCCAATTGATCCAGCACTACAGTTTTTAAAAAGTGACTATTTAACAAGTCCCGTCCTATGTGTCGAGCATTGTGCTAAGAAGCTTATTTCAAACTCCCATAACCGTAGGGGGTAAAGCCAGTTATAATCTTCATTTCACAGTTTTAAAACCAAAAGGGGTTGAAGCTTCTCACTCCTCCTCTTCTTGGAAGAGGGGAGAAGAGACTCAGCCCAGAACCAGGACCCAGTTCGGCCAGCTCCAGCCTGCAGCTGGGCTCCATGATGCTCACAGATCAAGCAGTAGCCATTCTAAAGCTAAGAAGCCAGGAGCCGTGTCCTACCCAGAGCTCCACCACCTGAGTTACTTCTTCATGGAACCCTCAGTGTATCATTTGAGACATCAGATCAGTGGTGTACTAGAAAAGCAGGTGGCCCTAACTCCAGGGCTAGTTCCTACCTAGTAGCTAAAAGGGTGGCAGGTGAGAAGCAGGAACCCCGGCTCCACTGCTCCCCAACAGAGTCTGGGAAGTCCTGTGCACACGTACCGCAGTCAGCCTCCCCTCCAAAGGCTGGCGGGCAGAGGCAGTGGTACCTGTCCAGTCCTTCTGGAACACACGTGCCTCCATTCTGGCAGGGCTGTGAGTCACAGGGGCCTATCAGAGAGATGCCTGTTAACAGCCTGGTACATCAGCCCAGATATGTGAAGAGGTTTGGCTACCCTGCCCCACCAGGGCCCAGCCCCTTCCTTTCCCCAGATGCACTAGGAAATTAGTCTCAACACCTGTAGCGAAGAGGAAAGTAAATGAGGTACGTAAGGCGGGGTGAGGGTGTAGGTGGTACCAGACAATGGTGGGCTCAGTAAGGCCCTGTGTGAATTACAGGCTCACTTGGGGATCTGCCAGTGGGATCTGGCTCCTGGCTCTGATACTGGGAACACATGTTATGGACTGAATTTCTCCCCCCACCGCCCCGACCTCCAAATTTATATGTAGGAGTCCAAACCCCCAATACCTTAAAAATGTTAATCTACTACTTGGTGGTCACATGATTGTAATTAAAGTATACACTTCTGGAAGGTAGGAATTATCGAGGGTAACTCTGGGCTCCTAGGCCAGCAGTTCTGTCCGTTGGAGTTTCATGCAAACAACTGAGGGCTCATTAACAGCACCAACAGTGGCCTTTAACTGAGCAGCTACTATGGGCCAGGTATTGTGCTAAGCGCTACACATGTATGATCTCACTTCACTGATACAACTGGATGAAGCAGGTACTGTGAACCGCCACGTCACAGATGAGGAAGCTGAAACTTGACGAACAGAAGTCTCGTGCTGAAGCTCAGCTACTTGGAAAGTGGCAGAGCTGGGACTCGAACACAGGCCACTCTGGTTCCAAAACCGTAAGTCCTTGAGCTTTAATTTCTGAGCAGAAACAACCCCACTTTCAGTTCCTCCCATGTGTCAGAGACCAGCCAAGTTGGAACTTTAAAATAAGATGCCCGAAGGATCACCTAACCCCAGGCAGGAAGCACCATCCTGCCTGCACACAAAGCCTCTGGCTCTGCTTTCGAGGGACGGACTCCCAACCTCATCAGGAGTCGCATATCTACACAAGCACTGACGCCAAGACACTTCAGTGTGATTTCTGTGCTCCTGGGTCAGTGAGATGCACGAGACCCCGGCGTGAGGAGGAGTGAGGGCCCGTTGGGAAGCCAGGCTGCATGATCTTAATGATACTGAAAAGTCCTCCTGTTTGCTTGGGACTTGGTAGCTGATGAAGCACTTTAGTGGACATCACCTACTGAATCTTCCCCAGGATCCCCTGTATGGTACCCCCTATCATCCAGAGCAGGGAAATGGGGAGTCCAGACACGGGGCAAACATTGCCCCCATTTCACAGAGGAGGAAAGCGAGGCTCAGGTATCTTGCCCGAGTTTGGTGCTAGATGTGAGGCTTTCTGTCTGCACAGCTGGGGCTCAGGGCACGCCCTGCTCTACCTCTTGTCACCGCAAGGGGCCCTGGTTAAGGAAGTAATTCCAAAACCTTCACTCCCTTTCTCAGTGAAAATATACCACTGACCAAGGGAGGCGTGAGTATGGCATGAGCATGTTCCTCTGCCTCTGAAATGCCTGTCCCTGGGCCCTGGAGCTCAGTCCAACCCCACTTGCTGCCCCAGGAGTATAAATGCCCCTTTGGGAGCCAGCCTAGTCCCAGGGCCAGAAAGAAGAGGAGAATCCAAGAGGCAGACTGTATCTGGGCGGGTGGTCCTGTACCAGGTGGCAGGGTGGGTTAAGAACACTCTCTTCCAGCTACAACCCAAGGAAACAAATGGTAGAGATCAAAGTTTTAACAGGAGAGGGTATTTAAAACACTAAAAGCTGACACAAGATGCCAATGCAGACGCAAGTCAAGAAAGACTTGGTTCTTTTTTTTTGTCCTGATTCTACCCAATTTTTGTCTGCACATAGAGTAGGAAATGTTTCAAACTACTCAGACAATTAAAAAAAAAAAGATAATGGAAGCTGGCTATCATGTCAGAAATTAGAGATATCTGTGTTCCATACTCTGAACTACGGCAACAGCTTTCTATTACGAGTTACTTTCTGGGGCCAGCACAATGAGTCGGGGGTGGGAAATACTGGGATTAGGCGACTGGATTCTGGTTATGTGACCCCAGACAAGTTACTTTCCTTCTCTGGTCTTCCGTTCCCTCTTCTATATAGCAACTCTGTAGTTTTCAACTGTGTTCCTCAGAGCCTCAGTGGAGAGGGAAGGGGACTGTCCAGGGCTCCCCCAGTGCCCCTGCCCCACGCCCCCACGCCCCCACCCCAAATGTGCTTTTTCTGGTCTGCATAACAAGTGTCCATACAAGGCTCTGTAGCTCAGGAGGATTTGCAAACCACTGGCTGGTCTCAATGACCTCTGAGGTCGGTTTGAGTGACAACCTTCTGTGACAACACAAGGGCCACCATTCCTGTGCTGGCTTCCATGCCCCAGCCGTCCCCCATCGTTACTTCAAGTCCTCGGCTACTTGAAGAGACGGCAGTCTCCTCTTCCAGATGGGGAGATGGGTTCAGGGCTGAATAATGTTGCCCAAAGTCACACGGTTACCAGAACACAGCAGAGCTGAGATCTGAACTCCACCTCCCACTCCAAAGCCCATGCATCCTGCCCTCTGGGCCTCGCCCCCTGGCTCTCCTGAGTCTGTGGGGCGATGGGCCGACCACAGAGGAGTGGGTCCTCGTCCCTCAGGCAGAAAGCCCTCCTCTTGGCTGGCAGCAGCTCCCTGGATGGCCTCATCTAAGGAGATTCTCCTGGGGCCTTCGCGACAAAGTTCTCTAAAACTTGCCAAAGAGCACTTCTCCCGGGGAGATCCCACCCAGGGCTGCTCACCTAGTGGGCAGGCTAATTGGGCTCACCTCTAGGGCGGGGGCTTTCCTGAGGCAAAACATCCACTTGGGATAAAAGCCAAGTCAACTACGAACTCAAGGGGTTGCTGAAATCAAAACTGTGCCAAGCTGCCAGCTCATTAAAGAGAACTCTTCTCCCCCTCCATGTCTACTCCTCGTGCCCTCATAAAACCACCCGTCCTAGCCCAGAAAGCTCCACGGGCCCTGCCCTCCCTACCCAGGCCTACAGGAGCCAGCGTTGTTGAGCAGACACTATCCACAGGGCTTCGCCTGGGCCTGCACTCAGCTAGTCCCCCACCTCCCTCAGGTCTGGTCCCTGCCCACTCTAATTAAAACCGCAACCCTACCCTCTACTTACCCGTCCCGTCCCACCCCGCATCCTTTCCCCTACTGCACTTACCACCACCTAACAGTCATTTAGGTATTCACTTTGTTCACTGCTACCTCTTGCTCATGAGAGCAGATTTGTTTCCGAGACGCTCATGCTGATTCCCCAGGACCTGGGGCAGCGCTGGGAACTTAGGAGAGCCTCCGTGAGTATTTCTTCAATGAGGGGATTGATGAAAAGCCTCCTATATGCATTATGCTAGGAGCCTGCAATGTCAGTGCATTCTACGAATTACCTCGCTGCCTGCAATGTCACAGTGCATTCTACGAATTACCTCGCTGCGTGCTCCTGGCAATCCTCTGGGGGCAGGTCCCGTTATCACCCCCTTGCTGAATGTGGAAACAGACAGCGGGAGGTTCCCAGCTCACTAGTGGTGATGCCCCCAGAGTCTGAGCACATAGCCATGAAGTGTACTCTACCCACCAGCCTCTCCCAGGGCTCCCGGCTCTGGATTGCGTCTGTCCCCTGCTACCCAGTTCCCACATCTTTCGAGACTGCTCAAGCAACCCCTCCTCCACGATGTGTGGGGAGGACAGGCCCCATCCCAGCACTTGGGAGCCTCTCTCTGGACCACGAGCCTCTTGGGGCCGCGACTGTGCCTGCCTCCTCGCTGGACCCTGCCTGGCTCAGAGTGAGTCCTTAAACATGTTCACCAGGGAATGAAGAACTACCTCCTTTCACTCAAAAGTGCAGGTTCAGAAGAGAGCCTCTAGTGGCCTCTGACATGGCACGAGGCCCCACTTCCTTTGATCCACATGGGGGGCACCGCCCTTCCCTGCCGAGATGGCGTTTGGACTCTGCATCGACCCGACACGGCCCTCACGGCTTCTCAGCCGCTGCATCTCACTGCTGTGCGCGCGCTCTGATCTCATCGCTGAGGCCAGGCCAAGGGGCCAAGGTGCAGCTGGTTCAAACGCTACCCTGGCCCTCCAGAAAGGACTAGAGGGTGAGATCATGAGCTCCTGACGAGGTGCCATACTGAAGGTGGTCCAGATAAAGGGGGACGATCTGGGGGTCTGCGGGGCAGTGGCTGAGAGCCAGGCGGCGGGTGCTCTTGAATGCCTGAGCTCCGGTCCTGAAGAATCCAGCATTCTTCATGGCCTCCACATCCGGAATTCATCAAAGCATCTTAAGCCTCTTGCCTTGCTCAGCCCCCATACATATGGAAACTGGTGATCAGAGGGACCAAATTAGTAGACCACTACCCAAGTCCAGACCACTGCCCTGTCAGACCAGCTTTTGGCTGATTTACCAGCCTTCAGAATGGCTGTGACCCAGGCCCTGGGCTCCTGGGCGATGTGTCTAAAAGACTCTGACACTTGTATGGAAACACAAAAGACCCCAAATAGCCAAAGCAATCTTGAGAATGAAAGACGGAGCTGGAGGAATCAGGCTCCCTGACTTCAGACTATACTACAAAGCTACAGTCATCACGACAGTATGGTACTGGCACAAAAACAGAAAGATAGATCAATGGAACAGGATAGAAAGCCCAGAGATAAAACCCACGCACATATGGTCACCTTATCTTTGATAAAGGAGGCAGGAATGTACAGTGGAGAAAGGACAGCCTCTTCAATAAGTGGTGCTGGGAAAACTGGACAGGTACATGTAAAAGTTTGAGATTAGATCACTCCCTAACACCATACACAAAAATAAGCTCAAAATGGATTAAAGACCTAAATTTAAGGCCAGAAACTCTCAAACTCTTAGAGGAAAACGTAGGCAGAACACTCTATGACATAAATCACAGCAAGATCCCTTTTGACCCACCTCCTAGAGAAATGGAAATAAAACCAAAAATAAACAAATGGGACCTAATGAAACTTCAAAGCTTTTGCACAGCAAAGGAAACCATAAACAAGACCAAAAGACAACCCTCAGAATGGGAGAAAATACTTGCAAATAAAGCAACTGACAACGGATTAATCTCCAAAATTTATAAGCAGCTCATGCAGCTCAATAACAAAAAAACAAACAACCCAATCCAAAAATGGGCAGAAGACCTAAATAGACATTTCTCCACAGAAGATATACTGACTGCCAACAAACACATGAAAGGATGCTCAACATCTTTGCTCATTAGAGAAATGCAAATCAAAACTACAATGAGATATCATCTCACACCAGTCAGAATGGCCATCATCAAAAAATCTAGAAACAATAAATGCTGGAGAGGATGTGGAGAAAAGGGAACACTCTTGTACTGCTCGTGGGAATGTGAATTGGTACAGCCACTATGGAGAACAGTAGGGAGGTTCCTTAAAAAACTACAAATAGAACTACCATATGACCCAGCAATCCCACTACTGGGCATATACCCTGAGAAAACCATAATTCAAAAAGAGACATGTACCATAATGTTCATTGCAGCTCTATTCACAATAGCCCAGAGATGGAAACAACCTAAGTGTCCATCATCGGATGAATGGATAAAGAAGATGTGGCACATATATACAATGGAATAGTACTCAGCCATAAAAAGAAACCAAATTGAACTATCTGTAATGAGGTGGATGGAATTAGAGTCTGTCATACAGAGTGAAGTAAGTCAGAAAGAGAAAGACAAATACCGTATGCTAACACATATATATGGAATTTAAGGGAAAAAAACGTTATGAAGAACCTAGGGGTAAGACAGGAATAAAGACACAGACCTACTAGAGAATGGACTTGAGGATATGTGGGGGGGAGGGGTAAGCTGGGACAAAGTGAGAGAGAGGCATGGACATATATACACCACCAAACGTAAGGTAGATAGATAGTGGGAAGCAGCCGCAGAGCACAGGGAGATCAGCTCGGTGCTTTGTGACCACCTAGAGGGGTGGGATAGGGAGGGTGGGAGGGAGGGAGACGCAAGAGGGCGGAGATATGGGGACACATGTATTTGTATAACTGATTCACTTTGTTATAAAGCAGAAACTATCACACCATTGGGGAAAAAAATACAATGTTAAACACACACACACACACACAACTCTGACACTGAGTAGCTGGGCCGCTGCCTGGGTTCCCGGAGCTCTGTCCCTGCCTCCCTCCCAGGTCTTCTCCGATCCCTGTCACACACTCCACAGCCAAGGCCCTGGAGAGCCGTTCTCCCTGCAGCCCATGAGCACTTGGCCATCCCCGCCCAGGCCCTGCCCACAGGCTCTGACCCCACACCTTGTGGACGAACCTGGAAGAGGGACAGAGTGCAGCCAGCACGGCCTTGGTCCCCCGAGATCCCCTCCAGCACGGGGCCTGGCCGACAAGCTGCCTGACCATCTCTAGCGTCTTGCGCTCACAGGGGTGAGGCTGGACCTCGCAGTCTGTGTCCACCGTGCATACCCGAGGCAGGGAAGACAGGGTTACGCCTCCTTCCTCTGCCCGTGGGCCCACCACCGTCAGCCCTGGCTCTTTCCCGGCAGAGTACATGGGGGAGGGGCGGCCGGTCTCCGAGCATCTCCTCTGCACAAGCCCCGCCCCACACCGCTCTTCCATCCTGTGCACACGTGTACCTTTTTTTTTTTTTTTTTTTTACAATGTACTTCACTCTATCTCCCGGATGGAGCCTGACAAAGATGACCGGGAATACAGGGATCTCATCCCCAGATGAGGTCTCCCTGTGCTGACAGCAGGGGAGGGGACCCCACCGGATCTGAGCCTCTCTACCCCGTGTGACAAGTTCGGAATTCCCAGCCTAGAACCCCACAGGGCCTGACACAGGGCGGTAGGACAGAGCAGAGCGCCCCAGGGCCGAGGCTGTTGGGCTCCGTTTCTCTTCCCTCCCTCTCAGGGGGACCTCCGGCCTTGGGGAACCCTCCTCACCCCCATCCCACTTCCATATAGGCGAGGCCACTCCTTTCCACACGGAAAGGCCTTACTCACCCGGAGAGGCAATGGTGCACGTGGCAGAGCCGCCGAGGGTGCTGGAGAGGCCGTGGGCGGCGTCCTCCACCTGCTCGGCCATCAGCACAGGCTGCTCCCTGGCTCGCTGGCCAGTGTGCGCAGCCCCTCCCACCTGTGCCCCAAGCCCCTGGCCGAGAAGTTACAATGGCTCATCGCCCCGCCCTCACCCACCTCCTATCCACCCGTCTCCTAGACGCTGGGTTCCTTGTGGACAGCCCCGCCACCCACTGATGCAGGAGCCACAGAGCTGCAACCTCATCCACCTAGGATGCAGGTAAGGTCTAGAAGCGAAGCACAGAAGGACCTCGAGGATGCTCAGCCATGGGTCATAACGTGCACATGCTCCAGTCCCCGAACTTCCTCAGAGGAGAGCCTCGCACTCAAACCGTCAGCTCTTATTTGAGACAGGGTCCTAAGAGATTTAGTCGTCTGGTTTTGCAACCCATAGCTGATGAGAAAAATTTAACCCGAGGGCTTCCCTGGGGGCACCATGGTTAAGAATCCGCCTGCCAAGGCAGGGGACACGGGTTTGAGCCCTGGTCCAGGAAGACCCCACACGCCGCAGAGCAACTAAGCCCGTGCGCCACAACTACTGAGCCCGAGTGCCACAACTACTGAAGCCTGCGTGCCTAGAGCCCGTGCTCTGCAACAAGAGAAGCCACCCAATGGGAAGCCCGCACACTGCAACGAAGAGTAGCCCCTGCTTGCCGCAACTAGAGAAAAGCCCGCGTGCAGCAACGAAGACCCAACGCAGCCAAAAATGAAAAAAAAAAATTAACTAGAAAGGAAATGAAGGAAAGTGGTTCTAGGTGACAGCAAGAGAAGAACAAACGGCGACAGCTAGTAACAGAAAAAAAAAATCCTGCAGCATTATAAATAGTGGCAATAAGAACTCAAAGGCCAGCAACACGAGGCCGTGTAGAGGCAGGAGCTGGCATAGTTCGACAACCAGAGGGCACTGTTAGTGTCCAGAACAGATATGATGTGGGGGATGATGACCGTAGGGCATGAAGAAAGGGTTAAATTATGTTGAGAAACCTGTTTTTAAGAAGACAAGGCAGGGGCTTCCCTGGTGTTGCAGTGGTTGAAAATCCGCCTGCCGATGCAGGGGACACGGGTTCGTGCCCTGGCCCGGGAATATCCCACATGCCATGGAGCGGCTGGGCCCGTGAGCCATGGCCGCTGAGCCTGCGCGTCCGGAGCCTGTGCTCCGCAACGGGAGAGGCCACAGCAGTGAGAGGCCGCGTACTGCAAAAAAAAAAAAGGTAGTCAGTGACACATTTAGAATCCTGCCTATCAAAAATTCATCAAAATAGACCATGGGGCTTCCCTGGTGGCGCAGTGGTTGAGAGTCCGCCTGCCGATGCAGAGGACACGGGGTTCGTGCCCCGGTCCGGGAAAGTCCCACATGCCACGGAGCGGCTGGGCCCGTGTGCCATGGCCGCAGAGCCCGCGCGTCCGGAGCCTGTGCTCCGCAACGGGAGAGGCCACAACAGTCAGAGGCCCGCGTACCGCAAAAAAAAAAAAAAAAAAAAAAAAAATAGACCATGGCTTGGCAATACAGCAAAACCTTCATGTATGTCTAAACCTCCTAATGGAAAGCTCCCCATTCTCCTCTGAAGCCACAGAAACCAGACACTTTGCCCAGCACCTAGGACAGCGCCTGGCACACAGAGGGGCTTCTCAGTTCTGGACTCACATTAGCAGAGTGGGCAGCTCTGCCAGGCCACACCCTTAGCTCTCCCGGCCCCCAAACAGACCTTCTTAAAAGCTCCCTGGGTAATTCAGATGCTCAGCCAGAGTTGAGAACCATCAGAGAAGGGGCTCAATATACACTAAAAGGGGGAAAGAGTTTGAACAGGCAACAGTCTTTAGTCTGAACCACCTGCAGTGGTTCTCAGACTTTGGCAGCATCAGAATCACTGAGGGGCCAGAAAAGCCACAGATTGAGACTCCTTGCCCCAGAGTTTTGGATCCAATGCAGTGGGGCCTGAGTGTGTGCATTTCTAGCAAGCTCCCAGGTGATGCTGACACTGCTGGTCCAAGGAACACACCTGGAGAACCACTGGTCAACAGTGAGCTGGCCTCTTACTAGGAGTGGGGAGGGGTCAGGTAGGCCTGGAAGTCCAACAGGCTTTCTCAGAGGCTTCCTGTGTCTGCAGCTCAGGCCTTCATATCTGAGCTGTGCCCCCTCTTCTGAGCAATGGCTTCTTGATTTCCCTGCACTAGGGATGCTCAAAGTGTGGTCTGTGGGCCAATGAAGAGCCCCAAACTGTTTCACCCTGATTCAGAATCCGATAAGTATAGACACCAAGCATTTAGAAACTAATCACACAGCAACTTGACAGTCATTTTATGTCTGTTGGGTCAAATAATAAATATCTGAGTTTCTATTTTGTTTTTATTTCCTCTTTCTAGTAACTCATTTTTATTGTATTTTTTTAAAAGTATCAGTTTATGATGGATTAGGAAAAAGAAAAACAAACTGGACCTTCACCACAGATAGTTTGAGAAGTGCTACTCCAGCCAGCAGCCGGAGAAGAAAGCCCCAGAACGGGCCAGTATTTCTACCCATGGGAGATCCTATCCTCAGTGACAAACCTTTGGGCAAATACTACGTGCAAGGCACTCTATTCGGCCCTGTGCGGGGATGAGGGTGGGCAGGGAGCCATGAAGTAACGCCCACTCTCCTCTCTCAAAGGGTTTATACTCCTTATATCTGAGGACACAGAAAGAGCCAGCCATAAGGCAGCTTGTGTTTAATACCAACTTATTGGCAATGACGACAACCATCACGGTGGTGGTAGCTGTCATCACTGTCACCAGGACACAGCCCAATCGGGGCAGCCCCATGGTACCTACAACCTCAGTCCCCTTCTATCTTCCTCCTCTTTCTGCACTTGCTGGTCCCCTCGGCACTCAGCTCCAGGTGATCTTATTTAGGCTTTAAATACCATCCTCGGTTTCAATCTCGATGCCTGTCCTTTCTCCTATGCTCCAGACTCTCATATCCAACTCTCTACTCAGCTTCTCTACTTAGATGGCTAATACGCATCTCAAACTTGACTTGTCTGAAACAGAATTCAATTTCCTTTGTTCCTTTCCCACTCTTTCTCTTTTCAGTAAATAGCACCACCATTCACACTGGAGCTCAGGCCAAAATCTTTGATTCTTCTCTCACACACCCACGTCCAATACGCCAGTCACTCCATTGCTCTGTCTTCCAAACACATCCTAAATCCAGCCATCCCTCAGCAGGGTCACAGCTGCTTCCCTACTGCAAACCATCATTATCTTGCATGTGAGCTGCTCCAAAGGCCTCCTGACTAGATTCCCCACTGCCCCTATTATTGCTTCTCCCTCTGCCTCACCCACCAGTCTATTCTCTCTACCTTGCAGTCAGTGTGATTTATCTAAAAATGTAAGCCAATTCATGTAATTTTCCTGCTCAAACCCCCCACCCCAAAGACTTCTCAGACTACTCATTACAAACTTTATTCTCTACAATAACCCACAAAAGCTCTAGACCTAACTCCTGCCCACCTCTTCTACCTTATTTCTTATCATTCACCCCTTGCTTGCTGGGCTCCAGCCGCTCCTGGCTATCTCACTGTTTCTATCACACACCGAGCTAGCTACTGCCTCAGGGCCTTTGCACTTTCCATCTGCCTGCCTTGCCTGCTCTTTTCCCTGTTATTTGGAAGGCTTGTTCCTCACTCAAGTTTCTGCTCAAAAACCAGCTCTTCAAAGGAGCCTCGCCAGACCCCCCATCTAAAATAGCTGTCCACTCTATTCCCATCACTCTGTAACCTCTTCCCTACTTTATTTTTCTCCTTTGAATTTTATTTCCACCTGAAACTGTTACTTATTTATTCTCTCACTTTTTTTTTTTTTTTTTTTAAATCTAGTTCCTTTCCTAGAACAGAAGCTCCACCAGGGCAGGGACTTTGTATTGCTGTCTGTGCATCCTGAGAACCTAGAATAGTGTCTGGCATGAGGAAGACAACATATATTTATTGATTGAGAGAATAAATAATGTACAGTTGGTCCTCTATATCTGTGGGTTCCACATCCATGGATATGGGTGGCCAACTAAGGGACTTAAGCATCCATGGGTTTTGGTATCCACAGGGGTCCTAGAACCAACCCCCTGCAGATACCAAGGAACAACTATACTAAAATTAATAAAGAGATTTCTATGTATAGGCACAGTGCCCAGACAAGAGTCATTTCACTTGATACCCACAAATGACAACAGCCCCATTGAGGTCACCTCCATTTTCAGGGTTGAGAGCATTGAGGAACTGTGCCCCCCTCTCCTCTAGGAAGGCATATTCCTGCATCTGGCTCCTGACCCTGTTTACCCCGAGGGACCCCTGACCCACCCTGTGCAGTTGGATGAGTCCATGAATTTCCATTTCTGCCCAGATGAATTGGAGTCAAGTTCCTGACACTTGAAATCAAGTGTTCAGACTAAATTACAGACGATGCAAACTCTCAGACTTCCAAAGACTTGGCAGCCCCCTTGTGCCCGCAACAATACAGTAAAGTGAGGAAAAAATGGATCCAGAAAGGATCAGGATGGTTTTCCCAGCTCCCCTCTCTTCCCATGGCTGTGACATCCCCAGGCTGACCCAGAGGGCTGACCCCGCGTGACCAAATCTCTTACCCTGGGAAGCAGACCCCCACAGCAAACACAGGTGACGCCTCTTTGCTTCAGCTGCCTGGCTGGCAGGGCCACATGCCCTTGGGACCCCCTGTCGGTGACAATGATGAGGACCTGGGGCACAGAGGCATTTCTGCCCCCAGGGAATTCTTTATGCAGAAGGCATTTCAGAGCAAGGCCCGTCTCTGTATGTCCTCCTCTGAGCTCACCCAGAAGGAAAAAAACAAAGAAGAAAGAGTCAGCGGTCCAGAGGTGAAGTTGGAATGAGAGCCTGAAATCATGGCCACCTTCTTCCAGCAGAGACTCAAAGGGACAATTCCAGCATGAGATACACACTCTCTCACCATCTAAACCACAAGAATGATGAAGAGAAATGAACTTTCCCCCTGGACTTAACACTCCCCCTACACATCTCTGCTGTGTTAGGTAACAATGACATTCTTTGTGTATGTGTTTGCTGTCTCTCCCCATGGTGTCTCCGGGGCACAATTCTCCTCATTTGTCTAACACCCACCTCCCATCTCCCCATCCCCATCCCATTCCCTTCTTGTTACAGCTCAACATCTCCTTGGGGTGGGAAAGCAGATAAGTGAGCTTCGTAAGAATTTATGAGCGTCAAGGACGGGGCTTTGATGCAAGGGTCTGATGAGGCCTCTCATCAGAGGCTTTGATGCAAGGGTCCATGATCAGGCCTCTCTGTCCCACTTCCAAGTTCAGGGTTGGGCGCTGGAAGGCTGAACCGTCTGACTTTCAGATCAGGGCAGGTTACGGTGGTCCCATCTCATCAGGATGCTAAGATTCTCTAATCCTCACAGCCTAGTTACAGGGACTGTCGACTGAGCTTGGAGTCGCAGCGCAGAATCCCTACTAAAGCTTGCCATAGGAGGCTCGTGCAAACGTCCTCAGAGGGTGGACTGCCAGCTCTGTCAACTGGGAAGAAAATAATGACTCACTACAATAGATTTGGGGCAAAACCTTTCAGTGCATGGTAATAGATGAGGAATCCCCTGCTCAGAGACCAGGAATACTAACTTAATATTTACTGTGCACTTACCACATGCCAGGCACCACTGTGCTAAGAGAGAGAGAGAGAAAGAGAGAGAGAGAAAGAGAGAGAGAGAGAGTGTGTGTGTGTGTGTGTGTGTGTGTGTAAAGGTGCTTGGCTCATATAATTCTCACCACAGCTCTGAGACAGGGGAGTTCAGAGAAGAGAAGGGCCTTAGCTAAGATGACACAGCTCATGGGTGGTGGAGGTAGGACTTGAACCCTCCACTTCCAGAGCCCAAGTTCTTAACCATCAGGCTACACAGCCTGCCTCTCCCCAGCTAGTGGAGGTCAGAACTGCAGTTGAAACCCAGTCCAGCTAATTCCAAAGCCAATGGTCATTCCTCTGAAGACTTGGGCCTAATGGGCATGGAAAACGGGCGCCCATTCATTTATGTACTATCTAAGCAGAGACCACGCAGCCGGCAAAGCTTTAAAATATTTAATCCATGGCTCTTTGCTGAAAAGGTTTGCTGACCGCTACTCTGTACTGTTCTAAATGGTTTCAAAACACTTTTTGCCAAAAGCCAGGAGCTCCCTGTGCCTTCCCGCTGGCAGGGTTCCCCACAAGCCTCTGACTGTGGCCCTGCATCCTTAGCTTCTCAGCCAGACCTTGCTTTCTCTCCTCAAAACACCCCCGCACCCCTCGCCCATCTAATCATCACTTCTTTCCATATGGATTCAAAGCTTCAGGACCAGGAAAAAAAACGCTTGTTCTCCGCAGCTCTGTTCTTGTTTCTCATACAGGTCTACCCTCGGCCCCTCCAGAGTTAACCTCTGTTTTCCCTTTTCAATCCAGATTTTCTGAGTGGGTCTGGGCCCCCCTCCTCATAGCTACTAGCCTGTGGCTAGAGAGAAATTAAATTTCAAGGCCATGAGGGCCCAGACTACAACTCCACGGACCTGTGGGGTGTCCGCTTCCACATCGCTTAGCGCACAAATGCCCGTGCCCGCCACCCTCTCCACCTCTGCACCTGACCTGCTGGTTTCTGACCGACCGAGCACAGGTGAGATTCCTAACAGCATCTGAACCCAGGGAAATGAGAAGCAACCCTGCTACCTTCACTTTTCTTATTCCACGGAGTGTTTCTCACAAAGTCTGTTCTGAGCTCAGCGTTTGGCTCCAGACAGGAAGGTCTGAGGCCAGAATCTAAGGTTTTTCTAATTTCTCTCCAACGGGACTGAACTAGGTAGAAAGTGAAGGTTCACAGATGGACTGCTGTTTATGATAGAAACGCATGGACTGATTAAGAACAAGGGCGCAGATACTAGTCCCGTGAGATACTGGCCTGCTAAACTTGGCAACGTTACTTGGCCTGAGACTCCTGTTAAACCTGCTAAAGTAGAAAAAGTAACAGTATTGTTTGAGGATTAAATGCTGTATCCAGTGCCTGCTAGTACCTAGTAAGCACTCCATCAGTGGTCATTATAATGAACTACCTAGCAGCCTCTTCTAAGAAGTTTACCTTTTGAGTTAGTCTCAAATTCTAGTCAGCATTTAAGTCCCTTAGGAGATTTACTAATGTGGATTTTCAGATTCCATCCTCCCAGAGTCCAAACTGGTGGGTGTGTGACCAGGCCCGAGAATCTATCAATACATTTTAGACCCGCCTCCCCTTTCCCACCCCCAGTGATTCTGATGCAGGTAGTTCATGGAATAGACTTTGAAAAATAATTCATAAGAACACTCACTGTAGGTACAGGGATGTTGATTACAGGAGTTTTTGTTGCTGTTGGTTTCAGCAATGGACAAAAATCCTGGAATCAAGCTAAATGTGTCCTTTTAGGGGTCTGATTTACTATATTGTAAGAGCTCAATTCATTGATTACATAACCATTAAAAAGGATTAACATGAAAAATAAGGCAGCTTTATGCAAAAATACACACCAAATAATATTAAGTAAAAAAAAAAAAAAAAAAGAGCAAAGTGCTTTGTAAAGTATTCTAAAAACTATGTTTAAATGTTAATGCAGCTTGAAAGAGGCCAGAGCTGGCTATAAAAGGCTTTGTGCTAAAGAAAGGGGTCATTGCTATTTCTGCAGAGCTACTCAAACACAGTACAACTTTGATAAAGCTACAGATGGGGTCCAAAAAAAAAATCAATCACAGAAAATTCAGTCATGTTATGTGAAATTAATCAGATGATGGAACAGACGTGCACAGCCCCCTGGCCAGACTTCTAGGCATTCGGAAGCCAACTGCTGGCCGTGTTTTATCTGATTTTAGGTTATCATGGGGTACAACACTGTAAGGTTTGACTGTAGTATTTTTTAAACTTATTACAAAGTAGCAATAAGATGACTGTCACAGTGTCTTCTTAGTCATTTCAAAACATGCTTTTAGGGGACTGAATTGATCTGGAAAGGCAAGTGTTCTGGGTTTTGGGGAGAGCTGTGCTCTTCAGTCGAGAATTTAAAACTCCACTGAAGAAAAAGGGTGAAGAGCCCTGGGCAGGTCATCACTCCCATTCGGCCAATGTTCCTCTGTTCTGATTAGTAAGAGTGTCTTAGCGTTCAATGTCCTCAATGACCCTGCAACCGTGGCCAAAAAACCAGGAACTGCCTCCTTTTCTTGTTTGTTGTCTTACAGCCAACCTGGGATACACAAATGCTAACCATTCTCATCCCCAAAAGAAGAGCTGACCTTGTTCAGACACGTAAAGAGGCATCTTTCTCCACCCCCCAGTGTCCTCATCTGGTGCATCCTCAATGCATCTCCACATGTCATGGGTTATGAATAACAGCCCTTAGTTACGACTTTCAACACAGCTGACAAGAGGCTCCACTAATTACTTAGGGGGCAGGGGTGGAGGGGGAGGTCGGGGAGAGGTGGGAAAGGACAGCTCCATGGGGCCTACTGGACGTGCAGTGCGACCCTGTGGTCCCGACCAAGTCACCTGCTCCTTCTCAACCTCATATCCTCTTCCATAAAATAAGGGGTTGGAAGAGGTACTGGGTGAACTCTATAAAGTACCTTTTGGTACCAATTCACTTAAATTGGCTTAGTTTTTCACAAGAGAGCAGGGCTGAGTCATTTGAGTCAAAGTCCCCCAAACGTTTTTGACTTTCAGTCCTAAATTTAAAACATTAGGTTACGTTTTCTTCTGCAAATATTTGTGTGTATATAATGGGTACAAAAGTTTTTTTAACAATAAAATATTATATCAATAATGATACAATTCACATACCACAGAATTCACCATTTTAAAGTATAAATGTGGTTTTTAGTATAATTCAGAGTTGTACAACCATCACCACTACCTAAGTCCAAACTATTTTCATCACCCCAAAAAGAAGCTTTATACCTATTAGCAGTCATATCCTGCCTCCCCACATCCCCTGGAAATGACTAATCTACTTTCTGTCTCCACAGATTTGCCCATTTTAGACTATTTCATATAAATGAAATCATACAATACATGACCTTTTATGTCTGGCTTGTTTCACTTGGCATTTTAGTTAAGCATCTTGCCTCTTGGCCATTTTGATGTCCTCTTTGGAAAAATGTCTATTTAGTTCTTCTGCCTATTTTTTAACCAGATTGTTGGGTTTTTTGTTATTGCTTGTATGAGTTCTTTATATATTTTGGATAATAACACCTTACCTGATCTGTGGTTTGCAAAATTTTTCTCCAATTCTGTAGGCTGCCTTTTCATTTTGTTGTTTCTTTTGCTGTGCATAAGCTTTTGAGTTTTATGTAGTCCCATCTGTTCATTTTTGCTTTTATGAATAAATTACATTTTGTGTACCCATTCGCCCATTGGATTTTTGGCTATCATAAATAATACTGCTGTGAACATCACTGTACATGTTTTTGTGCAGGCATATGTCTTTGATTCTCTTGGAGTGGAATTCCTAGGACATGTGGTAACTCTATGTTTAACATTTTGAGGAACTGCTGTACTGTTTTCCAAAGTTGCTGCACCACTTTACAATCCTACCAGCAGCATATGAGGGCTCCAATTTCTCCACATCTCTGTCAACACTTATTATTGTCTGTCTTTCATTTTATCCCTCCTAGTGGGTGTGAAGTGGTATCTCATTATGATTTTGATTTGCATTTCCTTAATGACTAATGATTTTGAGCACCTTTTCATGTGCTTATTGGCCATTTATATATCTTTTCTGGAGAGAAGTCTATTTACAAGGTTTCTTATTCAGGTGATGAAAATATTCTAAAATTAGATGATGGTAATGGTTGGATAACCCTGAAAATATACTAAAAACCACTGAACTGTACACATTAAAGGTGTGAACTTTACAGTATTTTAATTAAATCTCAATAAAGCTGCTTTAAATAAATTAGTGTGTATAACACTCCTAGGCCAGGGGGCAGTGGGAAGAGACCTTTTAAAAGTGTCGATTCGAGGTATCACTGCCCAGAGTGATTTAGCAGGTCTGGAAACAGCCCAGGCACCTGCACTTTAACATACTGCCTAACCAATTCTGACTCAGACCATCTGACCAAAGACCTCACTTTGACAAGTACTGCTCAGTGTGTCTGGGCCCAAGATACAGAAGTGAGGATGCCACTGTTCTCTACGGGAACCATTCGTGGAGGCCCCAAGGGTAGAAGGCTCCAAGGGAACATGGAAAGGTCAATGTACACTAATATCACTTTTAAAAAACATATTAACGTGCTTTTTCCTTTGAACTTTCTTGTATTTGACTTGCTGCTCATTCTGCACCCAAGGTCAGAGGAAAGGGCTGGGATAAACAACCTAAGATGAAGTCACTGGGGGTGGGGGCAGTAACAAGATGGCTGGGTAGAAGGACGTGAGCTCACCCCCTCATGAAAACACCAAAATTACAACTAACTGCTGAACAACCATCGACAAAAAACTGCTGGAACTTACCGAAAAAGATATCCTACATGCAAAGACAAAGAAGAAGCCACAACAAGATGGTAGGAGGGGCACAACTGTGATAAAATCAAATCCCATACCCGCTGGGTGGGCAACCCACAAACTGGAAAATAATTATATCTCAGAGGTTCTCCTATAGGAGTGAAGGTTCTGAGCCCCACATCAGGCTCCCCGGCCTGCAGGTCTGGCATCAGGAGGAGGAGCTCCCAGAGCATCTGGCTTTGAAGGCCAGCAGGGTTTGATCACAGGAGCTCCACAGGACTGGGGTAACAGAAACTCCACTCTTGGAGGACACACACAAGGTCTTGTGCACACCAGGACCCAGGGGAAAAAGCAGTGACCTCATAAGAGCCTGGGCCAGACCTACCTGCTGGTATCGGAGGTGGGGGTAATTACCTTAAACATAAACAGATTAAATGCTCCAAACAAAAGACACAGACTGGCTGAAATGGATACAAAAACAAGACCCATGTATAGGCTGTCTACAACAGACCCACTTAAGATCTAGGGATACATACAGGCTGAAAGTGAGTAAATGGAAAAAGGTATTCCATGCAAATGGAAATCAAAAGACAGTTAGATTAGCAATACTCAGATCAGACAAAACAGTCTTTAAAATAGACTGTTACAAGAGATAAAGAAGGATACTACATAATGATCAAGGGATCAATCCAAGAAGAAGATATAACAATTGTAAATATATATGCACCCAACACAGGAGCACCTCAATATATAAGGCAAATACTAACAGCCATAAAAGGAGAAATCAACAGTAACACAATAATGGGGGGGGGCTTTAACACACCACTTTCATCAATGGGCAGATCATCCAGACAGAAAATCAATAAGGAGACACGGGCCTTAAATAACACATTAGACCAGACGGACTTAACTGATATTTATAGAGCATCCTGTCCAAAAGCAGCAGAATACACATTCGTTTCAAGTGCACATGGAACATTTTCCAGGGCTGATCACATGCTAGGCTACAAAGCAAACTTCGGTAAATTTAAGAAAACTGAAATCATGTCAAGCATCTTTTCCGACCACAACACGATGAGAATAGAAATAAACTACAAGAAAAAAACTGTAAAAAACACAAACACGTGGAGGTTAAACAATACGCTACTAAACAACCAATGGATCAATGAAGAGATCAAAGAGGAAATCCAAAAATACCTAGAGACAAATGAAAATGAAAGTATGATGATCCAAAACCTATGGGATGCAGCAAAAGCAGTTCTAAGAGGGAAGTTTATAGCAATACAATCTTACCTCAGGAAACAAGAAAAATCCCCAATAAATAACCTAACCTTACACCTAAAGCAATTAGAGAAAGAAGAACAAACAAAACCCAAAGTCATTAGAAGGAAAGAAATAATCATAAAGATTAGAGCAGAAATAAATGAAATTGAGACAAAGAAAGTGATAGAAAAGATCAATGAAACAAAATGCTGGTTCTTTGCAAAGATAAGCAAAATTGATAAACCTTTAGCCAGACTCATCAAGAAAAAAAGGGAGCAGGCTCAAATCAATAAAATTAGAAATGAAGAAGTTACAACTGACACCAAAGAAATACAAAGGATCATAAGAGACTACTACAAGCAACTCTATGCCAATAAAATGGACAACCTAGAAGAATTGGACAAATTTTAGAAAGATACAATCTCCCAAGACTGAACCAGGAAGAAATAAAAAATATGAACAGACCAATCACAAGTACTGAAATTGAAACTGTGATTAAAAAACTCCCAACAAACAAAAGTCCAGGACCAAACGGCTTCACAGGTGAATTCTATCAAACATTTAGAGAAGAGTTAACATCTATCCTTCTGAAACTCTTCCAAAAGATTGCAGAGGAAGGAACACTCCCAAACTCATTCTATGAGGCCACCATCACCTTGATACCAAAACCAGAGAAAGATACCACAAAAAAAGAAAATTACAGGCCAATATCACTGATGAACACAGACACAAAAATCCTCTACAAAATACTAGCAAACCGAATCCAACAATATACTAAAAGGATCATATACCATGATGCAAGGATTGTGGTATATCTCAGGGATGCAAGGTATATCCCAGAGATGCAAGGATTTTTCGATATCTGCAAATCAAGCACTGTGATATACCACATTAACAAACTGAAGAATAAAAACCATATGATCATCTAAATAGATGCAGAAAAAGCTTCTGACAAAATTCAATACCCATTTATGATGGAAACTCTCCAGAAAGTGGGCATAGAGGGAACTTAACTCAACATAATGAAGGCCATATATGACAAAACTACAGCCAACATCATACTCAATGGTGAAAATCTGAAAGCATTTCCTCTAAGATCAGGAACAAGACAAGGATGTCCACTCTCGCCACTTTTATTCAACATAGTTTTGGAAGTCCTAGCCATGGCAATCAGAGAAGAAGAAGAAATAAAATGAATTCAAATTGGAAAAGAAGTAAAACTGTCACCATTTTCAGATGACATGATACTATACATAGAAAATCCTAAAAGAAAACTACTAGAGCTCATCAATGAATTCAGTAAAGTTGCAGGATACAAAATTAATACACAGAAATCTGTTGTATTTCTATACACTAACAACAAAAGATCAGAAAGAGAAATTAAAGAAACAATCCCATTTATCATTGCATCAAAAAGAATAAAATACCTAGGTAAACCTACCTAAGGAGGCAAAAGACCTGTACTCCAAAAACTATGTGACGCTGATGAAAGAAATTGAAGCTGACACAAACAGATGGAAATATATACCATGTTCTTGGATTCGAAGAATCAATATTGTCAAAATGTCTGTACTATCACAAGCATGCTACAGATTCAATGCAATCCCTATCAAATTACCAATGGCATTTTTCACAGAACTAGAACAAAAAATATTTTTAATTTGTATGGACCCCAAATAGCCAAAGCAATCTTAAGAAACAAAAATGACACTGGACGAATCAGGTTCCCTGACTTCAGGCTATACTACAAAGCTACAGTAATTAAAACAGTGTGATACTGGCACAAAAACAGAGATATCGATCAATGGAACAGGATAGAAAGCCCAGAAATAAACCTATGGTCAATTAATCTATGACAAAGGAGGAAGACTATACAATGAAGAAAATACAGTCTCTTCAATAAATGGTGCTGGGAAAACTGGACAGCTACATGTAAAACAATGAAATTAGAACATTCTCTAACACCATACACAAAAATAAATTCAAAATGGATTACAGACCTAAATGTAAGACTGGATACTATAAAACTCTTAGAGGAAAACAAAGGCAGAACACCCTTTGACATGAATCACAGCAATACCTTTTTTGAGCCATCTCTTAGAGTAATGGAAATAAAAACAAAAATAAACAAATGGGACCTAATTAAACTCAAAAGCTTTTGTGCAGCAAAGGAAATCATAAACAAGGCGAAAATACAGCCCACAGAATGAGAGAAAATATTTGCAAATGATGCAAGCAACAAGGGATTAACCTTCAAAATTTACAAAAAGCTGACGCAGCTCAATATCAGAAAAACAAACAACCCAATCAAAAAATGGACAGAAGACCTAAATAGACATTTCTCCAAAGAAGACATACAGATGGCCAACAGGCACAAGAAAAGATGTTCAACATTGCCAATTATTAGAGAAATGCAAATCGAAAGTACAATGAGATATCACCTCACACCAGTCAGAATGGCCATCATCAAAAAGTCTACAAACAGAGGCTAAAAGCGTGGACCCCAGAGACGGGCATGAGACGCTAAGGCTGCTGCTGCCGCTACCAAGAAGCCTGTGTGCGAGCACAGGTCACTATCCACACCTCCCCTCCCGGAAGCCTGTGCAGCCCGCCACTGCCAGGGTCCCGGGATCCAGGGACAACTTCTCCGGGAGAGCGCACGGCGTGCCTCAGGCTGGTGCAACATAACGCTGGCCTCTGCCACCGCAGGCTCCCCCACACTCCGTACCCCTCCCCGGCCTGAGTGAGTCCGGGTCGCTGAAGCAGCTGCTCCTTTAACCCCATCCTGTCTGAGCAAAGAACAGACGCCCTCTAGCGACCTACACGCAGAGGTGGGGCCAAATCCAAAGCTGAGACCCGGGAGCTGTGAGAACAAAGAAGAGAAAGGGAAATCCCTCCCAGCAGCCTCAGAAGCAGGGGATTAAAGCTCCACAATCAACCAACTTGATGTACCCTGCATCTGTGAAATACATGAATAGACAACGAATCATCCCAAATTGAGGAGGTGGACTTTGAGAGCAAGATTTATGGTTTTTTTCCCTTTTCCTCTTTTTGTGAGTGTGTATGTGTATGCTTCTGTGTGAGTATTTGTCTGTATAGCTTTCCTTCCACCATTTGTCTTAGGGTTCTATCCATCCGTTTTTTTGTTTTTTGTTTTGTTTTTCTTTTTTAAAAATGTTTTTTCTTAATAATTATTTTTATTTTAATAACTTTATTTTATTTTATCTTACTTTATTTTACTTTATCTTCTTTCTTGCCTTCTTTCCTTCCTTCCTTCTTTCCTCCCTCCCTCCCTCCCTCCCTCTCTCTCTCTCTCTTTCTTTCTTTTTCTTTTATTCTGAGCCGTGTGCATGAAAGGCTCTTGGTGCTCCAGCCAGGAGTCAGTGCTGTGCCTCTGAGGTGGGAGAGCCAACTTCAAGCCACTGGTCCACAAGAGACCTCCCAGCTCCACATAATATCAAATGGCGAAAATCTCCCAGAGATCTCCATCTCAACACCAGCACCCAACTTCACTCAACGACCAGCAAGCTACAGTGCTGGACACCCTGTGCCAAACAACTAGCAAGACAGGAACACAACCCCACCCATTAGCAGAGAGGCTGCCTAAAATCATAATAAGTCCACAGACACCCCCAAACACACCACCAGACGTGGACCTACCCACCAGAAAGACAAGATCCAGCCTCATCCACCAGAACACAGGCACTAGTCCCCTACACCAGGAAGCCTACACAACCTACTGAACCAACTTTAGCCACTGGGGACAGACACCAAAAACGACGGAAACTACTAACCTGCAGCCTGCAAAAAGGAGACCCCAAACACAGTAATGTAAGCAAAATGAGAAAACAGAAAAACACATAGCAGATAAGCAAGATAAAAACCCACCAGACCTAACAAATGAAGAGGAAAAAGGCAGTCTACCTGAAAAAGAATTCAGAATAATGATAGTAAAGATGATCCAAAATCTTGGAAATAGAATAGACAAAATGCAAGAAACATTTAACAAGGAGCTAGAAGAACTAAAGATGAAACAAACAACGATGAATAACACAATAAATGAAATTTAAAATACTCTAGATGGGATCAATAGCAGAATAACTGAGGCAGAAGAACGGATAAGTGACATGGAAGAAAAAATAGTGGAAATAACTGCTGCAGAGCAAAATAAAGAAAAAAGAATGAAAAGAACTGATGACAGTCTCAGAGACCTCTGGGACAACACTAAATGCACCAACATTCGAATTAGAGGGGTTCCAGAAGAAGAAGAGAAAAAGAAAGGGACTGAGAAAATATTTGAAGAGATTATAGTTGAAAACTTCCTTAATATGGGAAAGGAAATAGTTAATCAAGTCCAGGAAGCACAGAGAGTCCCATACAGGATAAATCCAAGGAGAAATACGCCAAGACACATATTAATCAAACTGTCAAAAATTAAATACAAAGAAAACATATTAAAAGCAGCAAGGGAAAAACAACAAATAACACACAAGGGAATCCCCCCCATAAGGTTAACAGCTGATCTTTCAGCAGAAACTCTGCAAGCTAGAAGGGACTGGCAGGACATATTTAAAGTGATGAAGGAGAAAAACCTGCAACCAAGATTACTCTACCCAGCAAGGATCTCATTCAGATTTGATGGAGAAATTAAAACCTTTACAGACAAGCAAAAGCTGAGAGAGTTCAGCACCACCAAACCAGCTTTACGACAAATGCTAAAGGAACTTCTCTAGGCAAAAAACACAACAGAAGGAAAAGACCTACAATAACGAACCCAAAACAATTAAGAAAATGGGAATAGTAACATACATATCGATAATTACCTTAAATGTAAGTGGACTAAATGCTCCCACCAAAAGACACAGATTGGCTGAATGGATACAAAAACAAGACCCATATATATGCTGTCTACAAGAGACCCACTTCAGACCTAGAGACACATACAGACTGAAAGTAAGGGGATGGAAAAAGATATTCCATGCAAATGGAAACCAAAAGAAAGCTGGAGTAGCAATTCTCATATCAGACAAAATAGACTTTAAAATAAAGACTATTAGAAGAGACAAAGAAGGACACTACATAATGATCAAGGGGTCAATCCAAGAAGAAGATATAACAATTGTAAATATTTATGCACCCAACATAGGAGCACCTCAATACATAAGGCAAATACTAACAGCCATAAAAGGGGAAATCGACAGTAACACAATCATAGTAGGGGACTTTAACACCCCACTTTCACCAATGGACAGATCATCCAAAATGAAAATAAATAAGGAAACACAAGCTTTAAATAATACATTAAACAAGATGGACTTAATTGATATTATAGGACATTCCCTCCAAAAACAACAGAATACACATTTTTCTCAAGTACTCATGGAACATTATCCAGGATAGATCATATCTTGGGTCACAAATCAAGCCTTGGTAAATTTAAGAAAATTGAAATTGTATCAAGTATCTTTTCCGACCACAACACTATGAGACTAGATACCAATTACAGGAAAAGATCTGTAAAAAATACAAACACATGGAAGCTAAACAATACACTACTTAATAACGAAGTGATCACTGAAGAAATCAAAGAGGAAATAAAAAAATACCTAGAGGGCTTCCCTGGTGGCGCAGTGGTTGAGAGACCGCCTGCCGATGCAGGGGACACGGGTTCGTGCCCCGGTCTGGGAAGATCCCACATGCCGCGGAGCGGCTAGGCCCGTGAGCCATGGCTGCTGGGCCTGCGCGTCCAGAGCCTGTGCTCCGCAACGGGAGAGGCCACAGCAGTGAGAAGCCCACGTAATGCAAAAAAAAAAAAAAAAAAAAAAAAAAAAAAAAAAAAAACCTAGAAACAAATGACAATGGAGACACGACAACTCAAAACCTATGGGATGCAGCAAAAGCAGTTCTAAGAGGGAAGTTTATAGCATTACAATCCTACCTTAAGAAACAGGATACATCTCGAATAAACAACCTAACCTTGCACCTAAAGCAATTAGAGAAAGAAGAACAAAAAACCCCCAAAGTTAGCAGAAGGAAAGAAATCATAAAAATCAGATCAGAAATAATTGAAAAAGAAATGAAGGAAACGATAGCAAAGATCAATAAAACTAAAAGCTGGTTCTTTGAGAAGATAAACAAAATTTATAAACCATTAGCCAGACTCATCAAGAAAAAAAAGGAGAAGACTCAAATCAATAGAATTACAAATGAAAAAGGAGAAGTAACAACTGACACTGCAGAAATACAAAAGATCATGAGAGATTACTACAAGCAACTCTATGCCAATAAAATGGACAACCTGGAAGAAATGGACAAATTCTTAGAAATGCACAACCTGCCAAGACTGAATCAGGAAGAAATAGAAAATATGAATAGATCAATCACAAGCACTGAAATTGAAACTGTGATTAAAAATCTTCCAACAAACAAAAGCCCAGGACCAGATGGCTTCACAGGCGAATTCTATCAAACATTTAGAGAAGAGCTAACACCTATCCTTCTCAAACTCTTCCAAAATATAGCAGAGGGAGGAGCACTCCCAAACTCATTCTACGAGGCCACCATCACCTTGATACCAAAACCAGGCAAGGATGTCACAAAGAAAGAAAACTACAGGCCAATATCACTGATGAACATAGATGCAAAAATCCTCAACAAAATACTAGCAAACAGAATCCAACAGCACATTAAAAGGATCATACACCATGATCAAGTGGGGTTTATTCCAGGAATGCATGGATTCTTCAATATACGCAAATCAATCAACGTGATACACCATATTAACAAATTGAAGGAGAAAAACCATATGATCATCTCAATAGATGCAGAGAAAGCTTTCGACAAAATTCAACACCCATTTATGATAAAAACCCTGCAGAAAGTAGGCGTAGAGGGAACCTTCCTCAACATAATAAAGGCCATATATGACAAACCCACAGCCAACATCGTCCTCAGTGGTGAAAAACTGAAACCATTTCCACTAAGATCAGGAACAAGACAAGGATGCCCACTCTCACCACTCTTATTCAACATAGTTTTGCAAGTTTCAGCCACAGCAATCAGAGAAGAAAAGGAAATAAAAGGAATCCTAATCGGAAAAGAAGAAGTAAAGGTGTCACTGTTTGCAGATGACATGATACTATACATAGAGAATCCTAAAGATGCTACCAGAAAACTATTAGAGCTAATCAATGAATTTGGTAAAGTAGCAGGATACAAAATTAATGCACAGAAATCTCTGGCATTCCTATACACTAATGATGAAAAATCTGAAAGTGAAATCAAGAAAACACTCCCATTTACCACTGCAACAAGAAGAATAAAATATCTAGAAATAAACCTACCTAAGGAGACAAAAGAGCTGTATGCAGTAAATTATAAGACACTGATGAAAGAAATTAAACATGATACAAATAGATGGAGAGATATACCATGTTCTTGGATTGGAAGAATCAACATTGTGAAAATGATTCTACTACCCAAAGCAATCTACAGATTCAATGCAATCCCTATCAAACTACCACTGGCATTTTTCACAGAACTAGAACAAAAAATTTCACAATTTGTATGGAAACACAAAAGACCTCGAATAGCCAAAGCAATCTTGAGAACGAAAAACGGAGCTGGAGAAATCAGGCTCTTTGACTTCAGACTATACTACAAAGCTACAGTAATCAAGACAGTATGGTACTGGCACAAAACCAGAAATATAGATCAATGGAACAGGATAGAAAGCCCAGAGATAAACCCATGCACAGATGGACACCTTATCTTTGATAAAGGAGGCAGGAACGTACAGTGGAGAAAGGACAGCCTCTTCAATAAGTGGCGCTGGGAAAACTGGACAGCTACATGTAAAAGTATAAGATTAGATCACTCCCTAACACCATACACAAAAATAAGCTCAAAATGGATTAAAGACCTAAATGTAAGGCCAGAAACTCTCAAACTCTTAGAGGAAAACATAGGCAGAACACTCTATGACATAAATCACAGCAAGATCCTTTTGGACCCACCTCCTAGAGAAATGGAAATAAAAACAAAAATAAACAAATGGGACCTAATGAAACTTCAAAGCTTTTGCACAGCAAAGGAAACCATAAAGAAGACCAAAAGACAACCCTCAGAATGGGAGAAAACATTTGCAAATGAAGCAACTGACAAAGGATTAATCTCCAAAACTTATAAGCAGCTCATGCAGCTCAATAACAAAAAAACAACCCAATCCAAAAATGGGCAGAAGACCTAAATAGACATTTCTCCTAAGAAGATATACAGACTGCCAACAAACACATGAAAGAATGCTCAACATCATTAATCATTAGAGAAATGCAAATCAAAACTACAATGAGATATCATCTCACACCAGTCAGAACGGCCATCATCAAAAAATCTAGAAACAATAAATGCTGGAGAGGGTGTGGAGAAAAGGGAACACTCTTGCACTGCTCGTGGGAATGTGAATTGGTACAGCCACTGTGGAGAATAGTATGGAGGTTCCTTAAAAAACTACAAATAGAACTACCATATGACCCAGCAATCCCACTACTGGGCATATACCCTGAGAAAACCATAATTCAAAGAGTCATGTACCAAAATGTTCATTGCAGCTCTATTTACAATAGCCCGGAGATGGAAACAACCTAAGTGTCCACCATCGGATGAATGGATGAAGAAGATGTGACACATATATACAATGGAATATCACTCAGCCATAAAAAGAAATGAAATTGAGCTATTTGTAATGAGGTGGATGGACGTAGAGTCTGTCATACAGACTGAAGTAAGTCAGAAAGAGAAAGACAAATACCGTATGCTAACACATATATATGGAATTTAAGAAAAAAAAATGTCATGAAGAACCTAGGGGTAAGACAGGAATAAAGACACAGACCTACTAGAGAATGGACTTGAGGATATGGGGAGGGGAAAGGGTAAGCTGTGACAAAGCAAGAGAGTGGCATGGACATATATACACTATCAAACGTAAAACACATAGCCAGTGGGAAGCAGCCTCATAGCACAGGGAGATCAGCTCGGTGGTTTGTGACCACCTAGAGGGTGGGATAGGGAGGGTGGGAGGGAGGGAGACGCAAGAGGGAAGAGATATGGGAACATATGTATAACTGATTCACTTTGTTATAAAGCAGAAACTAACACACCATTGTAAAGCAATTATACTCCAATAAAGATGTAAAAAAAAAAAAGTCTACAAACAATAAATGTTGGAGTGTGGAGAAAAGGGAACCCTCCAACACTGTTGGTGGGAACGTAAATTGGTACAGCCACTAAGGAAAACAGAATGGAGGTTCCTTAAAAAAACTAAAAATAGAGCTCCCATATGATCCAGCAATGCCACTCCTGGGCATATTTCAGGAGAAAACCATGGTTCGAAAGGATACATGTTCCCCAATGTTCACTGCAGTGCTGTTTACAATAGCCAAGACATGGAAACAACCTAAATGTCCATTGACAGAGGAATGAATAAAGATGATATGATATGCACAATGGAATGTTACTCTGCCATAAAAGAATGAAATAGTGCCATCTGTAGCAACATGGATGGACTTAGAGATTATCATACTAAGTGAAGTAAGTCAGACAAAAAGAAATATATGATATCACTTATTTGGAAGTGGAAATGATGATATAAATGAACTTATGCATAAAACAGAAACAGACTCAGACGTGGAAAACAAACTTATGGTTACTAAAGGGGAAAGGTGGGGATAGGGATAAATTGGGAGTTTGGGATTGACATATACACACTACTTTATTTAAAATAGATAACCAACAAGGACCTACTGTATAGCATGGGAACTGTGCTCAGTATTCTGTAATAACCTAAATGAGAAAAGAATCTAAGGAAGAATAGATATATGTATATGTATAACTGAATCACTTTTCTGCACACCAGAAACTAACACAACACTTTAAATCAACTATGGTCCAATATAAAATAAAAATTTTAAGAAAAGTCACTGGGGGTCTCTGGGACCTGTAGGACACCCAGAGTTCCTGCTGTGTCCAGTGTGGGGATTCTGGCTTATTGTGAGCACTGGGGACCTACAGAGGCCCGAGGCCTATTAAAGGACCTCAGAGCCTTTGCAAGCGGAGGTGATGGCTGTACACGGCTGGGACCATGGACTTGAGTGGAACTTCAGGTCCGCTAGGGCAAGAGGCAGCAGGGGGCAAAGAAGATCCAGAGATCACAGTGGCAGGTGACAAATAAAGGCATTCCTCTGTGAGGGCTTATGAAGAACACTGTGTGTGTGTGTATGTACATGTATATACATGCATGTGTATAACACACATTTATATCCATGTAGCTGTATATATGTATATAATACACATATATAAATTATTTATACATAAAATATATGTATACACATACATGTATGTGCATATACACACATCAGCTGACTTGTGAGTAAAATTATGACTCATTACATATATATATATATTTATAGGATGTATATGTGTATGAGCACACAAACAGAAATTCATCATTTTTAAAGTGCTCTCAGTAACAGAGGACCACTTACTCTTTTTAGATCACAAAAATGAGGCTCCAAGAAGCATGGTGAGGGCTTCCCTGGTGGCGCAGTGGTTGAGAGTCCGCCTACCGATACAGAGGACACGGGTTCGTGCCCTGGACCGGGAGGATCCCACATGCTGCGGAGCAGCTGGGCCCATGAGCCATGGCCGCTGAGCCTGCGTGTCCGGAGCCTGTGCTCCGCAACAGGAGAGGCCACAACAGTGAGAGGCCCGCGTACTGCAAAAAAAAAAAAAAGAAGCATGGTGAATTCTCCCGGCTGTGTGGTCACCAGGGACAGAACTGGGAGAAGGACCCAGGGTTCTCCCTACCACCTCATGCTCTTAACCTGTCTCCACCATCACTAGCCCTTTCTCCCAGCTGACAACCACACACCGTAACAGCAAATCTTTTTTTTTTTTTTAACTTGCATTTAAGTTCCCACCTGGGACATTATCATGTAATAAGGGGCAGCTTTGAGAAGGGAATTCTTATCACCCGCTGCGCTCTGGCTGGGCTTTTGGAAGGCGGGCCACAGCCTCTCTCTGTCTGTGAGGTCAAGAGCAGGCCCAACCCTTCAAGGGACGATTCTGAGAGCAGCTAGCTTCATCCTAACCACGGCAGTATCTGATCGTACTAACTTGAAAACCATCCTCTTGATCCTTGCCTTCACTTCCTGTTGGGTTGAAGATGCATCCATGGGGAATTCCAGACGAGGGGCAGAACTAAACTGGACCGCTCCCACCCTGACCTGCAGTGGGAGACAGAGGGCCCAGGGGCCCGAGAGCAGGGTCAAGTCACAAACATCCCTATGAGGAAAGAAGGGACGAGAAAGGTTAATGACCCTGCCTCCTGCCCACTCACAAATACCAGTGCTGGCCTTTCTCTCATCTCCTTAAAAGAAGGTTCCAAAGACTGAGAGGACAAGCTAGAAGGAGACGGTCACATGTGCCCGTGCTCCACACTGGCCACCACCAATTCGACGCCCATTCCGACAGCTCTCTGGGCGGAGCTGTGAGCTTTAGCGTCCCTGCTCACACTTCCTGCCTCCCAGGTGTAAGCACTGTTTTAAGCCTTCTCAAGTCTTTATTACATTTAACCCACAGAGGTGCTATTCCCACCCACATTACTGCTGGAGAAACTAAAATAGAGGATACAGGTCTGGCCCAGGGCTCGTGAGACAGGAGCGCGGCCTTGGACTTGGTGCCTGTGATCTTCACTAAGCCCGTCATGCCGATCACCTTCTCAGCCAGCACACGACTTCAGCGAAACCCTCAACCAGGGGTGTCACAGAAGCTATCCACGGCCACCACACACCCATCCTTGGTTGGGGGGCCCGCTCTTCCAGGCCTCCTCCTGCCACGCTAGGGAAAGGCCAGATCTCCAAGCCAGAGTCAGACTGGGGGGACAAGCAGCTCCCTAATTGGAGACGAGCGCTATTGGAGCTGAAGTTCCTCTGTAGCGGAGGTTGTGAGAGCCACAGGTGAGTCCTGATTTGGCATCCTCATTCAGAAGGCCGTGGGAGAAAATCCAATGCGTTGCAAAACTGGAGAAGGGAAACCAAGTAAAGTCACTCCCTGGATCCTTAAGATTCGTGTGTGTCAAGTAGAGAAGGGTTTAAACATTTAAGCTTCCTCTTGAGGGCCTAACCCCTGCACCTAAGTCACTGGCTCTCTAAACTCCTGGAGAAACTACACTCTCAGTTACTATTCTCACAATTAACCCCGATTCTGGCCAAGATTGCAAATGGGCCAAGTGATTCATATTTAAACAACGACGCTGATTTTCTCCTGCTCTGTGAGTTCCTTCACTGCTGATCCCTTAACAGGCCTGGCGCTTGGGAGCCGATCAAAGCACTTGGCCACACCAGGCCGGCTGCACCTGCTCCCAGGGAGCACAGCCCATTGGAGCTTCCTCCCACAGGAAGTTCTGAGGAGGAGCTGTTGGGAATCTTAAGTGGGAAGAAATTTAAGTCTTGGGTGGGCATGTGAGGGAGAGGGACACCGGAAAGCAGAGTAGTAGAGAACCTCAGGAAGGAGTTTCTGAAAAGCGCCCCGTTTAAAATCTCCCCTGGATTTAGCATGGGATAAAGGGAGCATCTCAAACCATTGGGAAAAGATGGTACAGTCAGTAAGTGATATTGGGACAACTGGATAGCCATCTGCAAAATAATAAAGGATAAACTGCAAATGGATTCAAGATTTAAATGTCAAAAATATAACCATAAAAGTTCTAGAAAACTTGGGAGAATTCCTTCGTAACTTCAAAGTAGAAAAGACTTGCAATCCAGAAGTCGTAAAGGAAAACTGATAAATCTGAGTACATGAAGAAAACTTCTACAGGGCAAAACATATCATAACACAACCAAAGAATTAAGACAAAATGAAAAGTTATTTGCAACTCACGTCAGAGACAAAAGGTTAGTTTCCCCAATATATAGAGAGTGTCTAGGAATTGATATGTGTAAAGACCAACAATCCAACAGAAAAATGGGCCAAGACTATGAACAGAGATCACAGAACAGGAAATACAAAATGGCTCTTTAATAAGAAAAGATGCTTGATTGTGTTGCACTGAGATGTAGCAAAAAGCCAGATACAATGTTTGCAGGGGGAAACCAGTATTCTCAAACACTGCTATAAGAACATAAATGTGATGGCATCCATAGAGAGCAATTTGTCAATATTTATTGAAAATTACTAATGCACGGGGCTATCGGGAATTTATCCTACAGCTATATACTTCTACATGTGTGAAATGACATATTTACAAGCTCACAATATATTTGTAATAGTGGATGTCCATCAGTAAGGGCTGGTTAACTAAACCTTGGTAAATCCTTACAATGGAACGTTAATCAGCTATAAAAAATGATACCGTGTATATGCCTATATTAAGACCTATATTACCTGTCTACCTAGATATGGAAAGACTTCCAAGATAATGTGAAGAGAAAAAGGCAAGGGATAAAACTGTGTGTATAGCATGCTACCCTTTGTGTTAAAAGGGCAAAAATTAGAATATATATTCATATTGCTTATATTTGCATGAAGCGATTCTGTAAGGATGCTCAAGACAGCAGGGGGACGGGGCCGGGCAAATAGAAAATGTGTGACTGGGAGGGATATTTTTCATTGAATGTCTTCTTTTTTTTTGAACCATGTTAATGAATTAGTTTAAAAACTCCCTTGAGACCAACAGCTGGGTGTATTTATTTAAATTAAACAGGAAGGAGCCAACTTCAAAACAAAACAAGATGGAAACAGCTTGAGTCAGTAGTCAAGGCATTTAATTTAATTGGTGGTTTGGGAGCAAAATAGTTACCTTTTATCTTCAGTTTACTGTATGCTCAGAAGCAAGCCCGACCAGATTTCTCACCACACTGTAATCACTCTGCTGCAATCATTATATTAGAGCCAGGAAGTGAACTTCTCAGCTTAAGGGTTGAGAGAGAGACTTTTTAAAAAAACACCTTAAATCCACCTCAAAACAGAGCCTCCATAAAAAGCCTTAATTTATAGCTACTTAAAAATTTCTTCCTGGGGCTTCCCTGGTGGCGCAGTGGTTGAGCGTCCACCTGCCGATGCAGGGGACACGGGTTCGTGCCCCGGTCTGGGAGGATCCCACATGCCGCGGAGCGGCTGGGCCCGTGAGCCATGGCCGCTGAGCCTGCGCGTCCGGAGCCCATGCTCCGCAACGGGAGAGACCACAGCAGTGAGAGGCCCATGTACCAAAAAAAAAAAAAAAAAAAAAAATTTCTTCCTGGAAAGTAAAATTAGGTGCAAATCAAATCCCTTGTACATGGAGATAAGACGATGACACCAAAATGCAGCAGCAAACACACAAAACCTGAAGCCACAAGTCAGACTGAAGCATCTGAAATCACCCTAATGCAAAAACCCTTCGCTAGCAATTCCATCGAGTCTGAGCAGCTTGGAGGTTGAGGTTCTCCTTTGCTCGTGAAATAGACACCCAACTCCTTTGCTCAACAGGTCTTGCTGTGAGAAAGTTTTCTCAGGACAAGCCAAATACAGTTCCCTCAACACCCAGACTATGTCCTCTTAATAAAAGAGAGCCGCTAGGCACCCTCTTTCCCATGAAAATGATAATCAGGTTCCCTCACATGGAAGAGTCCAGGCCTCTCACTGTTCCGTCTTCTTGTTGTGGGCACCGTCTGGTTTGCCAATATCTAACCTAAAAAATGCCACATTCTAGACGTGGTTTGGCAACACTGAGATTAAATTCCCTGAAATCTGGGGATCTGTGTGTTGAGGTAGTTGCTCCCAACAGCACCACCCATCAAGTTTCTCTGTCATAGTTTTCTTACCCTCTCTTTGAGGATGCTGAATTCCATCAGCACCCACCACTTCCACATACACAGATACACATACACACAACACCATGTTGCCTGCTGTCCACGTGCTACGTGGTTGTGACAGCAGAATGTGAGGTCCTGGGCTGAGAGTCAAGAGCACCAGTTCTTCCAAGCTTAGCTCTCTTCTAAGATTGCTGTGTGACCCTAGGCAGTCACTTAGCCTCTCTGAGCCTGTTTCTTCAGTTGTAAAACATTCTCTAATAATCCATACAACTCTTCCCTTCCAACTTGCCATCCGCTGGGGTCTCCAGGCCACCCATTTCAGGACATACTATATCCATGCCAAGGTCAACAGTGTTTGATCTTTATGGCTCTTCCTCCATGAAAAAATTAGTGAAACTTCATAGAGAATCACTTCCTTTTAAAATCAGGGCTCTGTGTGTAGGAGGGTAGAGATTCAGCTGCCCTTGGCCCTGACCCTCTGAGGGTCTGTGATGGGTTGACTTCACGGTTGGAACTTCCAGGCTGTTCATGCCTCGAAGGAATGATGTCAGCTATAACCATGCAAGACGGCCTGAGGTCCACGGTAATGTGCTCACTCTCCGCAAACGACATGTCATTCTGGAGAAAATCTGGCCCTCGTTAAAAGCCATTATTTTGCTCCTAAATCCTAGAGCTTTTTCTAGGATTAACCCAGGAATGTCATCTTGGAAAACCACTTCCTCCCTCGACCTGTATGTGACTAGCCCCTAATTCAAGTAATTATAGCTTTCCAGACCAAAATGCCCTCCTTAAATTTACTTGATTTTTGAGTCAGTTCACGTGGTTCAAAATCCATAAAGTATAAAGACGTTTATACCAATGGGCCTCCCGCTGGACTTGTGCCCCATCTGCTCAGTTCCCACCCTCTCCCTCAATGGGAAACTGCTGCTCTTAGCCTCTTACAAATCCCTCCAGAGTTTCTTCATGCACATACAGACGAATACAAATATAGACTCTTTTCATCTTCATTTTTCATAAAAGGTAACACATTATACATACCATTTGCACCTTATTTTTTTATTTTTTATTTTTGCGGTACATGGGCCTCTCACTGTTGTGGCCTCTCCCATTGCGGAGCACAGGCTCCGGACGCGCAGGCTCAGCGGCCATGGCTCACGGGCCCAGCCGCTCTGCGGCATGTGGGATCTTCCCGGACCGGGGCACGAACCCGTGTCCCCTGCATCGGCAGGCAGACTCTCAACCACTGCGCCACCAGGGAAGCCCTGCACCTTATTTTTACACTCAATTTGTTTTGGTGTCTTTCCGCATCAGCGATTTTCCTCATTCACTTTCTAAAGCTGCCCTGTGTTTCATTATATGAAGACACCATAATAGATTTACCTGTCCCCTGTGAGCAGGCCTTTGGGTTACCTGAAATCTTCTACAATTACAAACAACACTGCAATGAATAACTTCGTATGTGCATTATTTTGCACCTGTGGGAGTATCTGTAGAATAAAATACTGAGTCAAAGGGTCCCAGCCTTTGTAATTTTGATAGACACTGTTATTACAGATTCCTCTATAGAGAGGTTGCACATTCCCACCAGCAGTGCATGAGCACACCGGTTTCCTACAGACTTGCCAATGGAGCATGACACCAAACTTTGGAGTTTTGCTAATCTAGTTAAGTGAAAAATGGTATATCGGTCAGAGATTTGCTATTACATTGAGTGAGGTTGGGCATCTTTTCCTATGTCAAAGGGCCATCTATGTTTCATTTTCTGGGAACTATCTGTGTTCATTGCCTGTTTTTCTGTTGAGTTGTTCCAAAATGCCCCTTTAGCAACAAGAGCCACAGCTAGCACACTGCTGACATTTAAGACTTGCTATTTGAAACAAGGAAGAACAAGAAATGAAGATACTGGGTGGATTGATTAGGCAGGAGCTGTTCCTTTCAAGTGAACAGAGAGGGTAGGAGCTGTGTTTCATATTATGACTCTAGTCTTCAGAGGCAGTTATAGTTTTTGTCTGCCAGCATACTTTCCCTTTCCCACTGTTCTGCCAACACAACCTCTCTTTCTAGTGGGAAATCCAAGTGTTCATCCCCACCGCAAGAATGAGGATAAGCACATGACTCAGGTTTGGCCAGACAAGCTCTTCCCTTTGACTTCTGTGATTGGTCAAGGGACTGTCATGTGACCTATGCCTGTCCAATCAGAGCCCTCCCCGGGACTTCTGCCAGCTCTACAGGGTAAGAAGTCTACTTTCTTTTTCCTGGGTGACTACCTTGAGGGACAATGTAGGGCAATTTTGCTATGTAAGGAAAACCTGCCTGGGAAGGAAGCCAACAGAGGGAAGCAAAATGGAGAGGAGGAGAAAAAGAGAGGGATTGAGTCCCTGGATCCCATCGTGCCTAGAACCAGGATTCACCTCCTCAGTCTTCCTGGTTCCACAAGCCAGTAAATGCCCTCTTTTGCTTAAGATAGAATTTCTGTCACTTGCAGCCAAAGACGCCCTCATACAAAGACAACGAGACTTGCACTCACCCTCCTGGGGTTGTTGTCCAGAGCATCACAGACCGTGATGGCAAAGTGCTTGGACCTTTCAAAGCTCCCTTTCCCAATGCTGTGAGAGCCATCGATCAGAAACAGGACGTCCGCCGCAGCCGAGCACCACATCACTAGGGGAGAGGGGGACAGAATGGGTGACAATCAGCTTCCCTACAGTCTGGTCCCCAAAAGATCTTACTCCCAAAGCAGAGTGGAGGCGGAAACAACCTTGTGGTGGGTCAAGCTCCTCTAAGCCCAATGGGGGAAATAACACTGGAGATATTCTGGGCCAGAGGCAGCCCTCCTCTGCAGCAGGGAGCACCCACCTACCATGAGCACAACTCATGAAAGTCTGTATAATAATGGAAGAGTCTAATTCAACAACACTAACTGAGCCGTATGAGAGGAGGGGCTACTGGGCCAGTGAGGGATACCCAAGAGCCTTGGTTCCTGCCCTCAGGGGTCACAATCTTGTCTGGGACACAGCCAGGAACCCTGGTTCGTAAGGCTGCATTACCCAAGAGTCTACGTAATGATAACCAGCACTGACTGCATCTTTCCTATATGCCAGGTGATGCTTTAAACACTTTATATGTACTAATTTATTTAATTCTCATAACCACCTTGATATACTATTTCTTTATTTTTCAACAGTTATATTGAGATAATATTCACATACCATACCAGTCACCCATTTCAAGTATATACTTCAATGGTTTTTAGTATATTCACAGATATATTTATCACCAGCACAATCAATTTTAGAACATTTTCCATCTCCTCAAAAGGAAACCCTGTACTCTTTAGCTATCAGCTCTCTAGCCCCCTACCCCCACCCCTAAACAGATTTACAATCTGCATTACCATTGGAGAGATAAGGAGAGCAGGGCACAGGGCAATTCAGGAATTTCCTAAGGGCAAAGTACCAGAAAGTGGTGGAGCCGGTAATCAAACTGAGGCTGTCCACAGGTGTGGCTCCAGAGTCCACACCCTATCACCTCACCAGGAAGATGCAAGAGAGCAGAACTCAGAGAAGCACCAGTGAGAAGGCGCCACCTAGTAGCAGCATGCAAGGGGGATTTCACCAGAGAGGGAGGGAAGGGACTGCAGGCTCCCTAGGAGTAGGCGGGTGTGGCTTGAGCACGTGGAGGGGAAGACGAGCAGGGAGGAAGAGAAGGAATATGGCAGCAGACGAGGCTGGTTGCGTAGATGGTGGTCACACAACAGAAGACCTTGAAGCATGGGCCAAGAAATTCGGCAACAGGGATCTTCCTAGGGTTTTTACCCAGGAGAGCAAATTGGTCAGGCCCCTGTTTGGGGAAAATGACTCTGGCCACAGCATGAAAGAAGACAGGAGTGGGGCAGAAACTGTCCAGAGTAACATGGCTTCTCTTGAGTCCATCCCACAGAGGCTGAAGTAGGTGTTTGGAGGGTTAAGTAAAACGTGGGCTTACTTTTGCTGGCAACTGAAATCTTCCCAATGGTCTCCTTGCTCACGTGGACTTCCTGAAGAGGGAGGGATGGGGGCACTAGGAGAGAAAACACCAGAAGCAGTCACTACAAGGCAGAGAGGGGAGGAGTCTTAGTCTCCGCGTTATATGACCAGAACAAACGCGTCACAAGAGAGAAGACAGGAATGTGAAAGAGTTTAATGATACTGTATCTTAAAAATTACCAGATGGATAACATAAATAATTCCCTCCGCCCCCACCAACAGCCGCACTTCTATCAGGTATCTTTGCATTTAAATTTGGGTATTTTGAAGAGAAAAATAAAAAATATAAATGGGGGGATATAGAGAGCCTGTGATTCTGATGAGTTTCGTCCCTGGGTAGGCATGATAACTGAGTGCCCTTCTGGGGTGTAGCATCTTGCCATAAACATTAACCTTGGACGTGAAGAGACAATTCATAGAAGAAAGAGAATTCACAGAAAAGCACAAGGAAATTTTTCAAACAGGTGACAAAACACTTTAACTCAAACAATGGAATACCCTTTTAAATGTGAAATTTAGATGATCAAGTTTTACATTTAAATGTAACTGGGGAAAGATTAAATCAGGAAAAGCTTTTCCAGTGGTGGCACTGTAAATTGGTCCAACCCTTTTGGAAAACAATTTAGCCAAATGAATTAAGAGTCATCAGAGTGCTTAGGCTCCATAGTATCGCACCTGGGAATTGATCCAAAGGAAAAACAACTTTAGAGAAGGGAAAATGTGCACCAAGACACTCCCTTCAATGTTACTTGTTTCAGAGGAATGATGGTGATAACAAATATCCAAAGAGATAGAACCCTCAGTAAACACTGATACATTCATTCAATGCAATTAATATGAACAAGGGCTAAAAAGTTTGGGGGTAGAAAGCTTGTGGATACATTTTTTTCCTTCTGTGTGATACCCAGTAAAATTGTACTAATGGCATATGAGAAGCCAACAACAATTTTCAAAATGAACTTTGAGGGCAGGTAACATGCCAGGTGCTGAACAGCAAGCCAACCCCGATGAGAATTCTGAAGACAGTGAGGTGCCACTTAGAGGGATTATTTGAAAAGCCAACTGTGCATGGCCACTGTCAGAAGAAGCAGACACGTAGATGCTTATAAACTTCCATGTGCGCTGGGTAAGCACCGTGGGCACAAAGTGAGGGTGGGCAAAGCCCAGGAGCCAGACAGGCCAGGAGCGGGGCAGATGAAGGAATGTGAGATGGGGTGGGGGGCACTGCCGAGGAAAGAGGTAAAGGAGAGGGAGCCAGGCGGGGGTGGGGGGTAGGGTAGGAATCACACAACACAGGGAAGTTGGGCTCAGGGGGATTTGCCCCCGCCAGTAAGGTGACCAGGAGGAGGACACCAAAAAATGATGTCAGGTTCTGGGGGGCATGCTTCTCGTTGGCAGCACCCCCTGGAGTTCATCAGGCCAGGGGTCCCCAACCCCCAGGCCATGGACCGGTACTGGTCCATGACCGGTTAGGAACCGGACTGCACAGCGGGAGGTGAGCGGGAGGTGAGCGGCAGGCAGGCAAGTGAGTGAAGCTTCATCTGTATTTAGAGCTGCTCCCCATTGCTCGCATTACCGCCCGAGCTCCGCCTCCTGTCGGCATTATGGTGAGTTGTACAATTATTTCATTATATATTACAATGTAATAATAATAGAAATAAGGTGCATAATAAATGTAACGCTCTTGAATCACCCTGAAACCATCCCCCTCCGTGCGGGTCCGTGGAAAAACTGTCTTCCACAAAACCAGTCTCTGGTGCCGAAAAGGTTGGGGACCGCTGCATTAAGCAACTACCCCCTTGGCTGGTCCCAGCTCCACCTTCTGTGGCTCCTCTACATTCACTAGTCCCTGAAAAACAAACTAAACCAGTGTCTACTTCTCCCCTGACCATATCTTTGAGTTCCTGCTCAACTGATATGCCCTCCCCTTAATCTCTACTCGAGTAGAAGATGGTTCTAGGCCAAAATGCTGAACCAGCCATTAGCTCCACAGTCAAAAGCTGTCAGACAAGTAAGTAGATGTCCTGAAGTCCAAGAAAGTCCGCCACGGCCATTTTGCCACCAGAGGCAGAAACAAGACATAAACTACAATACAGACAGTAGACTGAATTAAAGAAAAAAAAAATCCTGCACTTCCATAAAACACATGGCAGACGCCGGGACAGAAGCAGAGGCAACACTTACCCCCCAAAGTCCAAAAACAAAAGATCACAAAAATCACTCAGTAAGTCAGCAAATCGGTCCTCCAGAAAATGGAGGCTTTCTGTGTCAGTGCATTCGACATCATCAAGATCTTGTCAACTTGGGAGGTTCCTGCTGCAGCCCATCCCATGATGCGGTGCAGCTCCCGTGAGCCCTGCACCCCCGGAAGTTCTCCGAGGGCAGGAACACCTCCACCTGTCCTCCACAGAGCCCAGCCCAGCTCTCTGCACACAGTTTGGCCAAATGAATTAAGAACTATAAAAATGCTCACATCCTTTGACCCTGTAGTCAAAGCCAGTAGGCACTAAGCTTTCCTGAATGAGCCCATGAATTACTGGCAAAGGGTCCAGGAGCTAAGGAATCCCCCAAGGTCCTGTTCCTTTTTAAATGTCTTACCAGCAAATTCTCCAGCTGGAGACAGACGGGCCATCGCCCCGGATGGGAGGGAGGAGGCGCTCCGTGACCAGAGACCGCTCACCACAGATGTGGCTCAGCCAATGTAACTCTGCATCACGTGGCCAGCTGTCCTGGTGGGTGCCAGGCTTCAGGTGAGGCCTCCTTCAGGGGAGCGGGTACCAGGGTGATGTCCCCACTGTGCCCCTGTGAAGCTACCTCAGGACTCTGCAGAAGTCCCCCTTGGAACAGGGAGCTGATGAACGTGTGACTGTTGCTTCCTCTCTCAACCAAGTCAGCCCACACCTCTGAGGACCACATACCTGGGGAGGGCGGGGGTAATGGGTGGTGCTAAGGAGCTGGATGGGGACGGGGTGGAGTGGGTGGCGGGTTTTCATCTCAGCCCTGCTACTGACAGCTGTGAAGCCCCAGGCAAATCACAGAACCTCTCTGGGCCTCCCCTGCCTCATCTGTACAACCTAGGGGTGGTCAGATCAAGTGCTCTATAAACTGGACAGGCTACGGAGGGTAAAGTTCCACGACGAGCTAGAACAGAACCTTTACTGTGCCTGGGCCCCCAGGGACCGCATTCGGGCCCTGTCCCCAAACACATCTCATTTCTCCCCGATTCCTTGGCCATGCAGCTACTGTGTTACATTCAGCACCCACATGACTTCAAGAAAGGGGACAGGCAGGCTGGGCAAGCACACCCTTCTTCCAGCCTCTCTTCTCTCCCTGAGGCTCCGGAGAACAGGCAGGTGGCGACAGCAGCCAATGAGCAGAGAGTACCCCCACTCACAGAAACACAGGCCAGGGAGGAACTGGAAGAGAGCCTCAGAGACCGCGAGAGGACCCTGGGCTAGCCTCAGACAGCCACCCAGCCCACTGGTTCTTACTCGTTGGACGACAATCCACAAAACACACTACTCCTTTCTACCATCTCATATTTCAAAGGGGCTAGAACTTGGGAGGGCCAAAGTGGGAAGTAAACAGAAAATTGATTTGCTCCATTATTCATTCATTAATCTGCTTCTTGAGCACCAGCTATGTGCCAAGCTCAGTGCTAGGAGCCAAGATCACACAGTAAGTGGTGAATGAAGAATAGGCAGTCTCTTTCTCATGCAGCTTATGTCCAGTGGAGAAGATGGACATTATTTTTTAAAAATTCACACAGAAATAAACTCATATCCGTGTTAAGCGCTACACAGCAGAGGAACTCAACACTACAGGAGGTTTTAATAGGGGGATCTGACCTGATCTGGGGGTCCAGGAGGAACTGTGCTGGGTGCTGGAAGGTGAATAGGAGTTTACCAGAATAGCAGTGTTGGGGTGAGGCGATGATCCAGGCAGAGAGGCCACCATAACTGAGAACCCCTAGGGTGGGAAGGAGCAAGGGTGCCGGGCAGGCCTGGAAGGAATGTGGGCTGCAACACAAAGGGTGGACAGAGGGGGCTCCAGCGGGGACACCAGGTGGCACAGGATCAGATCAGGCAGGGCCTCATTTTTTTTTTTTAATTTCTTTTTTTGATGTGGACCATTTTTTGAAGTCTTTATTGAATTTGTTACAATATTGATTCCTTCTCTGTGTGTGTGTGTGTGTGTGTGTGTGTGGTATGCGGGCCTCTCACCGCTGTGGAGCACAGGCTCCGGACGCGCAGGCTCAGCAGCCACGGCTCATGGGCCCAGCCGCTCCGCGGCATGTGGGATCCTCCTGGACCGGGGCACGAACCCACGTCCCCCGCATCGGCAGGTGGACTCCCAACCACTGTGCCACCAGGGAAGCCCCCTTTTTTTTTATGTTTTTTTTTTTTGTCCCCAGGGCATGGGGGATCTTAGCTCCCCGATCAGGGATCGAACCCACACCCCCTGTATTGGAAGTTGAAGTCTTAACCACTGGACTGCCAGGGAAGTCCCAGGCAGGGCCTCTTAAGAGCAACAGGACATCACTTAAAAGTTTCAGGTAGGGGATGGGAGTGGAGAGGGGTCCAGACATGATTAGATTTGCATTTTGAAATGGCTGATGTGTGAAAAACAGGATGGACGGGAACCAGGTGAACCCAAAGAGACCAGTCAGGAGGCTACTGCAGTGGTCCAAGCACCAGATGATGGGGCTGAGAGTAGGCAGGTGGCCGTGGAGTGGAGAAACACAAATGCACTCGAGAACTTTAGAAGTTAAAATCAACAGGATGTGAGGCAAACCAAACCCCTCAACACCTTAACCCTTGCCTCACAACCAAGAAGACTTAGCTTCGGCAAATAGGAAAATGCAGATGGCTTCCAGCAACAGGCAAGAGGGCATGTTGATATAACTATAGGGCCAGGACAAGAAAATAAAGCATCGGCAATCAGCTCCGTGAGCTCCTCAAGTCACACCTCCAAACAACCGCTCGGCCTTTCCCAGGGCACAGATATGACCCTAGAGGCTGCTCCTTGCCATGACAACTACAGCAGCCTGGAGAAGACTCAAATCCCAAAAAGCCAGGGAAGACTACTCCAGTGACTCTGATTTTAAAGGACAGCCTAACATCTTCCCCAGACACCTAGCTCCAAAGCCCCCAGCTCCTTCACAGACTCTGGCAAGGTGCCCTGTGTCCAGAGTTAAGAGACCCGGGGCCCTGCTCAGCCTCGACCCTGACCAGCCATGTGACCCTGGGGAAAGCCCCTCCCTCTCAGCAGCTCCATTTCTTCACAAGGAGTTAGATTCTGATAGACTGAAGATCTGATTTCAAAGTCTTCATTTTCTGAAACCAAGCAAGGTCTCCCAGCCCGCACTTTCTAAATTACTTAAAAACAGTAACATGGCTGAGGAAGAAACAAAAGTATTTTTGTAAAGTTTTTTTGTTGCCTAATGCTTATAGTATGCATAAAATTCAGTTCCATGGAGCCTGATTACTTATCGATTTTTGAGGGAGATATTAAGGATGGAAAGTGAAGTGGGAGCTTTTCTTGAGAAACCACAGACCATAACTTTGATTCCATAAGGGCACATATCTGAGGTTTACTTCTAATTTTAGCTGTGAGGCCCGGAAATGCAATATTATCATTTCAATCACAAAGATATGATGCACAATTTAGACAGACTTATATTTTGGTAAGTATACATGTAGCATAAGAACTGAAAGGGATCATATAGATGAAATTTAGACTTTTTCCCCCAGCATAATTCAGCAGGGAAAAAAATCTAAAAATACCTTAACAATAGGTTCTAGAAATTCTATTTTTTGTCCTTTGGGATGCAATACATTCAAGATCTCACCCTACAGTTTTTCTGCATTAAACATAAATCACAGCAAGATCTTCTTTGATCCCCCTCCTAAAGTAATGAAAATAAAAACAAAAATAAACAAATGGGATCTAATTAAACTTAAAAGCTTTTGCACAGCAAAGGAAACCATAAACAAAACAAAAAGACAACCCTCAGAATGGGAGAAAATATTTGCCAACGAAGCAACTGACAAGGGATTAATCTCCAAAATATACAAACAGCCCATGTAGCTCAATATTAAAAAAACAAATAACCCAATCAAAAAATGGGCAAAGGGCCTCCCTGGCGGCGCAGTGGTTGAGAGTCCGCCTGCCGATGCAGGGGACACGGGTTCATGCCCCAGTCCGGGAAGATCCCACATGCTGCGGAGCAGCTAGGCCTGTGAGCCATGGCCGCTGAGCCTGCGCGTCCGGAGCCTGTGCTCCGCAACGGGAGAGGCCACAACAGTGAGAGGCCCGCGTACCGCAAAAAAAAAATGGGCAGAAGATCTAAATAGACATTTCTCCAAAGAAGACATATAGATGGCCAAAAAGCACAAGAAAAGATGCTCAACATCACTAATTATTAGAGAAATGCAAATCAAAACTACAATGAGGTATCACCTCACTCGGGTCAGAATGGCCATCATCAAAAAATCTACAAACAATAAATTCTGGAGAGGGTGTGGAGAAAAGGGAACCCTCTTGACTGTTGGTGGGAATGTAAACTGATACAGCCACTATGGAGAACAGTATGGAGGTTCCTTAAAAAATAAAAAATAGAGCTACCATATGACCCACCAATCCCACTCCTGGGAATATACCCGGAGAAAACCATGGTTCAAAAGGATACATGCACCCCAACGTTCACTGCAGCACTATTTACAATAGCCAGGACATGGAAGCAACCTAAATGTCCATCAACAGAGGAGCGGATAAAGAAGATGTGGTACATATATACAATGGAATATTACTCAGCCATTAAAAAAGAACAAAGTAATGCCATTTGCAGCAACATGGATGGATCTAGAGACTGTCATACTGAGTGAAGTCAGACACAGAAAGACAAATATATACCACTTATATGTGGAATCTAAAAAAAAAGGTACAAATGAACTTATTTACAAAACAGAAGTAGAGCCACAAATATAGAAAACAAACTTATGGTGACCAGGGGAGAAGGGGGGAGGGATAAATTGGGAGACTGGGACTGACATGTACACACTACTAGACATAAAATAGATAACTAATAAGGACCTGGTGTATAGCACAAGGAACTCTACTCTATACTATGTAATGGCCTACATGGGAAAAGAATCTAAAAAAAAGTGGATATATGTATGTGTACAACTAATTCACTTTGCTGTACACCTGAAACTAACACAACACTGTAAATCCACCATACTAGGAAGAGCCAGGCAATGCACATGTTTCTTTCCACTAAACAAATAACACAGATGCTCAATCAGGAGATAATTCCAAAGAGAAAATCCTAAGCAGAGATGTGGAAAGGGAAACACTGCAGGATTCCAGGAGAATCCCAGTCTATAGAGATGAGGGCAGAGAGAGAAGCGGTCAGTCTCTGCGGGGGCACAGAAGCATGCAACATGCAGCGGGGAAACTCACTTCAACCTGACACTCTCCAAAAGTCCCTTTAACATCCTCAGTAAGGGCCACTCTCCTGCATCTAAGAACGTGGAGAGCAAGGCAGAAGCCCCAAGTCTTCATTTATGGATCCTGGCCTTTCGGATCCCTCACCTCCACTAGGGACGCCAGTTCTCCAAAACACCTAGCAGGAGTCTCCTGGTCATCTTCGGTGACTCAGCCATGTGACTTTTGTCTCACCCGTCTGCTGCACCCCATCCACCTCTGCCTGGGCACTGAAAACACACCTGCCAGCTGCAGGAACACAACAGAACTCCACTCTGAATTCAGAGGATCTGCCGACCAGTCTGAGAGCAATGGCTGCCTTGAAAATCAAAGTCACCCAGGAAATGTATATTCTTGTGAACTGTAGAAGAGTTAAAAAGGACCCAACTCGGGGCTTCCCTGGTGGCGCAGTGGTTGAGAGTCCGCCTGCCGATGCAGGGGACAAGGGTTCGTGCCCCGGTCCGGGAAGATCCCGGATGCCGCGGAGCGGCTGGGCCTGTGAGCCATGGCCGCTGAGCCTGCGCGTCCAGAGCCTGCCTGTGCTCCGCCACGGGAGAGGCCGCAACAGTGAGAAAAAAAAAAAAAAAAGACCCAACTCGTGTTCATGAAGAGACCTCACTGGAATTGCAGGAAATATGAATAACCAGTGGTGGTGGGTGTGCTTTCCTGGCCCGTGCTTACCCCCTGGGCCTGCACTCCTACCCGCAGGTGGTGCGCTCTGGTGTCAAAAGTAAAAAGGAGACTCAGTGAATGAATGGACACACCCCAGAGATGACTGGAAGGCGTCACTGATGCTCAGAAGGGCAGGGGTCAGAAGGGAAGGGGTCCTGGGTTTTCACACAGCTCAAGTCTCTGGCTCCTAATCCAACAGGCTTTCCTCTAACCATGCTACTCCTGGAGCCGAAGTCAGCTCAGAGTCCTAGAGCCACAGCCCTGAACTCCATCCACACTGAGCTGGCACACTGTAAGTCACTCCCGGACAGGCAGGAGCCACGCCCACCGCATGGTGGTAGAGTCTGCATCCTGGATCCAGGGGCCCTACTTCTCACCCGATGCTGTGCGACCCTGAGAGGGGGCTACAGTTCCTCACCTGCAAAATGAGGAGGTTGGACCAGATGCTACCAAGGTGTCTTCTGGTTTAAAAAAAAAAAAATCTCTTTTTGATCTCCCCTCCATCGTGGACCTACGATGCTCGGACCTTACTCCCCTGTCTATTCAGCTTGCTGGATTTCAAAACATTTCTGAAGCAAACCAAATCGAATATCCTAACCAGCTGAGGGTCTCTGTGCTTCAAATAACTCAGAGGCTTCACATCCTCACCTAATCTAAGTGAAAATTGGACACGCAATACTGCAAGCGGGAGGAAGGCAGGAGCTTCCCAGACACAATCAAAGGGAGAAAGGTAGACCGAGAGGATACCGGCTCGTGGAGGGGCTGTCATGCCTCCTGCCCCGCTCATGCCAGCAAGACAGACTTTCCTTTTCCCCAAGGACCTGTTTTCTTTCCTCTTACTTCAGACAACAGCCACAGGACAAGTCCCCACCTGGCGCCTGGAAGCCAGGCAGGGGCGAGGCCTGGAGACAAGGGCCAGTGCAGGGCAGAGGGAAAGGGCTTCTCCACGCCGTCGAGTCCTGAGGTTCAGGATGATTTTCTGGGATCACAGCTTCTGACCTTGGGCGCGCGCGGGACTCTGAGGCTCAGGCCTGTTAATTTTTTTACAAAACTAGGATTCTAGCAGCCTCCGCAGGCTGCCGTGAGGACAAGGTAAAAGGGAGTGCAGAAGGTTCCCGACGCAGAGCAAGGCGTTCAGTGAACACGGGCCCCTCCCTCTACTAGGTGACAAACCTAAGCAGATCCGGGCTTCCCTGGTGGCGCAGTGGTTGAGAGTCTGCCTGCCAATGCAGGGGACACGGGTTTGAGCCCTGGTCTGGGAAGATCCCACATGCCGCGGAGCAACTAGCCCCGTGAACCACAACTACTGAGCCTGTGCGTCTGGAGCCTGTGCTCCGCAACAAGAGAGGCCGCGATAGTGAGAGGCCTGCGCACCGCGATGAAGAGTGGCCCCCGCTTGCCACAACTAGAGAAAGCCCTCACACAGAAACGAAGACTCAACACGGCCAAAAGTAAATTAAAAAAAAAAAAAAAAGGAATCTTAAAAAAAAACCAAAACCTAAACAGATCCATCGTGCTCTATCATGCGCCTCTGCTTGCCCAGATGAATGTCTTGCCAGAGCCTCCTAAGGCTCTGCTCATTAAAACAAAATTTGTGGTGGCAATCTGGAAACCAATATAAGAAATCAAACGCCTCCTCATTAAGTGCTCGGCTGAGATGGTGCTGACTCTGGGACCCCAGCAGCATCTCCCTCCCCTGTCCTCCCACACCCACTGCAATCCCCACTGTCACACAGCCCACACTGAGCCTGCCTGCTGGTATATCCGTCCTGCCTGCCAGATGGCAAATGGCTCAGGGACTAGGGATTGTGTCTCAGTCTCTGCTGGAGCCCCAGCAAGCTGCACGTGTCTGGCACATAGTAGGTGAGACACGTGCTTACTGAAACTCAGCACGGCAGGTCGGCTGGAAGGATACTTCCTGATGAATCTTTGTATTCTTTTTTATACCAAGATAAATGAAACTGTTATTTCGATGCTGGTGCAAGGTTAATAGCACTCTTTACTATCTATTCCCACCCAATCATCTCAAAAATTCAGTTCATTCCCCCCAACTCACGTAGCAAAACTTTCTTGCAATACTAATTCAACATTCTAAATGCAACCCTACATCTGAAAAATGTTTTAAAGGATGAATTCCACAGTAAAAACGAACAGCTGCTCCCACCTAGTGAGCTCTTAACTCACTAAAGCGCCCAGTACCAGGCTCCATACTTCTGTATCTTCTCTCTCCTAATCCTCCCAGCCAGCTCGTGACAGCGTGTTACCCCCATTTTACAGATGAGAAAACTGAGACATGGAGAAGTGAAGTGTTTCGCCCCAGGTTAGACAGCTAGTAAGTGCATCGGACTCCTTTCTGGCCTCCCGGGGATCTGTTCCATCTGTCACCTTCCTGGTTCTGGGGGATCAGGATAGAGGAACAGAAGCATAATTCAAAATCTGTCCCCCTGAATCCCACCCATTGGCAGTCTTCCATGAGCTAATACCTACCAGCAACTCCCACACTCGAGCACAAAACTTGAGAAGACTTCCAGAACTCTATGCATTCTTGTACAAAGCAGCTGGGAGTGGTCTGCAACCCAGGGGCAGAAACAGATCCTTCGTTCCCAGGTACAAGTTGTCAAACCTCTTCCATTACAAAATGCCCAACTCATCACATTTGTTCCTTTCTGTTCCATTCGTTACTCATGCTAATCCCACACATTATTCCTAGCTTCTGGGGTTCTCACGCTTGGACTTAGACACCCCCCCACACCCTGCCTTCTTATCTGATTCTTATTTTCCAACCCTGATTCCATGCAGCAGCAGCAGCACTTGGGACAGCGGGTGAGTGAGGGCTGCTGCAGGACGCTGCAAAACATCACACTCTGTGCTGCCCCGGGAATACATTTCCCATGAGACAGGAAGAAAGGAAGGCCAAACAAGGCTACTTTTGAAAGAGAAGGGCCAGACTGAGCAATAGCTAAAGGCAGTTTTGCAGGACAACGCCCGCCTTCTCCTCTATGATGGGAAATGAAATGAGGGCAGGGTGGAAAAGGAGAACACTCCACCTCCTTACAAAATGCAACTCCAACCCTGAATATTAGATTAGCCCTTGGCAGCCTCCTCTCCATCAGTAGGATGGAAATCTGAACGCTTTACAAAAACGGTCCACACCTGAACAGAAAGACTTTAAAATCGGAGGCAAAAGTCTCCAGCCTGGAAGCCCATGGTCTTCCACTGTAACATCTTCCTTGTTCATTTGGCAAAATACTTGGCTCAGACCCAGAAAGTCAAGGGAACTGGATGACACATTTCTAGTCTGATAAGGCAAGAAGAGCATTTTAAAAGTTGCTCTGGACCCGCCATGCTCCCTCTAACAAAATCACAATTTTCAGAACCTAACAGTCTGGCAACCAGAAATCAGCCCCAAGGGTCAAACAATGTGCCCTCTGGATCTCTGGATGGTTGGGGAGAATAGGCAGATTGGGCATAAATCACAGGTTTCCCACACTCACTGTACCCGCTAAGGGACATTTTTAGCCAAAAGAGATTTTGATATTTGTTTTGGTAGTATTTGAAAATCCTTTATTGAAACTGTACAGGACCCAAATTCACTGCCATGGGACTCTGGAAAGACACACACAGGACTGGAAGTCCAGGGATGAAATTCCAGACTAGTTCTGCTTCTAACCAGACGGGTGACTCTGCAAACAACTCCTCACACACCCCCGCCCCTGCCCACCTCAGTTCATTCATCTGTTTCATAAACTGACAGTGTTGTAAAGATCCAGGGGAATAGTGTGTGAAAGTCCCCCTAAGGGTAAAAGACTTTCTAAACGTATGATGTTAAGAGATTATCACTGCATTTAATATATTAACTTCATTTAACTACTCATACCCTATAGGGTAGACATGATCATTTCCACTTTTATACTTGTGGAAATGGTCTTGGAGAAGTTAGGGTCCAAGGTCAAAGAGCTGGTAAATCAGAAGTTTGGTGTCAGGCCCAGGTCTTCTGATGCTGGCAGCCTGGACATGCCAAGAAGCAGGCCATACACAGCTGGCGTGCAAAGAGCACCAGTCTGACATCAGGAGACCTGAGCGCTGACCTCTTAGGTAAATTCCTTCACTTCAGTCACTCAGTTTTCTTCTTTCAAAAATGGGGGTGACATTACCTGTCCTATTTACCTGGAAAGGTTGTTGCCAGCATCACATGAGACTACAGTGCAAAAGTCCTCTGGCAAGGGCAAAGGTGACTAATGGAGATCAGGGAAATCCAGTTAAGAGAAGGGACCCAGGATCAGGAAAGGAAGTGAGGGATGGAGGATCATAATCACATTCATGGAAACCCAGCAGGTAGTTTTCTGGGTGGAAGAGGAAGAGTAAGCAGGCTGGAGCTGTTTAGAAGATAAAAGCATGAACTAAAAGAAGGGCCTTCAAGTGTATTCAGCTGTCCCAGGTTGCTGGCTTGGGGAGACACTGAAGCAGGGGTGTTGCACAGGATAGACCCTCCCTTGTGCAGGGTTCCCAAGAGACCTCCAATAGCTTTGTAGATGATGGGAGGGATGTGTCTTTTTTTTTGTTTTTAATATCCTTGTGGGATAAAATTAAAAGTGAGCAATTCTGTTACAGCCCTTTCAATTAAAAGAGTTTTCTTTCTTTTTTTTTTTTTTTTTTTTTACTGATCTGTGAAGTACCCAAGTGTGAAGACCAGTCTTCATCACTTATTGTGGTGCTCACCCTTCCACTGATATAATTATATGAAATTTAAATTATTCAATAAAAACTAGTAAGCATCTGCCCTGTGCCCAGCACCCTCCCCAGGTGGTGGGGATGCAGTGAATATGCTCTGTAAGATGCGCGCCTGGTGGGCACATTCTTAACAAGGGGCTTTTACATTTTCACCAGTAGTTTATCCTCAATGTCATCACTTGCCAATTAGTGACTGTGATGCTCAAGAAGCTCATTTAAAACCCAGGAGTCAGGGTTCCTGGAAGGCTCTCCCATTCTCCCTCGGGCAGTCTTCCACCCTTTCTGGGTCTTAGTCTCCTCATCTGTAAAAACACGGGCATCTGACTATAATTCATTCCAAGAACTCGAGCCTATCGAGGGGGCGGGGAAAGAGCTACACTAAGCTCTGGACAATAGACCAAAAACCAGATTTAAAGAAAAAAATGTCAGACTTCCCTGGTGGCACAGTGGTTGACAATCCGCCTGCCAATGCAGGGGACACGGGTTCGAGCTCTGGTCTGGGAAGATCCCACATGCCTTGCAGCAACTAAGCCCGTGTGCCACAACTACTGAAACCTGTGCACCTAGAGCTCGTGAGCCACTACTACTGAAGCCCATGCGCCTAGAGCCCACGCTCTGCAACAAGAGAAGCCACCGCAGTGAGAAGCCCGCGCACCGCAATGAAGACCTAAAGCAGCCAATAGATAAATAATAAAATTAAAAAATAAAATTGTTTAAAAAAAATAAAGAAAAACGCCATTGATGGTTTTCAAAGACACAGGTATGATGAGTGAAGGAATCTCCATGACCCTCCGGGATTTGCCTGGGGACCCTGGCTGGGAAATTCTTATACATCAAGAGGTGGTTCTGAGCTGGATTTCTACAAAGCAGAGGAAGGGCGACATGTCCCATGCAAGGGACTATCTAGTCGAGCTTTTTGCCCCATCAGCCACAGGAAGAGAAGGGCTGCAGGCTACCGAAAGCCAGCAGCATTTACAAATGAACTTCCACGGCCTTTGCCAACTACAGTCGAACCTCCCTTGGTTTTCTGTTTCCTCTTTTCTGACTCTTCTCTCAATAACTGCACATTTCTTAATATAATGTCACACTGGAAGCAGAACAGACCTTCAATTTTTAGACCTCAATTTATAAAACACTTAGAGGTTCTAGGGGTTTTGTTTTTAAATTAAGGGACCGCATAGTTTGAAAACTGTACAGGTTCTAATCATTCAGTTCCAAGACACCAAACACACTGCATAGCGTCACCATGGAAAGGTCCCTCTCAGCGGGAAAGCCACTGATTCCACAATGAAAGGGCAGCAAGGTGCCCTCCTCCCTTCTCTTACGCCTGGGTGTCCACCCTGTTTTTAAATCCGTGCCCCCTGGCGAGTTTCTAAGGTGCAATTCTGAGACCCTCCCCTTTCCCACCCAGAAGGTGGCCAAGAGCCGGCCCTGAACTGGAGAAGTGCAGGAAGCAAGGCTGGTCCAGCTGGCCAGAGTGGGGTTGGGCGGGGGAGGGGGTCCCAGCAGGTGAAAACACCATGGAGGATAAATCCCTTGAACTTCCCACAGGCCAAGGGCGAGTCTCTCAGGGCAGCGGGCCCCTCTCAGGCTCTGCTTGCAGAGACCTCGCTGGGGCCACTGGGCTGCTTGGGAAAACCAAGCGGGCACCTGCATCAGTTCTGTAAAATGGAGTGCGGGGGAGGCTTGGGCTTGTCCCCAAAGCCTTTATTCGGAAGGCGAGCCAGGTTAGGGGGCTCCACGACCGCGCCAAGCCTGTCGGGTGTTATTATGAGGTTCCCTCCTCCACCCACATTCACCGAGCCCCCATCCCCTTACCTGCGGTCCGCGCCCCTCCGCTCGGTGCTCCGCTGCCGGGGACCCATGAGAGGGGCCGTTCCCGGGCCCGCCGCGCGCTGCCTCCCAAGAACCTCGCCGGCTCGCCCGGGGCCGAGAGCGGGGAGCCCGGAGGAGGCGCGCGCCAGGTGTGCTTTGCCCGGGACGCCGACTTCCCGGAGAGGCGCCCGGGCCCCACGGCCGCACTCTGGTGGAGCGCAGACATTGCCGAACAAAACCTGCCGCCCCGACGCCGCGTTCGCGCGGGGCCACGTCGTCTCGGCACTCCGGGTACATTCACCCGGGAGCCGGGCGTCTCCTCTCCTGCGAGCGCGAGGAAGGAAGCGGCGCTTCTCCGACGCCGCTAACCACGCCCCGGAGCACGGGCTCCGGCGGCGCGTAGACCACTCGGGCTGGGCTCTCCGCTACGAGCGCGGCGAGGAGCGCGCGCCGGGACACGCTCGGGCCAGGGGGCGCTGCAGGCCCGGGGAGGGCGCCCGGGTGGGAGCCACGTGGGACACCTGCGTTCCTCACGGAGGAGAGGCGCGGAGTACGGCGCCGGCCGAGCCCGCTCTCCCAAGGGCGGTGCATTGCGCTTCTGGGAACACGGCCCGCAGCGCCTCTCGCGTTTTTAAACAACGCGTTGGCCAAGGCTGGCAAATAAACAAAGGTACTTACTTCTGCTCTGGTCTCCCAGCCTCCGAGCGGTGCAGCAGGGAGCACTGTGTCATCTGCCTTCGACTCCGCAGGATTTATTGCTTCGACCCTTGCGAAAATGTTGACTTTGGCATCGTTTCTATTTGTCATGGCAATTGCCCTTTGTTTACCTGTCTGTCGCGTTCTTGCAGTTGGGCGGTAGTAAGCGGGCCTTTTGGCCAGTATCCTCGTTTAAGTCTAGTAGGTGCCTTGATTTTTTTAAAAGAATCAAACACCACAAAGCGAAAAGAGCCCAATGCCTGGCACAATGCCTTGTGCGTAGTAAGCACTCAAAAAAAAAAAAAAAAGCTATTACTGCATAATCTGTAGTTTTCATACTTCATCAAAAATAAGTGTCATTGCATAACGGGTGCTCATTACCAAAAAAAAAAAAAAAAAAAAAAAAAAGCAAAGCACACCTACCCCACCGCCCAGAGATAGTCACTGTTAACATTATGGTGTTCCTTCTTCCAGCATCATTCTACTCATATTAAATTTTATTGTTAGCTCATTCCACGCATAGTGTATCATAACCAGTTTTATGTCTTTTTGAACTTCTGTGGCTTTTCTTCACCTCCACTGCATTTTATTTTTCAAGTCAGTCACAAAATTGTCCAATTTCGAGGAAAGGGGAGAAGATTCTGAGGGGGGAGTAACAAGATTCTGTAAGATATGGTACCAGAACTTCTGCAGTGACTATTTTTGGAAACACACTGCCACAATTCTAGCAGTATTTTGGTAGATTCCTTACTATTGTCTAGATAAACATTCATGTTACCTGCAAGTGGAGATATTTTTTCATTAAAAAAATCTTTTTATTAAAAAAAAATTTTTAACATCTTTATTGGAGTATAATTGCTTTACAATGGTGTGTTAGTTTCTGTTTCTTTCTGTGGCTTTTAGCCACTTTTAATGTTCTAGTGTGCTTAACCAGTCCACTACTTTAATGTTAATCATTAGATATTTGTGCTTTTGCCCAGTTACTCCCTTCGAGTAAACTGCAAGATGGTAAAGTTCTAGGCTATAGGGTATATATACAATTTAAGGCTTTTGATGTGTATTATCAAGTTGCCCTCCAGGAAGACTGACCTGTTTCCTTTTTTCCAAGCCCCTCCCCCATTATTCTTATAAACGTCAATCTGATAGACTAATAACAATTCTGTTTTTACATCTTTCCTTTTCAAAAAATTCTAAAAATGTCACATTTCCCTCTGTGGTTCTCAGTTGGTTTCCAATCCTCCCAATATTGACAACCTCCAGTGAAAGTGGCCCATGGTAATGTTGACTGTTGCAAACTTCACTGAAGAGGGGGAAAAAAAGAGGCCTCATTTTTTCACCTCGTTTCATTCCTCCCAATAATATTTACTGAGCACCCAAATGTAAAAACAGTCAACCAGAGCAGCATAAGTAATGCCTAAGCACCTCTGCAGGAGAACTTGTCTGCGGGTCTAAATGCTCAGTGGGGGAGGCATGGTCTCTGCCCCTAGATGGGCACTGTCCCATAGAAATGCAATGCACACCACACAGGTGATTTCAAATGCTCTAGTAGCCATACTAAAGTGAAAAGGAGCAGGTGAACTTAATTTACTAACCCAGTAGATCCCAAATATTATCTCAACATGTAATCAGAGTGAGATATTTTAAGCTAAGTCTTTGAAATTCAGTTGTATTTTACACTTACAGCACATCTCCTTTTGGATTAGCTGTATTTTAAGTGTTCAATAGCCACAAGTGTCGAGTTGCCCATGCCGCTCTAGATAGAGCAGGGGTTTGAGGAGAGCAGACCAAGTCCTGGCCAAAGTGGGAATTTCACAGCTGACAACCCTCTCCCCAACCTGTTCTGATTGATTGTTGACAGTGAACCAGCACACCTTTGCCTAAGCAGGTTTACCTGAGAGAAGCTACATTTCAATTCTGGATGCTCCTGACAGTTTTACATCTGTAGGTGGGGGCATTTCACATTTTCATTCCATGATTAAGAAGTAAAAAGGCTGAAACTATAAATACTGGTGGAGATATTGAAACCGAGTAGGACCCTATACAGTCCTTGCCCCCCCCCACCATGTCCTCAGCCTGCCTTTTGTCTGTGAAAAAACCTTAGCCAAAGAATAAGTTTAATCAGAGAAGTGAGAGAGTGCAGAAACAGGAAGACAGTCCAACAAAATAATAATAGTTTAGTCATTAAGCAAATCAAGGACTTCTAGATCCTCTTCAAGGACTATAGATAATACTCGGAGCCACATCCTGCGAGCTGTCTTATAGATACTGAAACCCCCGCCAGGTGGAAGAAGTGAACTACATGATGACAAGACTGTAGCCACGACATAAGCTGCCACAATTCCGAGGGCTGGCCTCAAAGAAATGGGAACCAACCAACCCTGGAACTAAAGATTAACTGTACTTAAAACAGTCAAGGTGACACTGATCAGACCACCGCACGACCAAATTCAAGATGACAGAGCTGACTGTGCTGTTTCTGCATGTAGCCCCCTCCCTCCGCCTATAAAAGCTCTTGCCCTCTGACAGCTCATGGGAGTTGGCCTTTGGACAGGCGTCCGCCCTCCCCCCAGGTTGCCAGCCTCCAAAATAAAGCAAACTCTCCTTTCCACCAACCTTGCCTCTCTATTGGCTTTAGAGTGGCAAGTAGATGGACCCCTTCTTTTGGTAACAGCATTAGTTGCTTCAAACTCCCTCACATCAAAAGTTAATCACCTGTGCCTTTCTTCCACATATGCGTGGGCAGGGGAAGCAGATGGCCCAGGCTATGCCGTGTGCTGAGTGGCTGACTAGCAGCGGTAGAGGATTTTAATACAGGGAGAAGCTGGGCAACTACTTTTGTCATCCATGGCAACCCCTCCCTTGTGAAGATTTGTGGAAATTTAAAAAATAGGCACCAAGGGCCTCCCTGGTGGCGCAGTGGTTGAGAGTCCGCCTGCCGATGCAGGGGATACGGGTTCGTGCCCCGGTCCGGGAGGATCCCTCGTGCCGTGGAGCGGCTGGGCCCGTGAGCCTTGGCCGCTGGGCCTGCGCGTCCGGAGCCTGTGCTCCGCAGCGGGAGAGGCCACAACAGTGAGAGGCCCGCATACCGCAAAAAGAAAAAAAAAAAAAAAAAAAAAAAATAGGCACCATGAAGGCCCTTCATCCCAAAGGGCTTGTGAGCCCCTTGCTTCCAAGGACTTGCCATATTCATCTTTGTGGCCTCAATGCCCTGTAACTCTACATAATAAGTGCCCTTTTAGAATGTGAGTTAATTCATGAACTGCCCTATACAGCATGTGTCAGTTGTAAACACAAGGTATAGACAACTTTGAAATTCCATGAAGAGATAAAGGGGGACTTTAGCTCCCACCAATGTGCAGAGGCAGACACCCAGTGTAGTGGAATGACCACCGCTTTGGAGATGAGGTGGTTTGGGGTTCCCCACCCAGCTCTCTTCCCTACTGGCTTTCTGACAAGAGATAAGATGCTTAATTTTTGACTGTTCAGTTTGCTGGACTATAGAAGTTGATGGGTACAGTGGTTCCCAAACCTATGGAAGCCCAATTCAAATTCTTTGCATCCACTCCCCCACATGATAAAGGTGAAGCACATATTAAAAAACCCAGAGAAGTTTTCATAATAGAGCCACAAAAGTTGTAGTTTTCCCAGAACCCACAAGGCAGCCACTAACCAGAACCCTCTTGTTGAAAAATGAAAGAACAGGAAACAACGCATGTTTAACGGTGAAGAAACCACCCCAGAGGAAACAAAGGGCCTGGTTCTCAAGTACTCCACAGGCAACACATTAAGCCAGAGCAAAAACCGTGGCACTAACAGCAGCAAGAGAGAATAAAGGCGTGGCAGGGGGACATAAGGAACAGAAATACTGCCATCTTGAAGCTAAAGACCCTTAGGTTTGGGGCAGGCACCAATTGTTCTAAGGGTTAAAGCCTCTCAACTCCTTAAGACAGTGAGAAAAATTATGCACAAGGTTTTACTGGATTTGCTTTTAGGAAATGTGATGCTTTCTAGCTACATGAGTAAACATGGAATGTCTACAAAGGCAAAGGCTTGGGTAACATTGTCATTCAATCAACATCCAAAACCACGTAGGCACTAGACTTCAAACTGTCAGTACTTCCAAATTTTGTGTCTTTAGTTTTCACATATATGGCATGCCTTAATGTAAGTATTCATTGAGTGCATTTTGAGAGGAATCTGGGCGCACCCTTGGAGGCAGCGGACTAGGCTCTGCCTGACGTATGATCAACCTCCCAGTCGGGTCTCATTTCCTGGAAGGTTCACGTAACAGGGGGTGGGCACCTGATCATCAAAAGGTTATCGCAAGTCTTTAAATACGACATCACCTCAGGGTCTCAAGGTAAAAGGAAAGCATAGGAAAATGGCTGAGGCTGGGCAGCTAAAGCCTTAAATGAAACCAATGTTAGGTTATCTGAAAGCTACTGCCAAGATTTGAGAACCTTCCTAGGGAAGTTAGACTGCAGTGCCTGAACGGTAACTTGAACAATGTTCAGGCATAGAAGAAGTGTGAGCAGTTCCCAGGGTGAGCCTCCCACAACTCCTGCCCCAGGCAAATGGGCAGAAGTCTGAGCGTATCTGAACCTCTCTTTAATTTCAGCAAACAAAACCATCCTACGACTCCTAACTGCACGTTTGGAACCACAGGCTGCCCTCTAATTCATATGGAAAAACAGAGCAAACAACAAGCACCCTTGAGATTCTTCTGTTTAACAAGTAAAGCACTCCTTGGGTGCAAGTCTGGCTACAGAAACACCCACAGCATTGAGGAGCCCAGGTGTCACTCTTTGGCTAATCCCAGAAGAGCTCGATTTGCCAAATCCAGGCAGCAGCCATGTGGTGATGAGCCCACTCGTCACTCTATCGGTTTACTGCTCTGGTCTGGCAGCCTCAGGGTGGTGGGCATCACAATGACTTTATTCCTCACCTAGAATGTGGCCGTTTAAGGCCCTGCTGAGAAGGATCCTCAGGTTTTCTGGAGCAAGAGAGCTCGAGTTCAGACTATCACTCACCCTTGTTCACAATTTTGAAACTTTTTCATTTCTAGCGGCCCTAGCAAACAATATTCTACCAAAAGAAAAAGGCGTATCAAGTATGTCCTCTTCCCACACTGCCCCCCACCACCCCTGCTCACTGCTTAATCCATGGTTAAGAGTCTCTTCCCTTGCACAATGGATCTGATTTGTCTCAACATTTGCATGCCCTATGCCAAGGAATATAACTATTTGTTTGATTATATGGTCTCAGGTGTAAGTACTTATCTATGACTGAACTAGGTATTTTGAGGGAACCCCAAGACTGGGATTGGCAGGTGTTGATGGACCCCACATGGCCCTACTGAACAAAAAATACGTCACTTACCTCAGTGTCAGGCACACAGCTGGAGCTCAGTAAATATGTGAATGTGAAAGATCAAATATAAGATCTGGTGGTCCAGTACGAGAATATGAGAATATGCTGCATTAATCCAGAAGACATTTAACCCTTCTCTCTACTTGTGAGACTGGCATTAGAGATTACGTTCGTTTCTCTTTGGGAACAAGGCAAATAGCTCAACCACCAAATATTATTAAACTCCATTTAATTTAAACTGTTTCTATTCAAACTTCCAGTATGTACCATATGATAAAACCTTGGAAGCTGATGAACTTAGATTTTTTTTTAATGTGTTCCTTGACTTGCTTCCCTAATTTTCCTTAATAAAAAGGACAATTCTGCGATTCCAGTTTTCATTTGCATTTTCATTGTGATTGGAACTGAACAGAGTATGAACAAACTAAACGTCCAGTGCTCCTAGTATGTGCCAACAAGAAAAGGAAATTAGCAAAATGCTGCTGGCAATAAGAACACAAGGGAAATCTGGCTGTGAAGGAAAAGGATTTTACTGGGCAGCTTAAATTTTTATCTAATAGAAGCACATCAATGTTTGAACAACTTTTAACATGAGGAAAAACTCCACTTAATCTAAGCTGACACACATTACCAGGAAAAGAAAAAAAAAAAAGTCAAGTTTCTTCTTTGAGTCGGTGACAACATCTTCTTAGGCTGTCACAGTCTGATACTTAAATCATGGAAAAATTCCCAAATAGAGACTTACAGGCTGGCAGGAAAGTCAGCTGGCCCATAATTCTGCATATGTGAGTTTAGAGTTTAAGATGACTGTATGTGCTTCCAGAAAAATATATACTCTAACTTAGCTTCTTAACTTAAATTGTTAAATATATTTGTGCTTCAGAAAATGTAAATTCTATCTACATTAACAATCTAAGTGGCTACAGATTGGAAAAAGGTACCTATGGATGGCAGGAGCAGAGAGAGGAAGTGCCTTCCACCCACCTAGTGGGTGAGAGCCCAAGGGCAGACTGTGCCCAAAGGCTGAGGGAAACGTCATCTGAATCAAGATGGAGAGAAAGAAGCTGATAACCTCAGAGAGAACACGGTAAGAAGGGCAGAGACCCAAGCAACAACAAACCAAAGAACATTTATTACGTGGAAGAGGCAGATTGTGACAGGGAGAGCAGGGCGTATTTTACCATGAACTATATCAAACATACAGAAAAATCCAAAAAATAAAACTCTTGTGTCTATCAACTAAGTTGATCCAGTATTAACCCAGAGCCATATTTTCTTCAGTACCTTTAAGTAATAAAAAGTTATATACACACTAGACAGCCCCTATGTATCCCTTCCCATATTCCCACGCACTTGGTATGAATCTTTTATGCAAGACTTATTTGGGGGGAAGAAGTTCGAGGGAAAAAAATACAACTACCCCACCTCGACAGAAGAGTGGTAAGCAGACAAAAATTAAGGCATAAAATGTCATTAAAGAAAAAGTTTCCAAGAAACAAAAACACAAGATGCTGTACTTTCTCTCGTAAGTCTAGCCTTCGCTGTTTCCTTTCTCCTAAGTGTTGATCTCCAAGAGAGAGTGTTTCTGCAAGAGAAAAATCAACTATCATTATGCCTTATATAAAAACTCAATTACCATGGTTCTTAATTTCTAGCTTAAGTAAAAGTCAACCAAATATTCACTTTTAACTGAAATCACTTTAAGTCAAATCTGCCAGTTAAAAAAAATTCACCGCCACAGTAACAGTGCTTTATGTCCAATACAGCTGTCTGTAATCCCCTTCACAGATAAAATATATAGCTGTTTGCTCTCCTCCAAATATAAAAAATATTTTTATTAACTTGTATGCTGAAATACTTACCACTTTTGAATAATAGATTAGAGAGTTTTATGTTCTCATCACATCACTCCTAGTTTAGCAATTTTACAATAAAATTACTAACAAATTAAAACAAATTTCTCCAGAGATGATGAAACAGTGAAACTTTAAGCACATTTTATCTTTCTCTAAGAAGAATAATTTAAGCAATTATCCAACTATATTTTCACCACAATGAAGGAAGTATGCTTAAGGAAACATGTATGTAATTTTTTTCTAGTCATATAACCCCTTAGTTTCTTGCCCTCCAGAACTGATCTAATCTAACATGATATTGTAGCACAGCTACAGGTAAGCAGCAAACGGCGGTACGGAGAACTCAGCTTGCATCATAAGACCTACTTCCCAGTGTGTGTGTGTGGTTTTGGGGCAGCCATTTAACCTCCTGGAGCCTTCACCTCCTCATCTATAAAATGAGGCCTACCTTCTTTTAATCTTCTGGGCACTGTGAAGATTAAATATGTGCCTATTACACCACTGTAAAGCAATTATACTCCAATAAAGATGTAAAAAAAATGTGACTATTAAATAATGCACGACTCAAATATAAGGTATTACACTGTATTCAAAGGTAGACAAACTATGTATTTATTTCTGCAGTAGGGGTAAAGCCAGTTCAACCACTACGCTTTTAAATCAAGTGTTTTGGTTTTTTTAAAAGTAGTGTCTTCAATCTATTTAGAAACAATAGAAAATACAGGTTTCATCTGAAGTTGTGTACCCAAACACACTCAATATTCTTATGGGAAAAAAAAAGCTTATTGCACAGATACAAAGAATAAAGCACATACAGTTAATCAACTTGATTAGAAATATGATGATTTGGCACTAGGACTAAACTCCAGAAGTCCACATCACTGCATGCTCCTCAATCTATGAATTTAAATTATCATTAAATTTAAGATTTTAAACTCAAGTATGGTACACATAACAGCAGTCAGTATTAAAACTTAATGTATTAGAAAGGACTGAAAGTTGTAACTGCAAGTCAGCATTTATTAAAAATAACCCAGAACTTGTGAAGTAAAATAAATCATCTCAAAATAAATCATGAGAATCAAAACTCTTGATCTTGCATGAATGATATTTAGCTTAGAACTTAGCCACACTTTCTTAGAAACAGAAACAGAACAACTGTCCATTATCATGTGGAGAATAGGTTTGACCCCAGTAGGCACCTCCTTGAGAGGTGCTACACCCACAGAGCCCTAGAGAGCAGGAGGACCTCGGGAGCTACTTGCAAATGGTCAGATATAAACTGCATGTTAGCCAGCAAGAGTGCACATACTGAGTAAGTCAAAGATCCTTTGCTTTCAGCTAGAATTCTATCAATTCAAAGTGACGAGAAGGACAATTTCATTTTGATGAGAAGTTCTAATTGGCTACTGATCACAAAACAATTTCCAAGGGCCACCTTAGAACAAAGGATCTCAGGCAATATAAAAAAGCAGGGGAACCACTATTCAAAATCCACCAATGTAGTCTTTAACCACTAGAGTCACCGCAGCCAAAAATGGAAGAGTATGTTTTGTTTTGAAACAGCCCATTTTCTGTTCTTGGCCTCTTAGAACCTCTTCACAAAAAGTGCTAAATGTTTTTATAGAAGTACATACAAGGGAGGGTTAATTTCACTCTAGACACAATTTCAGGCTAAGCTTGCCCTCACGACAATTTTTACAAGTCCCTGCAAATATCATCAAGAGCTGTCTCTATGTCAAACACAGTATGGAAAGGACGCTGCAACCTGGACAGCCCTGGACTCAGTCCCACTAGCAGCGTCAAAGGGAGCTTACCAAACAAAACCTACAAAGACAGCAGAAACACTACAGCCAGACCTCAGATCATTAGACCACAGAATAAAGTACAGCCTCAAAACGGGTGTCACCCCATTAGCTCTGCCATGACAACATGACTGGAGATGTCCTACTGGGGGTTACACAAGTGCAAAAACATCAAATTTAACTTACTTAACTTTTAAACAATTTTTTCATTTCAGTAAGTTTGTTTTGATGGGTTGGATTGTTTAAGAGGAAGAGAAGAATCTGTTCATGTTTTTCAACCTAAGGGTGAGAAGAAATGGTGTTATTTCATTCCTAAAAATGCTGGGAGTATACTTTCACTTAAAGGAGATTTAACCCACTTGTTTCTGTAGCTCTGTGCAGCAGCAGTTCATCCTGTTCACCTTTTCTAAAAGCAAATGCAAAAAGCCATTAGACAACGAGCACTATAAATAACAGGAAAAACAAAACAAAACCAAACCTGCAGCCTGCACATGTACAGATCTGCCCCTCAGGGCAGATCCTTCCCAACTACAAAGGACTTGATCAATTAGTTTTTCACTTGGGCTTTATGTTATCTACTCCTGTCCTGGGTTTTACCAGATGAGTGCCCTTACCTCCGAGGTTTCAGGTCTTTTGCCTGTCACACACAGGATATCTCTTTTTGGTTGCGGGCAGGCCTGCCAAAGCATCATCTTATGAAATAACTAGTAAGATCCATTCTCAGATATGTGAGTTCTTCTCACTTTGATCAGGATCGAAAGGAAGTTGGAAGCTACTCTGAATGCTTGACATTTCTAAAGCTCTCAGCATCAATTCTATCAACAGTGTTGCTGAGCCTGCTCTAAGGAAAATCTGGACTGGGAGGCCTGCTTCCTTCCAGGTGGCTCCTCTGAGGTGGCAACGTGAGTCAGCACCCGGCCGCTGGATTTGCGGAGGATGAGGACAGAGGGAACGTGGCCACGGAGAATAAGGAAAGATCAGGTCAACTAAATTGAGGACATCTGTTCTTGGCTACACTTACACCTGCTACTAATTAAACTTGAAAAAAGTATCTTTATTTAAAGCACTCTGCTTTCTAGATGGGATGTTTTTCGCCAGACCATACATCACCAGCTTACCAGCTATATTGATAGTACCATTCTCAGAACACTTCTCAACCGACACCGTGTGGACATTCTTGATAAGTCCTTTTACAGAAAGCATTACATTCTGATTCAACATGAATTTTTTCAGTAGCTCTATTATTAATTGAGAACAGCTTCCATTCAATTCCATTGGTCCTGGAAAAAAATTGAATATTAGAGTTAATCTTCAAGTTCCTGAAAAATGATATCGAGATAAATTATCTAAGGATAATAAGCAAAAGGCTCACTGATTTTAGCTAGGTTTAGGTATGCTTTGATGTACTACCGCTGTTGCATTCAAAAAAATCAAACTTAATAAATATTCCTCAATCCCTACTATGTCAAGCACTAATTTAGGTCTAGAAGCCACAAAACAGACAAACGTCTGCCTTTGTGGACTTACATTCTAACGGTAGAAGCAAACAATAATAAAGATAATTTTCCAACTCTCTGAGTCAAAACCAAAGCAGACTGTGAGGAAATCAGTGCGTTGTTATCTACTGGGACCTCTGGGTAAAGAAATCAGGAGTAAGAATAAAACTCTACTTTAGCATTTTAGTTCCTTTTATTCAAACTCCAACTGAAGGGCTGAATAAATACACAGATACGGTATGAATAGGAAGGTAGCCCAAAATGGTGCCATTTAAATGTCTCTAGCCTCTGTGACAAAGCAGAAAGACCCCCGCACAAGAGGTCAGATGACTGACCCCAGTTCACCCTGGCCCTGCCACTTAACTAGCTTTGCAACCTGAGGCAAACCAGAATCTCTGAGCCTTGACTCTCCGAAACTAATCTGTAAAACAAAGATGGAACAAATGAACATAATTTCTATGAGAATGAAAGAATAATAAATGGTATGAGATTTTTTTGGTAAACTCTGCTTGATATTTAGAAATCTGGGCTGTTGCTTAAGATATGTTTTTTAAAAAATTTTAATTTTATTTTTGGCTGCGTTGGGTCTTCATCGCTGCGCACGGGCTTTCTCTAGTTGCGGTGAGCGGGGGCTACTCTTCGTTGTGGTGTGCGGGCTTCTCATTGCGGTGGCTTCTCTTGCTGTGGAGCAGGGGCTCTAGGTGTGCAGGCTTCAGTAGTTGTGGCACGTGGGTCCAGTAGTTGTGGCTCGCGGGCTCTAGAGCTCAGGCTCCGTAGTTGTGGCGCACGTGCTTAGGTGCTCCGCAGCATGTGGGATCTTCCCGGACCAGGGCTCGAACCTGTGTCCCCGGCACTGGCAGGCGGATTCTTAACCACCGCGCCACCAGGGAAGTCCTAAAACACCCATTTGTTTCAGACTTAGTGCTATAAAAGAAAGAAAAAAAATCCCACAGACACCCAAATTGGAAAGTGACTTAATTGTCTACCTTCAAGGGAACATTTAATAATTTGGAAAGGAAGCTCCAGGTGGCTGGCAGAGATTGGCTGCACTCTGCAAAGGGGCAGAGCTTCAATGTTTCCATAGTCTGCATAGAGCACTTTCACATCAGCGTCTGAAGTCTCCAGAACAACGGCACGGTACCAGAAATCATCACCTGAAAATACAGAGGGATCTCGGGTGAGACGTTACATTCAATGATGCCCTCCTCCTTTAAGGTGGTTACTCACAGTTACATTTACATCACTGAGAAAGTCACACCAAGATTTCTGACTTCACGCCAAGGGGTCTAGATTAAATACAAGCATCACATCTACTCCTTGCAGATTCTACTCCAAAGACAGGACTAAATAGAAAAAGGCCTAAAACCACGAGGATAGAGAACAAGAGGGAAGACAGTGTAATAGTGGGAGGTGGAAAGCAAATATGTGAGTGGAAATGATTTAGCAGAGCTCAACTGAAGCTGGGTGTAAAGAAGCCAAGAAGCATCTCAGTTTGCATCTCAAATCCCCAAGCAATCAAGGCTCAAAAACTGATGCCACTCATTCGAAAGTTGGAGCAAAGATGGAGATGACATGGGGATTGGATAACGGAAGCCGAGTTGCTTCCCCAAAGTTTATGTGAATAAACTTTAGTTTATAAACACATTGACATGTAATATCTATTTTAAAAGTTGCTAAAGAGAATGATCAGTTTGATGTTGACGTGTTTTAATAACGCTTAGAAAATTCCCCCTTTTCAGGTAACTGCTCCTAACCATGGGCAGAAGCCGAGTTTCCTCTCCAAAGAGGACGAACCAGAAAGACTACGGACTGGGGGACGTGAGGCGGACCAGAGGAGGGAGTTTACAAGAACCCTGTCAGGCAAGCTCTGCACTCCAGGCAGGAGACGACCATCTCCAAGCAAAAGCACTTCAAGACACAGGCATCAGGAGTTCCCAGTGAAACGGCAGAGCCAGGTCACCCTACAGGAAAGTCCACTAAGCAGACGAGCTCTGCCTGCGCACAAAGGAACTTCCAGTTAGCTTCTTAGTGCTTCACCTTACATAAACGAACAGCGAAGGATGACCAGATAGTAGAAAAAGTCTCTGACATGAAAGAGAAGACCAAAACAAACAGGAACTCAAGGAAACAGAGACCCAAAGACGGAGAAGACCATGAAAATTAAAAGAATGATATTAACATCCTCGGAGAAACGACCTTCCATCCTTGAAGCAAGTACAAGACAGTTATTAAAAACCACACACTTGAGAAACAAAAAAAGCTACTGAAACCAAAAATGTGATATTAAAAATGAAATACGGAAGGCTGGAAGAGAAAACTGAGGAAATCTCCTGGGAAAAAAAAACAACAGCAAAGGAAATTCAGCAGCAGACTTTAAGTCCAACATGAGAATACTTGGAGTTCGTAAAGGAGCAGAAAATAAAAGAAAGGAATAAAAAAATTCAGGAAAAATTTTCAAAACTGCAACTCATGAATTTCTAAAGGGCCCACCCACTGGGTGCTCAGTACAATGGTGAAAAGAAAACCAGTGCTGAGTCACATCATAAAATTCAAAACTTGGGATGAAGAGATTACCAAAAGTTCCAGAAAGGAGGAAAAAATTACGTACAAAGTTTGGAGAACCTGAATGACATCTACCTCTCCACCAGCAACATCCACAATGCCTTCAAAATTTTAAGAGAAAGATGATTTCCAACCTAGAATTTTATCTACAGGTAAGCTATCAAGTAACTATTAGGGTAGAATAAAGACTTTTTCAAACATGAAAGGTAACAAAATTTCTTACATGTACCTTTTCTCAGCTTCTAGAGGATGAGATAGATATACCAAAATATTAAATCAAAAGTAAAGGATCCAGAAAACAAGTTGAGACGAGGGAGGGAGAAATCTAGCCAACAAGGTGGGGTGGGAGAGAAATCCAAGAAACATAGGGGGTTTGTGCTGAAACAATCTCCAGCATGATGGTGAAAGGAAAATTTCAGGATGACAGCTCAGGTCTGGAGGACAAGCAGTCTGGATAGGAGTGTGTCAGAAGGCTGGAGCTGCCTACAATATGATAAAAGTTGATAAAGTACAGGCAGTATTCATGGAGAGAATTTATACCAATGCAGAGAACTGGAGATCATTAGTGAAAGTATATAGAACACTAGTAACAAAAAAGGCTGCAAAAGAAAAATGTAATTATAGTAACTACATGGGTAGGCTGTGAATACTGTTTATGCAAACCTAATAACATAATACAGAATACTTACCTAAACAAAAATTATGACACATTTCTACTGGGAAGAAAGAGAGGGAAATTGTAGACCTAGTTGTCATACAAAAGAAGAGGGAAACGAAATACATTTTTAAACTGTAAATCTAAATTTTAAAGTGAACACTGTTTGGGGAATAGAAAAGAATCTTACCTGTGTATCTGGCACAGCACACATCTCCAATTTTTGGTCTATAGGCCGATCGACTTTTCTGAGCACTGCAATCTTCTGACAATTTGGCTGTCAATACACACAGTTTTTCCTGATCTTCTAAAATATATATAGAAGATGTTTTGTGAAGAAATTTTCAATGCTACTATTTATAATAAAGTATTTATATAAAAAGGAAAGTCAAATCTAATCACTCAAAAAAGACCCCATATATATTAAAATATACATTTATATTTTAAAAATAGATAAAGCCAAAAAAAGATAAAACCACTACTGGTTACCTTGTGGGGAAGGGGTGCAAGACTGGGAGCGGGCAAGAAGGAAGCCACCGGGGGGCTAATTTCTTGATTAGGGTGGCTATTCTAGTGTGTTCATTCTACAAAAACTTGTTTTATTAAGTTGCAGTTTTACTACTGTTCAGTATACTTTTCAGTAAGTGTGTTATAGTTAATTAAATGAAGCAAAGTACTTCCAATCCATCATACCATATGTTATGGTCAGGATGCAATAATCCTAAGACCCTGCTTTCCACTACACAGTTTAAAGTTGATTATTCCTAATACTGGAGGATAAATTTAAGAGCAATTATTGTTATCACCACAATTCTTGGTTTGACCATTTGAAAAAAATTATTTTCATTTTTTTCAGCTTTCAAATACCTGCAAATTATTTTGAATAGCAAACTTGCACTAACTCAGCCTCTGATACTGCAAGAATAAACTTAAATACACTGGGGCTTCCTTGGTGGCGCAGGGGTTAAGAATCTGCCTGCCAATGCAGGGGACATGGGTTCGAGACCTGGTCCAGGAAGATCCCACATGCCATGGAACAACAAAGCCCGTGCACCACAACTACTGGGCCTGAGCTCTAGAGCCCGCGAGCCACAACTACTGAAGCCCGCAGGCCTAGAGCCTGTGCTCCGCAACAAGAGAAGCCACCGCAGTGAGAAGCCCGCGCACCGGAACGAAGAGTAGCCCCCGCTCACCTCAACTAGAGAAAGCCCACGTGCAGCCATGAAGACCCAATGCAGCCAAAAATAAGTAAATAAAATAAATGAATTAAAAAAAAACAAAACTAAAATACACTGAAGAGATGCCTTAATTGTAATCTTTCACGAAATAAAAAAGGAAAAAGAAAGTCAACATTTATATGCTACTTTTCTTCATGATTAGGGCCAGTGTAAAACATTTCTCTAAGCTTCTAAGATACAGTAACACTGTGATTATAGACTGATTAGGAAGTACTCTTCCAACGTATCTAAAACTGTTTTGGTTCAAATTCTCGTAATGCTTGTAGAAGGTTAGCTTAGTAAGTACAATTCAATGCAGACAGTACCTATTTTTAAACAAGAAATTATACAGTAATTAAGGACGTTGCTTTGTTATAAAAAGCTGTAGATGATCAAGACCAGGTGGAGTAGGTGCTGAATGCACGGCATGTTCACATTCATGTTTTTATAATTAAATTTTCCTTAAGTGTTATTATGATCAATTAAAACACTGAGTGAAACAGAAATCATCACCTTCTTCTCCCCATCACTTCCTAAGGAATTCAGGTAAGTTCATTCTACAGTTTAAAAGACCAGCATAGATGTGTCTCAAACTTTGTTTGGTTTCTTACCTGGCATTTCATTTGGTAGAGCATAAAACAAGTTTGGGTTTACGATTTCTAATATGCTTGCCTGTACAGTTTTATTAACTGGCAATTCTATTGTCCTCCACTGCTCAGCTGGAGAGCTGGCTGAAAACATACGAAATACAGGTCTCTCATGAAAAAGATAAAATTTAGTATTCTACTGAATACCAACATTCCCAAATTCCCAAAATGAAAATCTGTATTTTCATAAAACAATCTGTTTAATTTGAGGGATTTTGGTGTGCCTCACAAAAAAGTTCAATCTATAATAAGAATCGTGAAACTATTATGCTCCTATAGTATATTTCAGTAGTATATTTCCATTTCTGTAGTATATTTAATTCTTAAAAATTTACTCAAACTTTAAAGGATACATAGCTATATGATACACATCTGCCTGACAAGTAATTACATTAAAAATGAGTACAGTGTTTAATTAAAAAAACATGTTTCAATAAATATCAAACTAACTTTACCTATTACTAACCTATTTCCACAAAGCATATTTCTACAGGAAAATCATGTCACTTGGAATAGAAAAATTTTCATAGCCTATAAAAGCAAAGGATAACATAAATTTAAGTAGCAGTTTAAAAATGTTACCTTGAAGCCATGGGGCATCAATTTGAAGACCATGTTTATTAACAGGACTGTTTTTCACTAAGTCTTTACATGGTGAACTAGCTTTTAAAACCAGATGTTCATCAATCAGAACATCAGTAATTATCCTGGGATAAGAAGTGGTAAAATCGGTGAGTTCAATTCCCACTCCATTTTCAGTGATTTCAACCACTCGGGCTTGGAGTTTTATCCCTGTGACACACGTCTGAAATCTTGCTATGGCTTCTCTGGTCCAGTGTTTGTTTCTAGGCTGTATATCTAACAAATAAAACAGCATTAAGAAGAATTCTGCCCTCAATATGTTTTCTTTGTATTTAATTTTTGATAGTTTGATTAACATGTGCCTTGGTGTGTTTCTCCTTGGATTTATCCTGTATGGGACTCTCTGTGCTTCCTGGACTTGATTAACTATTTCCTTTCCCATATTAAGGAAATTTTCAACCATAATTCAAAAAGAGTCATGTACCAAAATGTTCATTGCAGCTCTATTTACAATAGCCAGGACATGGAAGCAACCTAAGTGTCCATCAACAGATGAATGGATAAAGAAGATGTGGCACATATATACAACAGAGTATTACTCAGCCATAAGAAGAAACGAAATTGAGTTATTTGTAGTGAGGTGGATGGACCCAGAGTCTGTCATACAGAGTGAAGTAAGTCAGAAAGAGAAAAACAAATACCGTATGGTAGCACATATATATGGACTCTAAGAAACAAAAAAGGTCATGAAGAACCTAAGGGTAAGACGGGAATAAAGACACAGACCTACTGGAGAATGGACTTAAGGATATGGGGAGGGGGAAGGGTAAGCTGTGACAAAGCGAGAGAGTGGCATGGACATATATATACACTACCAAACGTAAAACAGATAGCTAGTGGGAAGCAGCCGCATAGCACAGGGAGATCAGCTCGGTGCTTTGTGACCACCTAGAGGGGTGGGATAAGGGAGGGTGGGAAGGAGGGAGACGCAAGAGGGAAGAGATATGGGAACAGATGTATATGTATAATTGATTCACTTTGTTATAAGGCAGAAACTAACACACCATTGTAAAGCAATTATACTCCAATAAAGAGGTGGAGTATAAAAAATAATAAAAATAAATAAAGATGTGGAGTATAAAAAAAAAAAAGAATTCTGTGCCCCAAAGCTGCATTTTTTGCCTCAGTAATATCCAGGACTGGACTCTTCCCACGTTTACCATTCAGGTCAAGTGATTTTGAGTATCTTTGCTCAATAATCAATTATGTATCTACATCATCCTCAGTGCTGAGTTGCAGATAATGCACCTACAAATATACTACTGTTTTAGGAGGCTCAGGATCCGTCTTTACCTTCCTCACTAACTTATCTTCACCTGGCATTTTTCCCAATAGGCAAAAATAGAATTATTATTTCTTTTAGAAGCCACTATGGTTACATACACAATGATGAGTTATCAACTATTCTGGTAAAAGATGTTAAACATACACTTGCACCTTTGTGGACAGTTTTCCAATGATAATTTCAAAAAATCATTTTAAATTATTTAACCAAAAATTATCTTTCTGGGATAACTTTGGCTTATACCCTTACTTTCATAACAGTGGTTCTCAAATGTGAGTGTGCATCTGTATTACGTAGAGGGCTTGTGAAAACAGATTTGGGGGCCCCACCCGAGAGTTTCCAATTTAGTAGTAGGTCTTGGGTGGGGACTAAGAATCTGCATTTTTAACAAGTTCTCATGTTGATACTACTGGCTGTGGGGTGGAGGGATCATATTTTAAGAAACACTGACAGAAAACATGGTTATTAAAAACAATAATCCAAAGCATACTTAGTGTAAAATAAGTAGAAAGAAAACAGGCAAAAGGAAAAATAAAAAGCATCTAGTGCTTCTAGACATGACCACTATTAACATTTTGGTATCCAGCCTTTCATAATCTTTTATGTGCATATGGAAATACACACATGCACATATATACTCATAATTCTTTTATAAAGAAATTTTTATAATAATAAAAATAGTTACACTGTTAGGCACTATTCAGTGCTGTATGCCTGTATCTCTTGTCCTTCATGCCTTTTTGAGGAAGGTACCATTATTGTCCAGATGAGGAAAAGGAAGCACAGAGTTTAAACAGTTTACCTAAGGTCTCACAGCTAGTAGGCAGCAGAGCTGCTTCTAATCCGTCCTCTTAATCACAATGCCATCCTGCCATCTCTTTCATAACTTGCTTCCTTCACTTAAATCATGAATCAGTCTTCACATCAACACATGTTTAACATTTTAATGACTGTGTAATAAGAACTAACACTTAATAGAGCTTTGAGTGCCAGACCCTGATCTAAACATTCATTTAATCATCTGCACAACAAACCTATGAAATAGGTACTACCACTACCCATTATATGGATCCTCATTTAACCAAGCCTCTACTATTGGCTATTTAGGTTGTTTTGCTATTACTAACAGCAGTGTAATGAATTTCCATGTAGGTGAACTTTGTGAAATCACATGATCATTTCTTTAGGATGAATTATTAGAAGTAAACTTGCTAAGACAAAAGGTTAGAATATCTGAGGCTCTTAAGGAATCCTGCAAAATGTCTTCAAAAGAAAGTATCGGTTTTCACTCCTATCATAAGTATAGAAAAGTAGCTGCTTCCTTACTTTGACATCAACACTGAACATTTTGGCCAGTATCTTTAAATATGTTTCTAAATTTTATAATATGAAACAGAAAATAACTTACACAAAATATTAAAATTATAAATATATTAATACTGAGAAATTTATGTACTCTTAAGTATTAGAAGACAGTTGAGAAAATTTCTTACTCTGCACCATACCTACTAGCCAGCACTGTATCCCCTGAAATGGAAGTTTTAACAATTTGGATGGGATCATTTGGAGTTCATCTGCAGTAACTTCTTCCATGTTTCCATAATCCACAAACTGTACTTTAACGTTTCCATTTGGTAAGATTTCCTTGACTAAAGCACGATACCAATTACCATCACCTAGATTTAACACAAAATTTGTAACATGGAATATTTCCCTTCTATTAAGGTTTGAAATTTTTATCTTGAAAAAGACCATTCTTTGTCTAAAGTACCTAATAATATATTTCTCTTCCCAGATAACACCTTTAGTTTTTAATCAGAAATCCCTAGGAGGATAATTCTCAAAATTCATTCTTAGAATATCACCGAAGTTTTTATAGCATCACACTTTTACATCTACTATAAAGATTTCATTCATAACCTAACCAATAAGCAGAATATTAAGTGAAATAGACTTAATAAACTTGATATTTGTCAAACTGGAAGACTTATAATATTCTCACCGCTAATGAGATTGTTTCACTTGTTACTTGGTAAATAATAGAAAAAATAAACCGAAAAACATGCAATGAAATTAAGGTGTTTCATCAAACATATTTTCAAAATAAACATGCACAGGGTGACCAGAAGAAACAATGAATCTGCAGTGAACAGGTTTCCCATTCTCTAGCTTTTAATATTACCAGAAATTCTGGAAAGAAAAGCACTTGACAAAGTTAGGTAAGAATGTATCATTTGGAGGCTCCTTGTTACAAAGAGAGAAGAAAAAAAAATGGTATCTTAAGCATTCATTTAATTTTGATTATGAAAAATATCTGCTTAAACATCAGGAAGAAAATACACTAAAAATGAGGTTTGAATGTCAAGAAATAAAAGATTCTAATATAGTCAATATTGTGCCAACTGCAACTTACCTACAAAAAAAGCACAACAAGGTTGCCCTACCTCTGCCTTAAAATTATTAGGCAACTTCTGCTGGCAATATTCTGCTACCAATTTGTTCAAGTCACTGAGTTTCTTTAGAGCTGAAAACACAATACACATAGCGTTTAATATTTAAAAAACATGCAGAGTAACAGATTTTCACTTAAAGTTGGAAAGTGCTTTGATCATAAAAACCCAGGCACATCCCCAAGCAACTATAAAGTACACCAAATACCTTTCCCTTCTCCTTATTAAGAAATTGGGCAAATAAGTCATTATTTAGTTAATACTCTCAGTAAACCCCATACCAACAATTTACTGGGCACAGAGCCATGATGATGGCATTGTTGTCAGTATGCTACTAGAGCATGAGCTTTGCCTGTGGACCAGGAAACAGTGCACAAGCCTGCACAGAAAGGAAGTTACATATAAGCTGTCCTGAAGGAGTATATGTAATTACTAAATGGTTGGCACAGATAGTGTCTGCTAAGGACTTTCAGAGAGGTGAGCTCTGTGCACTAAAGGCTTCATAGAGAAATCTGAAGTATGACTTGTTTGCTAGAAAAGGAGAGGGTATTCCAGAAAAAGAAACGGCTCTGAGGCAAAGTCACCAAATTAAGCAGCCAAAAAACACTTGCTGGGAGAAGTCTGGCAGAGAAGAGGAATGGAAAGGTGAATCACTGAAGAAAAACACCAGAGATGTGCTTGGAAAGATACAGACCGTGGAGAGCTTTAAAATGCCAAGTAAAGGGATCTGAACACTATAGAAGTAAAAGAAAAATATCTTTTAAATATGTGGCAAAGACCCATTCACAGAAACGGAAATTAAGTTGTATCGAGTTAGAATTGTCACCTTTCAGATTAGTCAAAATAAGAAAGTTTAAGGACACACTGCAGGAAATGGTGTGGGAGAGGGCACTTTCATACACTGACGGTGGAAATCAGCCTGGATGACCTCTTGAGGGCAGTCTCTCAAGAGCACAAGCACACATATCCTTTGACTTAATAACTATTGTACCATTTTAGGAATCTGTCTCAAGGATATAGTCTCAGAATAAAATCACAGATTACAAAAATTGTTTTCAGTAATAAATGCTTGTACACAGGAATCCTTTAGCTATCCGTACCTAGGTTAACTAAACTGGGGTAAACCCACCCAGGGGAATACCATGTAACCATGAAAAGGAATGAGGACGTACAGTGATGTGGTACCCTGGAACAGAAAAAGGACATTACCAGAAATGGAAAAGACATCTAGCGAAACCCAGATAAAGTCTGGAGTAGTTCATAGATATTTACCAATGTGGGTCTCTTAAGTTGTAACAAATGTTAACATCTTACATAATTGTGGTACTACAGAGAAAACTAGGGGTATACAGGAACTCTCTGTACTATCTTGGCAACTTTTCTGTAAATCTAAAATTATTCCAAAATTAAAAGTATATTTTAAAAAGAATGGAGGAAACACTATGTGAACTGATATCCAAGACAGAGTGCGAGAAAAAGGCAAAGTGCAAATATTATTTATTTTACCATTTATGCCTACATAAAAAGGAATATATATATTCATACAAGCATATGTATAGAGTACGTTTGGAAAGATATTAAGAACATTGAGAAAAGGAACTGGAAGGATATTTAGAAATCTGAGAAGAGGAACTGGGAAACTTACTTTTCACTATATTCTCTTTTGTAACTTTAAAATTTGTACCATATGCTTGTACAATCACTTATGAAAATAAGAAAGTGGCAAATATTTTAAAATAGTAGCCTATCTACCAGATGATTCTGTATGAAGGGATGACAAATCTCACAAATTGGGAGACAGGCAGGAACTTCGTTATCTAAGGTAACATCCTTATCTGACAGAGAGAAAACCCAAAACCTAGAGAGGTTAAAATCAATGATGCTCACCAGAATGGCTCAAGGGAAAAAGACGGAAAATACAAAGTGTTTGTGAGGATGTGGAGCAACTAGAATTCTCAAACCAACAACTGCCATGATCACTTTGGAAACTTTTTAGCATTCATTGATCAGAGCTGAAAACACACATACCCTTTAAGATTTGGCCAGTAATTTCATTCCTAGGTACATGTTCAATGGAAATGCATGTGCATGTGCGTTAAATTTGTATGAGGATATTCTTACCAACATTTTATAGCTCAGAACTAGAAATAAGCCAAATGTCCAAGAGTAGAAAGGAACAGTAAATTGCAGTACATTCATACAACGGATCACTATGCAGCAACAAAAAACGAGCTACAGCCACACGTGAAAATGATGGTCCAAACTCACCAACGTGGAAAAAAAAAAGCAACAAGGCACAGAAGAGTACCTATTGTATGATTCCATTTATATAAAGTTCATAAATGGGAAAAACTAATCTATGCTATTATTAGAAGGCACGATCATATTTACTTCTGAAAGAAGTGGCAGTGATTGTCAGCAGACATGAAGGAAACTTCCGGGTTACTGGTAACCAGATGTTGGTTATACAAGGTTTTGACTTTGTGATAATTTGTTATGCTGCACTCGTATTTGTGCACTTATCTGTATGTATGTCGTACGTCAATGAGATCAACAATTAAAATTTTTCAAAAATGAATTTAGGAGACATTCTGTGAAATCTAAGCTGGTTTAAACAGAGACTATTGAAAACAGAAAATAATGTCTTACAGTGGAATAAAAGGCAACCAAGTAAACCCAAATCTTTCTTGGAAGTACAAATACCCACTTGGCCTTTACTGGAAAGAGAACAGTTTCACCACCCATTAACAAACTTATCTTGACCTATTATCTATGCCAGTGTACCGTAAAGAGAAATAAGTAAGAGTCAACTTACCATCCTCTGTAAGCACATGGCAGTAAAATTCTCCAGGGCTGTACATCATACAGACCACAACATCTACTGTCTGATCAACAGCAAGTTCAACCCACGTCCACTCCAACAGACTGATTTCTGCTTCTACACCCAAGGGAACTGTGAAAATAAATGGACGATTTGCAAAACAAATGGCCAGAGCAGGGAGTTGGAGGCAGGGCTGCTAAAGAGTCTGCTTTTGAAGAACTGAATGTCCAATGACTTTCTTAGTGACTTTGCAGGAAAGTTAATCAGTGTAAGAATTAACCATTACTACCTCACTGAATTCCAAATTTCAAATTCCCATTTCTGAACGATCTTCAGCTGCCGGTGACCCAAACACACTCTTTAGATGAATGCTTGATTTAAAAGGACAAAAGGTACTCAACATCAATTCTTGTTTAAAGTATGAGAACCCATACATTCACAAAGCCACCTGAATTCCAGCATGGACATTATCTGGTGGACAATTTACTTACCACTGGCTTCTTTCATGTCACCAGGCTTATCTGTCATTACCCCCTTGTCCCCCACGGCAAAGCCTGCATCGATGAGCACTTTGGTGACACTGATGTGGGGCATCACAGACCTATCCATAAGTTCCACCAGGGAACTGGTTTCCAACTTGTCCACCACTTTCACTGTGATCACTTTGTTCTGTACAATTTTCCTCATCAGACAAATAGCTTCTGAAGTCCAAATTCCTAATGATGGCTTTACTCCTAACAAAGAATTTTTAAAAGAATGTTAAAATATTTCTTATTGCAAGCCTTTACAAATTTAGCTCCTAATTTCCACAAACTTAAAAGGACTCTATGACAAACACTGGAACCAGAAAGTCCCATCTGAGAAGGATTTTCTAAACACGAAAATGAAGGCAAAATTATAAAGAAAAAGTCTGTAAAACGATTCTATATTTCTATGTAAACAAACCATCATAAATCTATTGATACGAAATGTCCAAAGAAGCAAATCTAGAAGACCGAAAGTAGATTAATGGTTGCCTATGAAGCTAGGATTAACTACTATATATAAATGGGCACAAGAGATCTCAGTGGGGTGATGGAAATATTCCAAAACTGGATTATGGTGATGGCTGTACAACTTGGTAAATTACTAAAAATCACTGAATTGTATACCTAAAACACTGATTTTTTTTTTTGGCTGTGCTGCACGGCTTGCAGGATCTTAGTTCCCCGACCAGGGATCAAACCCACGTCCTTGGCAGTGAAAGAGAGGAGTCTTAACCACTGGACTGCCAGAGAATTCCCTAAAACAGTGATTTTTATGGTATATAAATTGTATGTCAATAAGGTTGCTAAGAAAATCACAAACAGGGGCTCCCCTGGTGGCGCAGTGGTTGAGAGTCTGCCTGCCGATGCAGGGGACACCGGTTCGTGCCCCGGTCTGGGAAGATCCCACATGCCTTGGAGCGGCTGGGCCCGTGAGCCATGGCTGCTGAGCCTGCGCGTCCGGAGCCTGTGCTCCGCAACGGGAGAGGCCACACCAGTGAGAGGCCCGCGTACTGCAAAAAAAATAAATAAATAAAAAAAAAGAAAATCACAAACAAAAGTATAAAACAATCCAGGAAGAAACACCGGTCACGAATACTGACGTCTGAAACATCTGTAGCATTTACTGAAAGGGCACTTACAAATCAACAACCCCAATGTTATACCAAGTCATTTCATAAAATTAAGAGCCAAGTAACTTATGAAAAAACATCCAGTCTCACTGGTAATGAAGCAAATTAAAATGATTTAGTTTTTAGCTTATCAAAATTGGCCAAGATGAAATAATACAGAAATATCTATTGGGCAGGACAAAAGTACCTTCAGTTTTTTTAATAAAAGACATTTTTCATATTCACTTAAGACCTTTATTGAACAACATATTCACCCTTTTGTTCCACACCTTCTGTCATTTTTCAGGCAACTTCATAATTCCATCTTCCCAAAACTTTTTATCTTTTTGAGCAAAGAACTGTTCCAGGTACCTTTTACAGTCTTCCAGGGAATTGACATTTTTTCCATTAAGAGAATTTTGTAAAGACCAAAATAAATGGAAATCTGAAGGTGCAATATCTGGTGAATACAGCAGATGAATCAGAACTTCCCAGGCAAGCTGTAACAGTTTTTAACTGGTCATCAAAGAAACATGTGGTCTTGAGTTATCCTGATGGAAGATTATGCGTTTTCCGTTGAGTAATTCTGGATGCTTTTCATCGTGTGCTGCTTTCAGTTGGTCTAACTGGGAGCAGTACTTGTTGGAATTAATCATTTGGTTTTCCAGAAGGAGCTCCTGATAGAGGACTCCCTTCCAATCCCACCACATACACAACATCACCTCCTTTGGATGAAGACCGGCCTTTGGTGTGGTTAGTGGTGGTTCATTTCGCTTGCCCCATGATCTCTTCTGTTCCACATTATTGTACAGTATCCACTTTTCATCGCCCGTCACAATTTGTTTTAAAAACAGAACGTTTTCATTACATTTCAGTAAAGAATTGCACGTGGAAATATGGTCAAGAAGGTTTTTTTCGCTTAACTTATGTGGAACCCAAACACCAAAGCGATTCACATAACCAAGCTGGTGCAAATGATTTTCAGCTCTCAATTTGGGTATTTTGAGTATGTCAGCTCTCTCCCACATGGTATAACGTTGATTGTTCTCAATTATTGTTTTTTGATTTGACCACTATCAACTTCAACTGGTCTACCCAACCGTGGAGCATCGTCCAGAGAGAAATCTCCAGCACGAAACTTCACTAACCACTTTTGACACATTTAATCAGTCACAGCACCTTCTCCATAAATCTTTTTGTGCATTTCAGTTGCATTTTTACCTTTCTTGAAAGAATAAAGCATAGTATGCCAAAAATGTTGCTTTTCTTCCACCTTCAATATTAAAACGGCTACACAAAAATTCACCAATTTTGATAAGTCTTTTTTTAAAATGCATGCTGGTATGACAGCTGTCACATACAATCTAACAAAATTGCTTCGAGTGAAGTTAAAGACAACTAAGTGCTACTAGAGCCATCTTACGGAAAAAAACGAACGAACCTTTTGGCCCACCCAATATTTGGTACACCAATGTGTCAAGGAATTGACTCCCTACTACGTTTCTGGGAGGTGTGTAAACTAGTTCTACCTTTTCTAGGGAACAATCATAATATGTATCACAAACATGAAAAGCATACCCACTGACATCTCCATTCCACCTAAGGTGGTATTTTTGCAAATGTAAGTACGTTTTGCAACCTATCCCAAGGAAATGATCTTTTTTAAAAAATTAGTTTTCTAAAAAAGATCATTAATTTTTAATTGAAGTATATTTGATTTATGATACTGTATTAGTTTCAGGTGTACAACGCAGTGATTCAGTATTTTTATAGATTATAGATTATGCTCCACTTAAAGTTATTATAAAATATTGGTTATATTCCCTGTGCTGTACTATACATCCCTATAGCTTACTTATTTTATACACAGTAGTTTGTACCTCTTCCTAAGGAAATGATCTTGGATAGTTGAAAAAATGTAGTTAAAAGAACACTGCTAGTAGCAGAAACTTGGAAATATCCTTCTGATAACTGGATACTAGTTAAATTATGGTGCATGTGAAAGAAAAGTTGTAGAAGATAATCTTTTACGCTGGAAAGAAGCTCCTGCTACTAGCGGGACATGTTACATATACAGTGATTTCTAAGCATATGATCGTTAATGTTCCTGCTTTTAAAAGCAGTTTCCCCCTAATTCATGCAACTGACAGGCTTCTGTGATATGTATTGATAATGCAGGATCTATAAATAACAAAAAAGAAGACTCAATTTCATAAACACAGGTACATTCAACTTCATTTTACTACAGATAGCAAAATAGTCATCTGTATTTCCTAAATGTTCCATTAAGGATTGTTTCTGTACTGAGGTAAGTTATAGCTAAATACATTCCCTGATCTACTCACTATTTTAATTTCAATTCTAATGCTCTTAACTTTAGGTTTCAATATTTTAAGAATACAGGAACTATAAAAATTACATACCTGCCAGCACACACTTAATAGCTTGCATTGGCAATTCCAACAACTTCGGAGTTATGGGGCAAAGTCTTGTCAAACTAAGGATTTCAAAGTTTCCATAGTCTACATATCCGACCAGTACAGATTCCGTAGAAGCATAAGCCAAAACAGAGGCACGGTACCACTGGTCATCCTCTAAAAATAGAAGAGACTCAATTTGAAATGATTTTCCAATGTAGATATAAACAAAAATTTTTCCTCCTCAATTTAGATGGTCATCTGTAGATTCTACTTTCATGTAACATCAAGCTTTACTGAACTATGCATGCTTATTCACCATTCCTACTTTTCCTTATCAGAAGCTTTCAACTCCTGAAATGTCACCTTTATTCATCCCTTTCTAGGTAACTCATGTTGTATGCTTGTCATTATTTGTTTACATGCTTAATCCCTCTAGTGGACAGTTAACTCATTAGGACAAGGGAACATGTCCTGGTCATGTGAGTGAATCCATTAGGTCTTGATCAATTTTAGAATACCTGGCAGTATGAGTCAACCAGACTCCACTAACCAAGCCATAGATTTACCGGAGGCCCACCTGTCTCTCCCCTCCTGTGAGCAGAGAGCTGAACCTGGTAATCACAGGGTCATCATCTGTGCAGCTACAGAGGCCGGGCCACAACAGCTATGTGCCTCCAGACACTCTCGCTGTTCCAAAGAGAACTAGCCAAGACATGACCCTGGGAGGTTCCACATTCCCACACTGATATAAACAAATGTCTGTATCAGTCTCCAGAACTAAAGGGCTGATAAAATAAAAACCTCCATCACCCCCCCTCAAGCATTTACAGGTCCTCCTCCTCCCTTACACACTTTGATTCAGTTTAATTGGGTATACTTAAAAACATAATTGGTGCACTACTCAAACTTCAAATGCAGCCATCCAATGCAAAACGAAGATTGTTTCATTTCTTGGTACTTAATTGTAAGTAAAAAATTCAGTAATACTCTCTTTTCCTTACCAGAGAACTGAGCACAGCAGATATCACCAATGGTTGGATAAAAATCAGAGCATGGAGACACCTGACTGCAGTACGCGCTAAGTGACGCCTGAAGTTCAGCGAGCTTATCTGTGGATACAGATCACATCTTAAACTAAAGAAATACAAGTTTACACATTATCTGCATATCTGCACGCTAAGTCTCTTGATGTATGTTATATTGATAGCACAAATCAAGATTTACTTACACTCACTTTGTAGTTCTTGACAAAAGAAGTCTTCTGGAGTCTGAATGTGGACGACCACACCGCAAAACTCATCACCTACATTCAAAGTCAACACTTTGGGGATTAGGTCACTGCTGTCTACAACAATTTTGTTTTCAGCTGTGATTTTCCCGACATCTTCAAGATCACCTTATCAAAAAAGCAGAAATATAAGCCTTTTTGGTTTCATTAATCCAATTTTCCAGTTTTCCAGGCCTAACTGTGCTCTTTCACACTTCTAGGCCTTAATACATGCTGGTCTTTTTTCCCAGAACATACTCCCAAATCTCCCAGCAACTTGAGTATTTCTTGCTCAGTATGATGTCACTGTGAAAGGCTTTCCTCCAAATCTGGGTCAGGTGCCCTTCGCAGGGCCCCCACTGCACTCCGCGATTCTGCCACCAACTGTTTTATAATCTCTTCTCTATGGGGGCGTATACTGCCCACAGAATATGCTCCCTGAAGGCACCTCCACAGTGCCTTAGTGAAGCAGATACTGCTGGGGGGATTTTGTTCCTTCCACTGGACCCCTTTGCAGCATTTATTATTGCTGATGACTCCTTCCCAGAACATTTACTCTTCTGTTATTCTGGCAACATTTTCCCTGTTCTCTTTCCACCTCTCCCATCACAGCTTCTCCCTTGGTACTGTAAGCTCAGGTTCACTTCTCTCACTTTACACTCTCCCTAGGACTCCACCTTCATTTACAATTTCAACCGTGATAACTTTTAGACCAGTAAGTATTGAGTTTTCTCCTCCAGATGGCAAAAAAAAACTCCTGAGAACTGTTCAGCAGAGCTGTCTCACCCAAGATTGATGTTTCAGGGATTTCATATAGGCAGTACTCTAGGAATACAGACAAGAGACAATACTTCTTCAATAACTAAAATCACTACACCATTCAATATTAATCTGTATACTCACTTGAACCTGCACTTTGCTTCCTAGAATTTTGTCCCTTGGGTTTCAAGCCATATCCCATTTCTATGAGCACATGGTCTAAGAGTTTTCCTAAAAGTGATTAAGAGAACATATTTCCATTGAGATATTATACTAAGTATTAGAGGAAAAGAAAAAATACAAAAGAAATGAATCAATCACATGATTTAAAGATTATAGCTATTGGCACACTGGCATATTTTTTACTAGTTCAGTTTCTATGTACAAAATATAGTTTATTAATCTTCGGCTTTAAAAATTGAGTCAAGGGGCTTCCCCGGTGGTGCAGTGGTTTAGAATCTGCCTGCCAATGCAGGGGACACGGGTTCGTGCCCTGGTCCAGGAAGATCCCACATGCCGCGGAGCAACTAAGCCCATGCACCACAACTACTGAGCCTGCACTCTAGAGCCCTCGAGCCACAACTACTGAGCCCGTGTGCCACAACTACTGAAGCCCGTGCACCACAACTACTGAAGCCCGTGCACCTAGAGCCTGCGCTCTGCAATGAGAAGCCACCGCAATGAGAAGCCCATGCACTGCAACGAAGAGTAGCCCCCACTCGCTGCAACTACAGGAAGCCCGCCTGCAGCAACAAAGACCCAATGCAGCCAAAAATAAATAAAAATAAATAAATTTACTAGAAAAAACTTGAGTCAAAATCCCCATCATCACTTAACAAAAAATTTAATAAAAATATTTCACTTAAAAATTATGAATAACATGGAAGATTAGTTACCACCTCACTGGCATGCTTAGAATGACCACCATTTGTAAGAAAAAATAAATTTAAGACATAAGACTACTTCATCTCAGATATAAAGTATGGCTGAAACAAGTGTCAACCAGCAGCCACATAAACTTCAAGTTCCCTCAAACAGTATCCAAAAGCTCAAGTCATAACATGGAACATACATAGCAAAGAAACAAAACACAGAGATTTTATACTTAATTTCACAACAGGATTAACTGAATTTTCTACTAAGTAATCAACCAATGATGGGTCTCAAGCAACAGAGGAGTAATAATACCTTGGAAACCAAGAGGCAATTATAAGCACACTGTCAGAAGTCACTTTTTAAATAAGTACAAAGCCATAAAGAAAGAACAGGATTCCAAACTGCTTCTATTTCCACAACTTAAATATTATGTGCTTATGGGCTTAATGCTAACCAAATGCAGTTCTGTGAAGGTTGTTCAAAGAAAAAGCACTGATGGTAAATCACAGAAAAATTCCTGAATTTTCCCAGTAAATGAGTAGAAATCAGGGATATTATAATGGCTGTATTAAAAAGATAACTAGAGTTTTCCCATACTAAGTCTAGATCTAGCCTTTTAATGTACCCAATTCTATAAACCTGTGCCTTGTCTTTGATAAACTGCCAGCTGCAAGAGCAGAGCCAAGGCCATAGTTCCCGTCACAATCTGAATGACTCCAGAGTGGGGCTTACTTGGTCTCACTTCATGTTTCTATTTCTTTTCTGAGTAACAGGTGGGCACTCAATAACATATTAAGTGCTCCATTTAAAAAGAAAGATTCAGATCTTACCTGAACTTGTCAGCGTAACATCCACAGCAAAGGAAACCACTTCTTCTTTTAAGATGTCCACAATCTTTACAGAGCAGTACTGCTCCATTAACAGTGATTTAATAGTTTTGATACAGTCATTGCTCCAATGCCCCTCTGCTGGGATAACATTGGCTACAAAGCATTTTATGGCCTGAAAGATTTTACACAAGTTACTAAAAATTAGTATTTGAAAGTGACTTTTTTCTAATTAATTATGCAAATATTTTTAAGACAATATATTTCATGCTGAATATTCATCAAAAATCTTCAAGTACTAATCCGATAAACAATTTTATGAATAATTACTTGTCTCTCTTGATATTCTATCAACAATGCTTTTCCTTTTGGGACTTGAAGCTTGAGAAATTAATCAAAGGATGGTCATTATCCCTCAATTACACATAAATTCAAGTCGCTTCCAAATAATGTAATAAATATAAAAATGATTGTTTTTAAAGAGCAGATTGATAAGATGTCCCTAAAAATGCTAAGTTTCTTACCTGAGGCAGTACTTCTAAGTAATGCCTAATGAAATGGAGCCAAGAAAGTCCATGATTGTTTCCCTACATAGTAAAAGATACACCAATAGGTCCTTTCTCATAATAACCATGGCAACAAACACGCAAATATTGTGTCCATCAAAACATTAAAAACAGCTCCTCTGGGATGCTATTAGGAATTCAGAAAGTAAAAGAGACTTACACAAGGAGGAAACAAGTCCATTTTTCTGTTTAGTTGGTGAATTTCATTTACTGGAATTATTTCTTCATTTCCATAATCAATATATAAGACTTGTGTCTTCTTCTGCAGCACATCAACGTCTTGTATTATTACTCTGTTCCAGGTCTGAAAGTGAAATATAACGGTATTCTGCTTCAAAACAGCATTTCACAATCTTAGGTTTAAAAACTCTCAATCTACAGAACATGCAAAGGAAAAGTTACTGTTCTGTTCTGAGATACTCTATTAACAAGTTACCTTAATTTCCTAAGAATCTGGCTCAGAAATCCCCAAATTTGTCCATTTTAGATGCTTTAATATACACAACAATTCCCAGGTTACTCTAGCCCAGTGGACTCTGTGACACACTAATGCCTCAGCTACACTAATAAACACAAGCTCTAGGACTAGCAATCACTCTGTACCCAGCAACTGAGGAGCCTACATGCAGAGCTGGAGAGGCCTCAGGCAGGGAGGAAGTAAGCAAATAGACATGGACTCCTGACTGAGGAAGAGAAACAGCAGCGTGACCAGAGTCTCACCTCAAGCCATCTAATGCATCATTAAAAGCTCTGGTGTCAAGCTGATAGGACCAAAGTAAATTAAAATGTCTTGTTAAATATTTCATTAGGGGTTACCTGATCGCCAGTGTACTTGGCAACACAAACTTCCCCCTTTACAGGAATATAATCTTCTTCATGTGCCTTATTTGCATATGTTTCCTTTAAGCTCGCAGAGAGTTGGTTCATGTATTCTAAAACTTCTGAAGAATGTAACTGCACGTAAAAGTCACCTGGGTGTTTGAATTCAGTAACTATACCCTTTCAAAGACAAAAAAGATGCAATAATTCACTGAGAACAGAGCAAATCTTAATTTTGCAAAGCTTTATAACAAGATACAAAAAGTACTGTAGACAAGTTTTTGTAATCTTTATCAATTTCAGTTGTATTTTGGAGCTATCTTATAAACTCAAACACAGGAAACAAGGCGATAAAAATCTATAGTTCTTTGGATCTCTGTCTATGGAAATTAAACAACAAATACCTTTACTTCCATGGTTTTCCTGAGTTGTAGGCTTCTCAAATCAGAAAACATTATTGTATCAGCACAAATGGCTATTTCTTTAGTAACTCCAAGAGGACAGTCACTCTGGTTTGAAAAAACACATTAAGTGAGTTACTTACAAGCACATGTTTAAATGATACCATGGCCGGACTTCCCTGGTCGTGCAGTGGTTAAGAATCCGCCTGCCAATGCAGGGGACACAGGTTTGATCCCTGATCCGGGAAGATCCCACCTGCTGCAGAGCAACTAAGCTCATGGGCCACAACTACTGAGACCACGCTCTAGAGCCTGTGAGCCACAACTACTGAGCCCGTGCATCTAGAGCCCATGCTCTGCAACAAGAGAAGCCACTGCAATGAGAAGCCCGTGCACCACAACTAAGAGTAGCCCACAATCGCCGCAACTAGAGAAAGCCCACGTGTAGCAACGAAAAGCCAATGCAGTCAAAAATAAATAAATAAATAATAAATAATTTAAAATAAAATAAAATAAAATAAATGATACCATGGCCACTATTTGCTAGAACCGAGGTCAAAACAGCCTGACTCCCAGGTTTGAATGAGGGTGTAGAGAAATAACATACGTCTTCGAGAGTCACTAAAATGTACCGTCCATAGGCAGTGTGCATAGCACTGGGATCACCTGAGAATGAGGCCATGATGGTGATGGCAATGTTGAGTTTATTTTTTAAAAAAGGGGGAGGGGAGGTAGTGTTTTAAGTTTTCACTTGTTAACATTTTTATAGGAATGGGTTTTTTGTTTTCAAAGTAGAAGCTAGGACCAGCTAGAGAAAGCTAAAATTTACCTATAAAATATGAGTTGGACATCACTGATATTTTCCAGATTGCAAATGATTTATCCCATACAGTTATCTAAACCGAAGAAAGGTATAACAGGAAAAAGTGCTCCTTAGATAACAGGACCCAGTAGAATCCAGTACACAAAGCTAGAGAGCATATGCACGCAGGGACTACAAAGAGAGGACTTTCTCAGTAGTCCACCTACAGCGAGACACGGCCATCTCAAGTCTTCTTTAGAAAAAAGCTGGGCATAAACAGTTCTCATAGACCCCCAACGCTCACCAAATCCATCACTAGGGTGTACAGATTTATTCAAAAGGAATAAACAAACACTGGTGAAATGGAGAAATAAGTCATAAATATTTTATTTAGCTTAAGTCCTCTTATTCCAAAATAAAGGGAGTCATTAAAAATTTGCTCTAAAGGCAAAGAGAAAGTAAGTGTATCATACCTCTTTTTTCACTTCCATGTTCTTTGTTTCAAAAGGTGATTTATTATCTTCAAGTTTGTGGAAACTGAAATAAAGCAACCAATTATAATACTTACAGCACAGAACCAATTAAGAGTAAGGGCCACAATAATGTTAAATTCTCAACGAAATCCAGAAAGAGCAAAACAGCTTCTTCCAGAAAGAATCACAGTAGTAAAACAACCCCATGCTGGCTATGCAAGGGTCTGCCCTGTGCACAGGTGTGCTTCTTCCAAAAGCCACCTAATGAAAGGGAGATAGCCACAATCTCCAAGCCTCAGTTTCCCTATCTGCAAAATGGAGATAATACCTACATTACTTAAAACAGAGTTTTGGGGATCAAAAACTGTAGAGCTGTTCACTTCAGATTTGTATACTTTATGTTATACTTAAATAAAAAAGTAAAAAGCAGGAACTTTTACATACTTATGGCCTGCTTACCTGATTTGATGCTTATACTACCAAAAAAAAAACACCGTATTTTAAAATATTCTCTAATGAATGTAAAAAAAAATCACACTTACTTCTGCTGAACAGGTTTGCACACGATGCTGTGGGCTGCCCAGTCCCTTCTCTGGCACGCGACAGAGCAGTAGTATATCTGCTTGCACCGTGAGCACCTCAGAGACGCTACAGAACACAGCCCATGACACCACCAGTGTTTTATTGCAAATATTTGTTGGCAGGAACAAGAACGTTTCAAAGATGTCATTCTATTAATCATATCAAGGAGAGTATGTGAAGAGGATTATGCTGCTTATGATTAGGTGTTAAAACTGAATTTATAAAGCTCCCTTGAACTGCAGAGAAAGGGGAGTGCCAAGATGAAAAAGAGAAGGAGGACATGAGACAGGCTGGGACCTGGGCCCATTTGCCGCAGTGCTTGCACCTGGACACACCTCTCCTCGAGCCACAAAATACAAAGAAATTGTATGGGACTCAAGATAACTGCATGCATGTGCAGTTGGGGCAAATTCTGGACAAAAGATACCAAGAGGCCAGAAAAATCCAACTGCCACTTTTGAAGAGCCAGGAACAAAACCAGGAGGTTGGGAGGAAAAGCAGGGTACTGCGCATGCCCCCTGCACACCATACCATCTTAGGTGGGCAAACAGCCTAAAGGCACCCCGCCGGCCTCACCCCTGGACACACTCCTACCCTCACCCCATATAAGCAACAAGCTCACCACCCCCTCAGGGAATGAGCAAGCAAGAGAACCTGCTGTTTGTTCTCACTCCCCCCTGCTGCCCCAGTAAAGCCTTGCCTGAATTTCTTGTCTGGTCTCTGATCAATTTCTATTGATTGGGGAAGGCCAAGAACCCTGGTTGTTATCAGACAGACTGGAAACACAACTGACTTTCCTAAAGCAGAACCCAGAACACATGATATAAAAGGAACAATCAAAGGGAACAGAAAATCTGCGGTGGTGAAAACAGACGTGTGCAAGCAGAGTCTGATGAGGTTCACCTCAGGCCATTTAAAAATAACAAGACAAAAACCAACAAGGAGAATCACACCTAGAAAAACCCAGGAAGTTTTTGAAATGAAGTTAAAAAAAAATCCTATCAGTTTCCAGGCAGAGGAAAACAAGCTATCTGAAAAACAAAACAAAAAACACATAAAGAAACAACGAAATCAGGCTGGCCTCAAATACCTCCACTCTAAAAGAAATTGGAAAAAAGAAGCGAAATATCCAAATAGCCAGTGAGCACAGGAAAACTGCTCAAGATCACTGATCATGAGGGACATGCAAATTAAAACCACAGGGAGGGCTTCCCTGGTGGCACAGTGGTTGAGAGTCTGCCTGCCGATGCATGGGACACGGGTTCGTGCCCCGGTCCGGGAGGGTCCCACATGCCGCGGAGTGGCTGGGCCCGTGAGCCATGGCCACTCAGCCTGCGCATCCGGAGCCTGTGCTCCGCAACGGGAGAGGCCACAGCACTGAGAGGCCTGCGTACCGCAAAAAAAAAAACCAAAAAAACAAAAAGAGAGAGTAGAAAACCATAGGGAGACACCACTACACAGCCATGAGAAGGGCTAAAATTAAAAGGACTGAAAACACCGAATGTTGACAAAGATGTGGAGCAACCAGAACTCACTCCCAGTGGGAATACAAAATGGGACAACTACTTTGGAAAACGGTTTGGCTTTTTCTTATAAAGTTAAGCACATACTTACCTTTTGACTCAGCAATCCTACCCCAAGGTTTGTACCCAAAAGAAACAAGAACATATGTCCACACAAAGACTTATGCAAAAATGTGCAGAGAGCTCTACTCATAATAGCCAAAAGGTGGACACAAGCGAAATGTTCAACAGAACAGATGTACACATTGTGATATCATGCAATGAAATGCTACTCAGCAACAAACAAAAAAATTAATGCATGCAAAAACATGGATTAAACTCAGAAATATTTTCTGAACAGGGAAAGCTTCACACAGAGTCTATATTGTATGATTCCATTTACAAGAAATTCTGTAACTGGTAAAATTAATTTATGGTGAAACAACAACAGTGGTTGCCTCTGGGGGGTATAGTGACTGGGAAGGGACATGAGGGAACTTTCTGAGAAGATGGAAGTATTCTTCATCTTTTTTTTTTTTTTTTTTGTGGCACGCGGGCCAGCCTCTCACTGCCGCGGCCTCTCCCGCTGCGCAGCACAGGCTCCGGACGCGCAGGTCCAGCGGCCATGGCTCACGGGCCCAGCCACTCTGTGGCATGTGGGATCTTCCCGGACCAGGGCACGAACCCGTGTCCCCTGCATCGGCAGGTGGGCCCCCAACCACTGTGCCACCAGGGAAGCCCAGTATTCTTCATCTTGACTGGGCTATGAGTTTGTGCCTTTCAGTGCAAGTACGTCTTATCTCAAACAAAGTATAAAAAATAATCAAGTAAAGAAGCATGGACGAACAAGAATGGTAGGATGTTGGCAGCTGTTGAAGCTGGGAAATGGGTATTGATTTATATATACTCTTCTGTTTATACTTAATGTTTTACATAATAAAAATATTTTTCAAATGTGTAAAGGAAGAATCCAACAGGCATCTGAGAGCAATATGCTTACCAAACAGACCGCAGCAATGGCAAGTTGTCGACCGAAGAGGAGGTCCTAATGAGCTGAAGAGTGCTGGATTACTTATGGACAAGGGGCTCTCAACCAACTTGTGTACTTTTTTTGATTTTGCAGGAGACGCATTATTGCAAGTCTTCTATTAAGAAAAGAGAATAGCAATGTTAAAACTTGGTACTAATGTTTTGTTTGTTAAATATTAGATTGGGGATTTCCTCTGCTGAGAAGACAAGATAGATGTGCTTTCCCTTACTCCTACCATTCAGTACCACTAAAAACCTTGGACTTATATATGAAATAAACATACAGTGACACTGAAGGAAGGCAGCAGACAGGCTAGGAACTTGGCACCTGGAGAAGGACATGGCAGGGAGTCCCCAGAGTTTTTATTCTGCCTCATATATCCCAGATGCGGTGCTGGAGAAGTCAGAAACGCCCGAAGGCACAGACAATAAAAGCCCCAACAAAAAGCCTGCTCGCTTGCTCTCTCCAGCCAGAAGACCAGGAGAGGGATGGCCCAGCAGGACAGAAAAACGTTACCAGTAACCACTCTACTCCAGACAGTTGCCGCAGAGAAAACTGTGGCCCCATCCCACCAGCCAAGGTAGATTGGGGAGCCTAGACCTCCACCTTCACCAGGCTACACTGAGGTGCCCCTCTCTCCCACTTGGGTGGTATCAGAGAAGGCCAACAGAGTAGGGAGCCAGCACTTCATCCTTGTGGGGTCTCCCTGTGGACACTGCATGGGGAGCATGGACTTCTGCCTGGCAGTAAAGAGTGCCCCCCATGCCCCCCAACTACCAGCACCATTGGGGTGGTGTTAAGAGGAAACCTAGTGGACAGTCAGGATTTTCCACCACCATTCAATAGTAATGAGTGGAGTGTCTCCAAACGCTTCCACCTCCAATCCTCCCTCCACCTCGTGTTAAGTAGAGAGGATATGGCGGGGGTGGGGGGGAGCAGTAATGATGCTGGGAAGATGAACTCCCACCCTTGTCCAGCCAAGAACATCCTGGGCCATAGAACAAACTTCAACCAATTTAAAAGAACTTAAATCATACAGATGGTGTTATTCAACCACAGTGGACTTACACTAGAAATCAGTAACAGAACGAGAACAGATAATCTCCAAACATTTGGAAACTAGACAATACACTTCTAAATAACGTATGAGTCAAAGAGGATGTCTCAGGGAAATGTTTTAAAAATACACTGAACTAAAAGAAAATAAAAATACAACATATCACATTTGTGGGACACAAAGTGTCGCCAAGACAGAAATTTATAGCTCTAAAGTCACATACTAGAAAAGAGGAAAAGTCTCAAATTAATAATGTAAGTTCTCATCTCAAAAACCTAAACAATAAGAACAAAACATGCCCAAGGCAAGCAGAGGAAGGAAACGATAGAGATAAAAGCAGAAATCAATGAAATTAAAAATAAAAACTTGGAGGAAAAAAATCAGTGAAACAAGACCTGGTCCTTTGAAAAGATGAGCAAAATTGATAAATCTCTAGCAAGACTAACAATGAAGTAATCAGAGGAGGCAGAAATGACCGATATCAGGAATGAAATAAGAGATATATTACTACAGACCATGAAGATATAAAAATGATAATGGAATACTTCGAACAACTCTATGTAGACTTCACAATGTAAGCAAAATGGACCAATTCCTGAAAAATCATGAATTATCACATTAGGAAATAATTTGAATAGCCTTATAAATATTAAGGAAACTGAATCATAATTTTAAAACTCCCAAAAAATAAATCCCCAAGCCCATATGCTTTTTACCACCAGAGAGTACTACCAAATGTTTAAAGAAGAATTATTTAACACCGACTCTATACAATCTCTATTCCAGAAAACTAATATTACCTTGATACCTAAACTATACAAAGACAATAAAAAAGAGAAAATCACAGACCAAGCTCTCTCATGAAAATGGATGTAAAAAATCCTCATCAAAACAATATCAGATATAATTCAGCAACTTATAAAAAATAATTATACACCATGACCAAGTGGGGCTTATTCCAGGGATGCAAGACTGGTTAAATTTAAAAAAATATATCAATGCAATCCACCAAACTAACAGGCTAAAGGAGGAAAAAAAATCACAACAATATCAATGGATGAAGAAAAAGCATCTCAAAGATTTCAATACCTACTCATGATATAAAGTCTCAGAAAAAAAGTAGGAATAGAGAAAACTTCATCGACTTGATAAAGATTGTCTGCAAAAATTCTATAGCTAACATTATACTCAACAGTGAAAAGACTCAGTGCTTTCCCCCTAGGTTTGGAAACAAATATATCCACTGTCACCACTCTTAACATAATGCTAGAAGTTCTAGTCAGTGCAATAAAGCAAGAAAGGGAAATTAAAACCATATATTTTTAAAAGGAAGAAATAAAACTGTCTTTTATTGGCAGATGATAAAATTGTCTATGTAGAAAACTGCAAGCAGTCTACAAAAAAATTCATAGAATAAATGACTCCTGGAAGGTCACAGGATACAAGATAAACATGTGAAATCAACCATATTTTTATATATTAGCAATGAACGTGAGGACACATGGAAATAAAATATATAACAGCATTTACAATCACTCAAAAAACAATACTTAGGTGTAAATCTAACAAAACGTGCACAGCTGGTAATCTGCAAACCACAAAGTGAAAGAAATAAAAGAATATCTAAATAAATTGGGAGACAGATTGTGTTAATTGGAAGAGTCACCACAGCAAAGATGTCAACAATTTTCAAATTGATATACAGGCTTAATGCAATTCCTATCAAAATTCCAGCAAGATTTTTTGTAGATACAAACAAGATTGTTCTAAAATGTATACTGGAAAGGAAGGAAACTAGATTAAATGATTTTGAAAAAAGAAACGGAAAGTGGGAGGAATCGCTGTACCCAACTTCAAGACTGACCATCATAGCTCCAGTACTGTGTGGTATTGGTGAAGGGAAAGACCCATAGATCAGTGGAAAAGAAAAGAGAATCCAGACTAGACCCACACGAATTAGCGCAGCTAACTTCTGACAAAAGTGCAAAAGCAATTCAGTGGAGGAAAGATAGCATTTTCAACAAATGGTCCTGGAGCAATTGGACATCCCTAGCCAAAAAAAAAATTAACCTCAACCTAAGTCTCACAACTTACAGTGGACCACAAATTTAAATATAAAACTACAAACTTTTGGGGGAAAAAACCCCAAAACTTTCTGCATCTATAGCAGCAAAAAGTGCTTGGACTTGACACCAAAAGTATAATATATGAAAGGAAAAATTGACCAGGACCTAGCTAAAAACTTTTGCCCTGCTAAACATCTTGTTAAGAGAATAAAAAGACAAGCCAGGTCTTCCCTGGCAGGGAAGGTTGAGAGTCCGCCTGCCAATGCAGGGGACATGGGTTCGTGCCCCGGTCCGGAAAGATCCCACATGCTGCGGAGCGGCTGGGCCCGCAAGCCATGGCTGCTGAGCCTGCGCGTCCAGAGCCTGTGCTCTGCAACGGGAGAGGCCACAACAGTGAGAGGCCTGCGTATAGCAAAAAAAAAAAAAAAAAGACAAGCCGGAAACTGGGAGGAAATATTTGTAAATCACATATTTGACAAAGCACTAGAATCTGTACTATATAAAGAACTTTCAAAACTTGGCAGTAAAAAAATAAACATCCAAATTAGAAAATGGACAAAGACATGGAGAACATTTCACCGAAAAGGATACACAGATGGCAAATAAGCACATGAAAAGATGTTTATCATTAGCCACTAGTCAAACAAAACCACAATGAACTATCACTACACAAATGTGACAATAGGGAAACTAAAAATACTACTACCACCAAATGCTGGTGAGGATGCTGGGTGCAGAGAATCTGGATCACTCATACATTCTCTATGGGAATGTAAAACGGTATAGCCACTCTGGAAAACACTTTGGCAGCTTCTTAAAAAACTAAATATGCAACTACTATATGACCCCAAAATGCACTCCTGGGCATTTATCCTAGAGCAAAAACAAAAACCTCATGTTCACATAAAACCTTACACATGAATGTTTATAGCAGTTTTAGTTATAATAGCCAGAAACTGGGAAAAATCCAGATGTATTTCAATGGGAGAATGTTTAAATAAGCCACAGAATACTACTCAGCAGTAAAAAGCATTGAACTATTGATACATACAGCAGTCTAGGTGAATCTCCAGAGAATTACGCTGAATGAAAAAAATCCAATCCCAAAAGGTACATACTCTATGATTTCATTTATATAACATCCTTGAAATGACAACATTTTGGAAATATGGATTAGATTAATGGTTGCCAGGGGTTAAGAAGGGGGTAGGGGCAGGAGGGAAGTGGATGTGACCATAAAAAGGTGCAGAAGGGATCCTTCGAGTGATGGAAATGTTCTGTATCTTGCCTGTATTATGTCAAATAGCCTGATTGTAATATTATACTATAGCTCTTCAGCTTGTTACCACAGGAAACAACTGGGTAAAGGCTACAAAGAATCTCTATTATTTCTTCCAACTGTATGTCAATCTATTATTACCTAAATAGAAAAAGTTGAATTTTATTTTTAAAAATATACTAGGCTAGAGATAAGACAGTCTTACCTTGAACAATACCTGCAAATTGAGTAATTCTTCATTAACACAATATAAAAACATGTTTAGAATCTTTTATCCAAAAACACAAAATAGAAAAAATAAATAACTTACACTATTTACTTCTTTGGGTGGTGAATGATTTCCAACATTTAATGGTGACACAGAGTTACCTGGGATGTAAAACATAATGCCTAATAAAAGTCAAATATTACTTTATTCCTGAAAATGTACAGTAACATCATTAGGTAACATTCAGATAATAAAGCTATACCATAATAACCTTAAAGCTACACTATAAATAAGTAACATCCTACTTTTCCTAATGAAGAAAAAGGATTTGTTTGAAATTTCCTTGACTACTGTACACCTCACTGTGAACTTTTCTCCATTCACAAAGGCAACAGTTACCAAGCTTTTTGAACTCCAGACTCATCTACACGCTTAGAAATTACTGAGGACCTCAAAGAGTTTTTGTTTACATGGCTTGTAACTATCAATATTTAGCATTATTAGAAATTAAAACTAAGTATTAGAAATTTCAAATACTAGTATTTGAAATTAAAACTAAACATTTAAATATATTTACTTAAAAATAATAAGTGCATTACATGTTGACATGGTTTTTTAAAAACTATTTTCCAAAGTAAAAAAAAAAAAAATTGTGTGAAGAGTGGCACTGTTTTACATTTTTGCACATCTCTTTAATGTTTGGCTTAACCAATGATAGTTGGATTCTCATATCTGCTTTTGAATCCAATTTGTTATGATATGTTGTTTTAATTGTGAAGTAAATCTGGCCTCACACACATACGTGGTTGCAAATAGGAGTAGTATTTTATGGCCTTCTCGGGTAACTGTGGATATTCTCTTTAATTCACACCAAAACTCAAGTGGTAGTTTAAGGGTTAGCTGCAATGTGGAATCTAAAACCGTTATCAATAAACTTTTCATACTGTTATATTAGAATCCATTGATTTATCTTGCACTTTAAATGGATTTTTACCCATGCAGGACTATAGAGCATCATGCATTGGTCTTCAGGAAAAGACTGAGAAACTCCTGAGTTATGCAGATCTTCCAAATGTTGACACATTTCATAAGATAGTACCAAAAACCTTATGTGTTAATATCACCATGCATCTCACCAGAAAAGTCTTTTAAGTATTGGGAAGCTGTCAAGCTCAGACTGGCAGATACACATTTCCTGAAATTCTCATTTTTGCTTGAAAGCTTGTACTTTTTCATTATCAACAAAATACTATCAGCTGTTTTCTTTGACGTGACAGGCTCACTTTATCCATTTTTGAGAAAATGACTGCCAGATACCTAAGCCCGAATGACCCGTGTGTCATTCTTTTCAATTAAAAATGATGTTCCAAGAAAAAAAGTTTCCATTCAGCTCAAACTCAATCACACACATGCTTTTCATACTTCAGTAAGCAGCAAAAGTTAGGAGTAATTCCCATTTTGTTAAACAAAATACTAAAAATACCTGTACACAAGGCTCAAGACTTATTAATAAATTTGTACTGCTTTATCAAGGGCATTCTTAAGTAAAACTGACACTTCTGGCTTGTTTTGTCTTAACTGCAAGGGCATGAAAATGAAAAACAATGACCATTAGCCCAGGCTGGTACCCCTGCTAAAGGCAAGTTAACGAGGTGCCAGAGTCTACTCACCTTTGCTTTTGCACCACCAGCATAAAGTCAGCAGAATGAAAAAGAGCAAATAATGTTTTAATAGTATTAGGAAAATAGTTGTGACTCCAGAGGCCCAAGGGCCATACTGTGAGAACTACATCACCATAATATTAAAAGATCATATCTCAAACACATTCACAGAGGGTAAATTCCACCAGGCCCCAGTCTCCTTAAAAAGCAGATTTTTAGAATTAAGATGAAAGGAATGATTTTTTTAAAAATCAAATGAAACAAGTTAATGTCTTAGACATACCTTTGTGAGCTATTACATGCATAAAATCTGCACAGTATTTTTAGAATATGGCCAATCTTTAGAACATCCATAAAAAGCCAGTGTTTCCTTTCTACATTCCCAGTATGTCTCTGGATTGGGGCGGGTGGGGAGGAGGGAGGCTTGTCTGTAGACACTTTCTCCTCAGGAATCCTTCTGTGATGAATGTAGCCAAAGGTAGCTACTTGGCATCTGGTTTTTCCTTCTAAACTAATATGTATATGCAAATCCTGTAAGTTAGCCATTTGGCTGTTAATAGCGCACTGGTGTACAGTTACACATACTTTCGATAAGTCGAAGAAACCATCAGAATCAAGTAGTAATAAGCCTACAGGTTTTACTCACCTGTTGGCAGCATCTTCCTGTCTCCTTTGGATCCAGCCACTTCTCCACTGATGCCGTCAGAGTTTGAAGATACTGAATTGTCTTCGTCACTAGCCAGATACTGTTTGATTTGCTCACAAAGCAAAAAATTTTTCTTTCCAGTCTCTGGGCTTTTCAACCTGAAATTAGGATGGTTAGGATGTCCTCCGGGACTTCTTAAAGACTCATGCGGTGGAAGCTTGCTTTCACTTTTCGCAAAATTAAATGGCTCTGTCATTTTACAGCTAGATGCCTCCAAATTATTTCTTGACATCATATTAAGTGGCAATTTAACATTCACAGAAGTCTAAGGGAAGAAATGTATTTAAAAGGCAACTTTTAATTCCAAAAGTAGAAGCACTGCAGGGCCAGGTGATTTCTCTTTATGTAACAGCTCTTTCCCATCAATGATTCCAAAGCAGATGTAACTGTAACCATGATATCAAAGCCTGTTCTACAGGCACAAGAAAAGAACCCTTCTTTAAGTACAACCTCCAAGTTTAATAGAATTCGACAATGGGCAAATCAAGAGACATCAAAAGAGTCATCTCTGGATTCAACACTATTCCTTCCTTTAAAAAGCTTCTGGAAACAACATGAATAGAAAAGGACCATCAAGTTTTAAGCGAAGTATTTCCGACCTAAAGCCTACAACTTAATGGTGACATACAACAGTGGGTAGTGTTTAGATCAGGTCATCCCCTACCTGTCTAGCCTCTCAGAATCCCTCTATCCTCCCCTACCTGTTGCTCTGCTACGTCTCTGACTGTGCTGAACCGGGTCCCCAGAACGTCCTCGCTCTCTCATCCACCCGGTCAACCCTTCCCTTCCTAGTCATCCTGCACAATTTGCCTCAGCTGATTCCGGGTTGGTCTGTTTTTCCCAAGTCCTGTGCTTCATCATCTCCAGCTGGGCTTCCATAAATTGTAACTTGTATCTACTGCTTTTAAGGACTTATCTGTGTGTGCCCTTCACTGAAAATAAGGTACACATACTGTTGCAAAGCGCCTCTGAGAAACCTCTAATCAGACATTATGCGGGCTTGTTGTTTTCCTATTACTCCTTGAAAATACTGTTTGCGCAGGGGAAGTAATATAAGTGGACAAACAACTCTTATTTTTAAGTAGTGACCTATAGCTTTGTCTTTAGCCTGAAGACAAAACTTCTGCCTATCTTCCCAAAACAGCTCAGGAAAAAAAAAAAGGCAACAGATAGCCGAAACTGGTATGAGTAATAGCTAAATATTATTTGACCTTATTTTAAATAGAAGATAAAGAAAGAGCAGAAAAATCCTCCCTCGTGGTGTCCTAAAACTTCTATCTCTGCTCTAAATCGGGCCCAGCCTAATTCAATGACAGTACAGAAAAGATAATGAAATTTTTAAAAAGAAAGAAAAGAAATACACAAGCAGACTTACAGGTGGGGAACTCTCAGGGGACCAGATCCTGGGAAGATCCCTAATAGAAGGCCGGCAGATGGGCAGCTGTGGTGGGAGATACTGTAGCTGTCAGGGAAAGCATATCTGTAGCAGGTATGTTCAGGTATACCTAAACTGAAGGATCAGATTGAGAACTACTATGAAGGATGCAGTAAGACAGAAATACTGTGAAATTACAAAAGGAAAATAACTTCCAGGGGATGCTGGGTGGGGACGTGAATATTGAGTAACGCTAGACTCTGTACAAGAAATATAAAGAACATGCATTTAAATTATTAGGGCAGGCTTCCCTGGTGGCACAGTGGTTGAGAATCCACCTGCCAATGCAGGGGACATGGGTTCGATCCCTGGTCCGGGAGGATCCCACATGCCGTGGAGCAACTAAGCCCGTGTGTCACATCTACTGAGCCTGTGCTCTAAAGCCCACGTGCCCCAACTGCTGAAGCCCGCACGCCTAGAGCCCGTGCTCTGCAACGAGAGGCCACCGCAGTGAGGGGCCCACGCACTGCAATGAAGAGTGGCCCCCGCTCGTTGAAACTAGGGAAAGGCCACATGCAGCAACGAGGACCCAACGAAGCCATAAATAAATACATACATAAAATTAAAAAATAATTATTAGGGCAACTACCTCAAGGACAAAAACAAAGCATAACTTTAAAATCACAATCCAACAGGGAAAAAAAAAATTCAAGTATGGTAAACAGAAAACATCAAATAAGATGACAGACCCAAGCCCAGGTAATCTAAATATCAATGATTCAGTCTCAAAATAGAAAAAGAGATGGACCCAGGGAGAAAAATATTCAGATACATACTGTGCACAAAAGGCACATATTAAACAAAATACACGGTAAGCTTGAAAATAAAAGGACTAAAATATGTGCTATGCAAATAACCAAAATAAAGTTGGGCTGCTAATATTAACACCATTAATAGCAGATAAAATAGAACTCAAGATAGAAAATATTGGTATAAAGAGAGGTATTTTACATTGGTAAAAAAAAAACCTCCCAGGAGAGAGAGCGGCCAGAAATCTCTGACTCACAATGACATCGCCTTGAGATGTATAAAGTAAAAACTGATTAGAAGAGAAATTCAGTCACCATAAGGACACACCTGCTTTAGACACGTACTAGTCAACAGTTAGAAAACAAGCAGTGATATATATTTTACTAACACAATAAACTTGATCTAATAGGGACCAATACAGCCAAGAACATTCATTTTTCCAACACTGAGACATAATGGACTATGAAGTCCACTTCAACTAACTCCAAAAGAAACTAGTACCAAACAGGCCATGTTCACTCATCACACTACACAAACCTCCATCTCAGATTTTGCTTCCCAGAGAATCAGTCTGTAACACCCACACTGGAGGATAAGGAGTTTGGGTTTTATTTATTTTTTTATTTTGGGGGATCTTAGTTCCCCAACCAGGGATCAAACCCGTGCCCCTTGCATTGGGAGCTCCAAGCCTTAACCACTGGACCACCAGGGAAGTCCCTGTTTTAAAGTGGTAAAATACCATAAGCGAAATGATAGCAAACATGATTAAATGAACAAAAAACAGCAAAGAGGTCGGAAAATAAGTACTAACACAAAGATGACACATTTGATACCTTTTAAAAAGTGGAATAGTAAAAACATCCAGACACTGCAGCACACACTGTGGGTAACCGACCCAAACATCACCTTCTACTTCTGATTTGCCAGCTTGAGTTAGAGACAATACTGGCCATAATCAGAGTTCTGAGTGGAGCTTCTCAGAAAGCTCTGTCCTTTCCTGATGGACAGGGACAGATTTGGCTAGCAGGGTCTTTCACTTCTTTCTTCCTGCAACACGGACCTGAGGCCTGAAGATATATCACCCACAATGCAATGAGAAAGCAATAAGCATGAGAAAGCAGCACATCCTCAGGACAGTGGAGAGGAGAAGGCAGAGTCTGGTGTCCCTGGCAGAAGCCCTGACTCCAGCCCTGATCTGCCTAGGCACAGACTTGCTGTGGCATCAGAAAAATACACCTTTGGGTTTTCTGTTATTTGCAGCCCAATGGACACAGATACGGATTAAAAAAAATGAGCAAAAGGCATGAAAGGATACACAGAGGATGAAGAGTCACTGATAAACATAAGGGGGAAAACATTCAATCTCATTTGTAACAAAAAAATTCAAATTGAAATAACTATATATTATTTTCTATACAGCATAGGTGCAAGTAAAACACTCATTACTGAAGGGAATATAAATTAATATGTTCTGCCTGAGAAATAAGTTGGAGATTTATATATGTACATGTGTATTATACATAATATAGTTATATAATATATATGTGCATATTATACATATATAACATATAATATATATTCTTAAAAATATCCATAGCCACTCACAAGTCTATTCTAGAAATCATCCCACTGAAATAATCTTAAATATCAAAAAATATGGCATGTACAGATATCCATTTAAAATAGAAAAAAAAGGAAAAAAGAAAGTTAACAGTGATGCTTCTACTACATAGAATATTACACTACCATTTAAAATCATAGTTTTCAAAAACGTTGTAAAATGTCTATTAGAATGGCAAATGAAAAGTCAGAAAAACACTGTATGTTCAGTATAATAACTGCAAAATAAAAAAGAACAAAACTCCATGTACAAAAAGGTGACTGAGATACATTAAATTTTAAATAACAGTGTTCTGGGGTAGGTAAGTTGAGGAAATCTTTTTCACTGTCTTTTTCATTTTCCAAATTATATTTAAGGATGAATTACTTTTATATAAAAAAGCATGTTAAAGATTAAAATATCACTGCATGTTCAATCAAACTTTTTTTCATAAACTGTGGTTAAATTTAAACCAAGTAAAAGATCACAGTAATATTTAAACCACAAAACCAGGGTACAGACACTGTCTCAAGACACCATTGGGACCCTCAATACACAGCCTTTAACTCCTGAAATAGCTTTCCTAACTTTGTCCTTATTAATAAGGCTGACAGTCAATCCGTAACTCCTTACTACCCTGTAGAGTTACCTATAGACAATTATTTTAAGTTGCTTGAGTGCAGGAACCATGTCTTACTAAAACAATTAAAAAACCCTCTGATTTCCCACAGTGCCTACCATGGCTTCTGGTACAAAGTGGCATTCAAAAGATACTCGTATGATAAAACTATCTAAAATGTACTATTGCACTGTTTTCCTGACAACCTGGACAGGGAAAGTTAAATTCACTGTCTGAAATTTCATCTAGCAATCTTAAAGGAAGAATTACACTATGCTATGAGGTTTACTGAAATTTAATAGCAATACTTCATGTCTTACCTCAACTCTTCCAAAGTCCAAAAATTAATAAAGTTATTTGACTTTAGGAAGGATAACAGAATCAGTTTTAGACCCAATGTAAAGTGTAAGCAGCAAACAAAAAGGATTTAAGCTTAAAAGAAGCTCCACCTATGGTGGAATATTTAAGTTAGAATTTAGGTTATCTCACTTGCCTCACCCAATTTAGGAATTTTCATTACAACGCCCAGGGCAAATAGACATCTAGCCCTGTCCTATAACTAGAAGCTTCTAACTTCCTTTCATTTTGGACGGCCAATTGTACTGCATGCTTCTTTATAAAGTGGTTCTCTTTCCAACTGATTCCTGTTGCTGCCCCGTGACCCCAACCGTTCAAACATCTGAAATGGCCACCATGTCCACTTTCCTCCAGGTCCTTAGCCTTCTAGACTTCTCACAATTCAGCACCTTCTCTAGTTCATCCGAAACCCTCATACAGACAGGACTCTCCTAACAGCACAGGATTCTAGATGTGGGCCGACAAAGGGTCAAAAGGAGAATCACACTATCCCTGACTCTGAAAGTTACTTCCGCCTATGCACTAGCTTTTGGAGGGAAGCCTGGACTACTGTGAGTACCCATAAAACTTGCAGTCATCTAAAATCTTTTGGAATTTAATTTTTTTTAAATGTGTAATTATCATACCATGCAATTGTCTTTTTTCTTTTGATTTATAGTTCTGTGAATTTTAACACATATATAGATTTATGTAACCACCACAATTGGGATACAAAATACACTGTTAAAGCTGAATTTGAATATTAAAAAAAACTAAGAATGTGCGTTTATCCTTACTTGGCTTCATCGTGTGTCAATCACTGGGGCATATTTGAATCTGGAGAGGGCAGGCCTTATACCATAGTTCTGTGTTTCCCACCCTTGGGTTGCAAACTTCTGGAATATACAGATACAGAGGTGTGACAGATACTGCTTTGGGGGTCATACCTTGAGGACAGGCTAACCTCACACAGTTTTAAAATAAGCAGTTCCCCCATATACAATCCACTATTTTTTACACGCTACTAGTGATGAATGAAATATATTTATGATCATCCTCAAATCTATAGTAATTAGTTTTGTGTTTCCTTAGCCAACAGTAAAGATTAATTAGAAGGGTTCACAAATTTCTTTAAGGAATCATTGATGCAATGAAAGAGCAGTGGAATGAAAGTAACTAACTTCTGCAGTTCTACAGGCAAAAATAAGGCCTTGGTTTTGTGTTGTCCTTTTGTTCTGTACTTCATGAATTGATCTCAGTAAGACTTGATGCTCCCCAAGGGGAAAAACCTTTCTTTTACTCCCTTGGAATCCAGCTACCCTTCCCCTATGAAGCCCAGAGCATCCAGGATACACTGTAAACAGGGACATAAGGCCTCTCCTGTCTTTCCAAGAGACCACAACCTAGAGGCCAGAGTAAACCCACAGTGAGTTAATTCCTTTAATACCAAAAGTGCATGCAGCAGAACCAAAAGTGCATGCAGCAGATACTTAACTAATACTTTTTCTTCTCTGTTTGCTTTTGTCCTCCTGGTAACCCCCTGCATTCAGAGAGAATGGCTATTCAAAGGACACAGTCAGTTTTAAAGCTATGAAACTCAATGGTTCCACAGAACATGAGCTTTAAAGTCAGTCAGACCCAAGTCTGAGCAGTCTCATCTTCCTCATTTAGCTATGCTACCTCAGGCAAATCACTTCATCTTTCTAGGATTCAGTGGCTGTGAAGTGTGGCCAGCAGTAGTAACTTCCTCACAACACCTAATCATGAGGATAAAATGTGACACTGCATGTAAACTACCCAGCACAGTGGCAGGTCCTTACTAAATCCTTAAAAGGCAGCCATTATTTTTACTTTACTTCTATACCACTCCCACACACAAAGAATTTCTTCCACTCAGGTGGAATTAGTTTGCACACTGAAGACGAAAATAATTTGAGGATTAAAGTATTCCTATTTCTTTATTCCTACAGACAAGGAAGGGAGACCTGAGAAGGTTTAGTAATTTGCCAAACCCACGAGGACCAGCGCCCTTACACAGCTAAGATGAACACTCAGGTCACATTACTAGGCCATGCAATTGCGCATTCAATAACCGGACGGCTCAATAAGGGAACCAGAGGCCACAGCAGACATGCTATAAATACGTGTTAAATGAACCAGTGTTGCCTCACCTACATGTAAGCGAATGCTGCGACATATCTTCCTTTCTACAGTAGATAAGTAGGGGGAAAAAGTCTAAAAAGTACTGTCTGCACTGTAGCTTTGAGTTAAATGAAGACATTGAATCCATGAACCAAAATTGTTTTAGAGTGAAGGGGAAAGAGGTCCTCCAATAGGATGCAAGTGGATGTTCACACTTAGAGGAGAATCATGCCTGCAAGTACTATTTTTCAAATCTGCTGCAAGGTCCCCATTTGCCCAAAGCTCAACTCCCACGTCTCAACTCCCACGTCTCTCGCCCCTCCTCCCAGTACAGGATCCTCCCCACCAAAACCTCCCACCCAAGACCTGCCTTCCCAGCCAAAGCTCCCAGGGCTTCTCCAACCTTCCGTACTCTCTCCACTTCCAGGCCCCTGGTACCCGCTCAACGTACGACCTCAACGCCCGACCTCAACGTTCAGTGCCCAACATCCGGCCCCCAACGACTGAAGCTCCATAACCCTCAGGCAGTCCCTTTCGCTTCCCCATGCACCTGGGAATCCTGACCTGGAAAGAGGCAAAAGGGCCACTGACCCAGACCAGTCTCTGAAGCCTGGCGGTGGTGGCACCTGCCCGTGTCCCGGAGCCCAGCCGCCAGGTGCGCTCCCTGCGGCTGCCTCGCTCTGGACGCCCAGCCCGCTCTCCCGCGGCAGCGGGCGCCTGCGCAGTCCGCATCCACGTGCTGCCGCTGCGCCTACGTGCTGCCGCTGCGCCCACGTGAGCTCTCTGCGCGTTGGGAGGTGCGCGCTGAGCCCGGGGCCGCCATCTCTATGCTCTAGCGTCGGTACAAAAGCTTCAGGGTCAGAGGGAGGTGCACTGCGGAAACTTAGGGTAGTCGTTCTTGCTTCTTCTAGAAAGGAGTCCCTGGAATCTCCAAGGGCAAAAATGCAGACCTTGTCTCCGCAAGGGTCACCTGAGTTATATTAATCACTTAAAGTCTTAAAAAGTTTTCTCAAATCAATTCACTGCTTCTGCCTGCACGCGGAAACCAGGTACATGTGATCACACTGTTTGCTCTGAGAGCACGTCATTATAGGTTGATGTTGCTCAAAGAAAAAATATTTTAAACTATTTTTTAACTATGACCTTTAAAAAATTCAGAAGAAAAAGGGTACCCTTATGTAACCATCACCCAGTTCAATATTATCAATTTACGGTCAATCTTGTCTGCAGCTGTACCCCACATACTCTCCATCCATTGTTTTGAGGCAAATTCCGACTTGTATATTGTTTTCTTTTTAATAGATAATATTTTTAGAACAGTTTTAGAAATAAATATAGATTGAGAAGACAGTATGGAGAATTCCCACATAAGCCACACCCAGTTTCCCTTATTAGTAACATATTAGTAGGATAAGTCAGTTACAATTAAGGAACCAATATTGATACATTATTACTGAAGTCCATATTTTATTTAGATTTTCGTAGTGTTTACCTATTGTCCTTCTTCTGAGCCAGGATCCCATTCAGGATAACACACTTATTTAGTTGTCATGTCTCCTTAGGCTCTCGGCTGTGGCAGTTTTTCAGACTATCCATGTTTTGATGGCCTTCCCGGCTTCCAGGAGTAATGGTGAGGCATTTTTGTACGATGCCCCATTGATGGAATTTGTCTGATGTTTTTCTCATGTTAAGAGAGTAGTTATGGCTTATTAGGAGGAAGACTACAGAGG